>NC_134590.1:81292500-81892500 GCF_037038515.1 Microtus pennsylvanicus
ATCAAGTGAAGCAAAGGCATTAGTGGCTTCACAGTGCCACCACTAGGAACTGTAAATACAATAGCACACAATTAGTAATGCATATGTGAATTCATTCAAAGCATATATCCTTGGGAAAGTCAGAACATGATAAGGAGAACAAAAGAAACATTACAAATGAAATGGATGAAGATTTAAACTCTACTCGTGCACACGCTGAGCAGGGACAGACCAGGCAATAAATAGGAAATATGCCTTAGCAATGGTGATATCATCCTGGGATGTTCAACGTGACACTAAACAGCCACACGGAAAATGTGCATGGCCATTCACAGTGGCAATAAAAAGAGTGTTCCCGATGCTAAGACACCTAGCTCTAGCTTTATACGCCCATGGCATTCTTGAGTAAATAGTATGTCTGAAGCTAGGGGTTTACGGAGACATAATAGAAAAGATGCTTGGGGGTTTTCCCACCCAACAATGCTGGGTTTGTGTGACTCTAGAGATATGCCAGCAAGATAACAACGTTTGCTAAGAAGTCTAGTAACTATTGTTAGAATAGCAGACTTCAAACCAACTTAAATTCAGACCGAAGAGATAAGGTATTATTTAAATCACGGAGAATAAAAAAGCACTGCCTCATACAGATATTTATACTGAACATAGGAGCAAGTCCGCATTCTTCCTTAAAAGGCAACGCGGGAAGATCAGACATCACTTAATGTGTCTTACTGGCCTGAAATGGATTATGTACAGTTGATCTTTTGATGACTGTGTTGAAGTAAAATACAAAAGATATTTTCATCTTGGGTGCCCTAGGCATATTCTATCTCTAAATAAGATAAAATACTCTATGTGTTTTAAAGGTTTTGGATTTCTTTTTATAGTAACTGAAAACTCATACCTATATTAATTGAAATTATAAATTAAAGTTAAGCTATTTCTTCCTAATAACAGAAGTGATAAATAATTTAGAAAAATAAAAATTCTAATTTAATTTTAAAACTTTGGTTAACAGAGGCTATTGAATGTAATAATATCTATAAATGTATGATAAAGCCAGTATTTATGAGTATGTAAATATAATTCTATACATACTTTAATACTATATACTTAGAACAAAACATATGAAGACATACAGATGCACATGAAAAATTACCAAAAGAGTTACTCAGATTTTTATCAAAATGATTAAAAAATTTAATTCATTTTATTTTATGTGTACAACTGTTTTGTCTGCATCTATATGCCACATGTATGCTTGGTAGCTTGGAGTTCAGAGAAAGTGTCACCCTCTGGAGCTGGAATTACAAATGGTTGTGAGCTGCGATGTGGGTGCTGGAATCAAACCTGGGTCCTCTGCAACAGCAACAAGTTCTCTTAAGCACCGAGACAGTTCTCTAGCTGGTTTTACCAAAATGACATTTTATGATATCTTTTTGCCAAGTGGATGATAACTCCATTTTATTATCTGGAGAATATTCAGTGAGCTAATGTAAATCTACTATACACAATTATCAGCATGATAGACAAGTTCCATTTAGATTAATATTTTCCAACAAACATCAAAAGTACAAGACAGCCCCCGCCTTCATGACAATAGAATGTATTTAAAGGCACCAGCTGAGAACTGGAAGAAGCTCCCGGGTCAGCATGCCCACTGCTCTTGCAGGAGATAGCAGCTTGGTTTTTAGCACCCACGTGGTGGTCCACACCAACCTATCACTCCGTGGGATCAGACGCCCTCTTCTGGCCTCCACAGACAATTGTACACACATGTGATTACACACAGACACACAATTAAAATTAAACCATTAAGGTTTAACATGAAAAATAGTTTGTATTCTTCTTCTTCAAAAGTAAGGCATTTAGGTTTATTTCTAAGATCAGCAAAACAAAGTAACTATTATCTGTATTTATTATTGTTATTCTTTTCAGTCTATCTTAAAGGACTAATCAACCTAAAATCTTTTCCCATGTATAGCTTTCTTTAGAGGAGTCAAACATTTCTGCAAACATCTGAAGATAAAGCAAATCTTCTAAAACTTACTACTAAGTTGCAGGTAGGTTCTCCCTCCTGCTAGGGTAAGAATCGGCTGTTATATAAACTGTATAATGGGTGGGTCATTGTACTGAGGTATTAAATATAATGGAAGAAACTTCAAGTTCGCTTTATAATAGTGCAGAATTCCTATTTGTTTTGAAAATATTTGTTTTATGAGTGTTTTACCTGCATGCATGTACATGCAGCATGTGTGTGCCTAGTACTGCAGGGTTTATAAGAGTTATTTGAATCCCTTGAAACTGGAGTTACAGATAGTTGTAGGCCACCATGAGGGTGCTGGGAACTAAGCCAGGGTCCTGCACAAGCAAAAAGTGCTCAAGTCTTGAGCCATTTCTCTAGACCCTGTTTACCTTTTTCTTTTAAAGAAGCTTCCAGTTTAGCTGTTTCCTTCTTAAGTCAGAAGACTCAGAAGGTAATTCATACTTAAACAAAGTTCTTGTTTAGGTAATGGTAGTCTTGAAAAAACTGAGTAAAATTAAAAGGTTAATGGCATGTCTTGTTACAAGCTGTCTTTTGGGAAACCTATAACTCTGGCTTTCCCCTAGAAAACTTAAACACAGTCGGTACAGACGGAACCAGGTGAGACTACTAGGCTGCGGTCAGTGACTTAGAAAATGCCCCTAGACGTGAAGTCTACAGTTGGAGTAGTCATGAGAATGTTCAGCAGAATGCTGGGATTCGGCGCGGACGTGGCAGCTGAGTTCTCGTACGAGTTCCAAGACAAGAGAAAGGGCAGATGTGTGGGGAGCAGATGAAGTTCTGAGTGGATGGGACACAACCACACCAAGGAACCCAGAACCTCAGATCCACGGGAACTACAAAGCCTTCCGTTGGTCTAAGTATAAATACTGGGAAGGAAGTGATGACCTGTAGCTAAACCAGTGTAGGGAGCTATCAAACACAGTCTCCTCCTCCAGGATGGATGCAACCTGAGACTGCTTCCCACAGGGACCTCCCGCTGAGGTCAGCCCCTCTCCACTAGGTGGTACATAAGGAATGCACGGAGTCTCCAGGCTGCTGGAGTAGCTTCCCTTAGACTATCAGAGGGTCAGCTTTTCTGTATGTGTGGTGTGTCTGTGTGTCTGTCCTTTCTCCACTCCCTTGTTGTCCTGGGCAGATCTAGCTAAAGCTGTGCAGGAGATGACCCAGATGTAACAAGAAAGGTATTCCCGCACAGGGCTCACGGACGGCAGGAATCGGAGGACACATGGAACTGAAAACCCAAAGTGACAAACTATCTCGATTTGCAGCTAGATTGTGCAGTACAATCCAGTCCGCTTTGACGACCTTCACAGAAAAATTTATTTCCTCTCTTTATAAACCTTTACTTCATAGAAACTTCTTACAGCCAATTATTCATTATTGCTCTGTTATCAGTCAGCAAACAATATGAAAAACAGGATCTCACTATATCCCTTCACTTACTTACTGAAAGTTCACCAGACACTTGATACTAGGTGTCCTTGTACTTCCCACAGTGCAGAGTTAAACAAGAGACTAGAATGCTTCTAGTAAATCTAAGGGAAAAGACCAGAGAGCAGTCAGGACAGAGAAGCAGCTTTTGGGAGAGAAGAGCCAATGCCTGACCAAGAACACGAGAGTGTGGTAGCTCTAGATGCTCCAATGACATACAACTGCACTGAAAACCAAAGAGACCCAAGTGAGCTGGGAAGGGGGGAAGGGCCTGTGGGGGCCTCTGTGAGGGCAAGGGGAGCTTGGAGTTTATTTTCTAAGGCTAAATGATGATACCAAAGGATTCTAGGGTTACATGTCTTCATACTGACACTTTATTTCTCGTTGTATTTTACAATCCTGAATATCTGAAGAAGTAGAACCTTGCTTCCTTTAACCTTTCAAACTAACCCTTTTCTGACTTGCCAGTAAATTTTCACTCTCAGTCTAGAACTACAAAGTCCTAAAGGAGTTCGCCTGTGCCAAGTCCATGACGTTCTCCCATGCACCTATGCACGCGAATATGATTATGGTTCTACTAGTTCTTCCTGGTAGTCACCGAAAGGTTCTCAGTCGCACAGGAACAAAGGACAGGGGGAACTTAATAGCTGTAGAGCTCTCCTTCAATGGCCTCATAAGCAACAAGCAATTCTAGAAAACTCTGCTGTAAACACCACCACCACCCAGACAGGGCTTCTCTATGGAGCCCTGGCCGAGCTGGAACTCACTCTGTAGACCAGACTGGTCTCCATCTCACAGAGATTCACTTGCTTCTGCCTCCTGAGTGCTGGGATAAAAGGCATGTGCACTATTTCAGGCCTCAGTAAACTCTTGAAGACTCTCAGGTTACTATCAATTTTCTTCAAGACTGAATGTCACTGTTGGATACCAACCTTTTAATTTACCTTTTTTCAACTCATGGCATGCATCAATAAAGAATAAATAAACACATGATCTGTTCATATGACAGAATGCAGTTTCAGCCTGGGAACATACAAGACTATGTTTGAATAAAACTCCAAACCAGACCAATAGATAATGAAAACCAGCAAATGGTGGTAAGAAAATGAGAAACTGGCACCTTTGCAAACAGCAAAAGAAGACAGTGCAGCTGTTATGAAAATAGTAGGAATGTTCCATAAACCCTAAGCACAGAACCACACAGCACAATCCAGAAATACCACTTCTGGATTAGCCAAAGGAATTAAAATTGGGCAGGGTGTGGTGGCACATGCCTTTAATCCCAGCACCCAGGGCAGAGGCAGGAGGATCTCTGTGAATTTGAGGCCAGCCTGGTCTATGTAGTAAGTTCAATGCCAGTCAGGGACCTAGCAGGATCTTGGCTCAAGCAAGTAAATAAGCACCAGCCACAGAAAGACAAACACTATGATTCCTCTTAAGAGTTCAATTTATCACACTGAAGAGTAGAATATGGTTGCCAGGAGCTAAAAGGGGGTGGGGTGGGTGGTGGAATAGGAAAACACTTATCAACAGCTATAGAGCTACAGGTTAGGAAATGACTACGTTTTAAAGATCTGCAGTGGACGGGCTGGAGAGAGAGCTTAGTTTAGCAGTTAAGAGCACTGGTTGCTCTTCCAGAAGACCTGGTTTCAATTCCCAGCACAGCATGGCAGCTCATAACTGCCTGTAACTCCAGTTTCAGGGGATCTATACACACAGGCAAAACACGAAAAATGCACATTAAGTAAAAATAAATAAATAATTTAAAAATGATCTGCATTGGAGCTATAGTTTATACTTGAAAAGTAAGAAGATTGGTCTCATGGGAAGCATTCCTATTACAGTAAATTTAAAACTGAGATATTCCTTTCTATCAGAATGTCTTATTATGCATCTCTTTGGACTTACTCTATACATATTACTTTGGAGCTACTATAATAGTACTTCTAACTTTTTTTAAATTTTATACATAGGAACACAACTGAATATTAAAAGAATAAATTTTACAGAGGTATGATTACACTTGGTAATATGCAATCATTCTCAGCTTAATAAACTTTAACACTTACCTACTGACAAAGTAAAGCTTCACATTATCTCTTTCCACCCACCTGGGGAGTTTGCTTATCCCCCATCACTGAGCTCACCCCCTACCTCCTGGTAAGCAGTGACAGCTTCTCGGTACCCTGTTCCACAGGTGCCTGCAGGTTACAGGTAGACACTGTAACTTAGTACATCTGTTATTTATTTAAGCTACTGTGGATCTCAGCAGTGTGAGACTTTTTATCACACAGGCAGTCCATGCTGAGTACCCCACTTCTCAGGGCTGGTGGGACTTTCAGTTAGCCATGCTGAAACTGCCTTCTGTCACATGAACAGATCATGTGTTTATTCATTCTTTATTGCTGCATATATAATTCTGTCCAGTTTCTGTGTATTACAATGTAAGAACCATGACATCGGCCATTTTGGTACATGCCTTTAATCCCAGCACTCAGAAGGCAGAGGCAGGTAGACAAATAATTTAGATACCAAGTATTCCGAATTTAAAATCAATTCACAGTATATTTTTAATTTACTTGTATTCTAAAATTATATTTAGATAATTATAAACAGACTGTCCAGCTTTTAGTACTTGAGAGAATATGAAACACACTCTCCCCACAAATAAAACATCAATAAAAACCCCTTCCTTTTTGAAGTAAGTAGACTTTTTGTGGTTCTTCATTGGAATGGCTCCTTCAGCAACCAAGCTCATGCCCCACCTTTCAGGTCACCAAGCCTCCCCTTCTTGAATCATCTCTGCTATAACACACAGTTTTCATACCCTCTAATTACTTAATCATCTCTCTTCCCACCAGAAAATAAAATTTCACGTGAGAAACAGTCATTTTCCCTGTTACTGTGACCAGACTTGCTTCAGATATAACACAAATCTATCTGGCAAATAAGTCTATAAAGTACTGATATGATAGACTGTCAAGCACTGTAAAAGCTAATATAAAGCCTACATGTTCTTCTTTAGAACAGACCTCAGAATTAGTGTTTTTCTTAATTTCTTTCTCTTTTTCTTTTTCTTTCTCTTTTTTTGCTGTTGTTTTATGAGACGGCACCTGTAGCCAAAGCTGGCCTGTAACTCACTATATATCCCAGGCTGACAAATTCATAGCAATCTTCCTGTCTTATCCTTTTGAGTGCTGGGATTACAATCTCAGAGTAGAATTTTTCAAACTTTTGTGAATATAATGTATAGCTAAAAACACATTTTACTCAAGTCCAGTCAGCACACAGACCAATGGAACTGAAAAAGAAGAGTTTCACACATACACACAAAACCGATTAAGTGTAATAAATTTTCAATCATTCTATTTTCCATTCTCCTCTATTCTATTTTACTTGTTTTTGTTAAAAATAATGGCTTGGTAAACTTTTATAATCCCTTATTTCATAAAGACCCATCATTTAGAAACAACACCCCATAGCTTGGAGACCATTAAGCTGGCATCTACAGAGACTTACAATAGATTGTGATTTTATGTATGAGTTTGGTAGTTAAGTAGGGCTATTAGTTTCCAATGATAAGTTCCATATCTTACTATATCGAATGATTGCTACTGTTCTATGTTCATTATTATTTGTGAAGTACTGCACAAAAACGACACATGAAGAAAATATGACTTAATATAGGAATGAGGGAATATAACAAGGGAATTCATGGTCTCTGGAAACTAATAAGGTTCAGGTTCAAATCCCCGATTACCATTTACTGACCAAGACACATTTAAAACCTGAACTTAAAAGTGCCTATCAGCTTCAGTCTTGTTACATGGGAAGTACTGTGAATACCTTCATGGAGTTGTGTAAAATACACACTCTAGATACTCAATAAAAATGGGTATTATTATATACTAGTGTTTCTAACAAAATCTATGGAGATATATAATCTTAAATAGACTTAAACACACTTAAATAAAGTGTAAATGAAGCAAACCAGATATTTATAGCACGTAATTTTAGTTCAGAACTGTACTCCCCTCACAGCTAGCAGCACCGCCCAGCAATAACAACAGTGTGACTGGTCTCAGATGGATTCACCAGCTGAATGAATGACCACGTAGCCACAGTGTACAGAAAGGAACTGAGCGAGGCCCTCCCCTTGACCCAGCACAGCTGTGGTCACTATGAACAGCTGTGGTCTGTGCAAACAGGGTTCCTCACATCGCTCTGCTGCCCGCTGGAGAGCGGAGGGGCTGCGCTGCCAGCATGCTTGCTCCCGGCCTTGACAGCCGCATCTCGTCTCGCTTGCTCAAGCAGAACTCTCGCTCTTTCCTTCAGCTCCTCTTGTCTGGACAACATTCGGTGCTTAAAAGCAAGGACACAGAATTAGAAGCCAAGTCATAAAAATACAGTTAAAGGTTGATTGCCTATTTAAATAAACAGTCAGGTGTATAGCCTTTTTTTAACAGGAATACTTATAGAAAATATTAATGTTGAGAAGAAACTGTAGAAGGAGCACATGCATTTTGACAAAAATGAAACTTATTTCTTAACGCTGGATGAAATTTCAATAATTTTAGAAATTTTAAATTTTGTTAATATCGTTACTGTGTGTGTGCATGAGTGCAGGTGTACACATACCAGAGTGCATGTGTGAGTGTAACTGGGCACTCTGGGGAGCTGTACCTCTCCTCCATTGTGAATTCATGGAATGAAACTCGGCTGTCAGGCCTACATGGCTAGTGCTTACACCAGCCAGGAAACCCTCACCAGACTTTATTTGAACATATTCTCATAAGGTGTGTGTAATATCAGATTATATATTCACGTTTTCTCATAAATACAGTATAATCTACCAACCAGTTATATTTTTATAGTTTCCCGGAGCTGACAACTACTTACCTTCACTTTTTAAAGTGTTCAATGCTAAAATATCTGTGGCAACATTCTTTTAAAATTTTGGAAATGCTTATAGAAAATCCCAAGCTGTTATTTATTTAAGAGTCGAGAGTCTCACTATGTAGCTTGAGCTTGCCTTGAACTGTTCACGTAGCTAATTCAGGCTAGCCTTGAATGCTCAATCTGCTTACCTTTGTCACCAGCACCTGGGATTACAGGCATGTGCCACCACCCTCCACTAACGCTATTAGAATCTATAGAAAGAACCCACAAAACTACCCTCCACTGAGAATTCTCTTTATAATGAAACCATCTCAGCAGAACGGAAAATATTATGGACTGTGTAATTTTACAATGAATTTCTAGAGAATAACAAACATTGACCACAAAAGGAAGCCAATATTTCTGTTTGTTTGATTGGTTAGTTTTTCCAGACAGGGGTTCCCTGTAGCCCTTGCTATCCTGGAACTCACTTTGTAGACCAGGCTGGCCTCAAACTCAAGAGATCAGTCTGCCTCTGCCTCCTGAGTGCTGGGATTAAAGGCATGCACCACCATGCCCAACTAGAAGCCAGTTCTTAAAAGCGATATTAAACAAAAGCACAATATCCATATTAGTTTAAACATTTCAGACTCAGACAGATCTTAGCTCCATTTCTTAGTTATAGGCACAGGAAGAGAACAGCATAAAAACATTGCACATGGTAAACACAAGCTAAAGATTCAATATTATGTTAACCCCATCAATTTCTCTATCCTGGAAATAAAGGGACCGGCCTGCTTGAAGACCCCGGTCTAAATTCTGCAGTCCACAACCTCGAGCTACCACACAATGTGTTTTGAGCTTAAAAGCACATAAACACTCTGCTTCTAATTCAAAATGTAGCTCCTATTTATTACAGGGACTTTAGAAAACAAACGCAAGTGAAAATACCAGGAACCTAGCAGTTATGGCGCCCAGAGGTCGCTACTGTGTCATCGACCTGCCTACCTCACTGTGCCTGCAGGACACACCTAGCCTCGTCACATTTTATCACTTCGTGTTTGATTGCAAGCAAGTATTTTCTGACGATCATATGTATCCCTCATGAAAACATGATTCTTAACAGGCTGCCACCCACTCTATTATACAGATGCATAATACTTTATTTTGTTGGACATCTGGAATGTTGGCAAGTTTTTCACTACCATACACGCTTTTATGAACCTTTGTACATAAAGGTTGAATCTTATTAGTTTCTTAGGTAAAATTTCCGAGAATAATGTATTAGGTTTTGGTGATACATGGGATTAAATTTAGGATCACTGAGCTACATTCCAGCCATATTTAATTTTATTTTGAGTCTTGATAAATTTGTGATCCTCCTGAAGAAGCTTTCTGAGAACCTGTGATTGACAGCCACATGCTGCCTAGCAAGCTTTTTATTTTTTTCCCCCTCAAAAGCAGTTCAAATAATTCTCTTGCCTAAGCTTCTCATATAGCTGGGACTCACTTGTGAGTCATTGAGCCTGGCCAACATGAACATTTTTTAGGGTGTGTGTGTGTGTGCACGTGTGTAAGTAAGTGCATGCACATCTATGTGCCTGTGGAGGCCAGAGGTCAAGTTGGGTGTCCCCTGATTAGTCCCGCCTTACTTTTGCAGACATGACTCTGGGCTCTCCCGCACCTTGGCTACTGGCAGCCTGCGAGTCCCATATCAGCCTGTCTGCCCCTGTCCAGCACTAGGATGACGGGCACACACTTTCACACTCAGTTTTCTTTGAGGGCATTGGGGATCCACACTCAGGAGTTCATGCTTCTTCCTCAGCCCCAACACAAATGTAAGGTAACTTGAGACACATTGCTAAGATGCCCTTCAATCAACTGACTGCGGCTCCAACCCCTTCATGGATATACAGGTTAAGGAAGACATAGGTAAGCTGCACAATTGCCAAATGTACTAGAGACTTAGTGGTGGGTCTATAAGTCCATATGAGATGTCATACCTCCTGTGAGCACACGCTCATGAGAGTCATGCTATAGTATTAAGTGTTAAGAAAGAGTAATCACTAATGAATTCTGACGTAACATTACTTTTTCCAAAGATTTCATAGATATTTAAATATAAAAAGGTGTATGTCTGAAATTTATAACATGATATATAAAAGAGAAGCAGACATTTGTATAAAATTTAGCTGTGATTAGATCCTGCATTACATATATCTACATTACATTTTTGGTGTGAGACAATGTAACCTAGTGAGACAATGTAACCTAGTGTCAAATAAACCTTAATACTTATCCTAAGCAAAACTGCTCCCTCCCTCCCTTTCTCTCCTCTACCCCCTCCCTCCCTAGTGTAGCTCAGATTGGTCTGGAACTCATGGCAAGCCACCTCCTCCTGCCTCCTTAGTAATGGGATTATAGGCATGAACTACCACATTTGCCTTGACTCTATGCAAAACTTTCAGATCATAAGGTATGGCCAAAGAACCAAGCATACAAGATACTGTAAATAAGTGGTTATTTTCACCATCCTGTGTAGCACACTAATTATATGGACAGACTCACAGCATAATCTAATCTGAGAGTTAAGTGGGTTCTTAGATATTAGTTCATTGAGTTCATTTAGTGAAAAATAAAACTGACAGTTTAAAATGCCAGGTAATATATCACATGGATAATTATTGGAGAAAAATTCAAAATGAGAATTCAGGTTCTTAGATTATTCCTAATTTTAATGATTAATTAATTTCTATCTTTAAACACATTTGCCTCAAAATATGGTTCATAAGAAAAAAATCTGTGTTGGATAGAACTAAGGTTCATCAAATTCTGCAACTGTCATTCAGTAGATATTTATTGGGTATCTATTATGTTTAAACTCTGTGCTATCACAAAATATCAGGGAGATTTACTAACCTAGAACCTTTATGATTTTTCTTTGGGGGAATAGAAGCTTCATTTGAAGGCTACAGTATGCTTTTATTGTAAAAATGACCTTATATAATTGCGCAAACTAATGGATTTTACTGTGACATTTCCATGCATGCATGCATAAACCATGTTTTGATCAATTTTGCCTTCTCTATTATTGTATTTCTTTGAGTCTGACATTCCCATTTTTTTTAGCACACCTCTGCAGACTCACCAACGATGGACCTTATAATCTATGCAACCAATCACAGTCCAGACACGGCAGTACTTTAGACAGCGAGACTGCAACGTGCTCCATGCAGTCCTCCCTGAGGATTAGTTCCCAGGTCCCTTGCAGACTTCATACAGATGCTTGCACCATTACACAAAACAGCACAACAGACAGCCTATGCACACCCTCCTGTACTAAAACACGTGGCCTTTACATTTTACAGATTAATGGAAGAAAGGGAGCCTGTGCAGTTCAATTCAGAAGGCATTTTCCCCACTCATTTTGATCTTGCTGGCCTAAACAGATGTGGCCCCGGGGGATATGGCACTACCAGCACTAAATGAGAAAAGTACAGAACTCCGACTATTTTCCAATTTTCACACTGACACCTTCCAGTAAAATCAAGAAAACACTTTTATTAATTAGTATCACTGACTTACAAGAAAAACTAAGATAGACAAGCTGTAATTCTTAAGTACTCAAATTTTGGGGCTCAGGACCTTTTTACAGTTGTGTTTTAACAATTACGAAGAATACCAAAGAGATTTTCTTGTGTGAGATATACCCCTAGATCTTGGCCATTTTGGAAAAATTGAGAAATTTAAAAAATATGTTTCATTTAGAAATATTTAAACACATTAAATAGAAACATTTTAGTTAAAAAACCCCTGGCTGTAAAAACAAACACAAACTAATAAGGACTGGAACTTTCCATTTCCATTAAGAAAAACCAGTTAAGGGCCCATGAGATGGCTCAGTGAAAAAAAATCACTTGCTTTTAAGGTTGATGACCTGAATTTGATCCCTGAAGCCCTCAGTGGAGATAACCAACTCCTAAAAGTTGTCTGTGCATGTGTGTGTGAGTGTGTATTTCTGTGTGAGTCGGTGAGTGCAACCTTACAAAAATAAAAATCTAGAAAGAGAAGAGCAGGAGATTTCCTGATGCTCGTAGTCAGTCTGCTGGAGTACTGGAACCATACAGCCTTAAAAAAAACATTATTTTGAGAGGATATTGGACATAAAGTTAAATAATATCGCAGAATGCCATTGTTTTAACTTTGAGAATATTTAAAGGGTTTGGAAGAGCTTCATGCCCCTAGTTTTGTTTTGTTTTCCAGTATTAGGGATTGGTCCCAGGGCCTCAAGCATACTGGGCAAGAACTCCTGCTCCGAGGTACATCCCCAGGCTTTCAAATAATATGCTAAGAAGTGCTTCAGAACTGCTGTGTGTTGGCAGACAGAATACTGGTGTTTGGGGACTACCAACAATTTTACATCAAAGAGTGATTCAGAAGAGTTGGCTTATAAAAGTGAAAAAAATTAGAAATACCTTATTCAGTTTAGTTTGCTTAAAAATTCGTTTAAAATGATCATGTAAATGTGTTGAAAGTGTGGTTGATAGAATGCTTGCCTCCCATGCCTGAAGTCTGGCTTCAGTCCCAATCACCACACACACTGGGTACGGTGGCTCATGCCTCTAATCCTAGCACTCAGGAAGTGAAGGCAGGCAGCTCTCCATGGTGAGCTGGAGGGCAGCCTGAGACACGTAAGTCCCCGTCTAAGAAAGAAGGCTGTGGGGTGGGAGACGACGATCTGTGCCCAAGTCTCAAAGAGCACCTGCACATAAATGTAAGAGAAAATCCTACTATGAAAACTGTATTTTAATGGAGAGATGGTTGAGTCATGAAGTACCTAACCCTTTACTGCGTGGGCACCTGAGTTAGACACCTCCATGCGAAGACCCAGGTGTGTGTCTGTGGGACCAGCCCTAGGGTGTAGGTCACGGGCAAAACCCCAGGGCCCAGTGGCCAGTCGCCCAGAGGAACTGAGGAGCAGTTCAGTGAAGGACCCTGTCTCAAAAACACACTGTAAAGACATCCACATCCACACATAAATACACAGCACACAAAATGAAAATAAATCTAAAAGAAAGAAAAAAGCAGACATAATTTTATCGGCAAAGTTTTTATTCTTCTACTTAAATTTTTCTCTCTCTGTGTTACATGTGTGCATGTGCACGCGCGTGCACACACACACACACACGCTTATACCTGACAGTAGCACAGAATCAGAATCAATACGAGAAATATCATGGCTAAGAGTTCAACACTAAGCTATATTCCCCTTGTGGGAAGAAATATGGATGTTACTAGAATCTTATCTCAATTTTTTCAAAGTAGGGTTTTATTTTTTAGCCCAGGCTAGCCAAAATGGTCTCAAACTAATGATTCTCCTGCCTCAGACTGCTGGCATTGCATCCTGGCAAGCCTTGGAGGCAGTGAACTTACGACATAAGGAATAACACAACTGACAATGCTGGTCTATTGCAACTAAGACATCTAAGGACAGGGCTTTGAATGGCAAGGACATAGTCTGGCAAGCACATATTAGAAATATGCTTGCATTACCTGCAATACTGAAATACTCTTGAATTTGTTTGATACAGCTAAGGCTGGACTTGAACTCTTGGCTCCCCTGCATCAGAATCCAAGTATTGGACCTACAGGAGTATGTGCCATGCCAAACGTCTTTGACAGTCTAATGGTAAATACTATTTATTATAAGTAATGGCATTTAAAAATTTTAAATTACATATATGAGTTCTCTATCTGCATGTACAGCTTTATCCTAGAAGAGGACAACTGATCCCTCTATAGATGGCTGAGCCACCATGTGAACTCAGGACCTCTGGAAGAGCAGCCAGTGCTCTTGACCACTGAGACATTTCCCCAAACGCTTCATTTATTTATTTATATGTGCATACATGTGAGCCCGTATGAATTTATGCATACAGCATGAATGAAAGGCATGCGCAGAAGCCAGAGGCTGTTAGACTTCCTGGGATTAGAGTTACAGGAAGCTGAGGGTCACCACATAGGGCTGGGAACTGAACTTGGGTCCTCTGAGAGAGCAGCAAGGGCTCTTAACTACGGAACCATTTCTCCATCCCTAGGAATGACATTTCAATTTGAAAAGCTGGCATTCCTTGTCCTTCAACCTTAAAGTTGGGCTTTCAAAATTCTAATACAAACTTTAAATATATAACAGGTGTAGTATTTTCTTTTTGCTTTTCTCCGATAAATGAGACCTTACTTTCATTCTTGTATAATATCCTTCAGTGTTCTGTCAACACAAAAGAAGAGAAAAGACAGACTAGCTGTTTACTAAACACATACCCATCGCTGTGGCCCACTTACCTGCACTGTTTTGGTGGAGGGATCTGCATGATTTAAAGTGTTTCTGTCCGCATCTGGATCAGACTCTGACTGCCTCAGAGAAGTACATATTTTTTTCGTGAAGTCTGTATCTCTATTGTATGAATATCCAAGTTTAGAAGGAGGGGATAAACCTGGCTTTTTGATAGCCGATTCACCATCCGATCTGCATTCTAAAGGTCTGGAATTCTCTATTTTCTCTTGTTCCAAGTCACTGCTGGTATTTACAATCTGAGGCTTTTGCTCATAAATTGAGGGTGGAGACACATCCTTCTTTTTACCACTGACATGTAGGTCACTCAATTCTAAGTTCTCAGCTCTCAGGAGCCTCTTCTTGCCCGACAAAACCAGTGCTTGGGCTGCATCTGTACTGGAACTTACCCCAGGGTCATCGGACCCTGAAGTCCTTCCCGAGCTCTGCTGGGACCTGTGGGGCTCCGTGTCACCTTTAGTCCTGCGGCAGGAAGGGGAGGCTGTGCTTGGACTCAGGTGGTCATCTGGGGTCTGGTGTTCACTCTCGGACTCTCCTACTCCACTATCAGTGACAAACACAGAGTCGTCCTGCGGCAGGAAATCCACTGCCCCACTGGCAGGCCGCTGCGGCTTGGGCTCCCGCTGCAGGTCGCTCAGCTCCGCGTAGAATTTTTCTTGATCGACAGAACTGTTTGTGTCTGTTTCATAATTTCCAACTTTATATGTGCTTTTACTGCTGTTTTCTTCTATCTGAACCACATTTAGCTCTTGACCGCTAAAATGGGCCCTTATTTGATAGAGATAAGTCATAACAGTCAGTTTGTCAGGGATTGCTAATAAAACCATATCAGAAGGTTCCAGTAAACGGGAAATTCCAATGCTGGCAAATCCATCATAAGCCTTCAAAGAGAAGAAGGGACAAACAAACATGATATGCTGAGCAGCTCAGACTCTATTTTAAAAAGAGCAAAATTCTAAAGCTTCTTGTTATTGTAGGGTACATAAAATTGCTATACCACAGGAAAAGAATCAAATTTCAAGTAAAAAAAAATGAGTAAAAAGGAGAAAAGGGGAAAATCCTACTAAATAACATATTTATCCACGAGCATAATCTAAGCAAGAACATGTGCTAAACAAAAGTCTTCAAATAAAATTTTATTCTGAGGTATGAAGAAATGTTAGGATAGCATGTCCCTGCTTCTATCATCCCTGTCTGTCCCTTTTCACAACCACGTAAGTACAGCGAAGAACACTGCATGGCGTTCAGAGAACTAACTCACACTGTTGGCTTGAAATACAAACAAATTCTATTTAACCTTAAAGCGCAGAGATGCTTTCAAACACACATTGAGGGATGGTTTGCAAACAAGCACAGGGACTTCATTTTCCTTCCTGTGTTCTGGAAAAGATGAAGGGCTCTGAACACTGCGACGTAGCTGGGCCTGTGAGGCTGCGCTGTATTATTTTGTTAGCCTTTAAACGCCTGTGGTACATCAGGTTTTTCTGGTTTTGAAGAACCAAAGCTGTTTCTCAATTTACAATTAATTATTGCTATCCTGAACTAACCCCTTGAAACAGCACTGTCACTAGGAAGCATTCAGAGTCTCCCTGAAGGTTTAGGTAGACTTCAGAAAGGAAAGACCCTACACACACACTATTGCTTTTACATGTTAAAAATCTCTATTCTTGACAGCAACCTGCATTTAAGAACACACTTAATGTTTCTCTTAAAAGAAGTGTTAGGAAATTATTCAATCAAAAGAATTTTTGTGCTTTTATAGTAAATTTATGCCTTTGAATTTAGTCTGTATTCTTCTTACAGCTTTAACAAAAGTGAAGAAAGAAAATAAAAAATAAATTGTGCTATTAAGTCCTATTCAATTTCCACAGAATAATGCTTTATAATACAGATACTTCAAAATATCTGCTGGAGAGGCGGCTCAGTTGATGTGCATGTATAGACTTGTTTGTTCTTTTACATGTTTTAAGAAAATTAAAGTCATTTTCTTCCTTGTGTGTCTTGACTACCTGACTGACAGACATCAACAGCAGGCCATCAGGAAAAGCACCGCAGGCAGTGCTCTGAACATTTCCTAATTATCTGAAACACGACATATTGGTCCAGTGCAGATGCCACAGCTAAGCACCCTGATACTGAGTTCTTTCTCCAGACCTGAAAAAATGATCAGCTTCCTTGAGAGCAAACTCCTGCTGGTGTTTTACTCCATGCAGCAATTCATTTTAGGCACACTAATTGCACCTTAAAACAAACCAGGTTTCTTATGCATGAGATAAAAATTTTGCCAAAGAATTTTCCCACAGGTTAACTTCTGCTATGGTCAATCACGTGTTGTGATTGCGTGTGAAGACGGAAGACGATTTTGTTTGTTCAAAAATATTTTTAAAATCACTTATCTATCATCTATCTATCTATCTATCTATCTATCTATCTATCTATCTATCTATCTATCTATCTATCTATCTATCTATTTCTCTTTCATCATATATCTAGTGAGTGTGTGCTGGTCCGAGGATGACTTATGACAGGACGTTCTCTGCCCAGCATGTGACTCTCTGGGGTCAGCTCAACAGCCAAGGTTTTTCTCAAAGGATATTGTCTTGTTTATTCCGAGGTGTTGGTTCATTAAGGAAGAGTCACTGACAATTATATTACAAATGAGAGTGGAACTTAAGACAAAGATTTTGCTTCTTGGCTACTCTACCTGCAACTGACAGCAAAGCTTACCACGGAGAACCGTGCACAGCAGGACAGTACACAGTATATAGGTAGTGCCTAAGATGTTCAGTGTCGACGTCACAGTGTCGTACATAACACTGTAACTATGTATGTGGACACGTACTGAATAGTGTAAGGAAAGAATCAGTGTTTAAAACCTTATTAAAGGGCTGGAGAGATGGCTCAGTGGTTAAGAGCACTGGCTGCTCTTCCAGAGGTCCTGAGTTCGAATCCCAGCAACCACATGGTGGCTCACAACCATCTGTAATGAGATCTGGTGCCCTCTTCTGGCGTGCGGGCATACACAGAGGCAGAATGTTGTATACATAATAAATAAATCTTTAAAAAAAAAAAACCTTATTAAAAATCAAGATTAACTATCATGGAAGAGCTATTGGATACTTGGGGACTGAACCGGCATCTAGCCATGCTAAACACTTACTTAGATACATTGCCTGTCTCAAGAAAACATGTAAATGGAATATTCTTCCCTAGGCAGCAATGTGTAAATCCACATGTAAGTCCATGTTACTTAAACCTTAGTGAAGTTCCATTTATAATTAAAAATACATACAGTTAGGCAAAATCAACAATGTTTCCTTTTCAAAAATTAGAATAGTAAAGAAAAGCTCTACTTAAAATGTAATCATCATTTAACGGATAGGGTCTTGCTCTGGTGCCCAAGCTAGTGTTGAACTCACGAGCGCAGGAGCTCTCCTGCCTTACAGGTGTGTGATACCACTGACTGGCCGTCAGTAGTTCACTCTACAATGCCGACATCCGCATGTCATTTAGCAGGAAAAGGAAGATAAAGAAATATCACCTCCACAGATATACTTTAATTAATGAGAAAAAAGGCATTTCCCTTTCATAAACACAGGCTTTCTAAAATTATCTAAGTAATTCATGAGATGGGTTTACCTTGTAGAATGTCTACCAGAAAGTGCTGGGGAGTGACCCCAGTGCCTTCAAGCTTTCTTCCACTTAGTTAAATTCCTAGCCCCCAAAGGCAATCTCTATGAAGAATAGGGACTAATTTTCAGAGACTACCCCTTTGGGGTGGCATATTTCTACTTACAAAAAAAATGACACTTTTAAGTGTATTATAACTCTACAACCCACATCAAGCAAAAAATCTGCTTTGATTTAAATTCTTGTTAATTAAACTTCCACCAAGATTGTAAGATTTAAAAAAGTGATAGTTCCTCTAATTTAATGATTTAAAGTATATTAATTTTTTGGTCCCTACCAGTAGTTATTTACCACCTTCCTCTCTGAGATCTTTCGGCAATGAACTCCCTTCCGAGAAGAACATTTTATAGCTACAAAGCACACAAAGTAAAAAGAGCCAGTTATACCAAAAGTACAACCATTAAAATACAAAACTGAATTTGGGAAACAGTAAAATGTGTTTTAATTAACACATTAATTAATGTATGTGTGAATATGCACACATGTGCACACAATTTCATGTAGCCCAGGCTGACCAAGGACCTTGAACTAATCCCACTCCAGCCCAGAAGTGCTAGCATAGTGGGAGTGTGCTACCATGTCCAGTCAGATATGAAGAATTTGAAGAAGTTCTAAAGTGTCGTTTGCAGAGATCTCCAAAAATTGTAGTAAAATATGAATATATATGATTTATACAGGAAACAAAACCTTTGGCATGGCTAACACAACTGTAACTTGTCACGAGCTTCACAACTGAAGAAAAAACACAAGTTTAGTCACAGAATTATTACACAATATAGTATAAAACATATGTTTTCCTTCAACTGTGTCCAAGGACTTGCTGAATTCTACATTCAAGGACTTGCTGAATCCTATCTGCAGATAGACTTAAAGATAGAATCTACAGGTTAAAAATGCCTATTCTAAGATAACAATGACACTGGCTTTCAGTTGAGAAATTCAATTCAATACAAACACTGAGCATGTATTGTGAGCAGACCTTGATATTGCTTTCTCCGCACACTGAAAATTACATATACTATACTGCACACAAGATAAACAAATTCATCAGCCTTAGCCATAGTCAGCTGGCCCACGAGGCTCCAGCAAATCTCCATGCAGCCTCTCTGAGGCTGATGGGATCAATATCCTCAGTTAGGAAGTTCTGATCTAATAATTATATATGAAAACTATGTATGTTTAACTAGGAAGTAAAAGAGCCATTGTTTATCATTGCTTTGCATTTACAAGCCTGTGTATTTTTTTCTGCTTATCCCTTAGGTTCCTGCTTTCATCTCCTAAAATATTTTTCTAAAATTACATAATAGTTATGAAAGCCTTGGATATATTTTTCAAGCTAAATGTTGCACTAAAAGCAATATGGGTTAAGAAATACTTAACAGGTAATGACGAGCATGCACGGACTCCGATGTCTGCCTTGCATTGGGATCCTTACAGTCCATGACAACCTATGCATAGGACTTAAACTGCAGAAAGCAGTTCACCTCTGTAAATTGCAGTTATGACCTCATCCAACACCACTGCCTTTCTCAAATTAATAAAAACTTGCAGCGAAGTCAAAACTGAAACTATGCCCTCCCCGGCATTTCTTACCTTTTTATTGTTTTCTTTAATATCTTGAGGATTCAGAGACTTGTAGTCACTGAGGGAGAAAATGGCACAATGAGTATATATAATATTTGATAAAAAATAACTAAAACAAACTGAATATAAAATTTTGATATTCGATATTATCAAAAGGTAACTAGCAATTTCATAGAGGTTCAATCAACAAAACTAATAGTGTGGAAAATTGAAGAAATAAATAAATAAACAGTGATTACATGTTTCATTGCCTGAAGCTTCCCATCTAAAAGAGAAGTTAAGGCAGAGGAACAGAGACTAGCTTTAACAATGAAATTTAGCATGAGATAATCCCTTATTAACAATATACAAAGGGCTACAGGCTTACTTGTCTCTTATTTGAACACTAATAAAAATTTCATAATAAAGTCAGTTTTTAATAAGATTAAAGAGAAAAATCAATTTAAAAAATAGAAAAATAATTTTTAGGTACTGAGAAAAAGATTGGTTTCATGGCATATACTTCTCAAAAAAAGGAAAGTTCTATAGTTCAAACACAGAGCTAGTCAAGTATTTTAGGATACATGCTAAGAAATTATTCTATTTTCTTTTAATAATGCCCATTATTTAAAATATGACATTTCTACTTACATTAAGTCTGGTCTAAAGTGGTGTAAGATTGCACAAAAAGATAAACCATTTCTCCACGACGTAGTAAAGTTAGTGATTTTCACACCCCGGTAGTTTTTTGTAACTTCTTTGCACCATGCAAGCAAGGACTGACTAGCATTTGGCTTTTGCCCCAGAACAGGACTTGGTATTGGGCTTGGCTAGAATATAAGAAAGAAAGAAAGAAAAAAAAAAGGGTGGGAAGGGGACATTAAAAGAACTTAATGGAAGATAAAAATTAACATTAATTGACCTAACTAGATCATTTGAAACCTTTGATGTCAGTCAGGTCCTTCAAAGCTGTCAATTCATGACAATTGTTGCCTCTGAGAGTGAGACATAAATCTTAAGTTATTATCTTCAGTTTTCGCCCATGGCATTTGCCTGACAACGAGGTAGATAAGCAACATTTTAAAGTTTGGTAAGAACAAGTCATGAGTATCTTTGATGGAAACATCATGTTAAAATATTTGAATAGGGAAGGCTAAATAGCTGTGCAGCCCTTACATACTAAAGCAGGTTCCCTAAATGCAATCATAAACAAGTAAGACTGGATAAAAATAATGCTTTGAAGTCTAACTGCAGCATAAACTGTAGGGCTGCAACTGCCTTCAGGTACTGCAAAATACCTCGTGGAAACATCAGTCCGAGTTAAGTGTAAAACACAGCACAACTCAAGGATAACCTTATGAAAACATCCTACCTATATAAATTTAACAATAATAGAAATAGTTTTAATTATCAGTAATAGGCACATTTTGGTGACAATAGCACACAACAGTATATATTCTGGATATGGTCAAAATATCTTCAAATTATTACTGAGAGTGACCGTTGAATAGTGTTCATCGTATGTATTCAAATATTAAGCACATGCTTCCCTTTGTCCACATATTTAACACCATGATGGTAACAGAACCTTTGCAGACATTATTCCATTATTATTGCCTGGTGTTCTTAGATATTTGAATGAAAACCTTCCATATAACTTCTCAGCTTACATCTTCTGTCACCATCATTATAATACATCCCACCTCCATTATCCAACTCCAACAGTACTTCTGACTCCTCCTACCTTGTTCTAATTTCCCACAATATCCATCCATCTTCTTGTGGTCTATATATTTACATTATACTTACTAGTTATGGCTTGTCTGGCTGTACTAAAAGAAAACTCTTTTAAGTCAAGACTTCCAATTTGCCTTGTCTACTAAACTATCTTAAGTTTCCAGATTAATTCCTAGTGCCCAGTAAATAATCAGTATTGTTAAGACACAGAATAGTACCAGACCATCACCACACAGCATCAGCACCACATCGTCACCACACAGCATCAGCACCAGATCATCACCACACAGCATCAGCACCACACAATCACAGCATCAGCACATCATCACCACACAGCATCAGCACCAGACCGTCACCACGCACCATCAGCACAGAAGGTTTTTTTCTTTTTTTGACGCTCCTTTCTACCTTCAAAGGCCATGAATTTGTTTATGAAAATGAAGTGACTGGCGGGTGGGAGAGCTGGCCCTAAGGTCAGAAGAGCTGGAGAGTTGTCCCTGACTTTCACCAGCTGCTGCACTCAGGAGATTGGGAGTTTTAGTAGCTATGAATAACTGTAGTCCCATTTCTTTCTGCTCTACTCTCTTGTACAGCTTCTCCCTCTTCTGCAGTCTCTGCTTCCTCCACGGCGACGGCTACACATTCCGTTGGGATTTCTCTGGATGGTTTTCTTCCTAGCCACACTCGGACTCATTTGCTCTCAGGATTCCACTATCACTCCCTTGCGGATGACTCCCAAATGCATGTTTACTGTTCCAACTAGCTCAAGATGACATTTCTGGCTGGCTGTCCTTCCTGCCATGTAAAATTTGAACTCAGTATGTTTAAAATCAGAATTTTTCCTTGCAACCTGCTCATTTCCATTGTGTTTGAAAATAATACTACTATTATCCCAACTGTATGGATTTCAACCTCAGAATCATTTTAAATTCTTCCTTTACATATCATTTCTCACTAGCTAACTGAAGGGCAATTATTCATGTTATGGCTGTGATCTTTTGTAATCTTGTAATCTAATTCTTTTTTGCCGTAGTCTTCCTTGTTGCAGACTCTCCCTTTCCTGACCCATTATCAAAGCACAGTGTTCTTACAACACATCTAAAACATCTCTGGTGGCTCTTGACATATACAAAATGATACCACCACATATGCACACTAAAAACCAGACATGCAAAGAGTATTTACTAGTACAATTCACCATTCTCTAACTCCCGATGCTTTCCTGCCTAAACCACAGCTTCCCCATCTCCAGACTGTCATACAGATCATCACTTCTACTTAAGAATAACTGCTGTCATACACACAACTGTGACAATGCCACATGCTTCCTTAAGGATTCAACTCAACTGTCATTTGCACAAAATCTCAACCTAATTCCCCGTCAGTAGGCAGGAGCCCCTTTCAATGTTCTTTCGATTTTTTGTGTCTCCTATATGGCTCTTCTTTGACTACACTATGATTTTCCATGGCTCTTACGTGGTGTGGTGTTTCTGACTACATTATGTCTGATTCTCAATAGAGCATCTTCTTAATGTGTTCATAGAGTACATGCTGAGTATCAAATACATAGCTACATATGTCTCACAAGCCCATGGAGATAGTGATGGCTGTTTCCAAAATACAGTCGAGGAAACTCAGGCCACACAGGAAATATATGCATCTACACTAAAGTATCTCCACACCAAATGCCAGGCTCTCTCTCACTATCCAAGGAAACTCAGGCCACACAGGAAATATATGCATCTACACCAAAGTATCTCCACACCAAATGCCAGGCTCTATCTCACATTCCAAGATAATGCAGCTGTAAGACCTCGGCAGACGTTAGGCATTTCTTGAAACTAGCCAAGGTCTTAGTTAACTTCTTCAGAACTTAGATCACTGCCCTATATATGTTAAATTAATTGTTGTAATAAATCCCCAGGCAGCTGCCTCACAATTTTGCTGCTCCAGGGGCTAAAATAAGAGATCATGAATCAGACCATCCTGGGCAACATAGCAAAACCTGGTCTTAGCAGGACTAAAGCAAACCAACACATAAATGAAAAGTAATCTGCTCAAAACTCAAGAGGACCTTGTAAAAACCTCTGCCCATTCTGTTGGACTTTAGATTTTAGATAAGAACTAGAAAAGAACTAATGAAGCCCAGTTCGGTAAAATATGCACGATTATTGCTAAAGCTGATGGGGAATTTGATCTTTATGTGAGGATTCTTGGAGACTTTCCTCAATTACTGCAGATCATGGTTAAAGAACATTGGCTAGATATGATTTCAGCATTTGGTAAGCCGAGAATAACAGCAATGGTGAGAACAAGAACATCTGCATCTGTATTATTTGGGTATCTCTGTCCCCATCTCCCTCTCCTGCTTCTCCAAAGTGACATCACTTCATCTCTCTCCTCTTCCTCATTTCTTCTGCTCTCCTCCTTCTCCTCCTCACCTCTGCCCCCCCCCCCCCGCTCTTTTAACTAAGGGCTCTGGCCCACTAAGTGGGGAGTACAGGCCTTGAACTCCTTATCCTCCTGCCTTATCAGAGAGTTGGAGTTAGCGGTGTGGTTACACCAGTATATACACGCTACAGACAGACTGCAAGAATCGTGCAACCAAGGCAAGCACTCTACCAACTTAAGCCACAGCCCTCCCTGGCACTTGCTTTGCTCCTATAATACAAGTGAAGTCTTATAATGCTACTAGATAACCCTAAGATTCGTGGTGAGATTGAAAGAATACTGCCAAGTTACAGTTACATTAACATATTTTTAAAAGCTTTCTGCTTTTAAATTTTTTTCTAAAATTGGAAAGTTTTTAACAGACATCTAACAATTATTCCAAAGCAGAGCAGTGGAACAATGATAAGTCAGACAGATGTGAAACAAATGGGAGTAAAAATGTCACCCTTCTCACGAAATATTTGGTTTGGAAGATACAGTTATGCTACAAAAATATAGCGTTTAGTAATATATTTATATATAAGTAGTTTATTACTGTAATTTTGAATGAATATATTTCTAATTATTCAATTTTTATTTTCAAATATTAATATAAACAAGTACTCTTTGGGAGTCCCAATGACTCTAATATTACTCTTATGGTAAAATACATATAGACTAATATTTATCATTTTAGCCTTTTAATAAGTGTATAGATTCAGGGTTTTACGTTCATCAATGGCATGTTCATAACAACTATTCATCCCCAGAAGTCTTCTCATTTTGCAAAACTGAAAAACTCGATGCCTGTTAAGCAACAGCTACCCATTTCCTGCCTTCCACACACCCCGGCAGCATGTGTGCCTATGTGGGTCGCCGGGGATCAGACCAATGGCACTGAACACCCAGGCTCTGCACTCCAGGAGTGCATAGGGCTCTGAATTTTTGTTCCCTTGCTTGCCAATGCCTAACACATCTTAAAACAGTGTAGAAATTTTAATGTGTGTGGGGTGTGTTTCTCATTGTGACTTTGATTTGCATTCCCTAATAAATAGTGATGATGACTATCTTCATAGAACAACTGGCCATCTGTATGTAGCGGAGAAGGCGCATTCAAATCCTTTGTACATTTCTAACTGGGTTGTTTTACTTTTCTTGTGTAGGAGTTCTTATACATGTAGAGGTTACTTCCTTATTATATGTATTATTTGCAAATCTTTCCTCCTTCTTTGTAGGTAGCCATTTCACTGTCTGTTTTGACTCTTAAAAGTTTAAAATTCTCTTGTACTCAATTCTGCCTATATTGGTTGTTGCTGTCTCTAACTTCTGAGTAATAATCAAGAGAAACCTTTCCCAGTGATCCAGGGCTGTGAACCTTCTGCCCCATGTTTTCTTCTAAGATTTTTTTTTTTTTTGCTTTCAGTTCTAAAATTTAGGCTTTTGCCTATTAGTCATAGGAGGTTGGGTAACAGTCCTCCTTCATTGTTTTATGTATAATGCTCACTTTTCCAAAAGTATTTGTTGAAAAGGTGGCTCTTCTCTCTGAAGAATCTTGACTCCCCTGTAAAAGGCGCTGGCCTCGTCCTATATAAGGTGTTTGTTTCTGGTAATTTAATATACCATGCTTTTAATAACTGAAACTTCTGCAGTAAGTTTGGAAGTTGGGAAATATATTTGTTTTTTAATTTTTATCAGGATTTTTTTTTAAAAAAAAACTATTACTGGTACTCTGGCATTCCGTTTGACCATTAAGATGGTGTGTTTCTTCTCTTTTTGTAAAAAAATGTAATTGGGATTTTGATGATTACATTAAATCTGTAGATTACTTTGAGTTGTGTTTACATCTTAGGCATCATAACAATATTATTTTCAAAAGCACGGACGTGGGATATCGTTCCAGTTTGTAACGTAATTCCTTTCAAAAATTCTTTCTAGTTTTCAGTTGGGCAGTCTTTCAACTTCTTGGTTAATTTATAAATTTCTTTTTTCTTTCTCTTGTTCCTTTTGGACATGGGATCTTAGGAAGTCCCAGGTTGGACTTGAAGTCAACAATAACCTTGAATTTCTGCCCTCCTGTCCCCCCCTCTCAAGTGCTAGAATTACAGCCTATGCCATCATATTCAGGTTTGTGCAGTACTGGGGTCAAACCCGGAGTGGCAGCTTGCGAGGTGGGCATCCCACCAACTGAGCCTCACCCCAGTCCTAGTTAAGTTTATTTCTAAGCATTTATCTCTTTTTGATGCTACTGTAAGAATTATTCTTACTTTCTTTTTCTGATTGTTCAGTGTCAGTACTCAGAAACGCAAATGATTTGCTGTTGTCGTTGTTGACCTTATCACTTACTGTTTTACTGAATTTATTGGAATCTTTACTGCTTGGTACGTGTATGCTCCCATCAATTCAAACAATTTTACACATCCTTTTAGATTTTGACAATTTTTCTTTTTCTTGTGTAACTACACTAGCCAAGATTTCAAGTTCTACATGAAAGACAAGTTCCAAGAGTGGACATCCTTGCCTTTTTGTGACTACAGAAAAAAAAAAAACTTTTTTTTTTTTTGGTTTTTTTGAAACAGGGTTTCTCTGTGTAACAGCTCTGGTTGGCCTTGAACTCAGAGATCTGAGGCCTCTGCCTCCCCAAGTGCTGGGATTAAAGGGGTGCACCACCACCGCCCAGCACAAAATCATTCTTTATCTATGCAATATGACAGTATCCCTGAGCTTTTCATAGTGTGACTATTATTATGTTTGAGGGCTTCTTTTGAACCCTACTCTGTTGAATATTACTATGCAAGAGTCAATGTCAAATGCCATTTCTGCATTATTTCAGATAGCCACCTGTCTTAATTCCTACAACGAATCAATACAGCACACGACATCGACTGATTTATGTTGCATTCTAGTAAAAGCTTACTTGTCCACGGTGCAGTCTTTTAAAATGTTGCACAATCCAGTTTATTAATATTTTTGTTGATGGTTTTACAATATTCAAAAAAAGCAATGATGATCTATAGGTTTGTTTGTGTGGTTAGTAGGGCAATGCTGGCCTCATACAATGAATCAAGGAGTGTGTTCCCTCAAGTCTTCAGAAAATTTTGAGAAAAAATGGTGTTACTTCTTAGGATATTTGATAGAATGGCTGTGAAACCATTTTTGTTGCTAGAGGCTATTCTCCCCACCGCCAGCCCCACCCATGGTCTTACTGTGTCCCATGGACTGGCCTCGGAATCAATGCCCTTCGCCTCAGTTTCAGAGTGCTAGGGTCGTCACAAAAGTGTAAGCCATCACACACAGCTTGTTGGGAGATGTTTGATTACTGAGTCCGTTTAGAGATCTGTTCACATTTTCTACTTCCACTGGTTTAGCTTTGGTAGCTACTGTTTCTGTCTATTTCATCTAAGTCACCCAATTTGTTGGTGTGTGACTGCTCAACACTCTTGTAATTCTCTAAATGTCTGCTAAGTGGGTAGCAAGACCCACTATTTTTTCTGATTTTAGTAATTTGAGCCTTCTCTTCCCCTACTCCATGCATATAGTTAAAGTTTGCCAATTTTGCTCATGTATTAAAAGAATCAACTTTTGGGTTAAGTTTCTCCAAGTTTTTTTGCTCTCATTTAGCTCATCTTTGCTCTAAACTCTATTCCCTTTGACTCTGGGATTGTTCTTCCTTTTCTACTTCCTTAGGGCACAAAGTTAGACTACGGTTTAAAAATACTTGTTTTTTAAATATTCTGCATGTGATTGTATGTGTTGTGCATGTTCACATGTATATAGGTGTATATGCATATGTGTGCATGCATATGGGGGCCAGAAGTTTATGTCAGGTAATGTCCTCAATCTTATAGATTCAGACAGGCTCACTCACTTGAACTCAGAGTTCAAAGATTCAGCTAGTCTAGCCAGTCAGTTTGTCCCTGCTAATCCACCACCACTTTTCCCTCCTGACTTTAGGGACTCTCTTTAAACCCACTAAGTCCACTTCGTGTTGCCAGTTCATGCACAAGTGTAGGGACATCGCTGAAACATGAGTAGTCCTCTAATTTTAACTGTATTTCAGTCTTTTTGTTTATGAAATACATAGATTTTAGCCACAAATGAATATAACTTATATAATGAATTTCCCAACACTGAGCCTTTGGTAAAATAATACTAACTTGATACAGCAAAAACTTATTCAGGTATCATTTGGTACCACTTTCATGCATTTATGAAAAGGGACACTACAAAAGTTGAAGACCTAGTAGTTTCACTAAATTCCTGATTTCTCTAAGAATCCTTAGATAAATTGACAGACACATGATAAAAAAAAATCAAACAAAACAGAAAGAAGAAAATGCCTGAAGAAAATGCCTGTGGAGACAACAGCCATCTTTAATAACAGGTTTTTCAAGTAAGCAAGTGCCACGCTTTCCTCCTGGATATGTGGATGAAGGCACAGACCTTCCCACTATAATCTGGCTCTGAATCTTCATAAAGCATTATTCACCCAGTAGCTCTATGCTTCACCGAGGGGTCTGGAATGGCTCTAGCCACACTCTTCTATCTATACAGACAACGCTTGAATTAAAAAGTTGGACGTTCTCTTTCTTGAACTGTCTTACTGTCTTGTCTTTATTATTATTTAAAAAGGTTTAAAATCTCATAAAAATAAAAATCCACCGGAACAATCTTTTCTAGTTGTAGGTCTGTCATGAGCGACTCTCATTTTTTGGCCACTGAATACAGCTACTTAAGGAAGTCAAACCCTGTGCTCAAGCTACCCATGGAGACTCAACAAGTAAAGGCCTGAAAAGAAAAACAGAACCACGGCAAGTTCCACTTACTATGCAGGGTTTTTAAAGAAAAGGTTTTTCTCTGTCTTGGATAAAATATAAAAGTAGCACGGAGTAACAAAACATTTTATTAATGCTTACTGTGAAATACTATGCAATTCAAGTCTTAATTAAATATGCCCCAACCCAAGAAAAAAAAAACCCAAACCCTAACCAAATTGCATTTGCCACCAAATGACTAACATGTACACAACAGTTGGAAACTGTCAAAATATTTTACAGCTCAATTGTAATTACCAACCAAGTCTAAGCATGCCCTTGGGTGGGCGCTTACCACATTTGAGGGCTGCAGAGCATCAAGCGGCAGTCACTTTCCTGCAATTCCTAATTTATACATTTACAACTCCCAAATACCTCCAAAAGTTTTACTGTCATTAGTAAAAACACTCAGTAAAATACCAATATGATAGAATAACTTATCATTTTCATCTATTCACCAGCCAGGACAACCTTTAAAGGTTATTGGCTAATCTTTTATTACACTCGAATATAACTAATATTTATGCCTGGTGATGAGTCATAAATGCGTACAATGATTACCAGGGTATTTGTCTTTGAAAAAAATGTATCAAAAGATCTGGAGACATAAATGTTTTATGTTGTCCTTATCACAATGGATGTAGCCAAAACTAAAGGGGAAGGTGTGACTGGGGTAAAGTGTCAATATGGAAGTGCAGCTGGTGAGTCTCCAGAGGAGTGAATGCAGGCAGCGCTTGCCATTTGAAGTAGGACAGCATCCAGCCACTCTTCCCTCCGTACCAGCAAGTGTACAGATTGGGACTTTGCAATTAGCCACACTTGGTATCTCTTCCCCATAGACAGGAAGTTTTTAATTACAAAGCACCAGTGGCGTGCACTCCTGCTAAGGATCATGTACATCCATAGCCTTTTTACCACTCCAGGACAGACAGACAAGTAGGATATACTATGGAATGTACAAACTGCTTTTCGGTTTGCCTGTGAATTAATAAAGTTTAAAAGAACTAAATAAATTTTTATTAAGGTTCTTGGAAATACCATAATCAGGAACTATTAAAAGGAAACAAAACATGATGATGATTGGCACATAGTCAAAATAGCTACAGGTCAGCTCTTCACACTAGAAACTTTTGTCTTGAATAATATTTGGACACAAAGTTTGTGAAAATTGAGTATATATTCCAGTAATAGTGTCTAGGCAGGAAATATCCTATTATTTTATATGTTAATATCCATAAAAGTTGTAAAAACACTTTCTTAGAGACATATGTTTACCTGTATGCAAAGCATATACAAATGCATTATTGTATATTGACCATATCATAAATGGAAACTTTCAGAAAGAATATAAAGATGAAATGAATAATATAAATGTTAATGGATTAGAAACCTTTTTTCCATGATAAAAATAGAGGAGAAGGAAATATAGCAGATAACCATAAGTAGTTCAAGATCTCAAGGTCTACTTCTAAAGTGTGCTTTGTGTGGCTTGAATAGTTACTTCTCAGCTGACCGAGCTACTTCTCAAAAATACAGAAGTCAGAATTCAGAAAGCATAATATTGGCTGGCTCAGCAAATCAGGATCCTCCTTTCCCTGTGCCACGTAAGAAGGTTTGCTGCTCTCCACTTAGTAAAGCTCTATTCGCTGATGTCAACTGGAGTCATAAACTACTAACCATTTTCAACTTGCATTTTAAATAAAGGTAGAAAATTCTATTTTCAAGTTATCAAACTGTAAAGATTATAAAGACTTTTTAAAAATACAGATGACAAGGAACACTTTAGCAATAAAGTAAAATGATGGAAGTATGTTTGTAGCGTATTTTGTTGCTAACCCAACACCTATTTTCCTTTGGAAACAGGTAGGGTTTTGTGCTGCATGTACTTTTAACTTGCCTTCCAGGCAAAGACTGTGTAACAAAGCTGGGTGACACAGTCCTGGCCAGTGTGAAAATTCTACGGGATTATGAATGTCAATACAAATGAAAATCACATTCAAGCTCTTATTTACAGTTTTTAAAGAGCCAGTATGGTTTCAGATTCCACACTCAGTAAGTACTCTGAGGTATCACCATTGGTGACTCTTCTGGCGTGACAGAAGAGTACTGACAACCAATGGAGGCAGAGAATCTACAAAAATTGGTTTCTCACAGGTTTGCTGCAGTGTAGAATCTGAAACCATGAGTTTAAATTTTATTCCATCAGAATCTAGTGGCTCACCTTGTCCTTACAAACTTTGCTTCTCTTAGCTCTTAATAATTTTAATAGTATATAAAAATTGTTCATTTGGTAAATTATTTCTTGAATTATACAGATCTTACACATGTTAACATAACATATAATGATATAATGTTTAAAAATATTACCCTAATACCAGCCCTAACTCTTCAGAAAAGACTTCAGAAATACTGGAGAATCTCAAGTTCAAAGTGGCAGATCAGAGATTTTCCATTTTTGTTCAAAAGCAAAAATTTTACCATTGGTAATTAATCTTCTGTTTTTCAAGGATACAAAAATCAAATAGTCGTGAATGAGCAGTTTGTCAGTCATTCTTTCAAATAAAAATAGTATTTTCTGAAAAAGGCATCCCTGAGCATGCAATCCATCACCCAGTGCTTTTCTGGGTCTCACAGCGCTGCTTCAGAGTACAGCAAAACATGTGCTTCTCATTTTACCTCACAGAACAGTAGTGGCATGCATACACAAAAAAGGTCAAGACTTTAAAAGTCAGCAATGTTAGCTGATTTATCAACACTCCCATAGGAGCCTGGCTTGAAAAGCAACAGCACGTGGCTATTTCGAAGATGGTCAGGGAAAGCATCTGCCCCAGGCTCCCTGTTGAAGGCTTGGAGGGTCTGCAGCTGGAGGCACAGCAGAAAGGTAACTGCATCGCCACGAGGGATGTGAGACCTAGTAGAGGTATGGGTGTGCCTGAATGCCACGTCTTAGAAAGGTGTGTGGGGACCCTTCCATCTTTGCTTTCTGTCCCATGCAGCCAACAGCCTCTCGCCCTTGCCTGGCTGCCTTGATCTGCTACCTTACCTCAGCCCCAAAGCAATGGAGCCAGCTGACCCGAGGACTCAAATCCCTCAGACTGGGAGCCAGACACACCTTCCCTTTGTTCCCTCAGGTATTCTGTCCAGCAACAAAAAAATGGCTAATTCATCCATGGAGAACATGATGACCATGACTTTTGATCACGCTATGCAAATGTTCGGTTAGCAAAAGGCAAGTCTTATCTCAGTCTCATTATGCAAATGGTCTTTCCATTTTCTTCAAAAACTCATCAGAGTTTTGTGGACCCTACTGATCAAACTGTAAATCAGCTGACTAAGGGGATCGGCTCAGGGCAGATGCTGCGTGTTTTCCAACCATGTATTTATTTCCCATGGGATACTAAGCCCTGGACTAGGCTCCTCGAGCACAGGACCTGAGTGTGGATTCCCAGCAGGCACAGTGGTGCATATCAGCCCAGCAGCACAGTACAGCAGCAGCGTTACCGCTTTCCATCCTCGTGATCACACACAGCTCTACGGAGAGCTGAGACGCAGTACCATATCAGTTTTGTATTATATATATATATGCAATATTTACAACTTGAACCCTTGTGAGCTGGAAGTTTTCTGTACTCAAAGTTTTCAGAGAATGTTACTCCTTCAATGTACACATATGCTATCCCCAAGAGTACTCTGAAGGCTGTCAGATCTATCAGTGGAAAGAGCCAGGAACCATTCTTCTTTGTAAATCTTTACTAAATCTCCAAATACCACCCCAAAGATCTGAAAACTGCTAAGGAGGGAGGGAAAGATGAAAAACCAAAAAACCCCTTCCATGGTCAGGAAATGTCTTTTGGTCACAATCGGAAAGAAACTGCGAGAACAACCGGAAAACACTCTTACAGCAGCAGCACTTGGTAATGCAGCTGCATGCTCTGTGCTGCCCTAAGAAACAAGTACCATCATTACCCTTATTTTACAAGCGAGTTCTCTGAGGATAGAGAGGGGAAATAGCATGCTCTGGTTATTAAAGGAGCTGCTGTGGTCTCTGTGATTGCACACAGAGTGCAGCTTACTCTGTGATCACAAGGTATCAAGTACCCCAGATTTGACCCAGGAGCCTTAAAACAATGCAGTGGACAAAGAACTCAAAACCACTCTCCTAGACTGGAGATCTGAATTCTAGTGTGTTCCTAAGGTTATTGGGTAGTAGTGGGGCTTTGGAGACTGACTACAGGTCCTCAAGCATGCTAAGAAGGGGCACTACCACAGAGCTACAGCCCAGAGTAGGTTTTAGATAGTAAAACAATGAAGCAAAGGAAGAATTCGATTAAGATTCATTTAAAATACTAAACACAAGGAATACACATTATTAAAAGTGAGACCTAATTTATCAAAGTCTTACACTTTTAGACAGAGTCTGATAGAAGGTCTCCAGAGCCATTTTATCTTGCACATTTAAACCTGGTGTGCTTTTCAGTAATAAATTAAGTGGACCCAAATAACAAAGAAGTTTAATGGCTCTTCTCTTAAAACAAAAATAAAACAAAAAAACCTTGGGCTAGAGACATAGGAACACTGGCTGCTCTTCCAGCGGTCCTGAGTTCAATTCCCAGCAACCACATGGTAGCTCATAACCATCTATAATGAGATCTGGTGCCCTCTTTTATCATGCAGACATATATGTAGGCAGCACATTGTCTACACAATAAACAAACAAACAAAGGTGCCATAAATAGCAATGTAGTATGCTAGTATTTTTTTCCTTAATTTTTAAAACTTTATTATTTTATGTGTATGGGTGCTGTGGCCACGTGTATGCCTGTGCACCACTGTGTACCTGGCCTACAGAGGCCACCAGAAGGCAACAGAACCCCTGGGGCTGCAATTACAGATGGTTGTGAGCTAGGTAGGTGATGGGAATTGAACCTGCGTTCTCTGGATGAGCAGCCAGTGCTCTTAACTACTGAAACACCTCTCATGTAGTCAAAGGGGGGAGGGGGGCTTAAACTCCCGATCCTCCTGCCTCCACCTTCTGAGTACTGGGATTACAGCCATGTGATACCACACCTATTATGCAATGTTCACAGGGAAACCCAGGGCTTTGTGCATGCCAGGTAAGCCGTCTACAAACTGATCGACACTTCCCAGCTCCCATTTTTTCATTTAACAAAAATCTACTGACCATTCCTAAATGTGAGACTTGGCAATATAATGGCAGGGAAAACAAGTACCTGTATCATGGTGTTTATAACACTCACCAGTAAGAAAGAACTTACAAGTGGCTAAAGATTTTATTTAAAAAATATGACATGATGTTTTAAAGTCATTTTAAAAGCTTCCCCAACAGGATTTGCACGTAAGCTTTACCCAATAGGTTTCCAAAGCTACCTAAATTTTTTCTCTGTAAATATTTTATTTTTTTAAAAGAAAACAAACTATCATTTTTCATTTTACAAACCAGTCCCGCTTCCCACTCCTTCCCCTCATTCCATTTCCTTCACCTACTCTCCCTCCTTACTCCCATCTACTCCTCAGAGAAGGTAAGGCACATTGCTTTGGGGAAGGTCCAATGCCCTCCCTACCATATCTAGGCAGAGCAAGGTATCCGCTCAAAGAGAATAGGTTCCCCAAAAGCCAGTACAAGCAGTAGGGATAAATTCTGGTGCCCCTGCCAATGGTACCGCAGGCTGCCCCAGCCATACAACTGTCACCCACATTCAGAGAGTCTAGTTTGGGCCCATGCTGCTTCCTCGCCTGTCTGGCTGGAGTTGGTGAGCTTCCATTAGCTCAGGCAGACTGTTTCAGTGGATGAACCCATCATGGACTTGACCTTTTTGTTCATATTCTCACTCCTCCCATTCTTCAACTGGACTTTGGGAGCTCAGTCCAGTGCTCTGATGATGTGTCTCTGCCTCTGTTTCCATCAGTTGCTGGATGAAAGTTCTATGGTGATGTTTAAGATATTCATCAATCGGACTACAGGGCAAGGCCAGTTCGGGCCCCCTCTCCTTTACTGCTTAGGGTCTTAGCTGGGGTCATCATTGTGGATTCCTGGGAATTTTTCTAGTGCCAGATTTCTTGCTAGCTTCATATTGGCTCCCTCAATCAAAATATCTCTTTCCTTGCTCTCATCTCTGTCCTTCCTCCATCTAGACTATCCCGTGCCCTCAAGTTCTCCTCCCCTTCCTCTTCTTAAAAACTTTTAAACTGTATTTATTCACTCATGTATGTCTAGAGGGGCAAGGATATGGCACTGTATATGTGGAGAACAATGTTCCAGAACTGATTCTTTCCTTCCACCGTGTGAGTCTAGGAGTGGGGAGGGGGGAATTGAACTCAGATTGTCTGGTGGCTTTATGCACTTTTACTTACTGGGTCATCTCCAACTACTTTAAAATTTTCCTTAATGTCAAATTCACAAGGACTAAATTTTAAGTAAATTAATTAGTTTATGATTTGTAGGATACAGTTTGTGAACTGAGTCACAGGTTCAAATACTGTATTAGTCATTATTTTGGTACAGCTCTATGATTTTCAATTAGTTTTGTCCTGGTACCTATAATTTCATACTTTTACAATAAATATGTAGCCAAATTAAACTTATACTTGAAAATATGCTGGTTTCCAGTATCACTTGGATAAAATGCAAATATACAAAATTTCATGGGTTCACCTTTAAAACACCTGACTCAAAAGGAAAGGAGTAGGTATGTGGATCATGTTTCATTTTTTAATATGTTTATTTTTCATGGTGCTGAAGATCAAATGTGGGGTCTTCCACAAGCTAAGCAAACATTCTGCCACTGAGCTAAGACTCCTAGCCTTACAGCTTACTTTTGCTAATGAGCATCTCCACTCTAATTCTGTAGGCCTTTGCTTCTTCTTACTTTTGCATGGGCATGCATGCTTGTGTACAGATGCCTAAGGGATACGCATGCACATGTGGAAGCCAGAGGACAACCTTGCAAGTCTCAAAACACCTTGGCATGGAACCCATCAAGTATATGCTCAGCTGGTGGGCCAGAAATCTTGGGGGTCCATAGGTCTCCACCTCACAAATATTGGAAACAGACATGTAGGGCTCTAAGACTGGCTATTTTTTTTTCCTAAATGGATGTTCTAGAGATCAAATTCAGGTCCTTACCAACTGAGTCATTTCTCCTGCCTTATATTTCCAATTTATGATTCCTAAGCACATTCAACTTTTAATAGCCAAAGAAATAATTCTGCTTTGACATAAAATTTCTGCGCAGTTTCTAATCTTAAAAACATCTTTTAGTTCCTTTCTCTTGAAATTTTCTTTGGAAAGGGAACCTAAGATCTGCTGGGACACTATAATCATAGTACTTGGTGGGGAGATGGTGAAGGCAGGAAGATCAGGAGTTCAAGGCCAGCCTTGGATACATGACTTTCAAAAATCCAAAGATCAAACAAAGGCAAAACCAAGAAGGGCAGCTCAAAGGCTTTAAAAATGCTTGCCATGCAGGCCTAACAACCCGAGTTCACTCTCTAGAATAGAGGCAGCAGAGTCTCCAGGAAGTTCAGAGGCCAGTTAGTCTAGAGCACGTAGCACAGGGGATGAAGAAAGAGAAATCTTGACTCAGAATGGAAGAATGTGACAATCAGTGACCTCATAAAACTGTCCTTTGACATCCACAAATCCACCACGGGTCTTACATAGCTGTACTCACCCGTGTTCATATGCATGTGTACATACTCAATTAAAAAGTAATAAGCTAGCAAAGTCTATCCTAGCTTGTCTCATGAAGACCACTCAAGAATTTGAGACATTCTTTCCTTGACCTGTGAACAGCACTCAGCTCAAGTCTTTTGAGTTAAATGTTTAAAGCACATACACATGCGCACGTGTGCACACATGAGCTCAATAGAAATGTCCTCGGGCACGACCATGTGCCAGACACGGCTCTGGGCAATGGAGATGTGTCACTGACATGTGCACGCATGCACACATGAGCTCAACAGAAATGTCCTCGGGCACAACCATGTGCCACACACGGCTCTGGGCAATGGAGATGTGTCACTGACATGGAAAGTAAACCAAAATCCAGGCTTTGGCAACTGAAGAAGTGCATTTTTCAATTATACATGTAATCATATTCTAGATATTAATATCTAAGGCTATAAAACAATGCCCAATAAATTTAAAAGTAATATGAAATATACTTGCTAACCACAACCAGATTAAGAAACTAAGAAGAAAAGGGTATTTTTGCAAACTCCCAACAATTTGCATATGAGTAACAGTTCTAAATATCTCACAGCTCAAAAAAAAATAGTATTTTTCAATGAAATGGGGGGAACCATATAATTTACAGTTAGAACAATGATACAGCAAGGACATATGGGTCACTTAGCCTCTCTATCTGAAAAGAACAAAGGCCAGGTGTCAATTAGCTTAGCTCCACCAAAGAAACCAAGAAAAAGAAGAATAAAGGTAAATGAAATAGAAACATAGAGAGGAAAAACCAATGAAAGTACAGTGAAGCTTATAAACCTCTAGCCAGACTGATTAGGGAGGAAAGAGCTACTGTAGCGATTAGGGCTTAGGGCAAAGTACAATGAAAAAACACTCATACAGGGTTTTAATTCCACTGAGGCAAAACAAAAACAACAAAAATCCCAAAACTAAATAACTTATATCAGAAAGGACACTAGTAATATCACTATAGATTTTACAGGTTTTAAGAAGATAATGATAATGTCATTAGCAACTTCATGCAATATATCTGACGATAAGATGAACGGGGAAAAGTCTGTGAAATATATAAACTCCAAAAGCTTTCAAGAAAACACACGAGCTGTGAATAAGTCCTTGTTTGATCTCCAATAACTATAAACAAAAACTACAATTTATAAAAAACATAAATAAAAACTATAACAAAACACTTATAACTGTATCTACTAAGGGGAAACAACCTGTAGAAGACTTTTCCAAAATGAAGCTTCAGTCATACATGACTTCACTGGTAATTCTCCCAAAACGTAAGTTTTGAAAAGATAACTTCGATTTTATACAAATAAAGAATGGCCACATTACAGTAGCCTACCCATGTAATCCCAGCACTTGGCAGGTTGAGAGAGGTACATGAGGTACATGGTGAATTCATATATATAAAGACAACAAACAAAAGTCACATAATAAACTGTGCTGGACAGAATAAGTGGTACATTTTATATGCACTGAAAGAACAGTTTGCTTGAAATTGTATACCCAGCAAAAGTACCCTTCAGGAATAAAAGGGAAATCAAGGAAAACTCAGAAGAAAGAAAACTTAAGAGTTTATTGTCAACAGATTTATACAAATAAATAAACAAAAAATAAAAAAGACTTGCTAGGTGATTGAGGGTGGCCTTGAACTCCTGATCCTCCTGCTTCCACCTCTGAGACACTAGAATGAGAGATGTTCACTGCAATCAGGCTCGTATATCAACCTGAACAGACCTAACCATTTCATTCTTCTGTTCCTCAGAATTTTCTCCAATGAAGCTTTCTAAATAACTTTCAGTTATTAATAATTGAAGCATAAAATTATTCCTTTGTTTGAAATGCTTCTCCATGCATTCTGCTTCTCTTTTCCAGCTCAGAGACTACTTATTACCACAAAGTACAATAGCTCACTTAGGGGCATCACGTGATCAGGAACCAGCACATGGGTGTGAGCCAGCCAGCAATTCCATGATGCATAAAACAGACCATGGATTGGACTTGGTTTTAAATTAAATCATCTGAAAAGTGAATCTATGACAAATTAATATTCCTTTAAAAAGAATTTATTTCATTTTTACATGCAATTAAGCAAAATATAATGTGGAAGGTGATTTTTCCATAGTAAGTGCTTTAAATCATTTTACATATATCAGCCAGAAATGAAGCATGATCTTATCACACATACTGTTATTTTGGAGACATCATTTATTATTTTTTATTCAGAACCAAATAAAGGCCTTTGAAAATCATAGCTTCAAGTATTTTGGTCCCAAGTAAAACAAATTAAGATAACTGAGGAAAAAAATAGCTTTGTAAATATCATCTAGCGGTGATTCCCTCTTAATGGTATGCATTCAGTACCCGTATTTCTGAGTGTGTGATTCCCTCTTAATGGTATGCATTCAATACCCGTTTTCTGAGTGTGTCTTCTTTTAAAACTATGTCTTTGTGATATAAAATGGAAAAAAGTCAAGAAACAGTTTACTTAAAGAACAGTGCCTTAAAAACTGAAGATAATTTCAACAGAATCACAAGGAAACTACAGGTTCCACTGGCTTTATTTCTCTCCTTCCATATTTTTTATATTTTAGAAACTATTTGTTTTCTTTTTCTTTTTCTCCCTCTACCCCAAGGCAAATACCCCTTGAAGGAACAATATATCAACCCTAGTCCCAAAGTTCAAATTGGGCTAAATATGCTGCTTTTTTTTAATTGTGGAAAATGTGTGACTTTTTCCTATATTTAGCAATAGTCGGGCAGGAATCATCCTGAACTCAGTAAATGGAGGAACCAACGGAGAAGCACACTTAAAAGAAAAGATTTAAAATGCTGCTATAAATCACGACTAAAATGCTCCCACTGTCTGAGGAATCGTACCACTGGACTTGTCTTGACGCCACGCAGCGAACGTCCATCACACAGTCGGTAGAGAGCCAGGCTCTTGGTAAGGTTCTACCCTTTCTTTCTTGCTAAATTAAGAGCTGGTGTTTATGCTACTATCACCTGCAAACTACGATCACCTCAGATATTGCTGATTCTCCTCCACAGGATGGCATCTCTAATTCTTTTAAATCTATGAATCTTCCAAAAGAACTATTGTATTAAACTAAAATGCTACTGAATTCAACTAAAGAAGACGTTCTCAATTCCAAAAAACCTGGGTTTTGAACAGATCTGATTATGAACCGCTTCTGCCACTGGCCCCTTTCTCTACACTAAATATAGCTTAAATCTATAATTTACTTCTGACACAAACTAGAAGATATCAACAGGAAGATTAAAGTAGGAACTGAAGTAAACTTAACTATGAAGATTTATGAGGTGAAGATAATTATTTTTTTAAATGCCCATAACTCACTACAACTCAAATAAGGAAACACTTCCTTGTACATACTTATGTCCAGATTAAAAATGATACCTGCTGACTTAAGATGGGTACACTCAGTTAGTTTCACAGAACTAAGGCAAGTCTACTGCTATTTCCATGGCTTTGTAGGAAAAGAAATCCTTCCCTAAAACACTGTGCTGTTGGCCGGACATGAAAGGCGGGAATCTGGGAAACCAGGCCGCTGTATTAATCCGGAGCTGCTGCTAACAGTACCTTGCTGCAGTTGACTATGTAAAATGATGCAGTACAAAGAACATATTTCTCAAAAAGACGTTTTAAAACATAGCTTGTGTTGGGACTAAAACATGCGGTCAAACATAAGCTGATAATCTTTTGTTGGTATATTTTATTATAAACTCCCAAAGTCAGATACACAAAATACTAGGCACTATTTAGAGAATTTCAAGGCAGTGAAAATGTATAGTGAGTTGTTCCGTGTACATCTGCTTTGCTCACTAAATTACATTTTCTGAATAAACAATTGCTGAGGAAATTTCTAGCCTCACTTTTTTATATTTTTTGTTTTGGTAGTAGCTTAGCAGACTGAGTTATCTGGTCCTTAAGTTTCAATCTATTACTCAGTGAATAATATGATTCCCAAATATACTGAACACTATTACTCTAAAGCCTCCAATATCTATTATTTTAAATAAAAGAGTCTCTTGTTACTGTTATTACTTGGTTTTTTGTTTGTTTGTTTGTTTTTGTCTTTTTCAAGTGTAGTTAGTGTTGACTGTCTACTTGACAGTATCTGGTATGGTCCAGGAGATTTAGGCATATCTGTGAAGGATTACATTGATTAGGTTAGCCTCTGGGCATGCCTTTAAGATGTCTTGATGAGGTTAAATGAGTACAAAGAACCACTCCGCATGTGTGTGGCACCATTACCTACAACTGGGTCCTGGACTGCGCCCAGTGGAGAAAGCTGGTGGAGCAGGAGCAATCACTGTCTCTGCTTCCTGACTGGATGCTTTATGACCAGTTGCCTCAAGCTCCTGTGACCAGACTTCCCTTCCTTAGTCGACTGTGCACTCAAACTATGTGCTAAAGTAACCCTTTTCTCTTCTAAAGCGCTTCTGTCAGGGCATTTTATACAGCACCAGAAAAATTAACCAAGACAGAAAATGACTGTCTGGTGAATCTGTCTTAAAATTTCTAATTGTTGGAAATGTAGTACATTTACCTGTAATATAAGGAATTACCAAACTTTGCCTCAGATTCTTTATTTGAACAGGAACCTGGATAAATGACAGCGACTTTGTTAAGAGTTGAGAAAAATCAGAGTAGACATTCAAGTCTGGGAGGAAAGGTAAGAGTTTCATTTTGGAAAAAAAAAAAGATGTGAAGCAAGACAGGTGGGACCAGCAGGGGGGTGTAAATAGAAGAAAATACTCTGGGAAGAGCAAAAGAACAAGGAAAGGAGGACACCGGGGTCAGTCCCCAGCCAGTCACAGATTAGGAAGGAAAGAAAGGTATACAGAAACAGAGGAAGATAAGAGCCTAGAGGCAAACGATAGTTAAGCTGTCATGAAACAAGGCTAGTTAAGGCCGGGCATATATAACTAAGAATAAGTCTGCCCTTGAGATTTGTTTGGGAGGTAGGTGGTGGGCCTCCCAAAAAAACCTTAAGAGTAAAACATCACACAACATTTCGGTGCCCAACGTGGGGCTCAAATATCTATCTAGGGCCTGAGAAAGCTGGAGATAAAAAGTATACGGCTCCTTTTAGAGGCGGCGCTGTTCAGCGGGCAGCACTAACTAGAAACTAGAAACAGCAAGCTAAGTAAAAACGGCTTGGGGCAGCACAGGTACAGGCTTCCAGAGCTAGACATGTTTAAAGCAGTTCCCAGTCGTGAACCTCTGACAGGCCACAAGCTTTAGGCTTGGTTTTCACAACCTGCTACAGTATGTGGAGGATGCAGGTCACAAAAGGCTAAAAGATACGCAGTAAAAGAGGTCCAGACAAAAACCCTCTAGACAGGTTCCAGTGTGTTTACAATGTGCATAGGCAAAAGAAAGAAAGAAAGAAAGAAAGAAAGAAAGAAAGAAAGAAAGAAAGAAAGAAAGAAAGAAAGAAAGAAAGAAAATGAGTTTAGGTAGTCATAGAAAGAAAGAGATTAAAAATAATAGTAAAGTCTTTAAAGAGACAGTAAAAGTAAGTGAAAGAAAGAAGCCACATAAAGATGGGAGACACACAGGGAGTCTGGATCCTATATAGGATTGTGTTGATTTTGAATTTTTTGATTGCTAAAAAGCAAAGGACAGCAAATACCTGGAACTGAAAGAGGGGCTGTGGACATAAACCAGCTTAGATACTTTAAGAATCCCTCAACTTTAAAAAAAGTAAAAAATGCATTTGTCAAATGGAAACAATAAATGCTTTGAAGAAGTGGTTTTGCTTTTGTTTCCAAAGGAAGCAAGAGGCTGTGGATTCATACAAGGTTGATTTGGATCTGGTCTGACCAAGGAAGAGCTCCTGAATCTTGACAGGTGATATCAGTAAAGGCTATAACTGGTCTTCCCAGGACTTAGCTAATTTCTCAGATTTTCTCCCTGAGGCCCTAAAAATACTTTGCCCACATTCAGCAGGAAGCCGTCTAGAGAACACGACATCCACATTCCCAAGAGAAAAGGGGATGTGGGTGGTCTTCGGTTATATTGTGGGTCATGGATGCTGTTAGAATTTGGGGGGATATAGAAATATAGGAATACCAGGATAAAAAGACACACTACTAATCTCAGATACTTTGCATTGGCATGGACTTTGGTAAATGGGTACAAATTCGAAGTCACTTTGTTACACTGTATATGTTTTTTACTCTTGTTTAAAGGACTTTTGTATATTGATACAAATTTAAAGTAATTTTTGTTACAACACACTGTATATGTTTCTACTCTTGTTTAAAGGATTTTGTATATTGATACGAATTAAAGGTTATTTTTGTTACAATATATTGTATTTTTGCTCTTGTTTGAGATTTTTATTGAGATTTTTTTTTTTTACCTATGCAGTTCTATTAAAAATATAAGGTAAGGCCGGGCGGTGGTGGCGCATGCCTTTAATCCCAGCACTCGGGAGGCAGAGGCAGGCGGATCTCTGTGAGTTCGAGGCCAGCCTGGACTACAAGAGCTAGTTCCAGGACAGGAACCAAAAGCTACAGAGAAACCCTGTCTCGAAAAACAAAAAAAAAAAAATATAAGGTAAAATTCTAGGTTTTGAAAACTATTATTACAAATTATTTAGGATAATCAAGAAACACAGATCAGTAGTTAGTCATATAATAATCAAATTTGTAGATATGTTAGGTATGTTTTCCAGATCACATAGAGATATATTTTGATAGGTAGATGGTCTCCAACCCTTTCAAAGACCTACAGAATATGGCATTTAAAATTTTTTGTTCATTTAGGATTTTTCATGACAATGAGACACATGTGCTTCTGGCAGCACCAATTTACTTCAGAGATGATAGGCATAAAAGAAACTCCTTATGGAGTTTGCTATCACTGTGGCAAAATTAGCCATTTGGGCAAAAAGCTGCTCTTGCTTGCACTGCTTGACAGTATGTTGTATAAAATGGACCCACAGGAAAGAGACCAGTGAACTTTGCTGGACTAAACAAGGCAGGATGGTCCATCAGGGTTCCTGCTTCCCAGAAGAAACTGTCAAACGTTCTGTAGGACAGAGGAAAATGATTGACAAATTTTGCCAATATAGGCAGGCCAGTCTTTGAAAATTTCCTCCTTCACTGAAAAGTCTGCTAGATACAATGGGCTGAAGATGGATGCCCCAACATTGCAGAGGAACTTTGGGTGACTGTTCAGGCAGTCAGATGTCTCTGTTATTTCTAGAGTTATTGGTAATCATTTGCAATGTACTTATTTCTTACTTAAATCATATTAATGTCTCTGATGGAGTTGAAGACTAGATAGTCATAGTTGCAGTTTTTCTTAGATATGAGAGAAAATAAATTAGCTATAAAATGTTAGGTTTATTAAGATAGGAGAGATTATGGAGTACTTTATTTAAATTTACCAGAAACAAAAGAATTGGAATTCAGTACACCGTGAACATAATCTTTACTTGATAATTGATGTTATTATATACAGCTGTATTATGTTAAAGTCAAAACTTTTCATGTTTGTTTAGAAAGAAAAAAGGAGAAATGTTGGGGAATAATATTTTCAGGTGTGTGATTTTTGTTCATGCTGCATTTTTTAACTCTGTGAAGCTGTGTTACTTTGCCTGTCTAAAACACCTGATCATCATAATAAAGAGCTAGAAATGCCAACTTTTTATTTGTATGCTTGTTTGTTTTGTTTTTCAAAACAGAGTTTCTCTGTATCAGTTATCCTAGAACTCATTTTGTAGACCAGGCTGGCCTTGAACTCACTGAGATCTGCCTGCCTCTGCCTCCCAAGTGCTGGGATTAAAGGCACGTGCCACTAGAGACCAGTGAGAAATGCTGACTTGTATATCCAGTGTTTAATACAACACTGGCATATTGTGAGTATGCCATAACTTTCATTTATAGTAAAAGCCTCATAGTATTAAATTTACTATATTAAACATCTTTAAGCATGTGGTTCAATATTTAAAACATTTTTGAATGAATAAACTCAACAATACAATTAACTTTAAACTAGAAATTTCTGAATAACTCTTGATTTTTTACTCTCTCCTTTAGCCCATCCAAACTATTCTTTAGTTGTGGTGTCTATTAATAGCATTTATTCTTTCCTTCCATCTATACCACATTTTGTTTTGACATAGGGTTCCACATATCTCGGGTAGACCTTCAACTTGCTAGACAGCCTTAAACTCTCATCTTTCTGTCTCTACTCCCTGAATGTTAGGATTAGCAGCACAGTCAGTTTGTGCAGTGCTGGGGATCAAACTCAGATCTCCAAACATGAGACAGACACTCTACCACCTGAGCAAAGTCCTCAGCTCCCAGCTTTACTCTGCCATGCCATGATTTCATGTGATTTCTGGCCTGGGATATTGTCAAAGTCTCCTGTCTACAGCCCTTTCTTCAGTTTCTTCATTCTATTTTTACATACTGTCTTTAAAGTTCTCATTCTACTGAAATCCGATCATGGTTTTTATTTATCAAAAGGGAACCAAAGATGGGCAAGGCTGAACCTGAAAATGAAATGAGTGAGCCAAGGTTCTGGAGGCATGGCTCTCGTAAATTTATTGTGGCCTCAGGTAACGATGTGAAAATCACAGTGAAGCTGAAGCTGATGACAGACAAGGAGAGGAGGAGGGCGAAGGCAATGCAGTTGGAAATGTTCAGTCTGTTCTGAAACGTTGCTGTATAGGAGTGCTGCTCAGGACCCACTCTGCTTCTATAGTGGTGATGACGGAATTTACATTCAGCAAAACTAACTTCCTGTGCGGCTCTGTGAGTTCACAAAGGTGTCCAGACATCTAACCTCTACTAAAGGCCTTCTTTCTATAATTCAACTTGTGACTGTGCTGGACAATACACTGCTTTCCAATTTACATGAAAGAGAATCCTGACCCATTCAATTAGATGACTCGAGTCTTTGGATTGTTACTTCCTTGGGACACTGTACTATAAATTAATACATGCTGGGCATTACATACAGGTGTAATCCCAGCCCCTGAATGCTGGGTTGGGAAGATCTCAAGTTCTAAGACATTCTGAGTTCTATAGTGAGACCCTGTCTCTGAATAAACAAACAAGCAAATAAATAAAGATGAAAAGACTTAAAAGCAAACATCCCCTGACAAAAAGCAAAGCCCAGCTACGTTTCTAAAATGAATGAATTAATCTGCAGCAGCATCTGGTGGCAGTGCTGGAAAACTAGCCTCAACACTTTTACCGAAACTACCGTATCACTTCACCAATCTCTAAGGATTGGACATTATATGTGGCACATAGAAGCAATTACGTCTGGAGCTTGAAAAGCCATTTAGGTATGAAAATAGACCCTAACTGTGGAGTTTACACTTAAATATATCTGTATTTACTGTAAAGTAATGCCACAAATCTACTTATTAAAGTTTAATATTTTTAAAATTTATATTCTCAAAGAATTAATTTACTTGCAAATATTTTCAGTTTGGTCTCATTTTCAGTAAGATCATTATTAGAAAACTTTATCTAGCTTTAATTTTTAAATCATAAAATTTTTAAAGGACAGAACAATTCCTGGTTAAGATCTAATGAAATGATCTGGCTACAAGCAGGCTTGCAAAGAAAATGCCCACACATCATTAATGATAATAGTGTTAATGGAGCCAACACGCAGTGTATGTACTATTAATCCTCAGATTACAACTCATAATCCAGGTATTAGGGTTTATATGTTCCACAGCAGCTTGGCCGTCTCTACAGTAAAAGAACACCTATTACTGACAAAATTGTGTCCTAACCTCCTGGTTAACAGCTGTGACTATAGATAGTAACAGGAATACATAATAATTGACACTCCCCAGTTGCTGCACTAACTCAAACTGTACTGTGACTCTTTCTCCAAGTTTAAGCATGTCAGGCGTGTGCTTCAAGCCTCGCAAGTTAGGAATCATTTAAAATAATAAAAAAAAGGACTAAAGAATTAAGCTTACATGTTAAATAAACATAAGTACTTTGCAGAATTGACTACAAGAGTTCACACTGATTGTAAATGTTTTCCTCATCAGTACATAAAATAGTAAAACTTAAAATTTTTGTTATTTACAGTTCATATCCTGTTTTAATTTATTCTTGACCCACAGGTTACTTAAAATGTAAATATTTCAAATAGATAGGCTTGTCTTAATTATTGTTTTGTTACTGATTTCAACACTAATTTTGCTATAAGTGGATTTCAAGATTAATTCTGAACACTTGCTTTAGAGGTCAAGGTGGAGACACTTAGTAAACAAACTCTGTAGCTATAAAATACAGTATTTTAGGAGGTCAAAATTACTAACTGAATCTTCACACCTTATTGCTTGTTTTTATCAAAATATGATAAGTCTTTTAACTTTTTATGTACTTTTGCTTTAGGTGTAAATAAATTAGAATTTAAAAAATCTGTATCAATCATTTTTAGTGAGACATTCGGTTCACACTAGTAACTGAATTAATTACTGAGTTTAAAAGTGCTACAGTATTTCATTTTTCCAAAGATTTCAGCTATTCTATGTCATTCCCCCCTTTGGGGAGTTCTTTGTTACATTTTAAAATCATCTATCCTTCATTCTCTCTTCTGTGTAGAAGTAATGTATTATGTTCTTGATGCCCTAAAACCCACAACACACTTAGCTACCCAATATCCAAGCAGCAGCTGACATCTAACATCTCAGTAATACATGGCCCTTAGATTATTAGTATTGGTTAATATTGCTAATATTCACTTGCACGCCTACACTGGCCTGTGAAAACAATCACCAAACTGTCCCTTCTGAGAGTCAGCAATGCTCCTTTCACGCCACTCTTCCTCTCCTACCTTTACACTGTAAGATTTTATTGATCAATCTGCTTCTGAATTTATTTTATTGAGTCAAGAGACTATAATCTTTCATCCATTTAAAAGTTATTTGTTCCTCCAATGTCATTTTTGCTCTACTCTTTATTATCTTAGATTGATTGCAACTGGAGGCACTGAGATGACTCGATGAGTAAAGGTGCTTGCATGGGAGCCTCATGACCTCAGTACAGTCTCCAAAACCCAGGTAAAGATGGTGAGACCTGATTTCTCTGGTCTATGTGAATGCTCTCATGTGCACACACATGCATGCACACCAGCATACACCAGGGATTTTTCCATTGAAAGCCACACTGTTTCAAAAGTTCTCAACATTTTTCCAATCTTTTTGACATTCTTTCCAAGTACAACTCTGTTCTGCACTTTTCTTCTACAACATTTTAGAGCAGATCCCAGAATCCTTTCATTTCAATAGTCAATAATTTATTATGTATTTATAAGAGACAAGCAGTCTCATTTTGTCAAGCTATACATCTGCTGGGTGAATCTACCCAACTCTCCTTAGGAGCCTCCCATTCTGCACTGTGTTCTTCTCTACTCACCAGCATTTCTTGTGAACTGGCAGCTAGTTGCCGCAGCCAGCAGCTTTCTAAATCCTAGTTAAATCCTCTGGCAAGAATACTTCCAGGTAGCCGGACGGTGGTGGCACATGCCTTTAATCCCAGCACTCGGGAGGCAGAGGCAGGCGGATCTCTGTGAGTTCGAGACCAGCCTGGTCTACAAGAGCTAGTTCCAGGACAGGCTCCAAAACCACAGAGAAACCCTGTCTCGAAAAACCAAAAAAAAAAGAATACTTCCAGGTTGTTTATGTACTGCCTGTTATGGTCAGACTGGCTGTCCAATTCTTAATGGTATTAAGACTGATCATTATGGTTGCCTACTGGCAGCCTGATTCATTGGTATGTTTTATAAAATTTTAGCCTGATAGGTTTAACAGCCATGCCAATTAGTGTTAGATATACTAACTCATCAGGAATTATTGGTATGTTTTATAAAATTTTAGCCTGATAGGTTTAACAGCCATGACAATTAGTGTTAGATATACTAACTCATCAGGAATTATGAAGGAGTATGTTTTCTAATGAAATAATTTCTTTCTGTATTTCAGTCAGAATTCTTGTACTGAAAAAAACTTTCCTTCATGAATTACTTAATTATCTTGAAATACAGTTAACAAAGGAAAATCAGGAAAAATAGCTCAGCATTTTCCTTTCATTATTAACACGGTAAATGAGCTAAGGTCCTATTGACTATCAAAGGCAATTTTATACTACCATTAATTCATGAATTTTAATATATTTGGTGTTTTAAATCCCTTCAGATACTTTTTCTATAAATATTCTTGCCTGTTTTCGGAATTTAATGTTATGAAAGCTAACTAATTAAAATTTTTTCTTATACTAATATGCATGCCTTTGAAAGTCAAACACATTATTTAGAATGTCTAGATGGAAATCTCAACTCTATTCACTTTGTCTCAATATATACCTATCTAAAGCCTCAAGTCTTTCTCCAGAGAGAAAATTCTATTTCTTTGATAAATACTTTCCTAACCTGTCCTCATATGTATAAGCCTATACAGAGGATGCATGTCCTGACTCTACCTTGCTTTTTTTTTTATTTTTCCTTCTAAAATTTCTACCTCAATTTTCACCTTGAATTCTAAAGAAAATCTTTCAAAGGTGCATGCTGGTCAGCACCTGCCACGCTCAGTGACCACAGACCACAAGCTCTGACCTCATCACCTCCCGGCTATGCTATCAGCTCCCACAACTTAAGGGCTCTTTCTCTACCTCCAAGAACTCCTTCCTATTCTGAAATTGTTATACTTTTCACAAATTTTAAAATCAAACATACAGAAAGTTTACTATATAATAAAGGCCTTGTTATTTATCTAGAGCCAAATAAAATTAGTATTTTAACTCACATCGTCACTTTTTGTGGACTACCTCTTTCATTTGTCAATGATCAATCAAATCACTCTTTATAATTTAATACTTGTTTCAAGTACTCTTTTGTTTCTATAAAGTTTCATGTCCCCAACTAAAAAAAAAAAAACATGGTCAAGTGAGAGTGAGCACTACTTCTGGAGGGAGGAACCCTTTAGGGCGCATTACTGTTGATAAATAGGCAAGAATCTTGTTCTTTGATGGCAAAGATTTTTAAACTTTTTTTTTTCTTTGTGAAATCAAAGTAATCACTCATTTTCAGGTCCTTGAAAGACAGCAGAATGAACATTTCTTTAAGAATGAAGTATGTACTACCAAATTTTATGAATGCTAACTCTTTAGTTTGTTCATTTGATTTGTCTGTACTTTCATGACCTTCAAAGTTTCCTACACCATAGTTTTGTAGCTTAGCTTCCTCTTTTGACTCACCCAAGGCTGGGACCTGCTGTGCACTCAGCATCTTTTGTTTGGTGTGCTTGTTATATTACAGGGTAATTTATCAACGTTAGGAGTTGAAAAGGACAATGTCATTGTGTATGTAACTCCACGAAACTGCTGCAGTTCCCGTCCTCTTCCTCATGTAATTTTGCATTTATCACCAGCAGTGCACCCTAAAATTGTCATGCCACACAGAATTAGTGCCATTTGTCCTTTCCTGTTAGCTTAATCTTTAAAGGGTACTTAGTAAATATGCTGAATTTGTCATTTATCACTGAAACCCATAGTAATAATGTTTTACCTTATTCATATACAGGGAATTTTTGTATATAAAGAGAAAATAGTAACTTAATCTTCACTAGCTGGGAAACTTTAAGGATCTTAGTTTGGTTACTTTAGTTGATCTAAAAGAGCAACTTTCCAAATATCACAATTTATACATTGTATTTCTCCTGGGGCTTCTTTAAAAAAAATAGCATTTTTATCTTTCTGTTAAACTCAGTGAGAAAATTCTCAATGATGTTCTTGATGCTGGGTTGCTGGTTCTTTGAGACTGTAAGGATGTATTAGCACTGAGGCACAATTACCAGATGTTTTATCTGGAGCTAGATATGGTGGCACCTGCCTATAACCCAGCAATCAGGAGGCTGAAGTAGGAGGGTCATGAGTTCAAAGCCAGCCTGAGCTACACGGTTGAGCCCCTATGCCAAAAACTTAATGTAGTCAAACAAAAACCAGATTATGTCGCAGTCATGCTCCAGGACTAGAAGGGAGGCAGGTTAACCCGGAGCCTGGAGTAAGACTACAGAAGGCGGTCACACACTGTGACGCACAGGGCAAGTTTACACATGCAGTGCTCTAACAGGAAGTCTCCAAGCTTTGTGCCATAGGCGTCTCCTGTCCTGCCCTCTCTGAGCCACACAGTATGCACGTCCAAAAATGTGTTGAAATTGATCGTTCTATGTGCCAGTGAGGTTTTTAGGTGATCTCTCAATTCTCTCACTAGTACAGCTTATGGTCTGAAAATTAACAGATCTTTCAACTTCAGTACCTTTCGTTTATCTTATTTATGTTGAAAAGATCACATGTAGCTCAGGCTGGCCTCAAACTCACTGCCTCCTAAGGACAAAATTATAGACACGCACCTCCACACAGTTTCAACATATATATTCTATGTTCTAGTCTTTGTCTGTCGGCGGTGGTACATTATTTACCCCGTGTACATGTCCAAGGCAAATCAAGGCTAAAGAACAGGTGGCAAACACACACCCCATGAGAGCGGTGCTGAAAAAAGAATTCAAGTCAGTTTCATGGCCAGACGCCTTAAATGATCATGGTCCTACACACCCAGCTAGTGAAAACGCCAAGTTCTACTCTTGTCTCTATTGGCACCTTGCATTTTATCTCTGGGATCATATCTATCTTGTTTTTTTGCATAACAATCTAAGACAATTAGTTAATACAATAACAACAATACATATACCCATGGACAAAAGTTAACCTGGAAAAATTTGCCAACTAACTTTCAACCTTATGAAGGATACCAAACTGTTTTATAAATTGCTTCTAGTCCTGGATAACCAAACTGTTTTATAAATTGCTCCAACAGTGTTTTACATTTCCATGTAATTAATGTACATAAAATTTCCTCAAGAGAGACAGTAAGTTCTAACATAAGTAAAAGGAACAATGTTGAAATTCTTCAACAAAGCACTTACTGCAATGAAACCCTATTCATAGTACATCTGACATGGGTGGTTTCTCTCCCTTCTTTTACATTAGTATAGGCTACTCGTCTGAGGCTGCTTTCAAGTCTCCTTCAAAGACCCAATTCTACTTATAGACTAGCTCAGTGGATGAGTATGCAAAGTACCACAGGCTCAATCACAAGCTCATTAGACAAACAAGCAAAACAGTATACAATGCATAATGCAAAACCATCAGCTTACAGACATATAACTCAGTGAAGTATAATAAATTTACCTAAATTTTACATTTATTCACTAATTTACTGTTTATATGTGTACATGTGTGAGCTTGTTCATGTGGAGTGATGTGTGTGTGTACTTAAGTGTGTACACACATGTATATTCACATATATGAAAGTCAGAGAACTATCTTGAATGTAGTCTTCTGGTGTCGTACACTTTTTTATTCTTTTTATGTATGAGAGAGGGTCTTACTATATACCCCTGACTGCCTATGAACTCAGAGATCCACTTGCCTCTGCCTCCAAAGTGCTGGGATTAAAGGGGTGCCATCATGCTAGGCTAAAATTGCTATTTTGCTTTGCATTGTTGCTGTTGTCTTTAAGACAGAGTTTCACCCATTAGGCTAGGTTGTCTGCCCAGTAAAGCCCAAGGGTACGCTTTGTCTCCACCTCCCTGGCGACGAGATCACAAATATGCCACCATACCCAGCTTGTGTACAAACTCAAGTTCTCATGCCTGTACACCAGCACTACTAAATGAGCATCTTCCCAGACCCAAGGTTTACTTTTAAATCACCAAAGTGGCCTTTAAAAATCATGTAGCAGTAGCTTTCATTACTCGGAAGCAGACTGTGTGAAGGAGTAAACATCAGCAGCCGTTACCTTGGGAGAAGTGGAGCGCTCCCTCCCTGTAGGAACGACCTGGCTTTCGCTGACTCCGGGCTTGGCTGGGAGGGTTGGTGGGGCTGGGGCCTTTCTTTTCACTCTCCTTTCAGCCTCTCCTTCTGGAACTGCAGTGACCAAATTGTTTGGAGAAGTTGGCTTGGGCTCATAAAAAGGATTGGATCTAAATGAAAGCAAAATTATCATTAAATTTCTCTCAAAAACAGTTCATTTCCACCTAAAGTAATTTAAAAAAAGTTCTGAAAATTGCATTCCCAAATAAACCCAAATCAGTGAAACCTAAAAGTTTGGAATAATGACTTTTATCTTCTCGGCCATTTCAATCCAGATTTAGAAAAGATTTAAAAAAAAAAAAACAAACAAGCAAACCCAGGCAAGGACTCGATTCAAGATGGTGATGGCGGCAGGCACCCGCACTCTAAGGATCCAGCCTGAGAGACCCACAGGGGCTATGAGGGGAGATGCACAGTCACCAGAACAACTTAAGAAGGGCAGGTGTCATGGGAAGATGCTTTGAAAAAGTCTCGTGAAATCTGAGACAATGACGGGGACTGCAGAGGATGGGGGAGCACGACATTGTTGAGGGGGCCTGTACCCGGCCTGCCTGGAGGCACTGCTGCTCCAGGCATGATGGTCATGTCTGATAGTGGGGTGGCCAGCTCTGAAGGCCTTTGCAGCAGCCTGGGGCTCTTGCAGACTCTGCCCCGTTACAAGGTCACCCTGACTCTGGACAACAAGAGGATGTGTGAGATGGGTCTCAGCAACAGTCTGTTCCGGAAACCAGAAACCTTGAACCAGACCAATGACTCGTTGCAATAAGTATTTGCATGCAAAGATGTATGGGCAAAAAACATATATACTGTGTGACGCACAGCAGTCTGCAATGCTACTTTGATGGATGAATGTGCACTGGAGAGGAAGGAAAGAGGGCAGAGCGGAGCAGCGTGTGCAGTAGAGAGAGTGGCTGTGGACGATCTGAGTGGTGGTGCCAGCAGGGGTGGAGTGTAGCTGCCTGCAGCCCATGCAGGATCTGGCCCTGAGCAACAAGACATCTGAGATGAAGCACCCTTGAAAGACCTCCATGGTCTGTGCTGCTGCCAGAGGCCAAGCTGGTGTTCATGGTCCATTGTGCACCCGGGGGCCATGCTAGTGTGTCTACGGTCCATGCTGCCTCTGCAGGCCATGATAATGCAGGCCTGTGGTCCATGTTGTCGAGGGACCCATGCTCCTGACAGAGGCCATGTTGATGTCTGTAATCTTTGCTGCCACCTGAGACCATGTTGATGATCATGGTCCATGTTACCGCCTGAGGACTTGTGGATGTCTGTGGCCTGGGCTCCAGGTTGAGGCCTATAGTCCATGTTGATGTCCACAGTCCATGCTGTTGAGGGCTACGTTGGCGTCTGTAGATGGTGACGTGTTGATGTCTGTGATCTATGCTGCAGTTGAAGCCTTGTTTACACCCACGGTTTGTGCTGCCTCCAAAGCCAAGTGCTGCTGTTATAGGAACGCTTCTTCTGCAGTGGTACCGACTACAGACTCAAAATTGAGAATGAGAGACACTGAAGGCTTCTGTGGCCGCCTCTCCCTCCATCACACCCCCCCCACCACCACACACACCAAATAGATCAGACAGGAAGCCATTTGAGAGTTCTTTAAAATTGTGATGGTGATGCTGAAGTGTAGCGCTTCACAGCTGACGGCTTCCGGCAGGGGTGGGGGTGGAGAAGGACTCAGTCTTCTTTAAGGGGTTGGCCACTAATGCTCTAAGGAGCCTATGGGAGTTGGTAGATGAGTAAATTGGAGTTGGTGTATTTTTTTCTTTCTGCAGGGAGAGCACAAGGGTTTGAGGGTAGGGACCTGGGAAGAATGAGAAGTGAATGTGATTGGGGTGCATTGTGTGAAATTCTGAAAAAAAAAAATCATTAAAATTTTAAGCTAGAAAAAAGAAAAAGAGAATTCCTAAAAAAAAAAAATCATGTGCAGTTTAAACTACTCTATGTAGAAACTCGGGAAAATCATCTTTAAAGATTGGGAGTGCACCTATTTTTGGGATTCCCCCCAAAATGAAACAGAATAGAAATGCAGTTTTTTGTTATTATTTTATTTTTATGCTGTACTCTCATATTGAGCTTTATAGTGGCTGTACTATGATCCCATAACAGAGAATGTGGACCCTTCTTTTCCCACATCCTCGCCAGCATCTGTGATCTGATTCTTTAATAACAGCCATGTGAAGGGGGCAAAGGAAATCCCCAGTCAATTCTAATTTCCACTTCCTCAATGGTTAATTATGTTGGACATCCTTAAACACATTTATTAGCCATTGGTATTTCTCCTTGGAGGACAGTGCGTTCAGTTCTCTACCTCACGGACTGTGCTGTCTTCTTAGTCTTTATACTCTAGATATTAAGTCTCTGAAGATTAAAGCTCGCAGAATTTTTCTGACATCTGTTGATTCTCTTCTCTTTGCTGTATAAAAACCTTTAAGTTTCACAAGGTCCCATTTTTCAACTGTTAGCCTTATTTCCTGCGACCCTGGAGCTGGAACTTGTGCAGGCTTCACTCTACATGAGGATAGCCACTGTTTCCAGCACCATTTGCCAATGACATTCTTTTCTCCAGAGTTTTATTTTTTGTCCTTAGAAGGAAAAAAAAAGTGTCTATAGTTGCATGGCCCTGTTTCTGGGTTCTATATTCTGTTTTCTTGATCTGTGTTTGTTTTTGTGCCAACACCATGCTGTTCTTACTACTATGGCTTTGTTGAATCATCCCAGTATCTCTAGAATGAAGCCAACTTTTCTGGAATGAAGGATCTTTTTAAAGTGTTCTTGAAATCAGTTTGCAGATACTTTTTACTATATCCATTTCATGTATGTATAAATGTGAACATCACGGCAACACTTGTGAGAACTGGCGTAAGGCCATGCAGGTAGACTATGGAGAATTCTGGATCTATGTTCATCTGAGGCATTAGTCTGCAAATTTATTTTTGTTGTTGTCTTTATCTAATTAGCTGTCAGTGCAATGCTAGCTTCATAAAAAGGATTTGGTAGTGCTCCTTCTTTTTCTACCCTATGAATAACCTGTGAAACACTTAGTTTCTTTAGTAGTCTGGTAGAATTCTGACGCAAATTTGTCTGGGTTTGAATATTTTATTTTGTTTTTGGTCAGGAAATCTGTCCTATTTCTTTTTAAAACTATTGCTTCACTTTCCTTCCTTGTTATAGATACATTTAAAAAATTTTTCTTCTTGGTTTAACTTTGGCATACATTTAGAAACCCATGTATTTCTCTTTGATTTCCTAATTTGGTGGAATATATTTTTAGGGTATGTCCTTATGACTTTTTGTATCACACTGATAGCTGTTGGCATTTCTCCTTTTCATCTCTGGTTTTATTATTACAGGTCTTTTCTCTCTTATGGGTATTTTGGAGAAAGGTTTGTCAATATTGTATATTTTTTCAAAGAATTAATTGTTCCTTTCATGAAACATTCTTACTTTTTCATTGATTTTATTTTTCTGTTGTTGTTGCTGTTCACTAGTTTTAGTTTGGCTGGTTCTCCTTTTTGGAATGCTGTAAAGTGCATCGTTACATTGCTTGTTTATGATATGATTTTAAATGCAGGCACTTTGAGCTCTACAGTTCCCTCTTGGGGAAAGGTTTCATGGTATCCCATAGATCTTATATGTTCTGTTTTCATTTTCATGCAATTCTAGGAGCACTCTAAACGTTCCTTTTAATGACCAACGAATGTTTGGTCTCTGTGAGTTTGTGCATTCTGGGTTCTTTCTCCTACTGTTGGATTCTAGCTTATTCCTTCCAGTGCTCTCCTGCAGAGCTGGTTTGGGAGTCCTAAGTTGCTTTAGCCTACTTTTGTCATAGAAAGTTTCCCTTCTCTTTCAGGTAGGACAGCGTGGTATACACAAGTATGGACTGACAGATGTGACTCTGAGAACTTGAAATGCACCCTTCCATGTCTTGGATTTTGGTGCTTCTATGAAAGACCCAGCTGTTGACATTCCAGTGTCACAGGTATTGAGCAGATCCAACTCTTCTCATCATGCCCTCTGCTCCACTCCTTCCAAAACCAGGTCTGACAACCTATATGGTCGAAATTGAGACAGGTGATAAGTTGAAACTGAAGAAGATAGAAATGCAAGAGAAAAATCCTCTACCTTCAAAGAAAAGACTGAAGCAAGCTGGCGAGTCTTATCGACGCAAGCACCACTAATGTCCACTGCACATTTCACAAGCATTGCCTTCTTACAGCACTTCTTATAGGTATTTACTTTTGTCTTAGTTACTTTTCTACTGCCATGAAGAGACTCCTCGACCAAAGCAACTTATAAAAGAAATAATTTAATTGAGGGGGGGGGGCTTGCTTACAGTTTCAAAGGCTGAGTCCATGACCATCCTGGCAGGGAGGAGGGCAGCAGGCAGAGATGCATGGTGGTAGAGAAGGGGACGAGAGCTTATTTTTATCCCTAAGTCGATGGGAAAGAGAGAGGGAGACAGACAGACAGACAGACAGACAGACAGACAGACAGAGGAGACTGGGCCTAGCATGGGCTTTTGAAACCTCAAAGCTCACCACCAGTGACACACTTCCTCCAACAAAGCCACACCTCCTAATCCTGCCCAAACAATTCCACCAACCAGGGACCACACATTCAAAAATAAGCCTCTGGGAGCCATTTCCATTCAAACCAGTCCAACTCTGTAGGATACAGAGGTTGGACCAGGCTTAAAGGACTGCGCTGCCCCTTTCACATCAAGCATCAGAACTGCTGACAATGGAAGCCGGCCTTCATCTCCCACCTGCCTGGTGGCCAGGGAAGGGAAAGAAGGCACTCTGAATGGAAATGCTGGTGGAGTGTGCTGAAATCTGCATTGACGCTCAGGACAACCCAAGGTTCCTGCAGCTGCTAAAATGCAGCTCAGTTACTGTGTCACCTTTTGCTCATATGATTTTAATAATTGGAATGCACACGTTCTAAAAGCCTAAAAAAGGAGAAAAACTGGCTGTTACTCTGATGGGTCTGCCTTTATATGTCATATGTCATGCCACTCCCCCTTTCCTTTAAATCCACTCTCAGTATTCTGGGGTATTTCGTGTTTTGAATATAAGAGGATGCAGATTGATTTGAAGGTGCTCTTACTCGGGAAGGCACCAGGGCACAGTCTCTGCCTCATCAGTGTACCATGGTGACAGTTCTATAGATCCTCATGAGCAATTGAGGAAGAGTGTGCTGGGGTGGCCTCTAACTTCATGAGCTGGGGGTGCAGGCGGAAGCTGTGCGACTGCCCCAGGTATGGAGGAACTGGACACCCTCTTGCTTCCAGGTGGGTCACGGAAGGAAGGAGGGCAGAAGCGGTGACTGCTCAAGGTGGGGGAAGGGTAACTACTCTAGCTTCATCATCTAGGCTGCATGGGGCAGTGGGCATATGAAGTAGGGCTGGGAGGCCTGCAACCTTTAATTTTTAAAAACTGGAAAAAGAAAGCTGCTACTCTGAGGGCCTGCCTTTACATGCCATCAGACCCTCTCCCCTTCCTTTCACTTCTCTCTCAGGTTGTTCATATCTCATGTTTAGAATGCAGATAGTTTCTTTTATGGTGTTGTTTACTGGTGTTCCATTTGCAGTGGCATCTCTTTTCCTAGATTTAGGGAATTTCCTTCTATGATGTTACTGAAAATATTTTTTGTACTTTCAGTGTAAAATTCTCCTTATGCCCCTTGTTCACAAATTTGCTCTTTTTGTAGTGCTCCAAAGATCTTGTAAATTCTATTAAAACAGTTTATTAAACTTGTCATTGAGCGTGAGCGTAGGGTGGCAGAAGAGTTTGTCTATTTTGGCATTCTCTGTATCACTGAACAAAAAAGAATTTTTACCTTTGTACTACGCATTTGAAAAATAGGTTAGTTATATCACTAACTTACCATCCACTGAAAAAATGTTAAATAAGTAGTAAAATATAAACATAAATGTAAATGGCATTATTATTACTTATTGTTTGGAGTTATAGAAAGATGACCAGTGTTGGTTAGCTCTATGAAGGATTAACTAAAATATACTGAAAATACAAAGTATGAGTATAATAAATCTGTAGTCTTTTTCTTTTGCTTATGTTTCACTAGGAAAAAAGTTTACAATTAATTAGACATGTAGCTGAATAAATTCAGTGAGGGACTACCTTTTAAAAAAATGACACACATCATACCAGAAATGACTGCATACGATCGTTAAAAGGTCACAGATGCACTAAGCCTTATCAGCTTCCACTTTGTCACAGAAACTCAACAGCTAACAACCGGTCAGACACACAGACACTTGAGCAATGGGCAGTCCCTCAGTGTAAGGACACACACTAAAGAGCAGCCAAAGTACACGCCTTCTCTGGCGCTGACGGATTGCTGGGCCTCTGCAGATCGTTTTACACACCAAAGGACTTGGTACTGTTTACCAGGACGATACAATTTTAGGTCACAAGACACAAGAAGAACATGGTAATGGAAGATGAGTCACAGAGCTTTGACTTGGTAAAAGGTCACAAGTTTATAACTGAAGTTAGAACATAGTATGGAAGATCTGTGTCATTGTAACATACCTACAAACTTCTCAAGAGAAAAGATGAGAAATGACAAGAAATAAATGCCACCTCAGTTCTTCTAGTGGAAATGTAATCTTTAGAACCTCCGTGCATGCTTTTAAAAGGGGGCTTTTTCATGGATTCTCACACTAACCCCAGGCGATTGAGCAATTCAGAACACCTTTAAAAGGCTGGCTTTGGTTAAAAGGAAACACCTAGTATTCTGACTTTAGTTTTTACAAAGGCATTTAAAAAGTTTAAGTAAACACTGCTGTCTCCTTAATTTGCTAAGAGGAGACAGCAGGGTGTGTATGTGTGTTATGTAATAGCCATGCATCTCGGAATGACTGAATACTTAAAGTTTGCATTTACACTCAAGTACTCTAGGTGTGTGGCTATTACTCAGCACCTACACCACCCATGAGAAACTTCATTTCGATCACACATTAGCTGTTCAAAGAAAACAAGCATAAAAACTTGAGCCAATTTTTTGATCTGGATTTGGAATAAGATGGTTTTTATGTTGTAATTGTAAGGACTTGAGGATGTGAGTGTTCTCAAAATGTAGCCACAGGGCCATAAAGCTCATGTAAGAATCTCTTTCTCAGCTCTCCGTGTGTATGTGTGCCTGTGCATGGGTATACACGTGTGTACCTGTGTGTGTACCTGCAGATATCTGCGTGTGTAAAATGGGAAATGATCTAGAAATGCAGTTCCAAAACAACACAAAAAGAATCAAATTCCTCATTTTAGCAAACAAAAGTCTCAAAATATTTAAAGTTGGTCATTACAGTTCCCTTAAGCTTTTCTCTAAGTGCCTACCTTCCCAATCATTGCTAGCTTGATGTGCTTTCTAGACATTTACTGTTGCTCCATGGTAACAACTGACATAATGTCTTTTGGAAAATGCAACTTCTACAGGTACACAGTTCTAATAATGAGAGCTGACCGTCCTACAGCAGAGGGGTTATATTATTCCCCATACACAAATCAAATTTCCAAATTTTGTTTTATCAAATTAAGTTTTTTTCAATCATGGTCATTTCAACTTACCTCTACTATTTTAAAGAAATAATAGTTTTTCCCTATATTTAAATGTTAATGACTAATGTTCATTTTTCCAAGTAAAGCAGACATCTACTTCAAGTAAGCACATCATTACTGTTTATATTATTTATGATTAAATATTTTAAAGATCTCTGTCCCCCACCAAATATTTACTTCAAAGAACCCCTAAGCCCAAGCACTCCAGGCAAGGAATGACTCATGTGCCATATTTCTTATAACAGAACTATAAGACCTTGTTCCTATTAAAATAAATGTTTCCTTCTGTACAGCATTTAACATGACATCAAAACGCGCTCTCTCTCTTTCTCTCTCTCTCACACACACACACACACACACTTTAGACACCTTATAAATTTCATCTCTGTAAATTAAATGTACACTTCCTTCTCAAACTTATAGAATGTATTTATGATACTTTACTGTACTTATTAGTTTCATCTTCTATTCCGTCTCTGTATCCATATCCAGTGACTCTGTTTTCTTACTATTATAGTAGGGTCTTCCTGTTTCTTTATGTGCCTGATAAATTTGCCTGTCAGTATGAAAATTGTATTTTGGGTATTTTGCTTACTACCTTAAATATTTTTAGGCTTCTGTGAAACACAGTTCATTTAACTTACTTAAAGTTAGTCAGATTCTTCAGCCCCTGCCATTAGGCTTTTGGGGAGAGCAGAGAGATCTGTAGTGTCGGCTAACTTGGCTACCCAAGAGGCATGTCTAAGCATTCTACCTCATGTCCTATGTTTTAGGAAACCATCCTGTCTGCTCAGTGGAGAAACAGACTATGCTCCATCCTAAAAAATCTCCCATAACTAAGTGTTCATGGACAATTTACTCACACGTATGCTCCAATCAACACTCAGCTAAGGATGAGGAAGAACCCTCTACAGAGCTCTGAAATTCTCTTCTCTGCTGCTCAATCTGCAGATTTTACCACATTGGTTTATTAACGATGGTGACATCTCTGTAAATCCAAACTATGTGTCCCCAATTTAGGGAGATTTTTCTGGAACAGTGTGAATTTTTCTAACCCCCCAAAGACTGTAAATATTTCCAAATGTGAGCTTGAAGGACACCTGTGGGACCCACTTTTTTCTGTTCTCTTGTGGATTATTATCCCCTGCAGTTTTTGTTCAATGTCTCAAAAGTACTGTTTTAAATATTTTATTCCATTTTTAGTTGCTTAAGATAGGATGCTAAATCTAGTCTGTGCTATTGCTTCACAGTGAAATTAAGTTTGGTTGTTGCTCTATAAATGCACTCAGGGTCCTCAGCATTGTCACATGCAATGCCAGGGTGTGATATGAACAGCTCCCTCTTATCTCCATCCTGAGCTGAGTAAAACGCCAGCTCTTATTACACTTGGCTCATAGTGGTCTCTTACTGAGAAATGTTGGCAGTATGCCGTCAAGTGTCTGAACAAGTCTTCTCATCTACCATATATGACTCCATGGTTCCCCAACAGAACTGTAAGAGAATTGAAGTAAATGCCTACAAATTTCAATTAAAAACATCTAAACGTCATTTATAATAGAGTTTAGTTGAGAAAACACAACTGGAATTCCAACCAGATCCCATCACCATTCTCCTGTATTTGTCGCTTTAGGGAAGACAGATATACACCTTAATGAAAAAGTAAGAAACTTCTAATGACCAGTTGCAAGAGACTGCCCCCTGGACATGGCAGGGGCTGGGCCCACAAACCTGCAACAGCACTGTCGCCTACACAAGACCAGCCAGTAGACATTCAACATGGATGGAGGAAAGGTTCACAAGGAGCCACCCTGGTCAATGGCAACTCAGGGAGGGAAGGAAGGAGGCAAGTTTAACTTCCCACTGAGACAAGCCCCAAGAGTGATCAGCTCATGTGTATGCAGTCGGCATGAATCAGGCTCAGTAGGGTTCCTTTCTTCTTTTGGTTTGTTGTTGGTCTTGAGTGTGTGTAATTATAAAGGAGGAGGACATGAACTTGAGAGAGGAGTGAAGGGGAAGTGATGTAAACACAGTGTACTCATGTATGAAATACACCCTCCCCCGCCCCCCAAATCTCTGTAAAAGAGACAGGATCTTACTGAAAAAGGATTCTCAAAGGCATTTCTGGAAGCAGGGTGAGTTATGCAATGTGTATAAACATTGCTGACCACTTGGTTAGACTCCAGAGGGCTTCCTTACGCTACAACATAGCTGAGCTGCGATCAGAGCAAAGGAGACAGGTGTGCTTACTCGTCCAGCTCGTCCTCACTTTTCGAGCTGTCAGCATAGAGGTACTTGCTCATGTCCACGGGTCTCAGGGCTTTCCTTTTTGTGGGCTGCGGTGGAGAGTCCTTGATAATTCCACAGGGCTCGGGCTCATCAAATGGGTTCAAATGCTGTGGAGTCTGCGCACCTTTAAAGGGATTACAGCTGTTATTATAAGAAGATTCTTCGTGTTTTTTAGCTGATGCTGTTTCAGTGACTGGCTCTATAAAACAACACAAAAGTCAGGTTAAATTCACAGCATATGATAGCCTCTATTTTTAATGTTGTCAAAAATAGGCGTCTTGAATTAATGAACTACAAGGCTGAGAGTACAAAGCATTAATGAAACAAGAATATATTGTTGAAGAGCTAAGGAACCCTGAAGCTCAACAAAACGTAAATTGTAGGATTTCTGCTTACTTCTTTAGGATGATAACTTTTGAACCCTGCCTCTTGAGATTGCTAATCGCTCATGACAGCCTTAAAAGACTGATCTTGTTTTAAATTACGCATGCACATATGTGTGCACGTGCATTCGTGCACGATAAGGCCGGAGTCACGTGACTGTGAGTCTCCTGAGATGAGTGCTATGAATGAAGAAGGGTCCTCTGCAGGAGCAGCTCATGATCTTCGGCCCTGTGTGTTCTCTCCAGTCTTCCTCACGGCAGCGTGCGAAGGGTCTAAGACTGCTGTGATAGCACAGAAACTTCCAAAGTTTTAAACTACTTGGGAGTGCAGGATTACTGTTTATCTCACTACAAGAGCTTGCCATCGCAAATTAAAGCAGAGTAAATTTGATTTTTAATAGAACATAAAAATGGATTGGTATCTATCCCAGAATACACCATCTAGGTATCAATACATTCCCTCTGGACTGTAAACAACATATACTCATACACTGCTGCTGGAGAGAGCAGGTGGGGGTGAAGACAGGGCCGTGTGCATTCATTCTATCACCGAGCTATGCTATATCCAGTTCCAACCTTAACCTTTTAGAACCAATATAATGAACAAGAACACCATAGAGAAACCAAGTTGAAGTACTGTATTAAAAGCATGCTTGGTGGGGCGGGGGATTTAGCTTAGTGGTAGAGAGCTTGCCTAGCAAGCACGAAGTCCTGGGTCCAGTCCTTAGTTCTGAAGAGAACAAGCGTGAGAGGGAGAATTAAATCACGAAGGTAAACACACAAATGTGTTATACTAAGTTCACTTTTAAAACACTCAACTTTAATTTGAAAACAAATTTGAACACAGTTTTGGTGATAAAAATAGGGGGTTTCTAGAGTAGAGCAAGCCAAAGAATATAGTATATTAAAAGTAATTTAAATTATGCCAGACAATTCTAACAACATAATTAAGTAGAAACCAAAAGTCCATTATTGAAATTCTGAGAAGTAACTTGAAGGCTCAGTCGTGAGTGCTTGTGTAATCACGAGGGCCTGGGTCTGGATCCCCAGCGTCTACATGGCAGCATTAATACAGAACTGCTGATGTGTGCAGGGGCTAAGAACTGGAGGCGGGCAGATCCCCGGGGCTGTCACTCTAGCCTAAACTCTAAGTTCTAGCCGGGAGAGCCCATTTCAGAAAAATAAACAAAATAAGATAAAAAAAAAAACAACAAGATGGAGGGGCCGCAGAGGTCAAGGTCACGTCACCTCACTCCTTCAAGCCTTAGAGATCTAATCTATAGAAAACGGTGCTAGAACTTATTGCCTGAGACTTACTATAAATTTAACGTAAGTTATTAATATTTTAAATATGTCATAATCTATAGCTCACAAACAAAATTAAACTTCACTAATTTAGACTGACAAATTGGGAGTGAAGTGAGAAAGGCCTAGAAGAGAAAGACCACGAAATGACAAGGCCCTGAAGGAGTGGAAGGAGCGGTTCCTGAAGGTGAAACACTGTTTCCATCCAGCCGGTCCCAGAGCAATTGAAAGCAAGTGAAGATTTCATGAGAGCAGTCATGAAGATGTAGACAGTAGTCAATCATCCTTGCGTTTACTCTGAGCAAGGAGTTTAATTAAACGAGTCTCACTTCTTCAACAGCCCTTATTCAAGCATTAAGAGTTTAAGATGACTTGGTAAGAAAAATGATTTGCTTGTGGGACCCTTTTCCTCCTTTCGGGTTGCCTCGTCAAGCCTTGGTATGAGGGTATGAGCCTAGTCTCACTGTAACGTGTTATGTCATGTTGGGCTGACATCTCTGGGGGTCACGCTCTTTTCTGACGGGAAATAGAGGAGTGGATCTAGGGTAGAAAGGAGGTGGGATGAGGGATAGGAAGGAGAGGAGGGAGGGAGAAATGCGGTCTAGATGTACTATATGAGAAAAGAATACATACATACATACATTTTTAAGAAGAGAAAAATTATTTAGGTGGATAAACATTTAAATTGATTTTTTATAAACAGACATGTTACCTTCTGAGTCAGGATCTCCAAATGGATTTAATTCTGTTACATCAGGTTCATCAAATGGATTTGTATTCACAGTGGCCAAGTCCTTTTGTGTATCATCCAAAAAGTTAAGTGTGTTGATAAGTTCTGAAAATAAATGCATGTGTGAAGTTCATCACAGATATAATGAATCATAAGTTCTGGTAATATTAAAATTCACATTAATAATACCTGCAAATAATAAGACAGTATTTTATAAGTGGCAGCATGCCATTCGAGTATTTTGTAGTACACCAACATTTGAAAATAAACCAGAAGGTACATATTTAACATGGGAATTACATCAGAAAATGAACTACAGTAAAGAAATGTCCTATGTCAGCCAAATTTGATTTCTGAGTGCTGAACAGACTTGTAAACAAAGATGCAAATACTAAGTGTATGTATAATAGCAAGTTCAATAAAGAAGAAACACACTATGTGATTAAGAATACTCAGGTGATTAGAATAACTCATCAAGACGTTGCTAACTAACTTGTTAAGGATGAGGTCTGTTATCTTGTTGTCTGGTGGTGCACTACAAATTACCACAGAGAACATTCAAGAAATTAGACAAGGACAAAGCTGACAGCTCAGCAGACAGAGCAAACGAGTCACAGGAAACAGGCAACAGGAGCAGGAGGAGTAAAGCTTTAGACCTTCAGAGGAACTGGCTGATCTAGCTGAAGGCATATGTGCTCGCTTTATGCAGTCATCTGGATCTTCATCTAAGCTGCTCAGAGCATTCAACTGGTTTACAATCTCTGAAAACAGAAGCCAGTCAAGACAAAGGTAAGGTCAGGACACTTGGCTAAAGAGCAGTAGAAGCATGCTGTTACCAAAACCAGACAGGAGATGTGAGGTTAATCAAGAGATACACTCAGAAATGTTACTTTGATGAGCTATAACAAACGTAAATAACTGGACATTACTGTAGTCATATTTTACTGTTAACATTTTTATTAGTAGCATGATTACTATGTTAATAAACACAAAACAGTAACAGCAACTAATGTTAGGAAGTCTATACCTGACTTCAGCAGTAGCAGTAACAGTAACTAATGTTAGGAAGGCTATACCTGACTTCAGCAGTAGCAGTAACAGTAACAGTAACTAATGTTAGGAAGTCTATACCTGACTTCAGCAGTAGCAGTAACAGTAACTAATGTTAGGAAGTCTATACCTGACTTCAGCAGTAGCAGTAACAGTAACAGTAACTAATGTTAGGAAGTCTATACGCGACTTCAGCAGTAGCAGTAACAGTAACTAATGTTAGGAAGTCTATACCTGACTTCAGCAGTAACAGTAACAGTAACTAATGTTAGGAAGTCTATACCTGACTTCAGCAGTAACAGTAACAGTAACTAATGTTAGGAAGTCTATACCTGACTTCAGCAGTAGCAGTAACAGTAACTAATGTTAGGAAGTCTATACCTGACTTCAGCAGTAACAGTAACAGTAACTAATGTTAGGAAGTCTATACCTGACTTCAGCAGTAACAGTAACAGTAACTAATGTTAGGAAGTCTATACCTGACTTCAGCAGTAACAGTAACAGTAACTAATGTTAGGAAGTCTATACCTGACTTCAGCAGTAGCAGTAACAGTAACTAATGTTAGGAAGTCTATACCTGACTTCAGCAGTAGCAGTAACAGTAACTAATGTTAGGAAGTCTATACCTGACTTCAGCAGTAGCAGTAACAGTAACAGTAACTAATGTTAGGAAGTCTATACCTGACTTCAGCAGTAGCAGTAACAGTAACTAATGTTAGGAAGTCTATACCTGACTTAAGCAGTAACAGTAACAGTAACTAATGTTAGGAAGTCTATACCTGACTTCAACAGCTCTTAGAAATAATAAACACCTTCAGGGAGTCAGTCACTATTTGTCTTGCAAAATTCTTAATTTAAACCAAAGGTTTTAAGACCATATCTATCTGAATAAAGTACAAAGCCATTCTTCGTGTTCTGCTATGCTGAAAATCAGCAAGAAAGGTTCAGATCGGGGAGTAGCTGCTATCTCCTCCTCCTACAAACTGTTTTTATACAGGAATCAGAAACAAAATACAAAGGCCTCACTAGGGCCAGCTGTTTAGTTCTTAGCATTTCCAAACGTAAGCCTAAGAGAATGAAGAGAAACCAAACAGATGCAGACAAAATGAAGGAAACAGAAACATACAGCAGCATAAATTTACTATCAATACAACTGTTCTTTAGCACTATAACTCTAAGGACACACACAATAAATTTTAATTGAACCAAATCAAAGAATACGTTTGTAATATGATTGCTTTCACACACTTATTTTATTTTTTGAACAAATATTTGTCAGTCTGTAGCAAGGCTTTTGCTTGGAACAGAAGGATTAAAACAGATATGGTATTGTCCCCAGAGAATTTATATCCTACAAAGACACCAATAAAACACTGAAGCATACTTAATGAGTGACTCCCAGAACGTTAGGCGTTCAGAAATATTAAGAGGCCTATGCACAAAATTCATACAGAAAAACCAATAGGCTTATCAACTTCCCTTATCCAAATGAGAAAATATATTTTGTATGAATAAAACTGCTTTGGATAATAAAAATAAACTATTGAAAACACGGAAAAAGCACAATTAAACCCAACTCAACTCTATGACCCTATCTGAATAGCAGTGAAAGGGGCAGACTTGTGTCTGACTAAAAAATATTTTCCTTTATTTTATCATGCTCATACTTAAAAATAAAAAGTTTAGTGGGCTGGAGAGATGGTTCATCAGTTAAGAGCACTGACCCAGCTTCAATTCCTAGCACCCATCTGGCAGCTCCCAACTATCTGTAACTCCAAAATCTGACACCCTTACACAGACATACATGCAGGCAAAACACCAATGCAAATAAAATAAAAATAAATTATTTTTTAAAAACAGAAACTTTATTACATTTATTTACTGGGGGGTAGGGTAGATGTCATGGCATGACTGGTGGAGGTCAGAGGACAACTTGCAGAGGACAACTCTTCTATCATGTGGACCCCTGGAACTAAACACAGACCCTGGGCTTGGCAGCAAGTGCCTTTCCCCACTAACTCATCTCTCAAGCCCGTATTGTGCTAAAAATATCCAAGAAAGAGAACTGAAGACTTATTTTAACTGTGTGTGTGTGTGTGTGTGTGTGAGTACGCGTGCACATGCATGTATGCCCAGGTCAATGCAAAAGGCCACAAAGTCCTAAAGACAGTATCAGACTCCCTGGACCTGGAGTTACATGGTTGGGAACCTCCAGATGTGGTTCTGGGGAACCTGGTCACTGGGAAGGGCGTCTGCTCTAAGGCACTGAGTCATCTCTTCAGCCCACTGGGCTAATGACTTTAACTCTTACCCTGGAACTCAGGTAAGGGCAATTCAGTAGGAAAATTTATTCACAAATTCACAAATACATCCTTTCCTGCCCACTAATCATTGTAACATAGTAATTTTTGTAAAAGCATAATGAGTTGGAGGAGTAGCAATGTCAAAGTGACTTTTTTGTTTATTGCTAGTTGTGTAATTTTTATAATCTTGAGAAATGATATATTTTTCACTTTGAAAAAACTGAGCAAGGAGAAACAAGTACTGCCAGCAGCTGAACTGTATTAGCAGTAAGAAAGGCTTTACATATGTCATCAACCAGTCCTCACAAACAGCCCGCGGTGCTACTGCTAATGTGTGCTTCATCTACATATTACAATTGTTTACTTGTCTATCTTTCCAAATGTGTGATTACTTGGTTGAAAATTTTAAATAGCACTCAAAGGCTTACAGTTTTTTTTTATATAGCGAGGGCATTTTAAATTATTTTATATTTATAAATCTAATCTCAAAGAGCATAAATCCACCACCAATTAAGTATCTCATAAGAGTGTGGTAAAATACTGAAGAATCATGGGGCTTAATCATTGAATTAAGATATGAATATTGCTCCATGGAGTTTTAGGTACAAAATGGAGTATGTTCAAATTTTATCAAAATGAGTCTCCTGTGAAACTATATTATTTACATCATAACTTTTCTGAACATTTTAAATAGTTCTTCCCTCTAAGCAAACTTTTAGTAATATTTAAAATCAATGGTGACCATTGCTTCATTAACAACACAAGCAATTTTTTCTGTTTTCATAAATGACAAATTGTCCTTCTAGTAATGGACTGGAAAGGTAATCATGATTATCTCTACCAATGTTCCTTATGTGTAATACAAATAAATGTTAATCCAAACTTAAATCTTCAAAGCAGCAGCAAATTTAATAATGTTTTATTAAATACCTCTACTGCCTGAGCTCGTGCTCTCATGTCTGATATTTTAGGGGACGGCGGATGAGTAAGGCATACTGACTGCATGATGAATGTCACAAAAGGTCACACTGCACTAACACTTAGTGAGACTACAAGACTAATGGACTAAGCTTAGACCATTTCCTGGAATTTTCCTTACATTTGAGCTAAAACAAGGCCAAAGATGATTATTATTATTATTATTATTATTACCGTAAAACAAAAAGAGGAAATGGAGGACACTCCATGAACATAAAGGGAGGCAAAGGAACCTGACATATTCGAGGAACTAGAGATGTTTGGGGCTCGTGCCAGGGGTGGAAAGGGTAATATGATGCGGCTGGCGAATGTTCAGTCATGAACGTTACTGTTACCCAACTAGAAACCGTGAACTCTGCTCTGAGAGCTGTGGGCAGCCCCTGCAAGATGCACGGTGTACTTTACAAACCGGCTGTGCTCAGGGCGACTGTAGAGAGGAGCCACTTTGCTGGGAACAACCTGTGAAACTCCCCATGAAAACGATCCAACTGGCAGTTGCCACATGGTCTACAGCCAGAGATACCTAGCTTTGTTACATAGTTACCCTTCTGATAACCTCTTTCTTTCTTCCAAATCACCTATAGTTAATTTTTCTTTTTATAATTAGATAAAGCTAAAAGCTGCAGTAAAATTTGCAACAAAGAGTTACTGGAATTTTTTTTTTTTTTAAGGCAAGATGTTCCCAGGAAACCACACTGGCCCAATACATTTATGCAATAATTTATTACCTATTAAAGTCTTATTTTTCTGGAAATTTACATATTTAGAGAATATTAACAATGCTATGTAGTAGAACAGAAAAGAATTCTACCCTCCGCTGCTGCTCAAACTGAGCAGCAATAAACTCACAGAGCAAGTACCTGTAATAATGTATGGGTCTTCACCTGCTTCACATGGGTGCAACACAGGGAAATGAAATTAGGGGCGGGCAATTGAAAAAAAATGGTCGAACAATTTATGACTTTTCTTTACTGTTAGAAGTTTTTTTAAAAAAGAAATTGAGCAACAGATTATCATACTGAAAAAGGGGAGATTGGGGAGGCAGCATGAAGAGTAGGTGGCTGTTTCTTTTTAAGAACCCTGGGGGGATGAATTAGAGGATAAACCGCCTAGAGCCGGGGCATACCTGAGAATCTTACATCATCCTCACTCTTCTCTTAAGTATACTAGATTTAGTAGCAATGTATCTTATTTTAAGATTGCCCAAAATAGTAACACTTCAACTTCCTGGCACAGATGAAGGTCACAAGGATGTCACTTTCCTCAAAGGCTTAAGCCTGTAAATATTTGATTTATGGATACATCTAACAGGTTTAGCAATGCTGTTTTCAATCCCACAGCAAATCCTAATGCGGAAGGAAGGCAGAGGCTGCTTCAGGCAGGCAAGCTGCTATTGAACATTTATTATCCTTACATCTTCAATTGCACCCTCGCCAACTGTTCCTCCCAGTGGCTCATATATATGACTGAGTAGCTCCCCCTCAAATAGAAGTCCCTCAACCATTATTCCATGTGGTGTGGCCAGTCTCTCTTAATCTCAAACAGTAAACCTTAAAAAAAACATAGGCATCTGTGATTTTTTTTTGGTGTGTATGTGTGTGTGTGTGTGTGTGTGAGAAAGAGACAGAGACAGAAAGACAGAGAGACAGAGAGAGAGACAGACAGACACACACACACAGAGACAGAGAGAGACAGAGAGGGAGAGAGAGAGACAGAGAGAGACAGAGAGAGAGAGACAGAGACACAGAGACACAGAGAGAGAACCTGCTGAAGCCGGAAGAGTGTGTTGAATACCCTGGGACTGGAGTCACAAGTGGTGGTGAACTGCAGCCCAACTTGGGTGCTAGAATCTGAACTTAAGTCCTCTGGAATAGCAAGCAAGTGCTCTTAACTGAAAAGCCATCTCTCCAGTCCCAGAATGTTGTAATTTTTCAAGTATCCTCAACATTCAAGTACCTGTACGTTCCAGCCATCCCCTCCCCACACACGCCTTTATTCATCCTCCTCATAACTATGCTCTGCAGCTGCACTTGTGTGTATCTGTGTGTTTTGGGGTTGGGGTCTCACTATGTAGCTCAGGCCTGCCTTGAATTTGCAGATCTTCCTGCCCCAGCCTCCTGGATGTTAAGACTGCATGTGTGTGCCACCAAGCCTGACTCTCACCAATGTAAATTCTAATTGACAATTCAGGATAACTTTTGAGTTTTACCTGACTTCTCAATAAGCATAAATAACCATTCACATCATGCAAATATTTTTCCCTTTTAGGACACCGTATCTTCTTTTTCTCTAATCCTGTGGTGACTTCTGAGATTTGCTCCGCCTCAAACTCCTGTAACCCCTAAGACACAACCGCCAGTTTCATTCTCTCCCCACTCTCAACCCCCCTTTTCCTTGGCTTAAGAGCATGTATAAATGAAGATAATTCTCAAATATGTGCTGAGTGCTAGTCACACAAGAACCTAGAAAATACCCTCACATACTTAAAATATAAAAAAAAAAAACCAGAATTTGCCGGGCAGTAGTGGCACATGTCTTTAATCCTAGCACTCGGGAGGCAGAGGCAGGCGAATCTCTATGAGTTTGAGGTGAGCCTGGTCTACAGAGTTTGTTCCAGAACAGGCTCCAAAGCTACAGAGAAATGCTGTCTCGAAAAACAAACAAACAAACAAAAATGGAATTCAACAACTGTGGCTATGTTATGTTCATCTGGTATTTCTAACACCTAGCACTGTTTTACTGGAAGTAAGTGTTGCCATTTCAGGCCTGACTACTCTTTTCTAATCTATGAATTATTCACTCGTTTTCCTAATTATCAAGGGAACTTTTAATTTTACTTAAATTAAATTCTAATTCATTAACTTTTTTATTTCATGGCTATTAGAGATGGTTGTTGACTTCCAATAAGTTTAAATTCCCATAAAGTCGTTGTATATTCAAAATGAACTTAAGGACCTAAATCACCAAATGTCACAGCTTAGTCACACACTAGACTGCAAAGTATTGGCTGTTCATCCTGCAATGACACGGCTGACTAGGGGTTGGGGGGTTCTCAAGATTAATCCTGCTGATCTGTTAATCTGACCTATGGCGACTATGCTATCTTAGTTATTAAATCTCTAGAGTAAAGCTTAAAAGTTGGTGTTATTACCATTATTATTAATCTGCTTTATATCCCTCCCCAGATTTGTGTGTTTTCAGGCTCTTCATATATTTTAAAATAAACTTTTATTTTATATTTAATTTTAGATACTTAAAATATCAAATATTTTAATAAATAAAATACGTCTATAAGCAATTTTCTGGGTTTGTTTTAAGCTCTGCTAGGATTATAATTGGCACTGAATTTATAGGTTGATTTAGGGAAAACTAGCAATTTTGATTTTCAAATCTACAAATATAGAGCTAACGCTCCATTTATTAAAGCTACTTTTATTACCTTCAATATTGTATTACAGTACTATAAAGATTTTTAGCATCTTTCACTAATTTATTTCTAAGTAATCCATGGGTTTTTTTTCCAAACTTCTGTTTAAAATGGAACTATGTTAGTTTTCATGTTTACTGCTTACATATAAAACTACATGGCTGTTTCTATACCAATCTCATATTCTATGTAACATCTCAGTTTTCTAATATAAGGTGACACATCAGTGAGTGTGAACGCGCTTGCTTCAGTTCCAGGCAAGGGCTAAGGGGTCCTTTATCAAAGCAAAGGAACACCAGGCTATTAAGACTTTGCTAAGAATCATGGTGCTCAATTTTGGCAAGTACTCTTTTCTGTATCTGTTAAGATGGATGTGATTCTTTTCTTTATTTTGTAAATGTGGTTAAACTAACCTTGAATTACTAGAATACACTCTTGAGAACTCATATTGATACTAAGAATAGTGTCGACAAGCTCTTCTCACAATTCTCCGTAGATTTCTAGCTTCTTCCCATACTGTCCACTTCCGTCCCATACTGTCCACTTCCGTCCCATACTGTCCACTTCCGTCCCATACTGTCCACTTCCGTCCCATCCTGTCAAAGAGCCTTCTCTGCGTGCTGGGAATGGGGAAGCTAAATGTTATCACTAACACAAGGAAGGCAGAACTGGGGTTCAAGTGCAACGAACTTTCACTGTTCTAGGAAGGTAACATGCCCACGTTCCAAACAATGTGAAGATACTCCTGCTCTTTCTCTCCTCTTAGAATTTCCAACTCCTTTTTAATTATTTTTTTTAATTGATGGATTTATTTTCAGTTTGGGGGATTGAATATATGGTCTCATGCTTGCTAAGCTAATTACAGCTTTTCTATCACCAGCCATTCTAACTTCTTTTAAAAGCAGTTGTTCCTTATAAACCCTCTGGTACAAGAACTGGGCTGGAAAGATGGCGCAGCAGTTAAAGGCAAGGCTCACAACTGAAGATATAAGAAGTCTGAGTTGCCCCATTTTTCTGTTTCTAGCTTACCTTTCATCATTGATGACCACATAACAGGTTTGGGTTTCAAAAAATTCTTATCCTTTAAATGGACTTTCAAAATATAAGGCTGTTTAATTTCTTATGTTACTGACTGCATAGAAATGCTGTGATTTTGCATATAAACAACCTGGGTATTGGTGGTAGATGCTCAGGAAAAAATAAGCAACTTAACAGATGCATTCTCTGACTGGAATCTTTGATTCTAAGGAACCTTTCTAATCAAGGGTGAGAGACCTATGTATCCTTACTCAGAGTCCTGGGAAGTAGGACATTTAATCTCATAAGGCTGAGTCATACCATTATCAATTCTAGTGCTTCAAATCTGTAAGTGGTATCTCCTCTGCGACCATCTGTGCTGTTAAGAGTCTTTTCCCCTGAAGGTAGCCAAGATGTCATTCTCTCTTCCTTCTCCCAAATTAACTTTATCAACTATGGATTAACAAACCCCAGGCAACACTGCTTATGGTAAAAATGACTCCTGCTTGATATGCTGCATATGGATGTAGGACTCGGAACATGCATCTGGTGGAAGACTAAAGCTTTGGGCTTGTCTGGATGTGGAGAGGAACTGGGCATATACTTTTGGTGGGCTTTGGAAGGTATGATTACCAAACCACTGAAAAAGTCGCCGGTTCTTGTGCAGCACAAGGAATTTTAGGCAAACAACAACAACAACGAGAACCTGCTGCTAACTATGCGCATCTTGCCTCCTTGCACTAAGTTGTCACTGGTTGGTAGAGGACAAAGAATGGACCGGAACGACTTACTGTTTCCTATAGAATATCCTTTTACGTCAGCCCGGTGCTAAGTTTCATCTCTTTAGGCCATGTGAGTCTGAATTCTAAACAGATGACGACAATCTTTTCAACGAGCATATAAGGGGTCTTTATAATTTCTGAGTTGCCCCCAATACTGCTTCATATAAAATGTTTTAGTTGGTCTGATTTTGTGATGGTTTACTAAATAGGATCTTGTCATTTACATAGGCACTTTTTTCTTCCTGTTTTATGTTTATTTAGAAATTTAATTTTATGATTTTGTAATTGATGAGGCTCAGTGGTAGATGACTTTCCTAACATATGAAAGAACTGGAATTTAATCCCTAACTATCATAAAAAGTAATCAAACAAACAAACAACAGAAAGCAAGTGGATAGCAAAACCCAAGTGAGACAGGTTTAAAAAAAAAGAAGATATTCAATGTGAATTACAATTATGGGCATCTTGTAAATGTTGCTTCAAGCAAAGTCAAGCTGCTGTGCAGATGCAAACACTTATTACTTTAAATCTTCATATAACTTCTAGTGCTGACTAAACTTTCCATTAAAAAGCTTTGTCTCCCTCCAAGGCCTGTTGCTCATACCACAGTTCAGGAATTTTCTACTGTAGTTAAAATTTTCCAGTCCGTCCACTGACATTGCATTTCTATAAACTGTATTGTCACCTACAGTTTCAGTAAAGGTTCTTGCTTGAGAGCTAGCCCCAAAATGTTTCCAGCAAGTAGGGGTGCCTGTTCTCAAACAAAACAAGACAAGGATTTTTTGATCAGTCCCAATACAGATGCCATGGATTAACCTTATAGCAAAGATTTTATGTAATTTTAGAAGACACATTTTGTCAATTACTACTGATCCAAAAGTTATTTTCTGTAGGCAATTACCAACTAAATAGATATTCTCTAGATGTCAATTTAAGATATACATAAAATAACTGTTAGCAGTTTATTCCTTCAAAGGTTGTGTATTATATGTGCTATGAAAACCTCATGATTGAACCATTGTTTTACATAACTAATATGCACTAATTAAAAACATCTACAAAGAGTGTGCTCCTCCTAAAGATGAGGGTGGGCCGAGTCTCTGCATGAAATAAGGCGGGAATCAGAAAAGTAACAGCTATTCTCAACAGCTGGGGGAAGTGTCATCATACCCAAGGTAGAAGCAATGGCAGAGGAAGCCAGGGGAAGTCCTTTCCCTGGGGCATTGACAGCTGACAAGACAGCATTTCAAAGAACTTCTGCAGCCTCAGCTCCACAACCACACACCCTGGTAAAGTAAGACCAGAGGCACAAGACTATACACTGAAACCACACAAACAAAATACTGCAAGGCTGAAAAACAAAACCAACAACCTTGAATCAGATCTGAACAGAACTCTGAACTGAAGCCCTCAGGGGACCAACTCTCACAGAATCTGAGCAGTGCGCACGGCATTGGTGAGAGCTGCACATGAAGCCCTCAGGGACCGACTCTCACAGAATCTGAGCAGTGCGCACGGCATTGGTGAGAGCTGCACATGAAGCCCTCAGGGACCGACTCTCACAGAATCTGAGCAGTGTGCACGGCATTGGTGAGAGCTGCACATGAAGCCCTCAGGGACCGACTCTCACAGAATCTGAGCAGTGTGCACGGCATTGGTGAGAGCTGCACAAGACGACAGGACTCCAGCATAGTTAATCTAATATCTGGTTAGATATTATCTAGCATCTAGATATTAGATAACATTTATAAAATAGACCTCAAACCAAATCTGGAGTCACTATATACTGATTACAAGAATACTCTATAGAGGACATTATAATACACTCATTTTCATAAAAAAAATATAATACACAAAGTTTCAGATTAACCCTAACACTCCAATGTTGGGTGATTTCACTACCCACTCTAACTGATTAACTGGTATCATAGATCAAATGGACTTAACAAGTTTCTACAGAACATTCTGCCCAAATATTGCAGTATTCTGCATTCTTCTCAACTTGCTGCTCTAAACTTTCTCTAAAACAGATAATGCTAGAACAAAAGCAAGACTTAACAAATATAAATGAGAGTAGCCTTTTGTATTCTATCTGATCACAAGGAAATAAAGTTAAAAATATACAGCAAGAAAAGCTACAGAAAATAGAAACTGATGGAAATTAAAGAACGCATTGCTGAATAAAGAGTCCACTGAAGAAATTAAAAAGGAAATTAAAAATTCTTAAACTGTACAAAAATAAAGACAAAACATACCAAAACCTGTGAGATATAATGAAAGAGAGAAATGCATAGCTCTAAGAGCCCACACCGAAAAAGAGAAAGAGAAATCTCAATGATGTACTTAAGTCCCTGAGAAAACAAGAACAAGCCAAACCCGAAGAGAGCTGATGGAAAGAAAGAATCAGGAACAAGGCAGGTCGGTGATGGCGCAGTAAGCAAAGCTGCTTGCCAAAGTGATGCTAGCTAGGGCTGACCCATGCAATTGGTCCTCTGACACACACAAGGAAGGGCCATTAAAAAAAAAAAAGAGTAAGGCATGTAGAAACAATACAATCGATGAAAGAAAAATTGACTCAGGAAGATCACCAAATTCATTTTATGAAATTACATCAAAATCAGAAAAAAAAAACAATGAAAAGAAAAAATCATCCCTGTTGGTCAGAGACACATTTTTTTTAAACCATTTAAAAACTAAGTTCAAGAACACATCAAAAATGACCATCATAATCAAGGTAATTAATTTCATTCCAGAGACTCAAGGATGTTTTTAACAAACATAATGCATTACATAAACAGACTCAAGGACACAGATCACATGACTGCTTTAATAGATGCAGAAAAGGCCTTTGGCAAATTCAACATTCCTTCATGACAAAAACTATGGAAAAACTAGGAATGGAGGGAACATGTCTCAGTATCATAAAGGACACATATGACATGACAAACCTAGACCTGAAAGGAAGAAAACGAAACATTTTCACTAAAATCAGGAACAAGACAAGGGTGTACACTGTATCCACTCCTATTCAGGAAGTCTGAAGTCTTAGCTAGAATAGTAAGACAAGAGAAAGAAATAAAAGGGGTACAAACAGGAAAGGAAGGCTATAATATTATTTACGACATGAGTCTGTACATAGTAATCCTACAGATTCTACCAGAAAACTTCTAGGATAAGCATTTTCTGCAAAGTGCTAAGATACAAAATTAATATTAAAAGTAAAATTTAAAAAACCATTTATTTTGTAAGCATGGGTGGTTTGCCTACACACAGTGTATCACGTGTGTGCCTGATGCCAGTGAAGAGCAGAAGGAGTTGAATTCCCTAGGGTTGGAGTTACAGACTGTGGTGGAATATTAGTTTAAGATGTATTACATTCATCTATGCTGTGGACTATCTTTTTGATGATGCAAAGATGTGTTGCATTCTTTCATGCTGTATTTGTTTAAAGCTGTGTTACTTTGCCTGTCTAGAACACCTGATTGGTTTAATAAAGAGCTGAACAGCAATAGCTAGGCAGGAGAGACAAACAGACGGAGCCGCCAAGCAGAGAGAATAAATATGAGAAGAAATCTGGGCTAGAAGAAGAACAAGAAGAGGGAGGAGCAAGAAGAGGAGAAGAGGACAGCAGGAGCCAGCCACACAGCTGCACAGCCAGCCACGGAGTAAGAAGGAGCAAGATATATGGGATAAAGATGGGTAAAAATCCCAGAGGCAAAATGTAGTTAAAGAGAAACAGGGTAATTAAAGTTAAGCTACAGAAGCTAGCTTGAAACAAGCCCAGCTAAGGCTGGGTATTCATAAATAAGAATTAGATTTCGTGTATTTATTTGGGAGCTGGGTGGTGCCTCCCCAAAAGTCCCAACTACAACAGATGGTTGCGAACCACTATGTAGGTGCCGAGAATTGAAACCAGTTCCTCTGTAACAGTTGTCAGTGCTCTTAACCCTTAGCCCATTGCTCCAGCACCCAAAACTAACATACAAAAATAGTAGCCTTCCCACATCCCAGTAAGAAAAGTATTAAGAAAGAAATTAGGGAAACAATCCCATTCACAACCTTTAGAAAAAGCCTTGGAATGAACCTAACCAAGGAAATGAAAGACCCCTATAGCAAAATTTAAAACACTGAAGAAAAATTGAGGATGACCCTAGAAAATGGGATCTCCTATTGCTCATGCACTGGAAAAATTAATATTGTGAAATAGGATTGTTCCCACCAAAAACAAGCTAATGATTCAATGAAATACTTATAAAAATTCTACAACCATTCTTCCATAGAAATCGTAAAATTCCTCTGGAAGACCAGTGAGACTGCTTGGTAGGTGAGAGTAGCTGCTAGCAAGCCTGACAGCCAGAGTTCAGTCACTGGAGTGAGGAGAAAACAACTGCCACAACCTCTCCTCTGACACAGCACTCTAATTAAAACAATAAAAATTAATATGTAAGCATAAAAAACCTTTTAGTAACCAAAACAATTCTGAACAATAAGAATAACACTAGAGGCATAAAATGCCAGAATTTCAAATTATTTTAAACATTTTTATTTCAAAATTTAATGCTACAGCATCAAAGTAAAAATAATAAAAATAAAGTGATGATGACATTGGAACAGTGTGAAGCCGATGTGAAGATCAACAGAATTAAGTCCCAGAGATAAAGCCATATATATATATGTGTGTGTGTGTGTGTGTGTATGTATATGGTTTTTAATAACGAGGCTTAATGCCACACTGAAGAAAAAAACCACCTTGTCAATACATACATGGTGTTGGGAAAATGAAATATCTACATGTAGAAGAATGAAACTAGATTCTTATCTGTCACACATTACAAAAATCAACTCCAAATAGATCAAAGGCATAAAGTTAAGATCTGACATACCAAAGCTGTTAGAAAAAAAGGTAGAGAAAATAGCTCAAGATCTAGGTGAAAGTGAAGACTTTTAGACTAGGACTCCACTTTCTCAGAGAATAAGGCCAACAACTGACAAGGGAAACCTTGCAATCACAACCTTTCTGCACAGCAAAGCAAAGTCACTCGGATGAGATGGCACCCTACAGGATCTAAGATCTTCACCAGTTACACATCTGACAGAAATAACGTAAACATAAAGAAATCAAACAACCCAGTGCAAAAATGGTCTATGGATTGGCACAGTGTTCTCAAAAGAAGAAACCCAAATGGCTAATAAATACTTTTAAATGTTTCTAGGAAATGCAAATCAAAATTACCTTGAGGTTCATCCAACCCCAGTCAGAATGACTATCATCAAGAAAATCATCACTGATAACAAATGCTGGTGAGGATGTGGAGAAGGATGAACCTTTACTGCTGGTGGGAGTGTAAGCTAGCAACCACTATAGAAATCACAGTAGAAAATCCTCAAAGAGGTAAAAAGAGAGCGACCATATGACAACAGCTATACCACTCCTGGACCAGCGATCAAAGAATTCTCCACGTTACTGCAGAGACATGTGCACACGCTCACTGTGTATTCGATGGATGATAAAAGTACAGAACATGTTTATGATAGAGGTTCATCACGTTGTAAAGCAAATGGAAAAATGAGACTTGAGGGAAAACATTACACTAAGTGACGTGACCAAAGCACAGAAAAATAAATGCCACCTGCTGACTCTTATGTGCAGCTCTATTTAGATTTGTGAGTTCAACTAGGGGTGCCTGCAGAGATTAAAAAGTTAAAAAGGAGCAATTAGAGAGTGATTGGAAGAGGATTTAAATAATAATTTAAACAGGAAAGAAAGAGTTTGAAGAAAGACACCCTGTATGGGTAGATAATGTTACTACCAGAAGCCAAGGTTAATAAACAATAATACTAGTAACGGGGTATGGAATACTTCCTTCTTTAAGTTGTTGGTCAAGGAGGTTCCAGAGACTCCCAAAACAATACATACAATTACCACTGCTGCTGGCTGCCCAGCAAAACAAGATGATAATTGTTGAAGCCACATAGGTCGTAGGATATAGAGAAATCAAATAGAAAGTTAGCTGGAACTTCCTCTCCACTGGCTGGCTTTTACAGTCCTAGAAAACATTATGCAGCCACTGGGAGGGAAAAAACTTCACAGTTTTACCCATCTGTGAACTCTGCATGCGTCAACAGCAACCTACCAGGCAAGACACACCTGCTGGTGCAATAAGTGTGTGACTGTGATGGAGAGGTAACCAGTGACCTTCTGGTTGGATCCTGAGGCCTGCTTCACAAGCAGAGGCCACACCTGATGATGTACACTGGTCAAAAGTCCGTGGCTGGGCAGGTCCTAGGTCCTAAGGAGGAACCTACTATTGCTGCCTTCTAAGTGGACTAAGATAAGTGCTGTCCACAGCCTTGGTAAGAGAAGCTTCTGTCTGCAGTGGACAACAGTTACTGCAGAGACTTCTAACTGGGCAAAGTGCTAAGAATGAGTGACTGTTGAGTTCTCAGTCCTAAAGGGCCAGCTAATCACCTCCTCACTGTTCACAGAACATCATACAAAAGGGAGCAGGAAGACTGGGTTCATCACCCTGTCATCATGGATGAGGGAGGGGCTGGTAAGAACTTATCTCTCCCCGAGGAACTAACTACAGGCAGTTACTAGTTGAGGGGACAGGGAGAGCCATATTCCTCAGTCACCTGGTCTGAGTTTCCCTTGTTTAAGTAAAGAACCTCTAAGCTGAAAAGAAAAGGAAGTTCAGCGGGAGCAGGAATGAACAGGCAAGAATAATGGAGGAAGAAGTATGAGCAAAGGACATTATACACATGCAGGGTTTTCCCATGGAGACCTCCAAGCAACCCAGGTTATTGTCAAAGCTATTGGTTGCTGTTCACAAACTGAAGTTAACACCCACATAACTCACTGAACATAGAAAAGTCAGCTGGTGCCTATCCAGTCTTCACCCCTCCCGAGTAGTGTTCATGGTATTAGAAGGTACTCTGCACACTACCAGTGGAGAAAGGGAAACACCAACCCAGCTACAAATGCTTGGATCTACCTGTGACTTGCCCACAAGATATGCTGGTGCAATAGTGGCACAAAAGTTGTAGGAATAACCAACCACTATCTAATTGGAATTAAGTTCCACTCCATGAGGTAGAACTCATGGCCAACACTACCTAAGTAGTCAAGAACCTGGGACAAGATAGGCCACAAACCTAGAGAAAAATCAAATACTATTCTTTTGCTAAAGGAATGTAGCAATAAAATGACTGATACCAACATTCTGCTATATTCATAGATCAGTATCTTGCTTAGCCATTATCAAAGAAGCTCCCTCTGATAGAGGCTCTGGTAGATGAAAACCAATATAGAGACCTACAACTAGAAATGTGACTAGACAATTTTCAAATTACCATACAAAAATGATTACATTTCAAAATATTCTCAGGAGCTAGAGAGATGGCTCAGCAGTTAAGAGCACAAGGTCTCTCTCCAATGAGAGACTTGTCTCCATGAAATTCTTCCTCTCACAGTTCTGAGAACTCTGCAGAAGAGTTGGTGGAAAGACTGAAAGAAGCTGGATGATGGAAACATCAAGGAAGCAAGCAAGGCCTTCTAGACGCAACAGGACTGATGTGTATGAATTCAGAGACAGTGACGGCACAGCAGGTACAGGGTCTGCACAAGTCTAAGCTGGATAGGGTCCAAGAGCTGAGAGGGGAAATAGACATAAGCCCCATCCCTAACCCAGAAGCTGTCTTTAATTGATAGCTGCTCACAAAGGAAAACTTAGTCTTCTCCAATGAAGTCTCACTGGGAATACAAACCACATTTAAGGGAAGGTCCCATGTCTAGCCATAGAGAGCCAATGAACTCAATGGTATTTTTCAAAATTGTTTTTTGTATCTCACAATGCTTTGTCTGAGGTTCCCCCTCTTTGCCCTTAGAGATCTTTTGCTTATATATTATGGATTCTGATTTTGTATTTACAGAATTTCTGTGTGCAAATGTGTAGCCTTAGCAACTGTATGTGTCTCTTGACATTTTTCTTTGGCTCTTTTTTCCACCCTGTTTGTTTTGTCCTATTTTTATTTGTTTTTATTTTATCTTATTTTATTTTTTATAATTACTATTCTAGATACCTCTTTGTATTCTAATTAAAGAAAGAACGAGTGTGAATTTAGGTGGATGGGGAGGTAGGCGGGAGCTGGGATGAGCTGGGGGAAGAAAAACTGTAATCAGAATATACCATATTGAGAAAAAAACCTCTTTTCAATAAAAGTATTGTGCTGCTGCTGCCATCATTAGGGAATGCAAATGTATGCTAACATTTATTATTGGGGGGAGACATATACTAATGAAATAAGTATAACAGCCCAAAGGAGATAGAGGGAAGGGACTGGCAAAGAAAATTATATTGCATTTCTTATAAGAGGAGCAATAATATATTCTGTTTAATTTTAATACTAGTAAGATCCACAGGGTCATTCATTTATCTGTCTGGTTTACTCATTTTAAAGTCTATTATTCTAAAATGAAAACAGGATACATAATTTTCAAATTATGCTAACAAAAGTGCTTAAATTAAAAGAAAATTCTCAGGGGCTGGAGAGATACCTCAGCAGTTAAAAGCACTGGCTTAAGTTACGAGGACAGGGGTTCAATTCCCAGCACCCACACAGTAACTCATAACCATAGATAATTCTAGTACCAGGGGCTCTAACACCCTCTTCTGGTCTTCACCAACGCAGGCATGCATGTGGCACACAGATATTACACAGGCAAAACACCCATACACATAAAATAATGTAAAAATCAGAGAGGCAAAATGAAGGTAGGTAGAGAGAGGAAAATAGTAAGAAAAGACCTCATATATATCCATATGTATATATGAATGTATATACACATGTTTATATATATATATATATATGTATATATATATATACTAATATAAGTGAAATTAGGTCAGCTATTGGAATAGAGAACTTTTTAAATACTTGTGTATCACTTGGCTATGTGAGCAGGCAGGTGGGAGCATGCACATGTGTGGTGTAAGTGTGTGTGCAGTCAAAAGCCAAAGTCTACCAGGTATCTTTCTCAGTTCTCTCACTGAGCCCTGATTTGGCCAGGCCAGCAAGCCCCCACAGCCCCTCCTCTTATCCCTCCAGCACTGATTACAGACAAAGTCTCTGTGCTTCTGGGGACAGAACTCTGGTCACTATGCTGTGTGGCAGGAGCTTTGCTGACTGAGTCACTGCCCCAGCTCTGCAAAGAGCTATTAAAAAGCAAACATTATGGAGCTGGAGTAGCCAAATGATATCTATTAGAGACGTACTTAAACTAAGAGATGGACTAAGAATAATACGTGTGACAAGCAAATGAAGCATAGTTTACAAATATCAACACTGGACAAAATAACAAGGGAAGAAGTATAAAACTGAGCAAAATGGTACAGATTTGGATGAGATTATAAAACTATGTCTTTCTTTTTTGAACCAAATACTTTAGGACCTAAGTCCTCTATATGAAAAGATAAAAATGTAAATAAGTTAATTTTGGAAAATTAACAAAAATACATATGTTTAAACAATAAAAAAACTTTAGTAAAGTTTTTTGAAACTGAAACAAAGAGACTTGAATTTTATTTGAATTTGAGCAGAAGTAAACAGGTAGAAATATACATACAAAGCACATACTGTAAAACATACTGTTTTAAATACATCTGAGTTAAGAAATTAAAACCTAATACACAAATTAGAAAATAAACTTTTAGTTCAATGCTAGTAAAGCCAACCTGTAATTTTTGCTGCCTTTTCCTCTTGGTTCACTCGATTCTCATCATCATCTTCATTATCTTCTTCAAAATCATCTAAATTGCCAATGTCAGCCTGCTTCATACTCATCAAACTAGCCAAACTCTGCATATCTTCGTCCCTATATCAAATTAGTCAAAATACAATACACAGCTTACTAGATGACATTACTTAAAAAATAATTAGAAAATAAAGGTTTAATAGTCCTAATCTGCAAATCTTAAATCCAAACATTTCCAAATCTAAAGCACTCTGAAACCCAAGCTTTCGCACGCTGATGAAGGTGACACACGTGGAACACCTCACACGTGGCATGTGACAGGCCGCAGTCGAGGCTCAGGTGCACGAAGACACTGTAAAAACTACGTTAGGCCACATAAGAAAGTCTGCATGAAAGTTAAATGGCATTGTGCTTAGACTTGGGTCCCCTCCCTAAGATATCCTTATGTATATGCAAATACCCCAAAATCTAGAAAAAAACGAAATCTGAAAACTTGCAGAGCTAAGCATTTTGGATAACGGATATAAGATAAAATATTAACATATTCCTTCTTTCTGTAAAATAAGAGTAACACCTCGCATGTTGTATAAGAATATTTTAAACGTAAGAATTTTACAAACCGTATAACTTTCTAAATGACATATTCACTGCAAAGCAAACAAGACTGAACTCTAAGTGGTTAAGGCTTTAGAAGGCAATTGTGCTGGCACCCCACGGAAAACAAAAAGTTTCTGCAGAGAATTCAAATATAGTTTCTTGAGCATTAGATCTAGAAACAAAACCTTGGGCAGTCCACAAATAAGATAAATCTTGACTTTAAAATAAAACTTGAACTGGACAGACAGACCAGAGGTTAAGAGCACTGGCTGCCCTTCTGGACAAAACTGGGTTCAATTCCCAGCACTGGGGACCCACAGTGTCTGTAACTCCAGTTACAAAGGATCCAACGCCCTCTTCTGACCTTCGCAGGTTTCAGGCATGTCCATGGTGCACAGGCATAAATACAGACAAATATATAAACTATATATAACACACATATAAAATTTTATATATATATATATACATATATATATTACATAAAATAACAAAATAAATGTTAAAAACTAAAATGAAACACTTAACTCTTCCAAAAGGAATTAGAACAGGAATTCTGAATAGAAAACCATGAACCATTCTGGATCTATGGGCTGGAGAAAATCAAATGGTAAACCCTGCAAACCACGTGTTAAGTTTTCCATAGAGCCACAGGCCCTAAAGGTAACTACTGCAACCAAAAATAAATCATCTAAAGCAAAGTCTAGTCTTTTGAAGAAACACGAGATGAAATCTTCAGCTAATTATGAGTTGGACACCATCTATTTGATAAAATATGAATTTTTATCTCAAACATTTAAAAATATAATTTTATGAAGTTTATATTAAATATCTTGAGACAACTCACTTATGTTTTCTTCATCTGTTATTTTCACCTTAAAACTCACTGAACACATTTTAAAATGTTATACAACATATTAATTTTCAGTTTTGTATACTTCTGCCAAATTCAGGCAGAAAAAATTAAAATACTGCTCTTTTATAATCTTTAATAATTTTATCTTCAGAATATGACATAACTATGTAAACTAAGCCAAGTATAGAAATTCTTCACATTTTATTTCACACAGGCTAAGTTAACAAAATGATTTCCTCTTTTTAAACGAATTTCATGACGGTCAACACAAACAAGAAAAGTTGTATTATTCATATGAATGCCTTCCAAATTCTCAGTATCAGTAATAAATGATAAGGATTCATATTAAATTGAGACTATCAGTTTAAATGCGCTTTTTCTTACCCAGACAGCTACGGATGGTGCCGACGCATTTACTGCTCGGTCTCCTTCCTCTGTTTCCGGTCCTTCACTTGGCTTACACCTCAGGGTGAGAGCCTTCCTTCCCCGTGTCTACAGTCCATTCTCAACCACCTCCCTAACCACACTCACTTGGGAACACAGCTTCTCTCAGTGGACGGCTGCCATCTAGCATGTCACCTGCTGCCTTGGAGATGAGAGCCAAACATCTCACTTCGAGTGATACACAGAAACCAGCTTATCAGTCAAGCAGACATGACCGATTATGGTAACCACATTCTCCTGGGCTAAATGTGTGCACAACTGTGGTTCAGAATGGACCACCTTTCTCCCTTATCTTTAACAGAGAGTTTCCAGCATGGCATTTTTATCTACTCTGCCCCTTCATAGTCTACTTAGACAGGCTCTTGCACTGTAGATACCACATGTACTTGTTCCTGACTTGACAATGCAGTGGGTGCTTATTCAGCACGGAAGAAATGATTTTTGGTTTGGTTTTGGTTTTGAGAAAGGTATTGTGTTGGTTACTTTTTGTCAATTGGACACAAACCAGAGTCACTTTGGAAAAGGGAACCTCAATTAAGAAACTGCCTATAATCAGGCTGGCCAGAAGGCATGTCTGTGGGACATTTTCTTGATTACTGATAGATGTGAGAAGAGCCACTGTGGGCGGGGCCAACCCAGGCAGGTGACCCGGGTGTATAAGAAAGTAGGCTGAGAAAGCCAAGCCCAATGACCTCTATTCTTCCATGGCTTCCGCTTCAATTCTTGCCTTGAGTTCATGCCTTGGATTCATCTGAATGATGTTCATCTTATTGCCATTCTACTAAGACAAACGCTGTGGTATTTTAAAACACGAGATGAAGGAAGTCACTTATTTAATGATAGAAACTTACGTTGCTTTTCCTTCCCGAAGAAAGATACAAGATAATGAAAACTGGAGAGTGGCAGATACAACTTTTTTAGATAATGGCTTAAATTTTAACTTGACATCAGTTTGAGTTGGCATAGGGCTTGCATACTGTTTCATATTAATGCTGCTAGTAGCAAGAGCTTTCCTCCGACCAGAAGGGGATTCCTGTAAGAGAAAAAAAAAATTATGCAGTTTAGAATTATTTTATAACTAATAAAAATTAAGAACTTCCTCCACTAAATAATTCTTATAATAATAAAAGTGTAATGAACTTTTATATTAAGTAAAGCAGATAAAAAAATAAAAGAAAGAGTTGGCTCAAAAATACTTATACTAGAAGAAAATGTGGGATAAAAGCTCGTAAAGAGCATGTGCAGGGGCTCATACCGCAATCCCAGCACTAGGGTGGGTAGAGGCAAGAGGATCCTGAGTTCACGGCTGGCCCCAACTACATGAGACCCTGCCTCAGGGAAACTAGGAAAGGTTCCAGGTTAGTGTGAAAAATCGATCTGTCATTAACTGCCCTAAATCTTGATTAAATTAATGTAACATGATGGTATTTTCCTGTTAGATCTATAACTTTATTTCTAAGACATTTTGTGATTAATTCTAGTCTTTTCCTTAAGATCACATATGTCAGTAAAAAAACTCTTTTGCAGATCCCACGGCAACACTGCTGACTGATCCCATATCTAAAAAGTCTTTAAAACAGTCAGTGCCCACTCATCAGAACCATACAACAAGAAGCCTGTCTGCTCTTTAAGGCGTTTAATAATAAGGGTTTAGGAGACTGGTACAAAGAGGATAGTAAATGGCTGGGCATTAGCCATGTGTGAATATCATATAAATTCTGCAGACATATGATAACATAAAAGATAATCTTCCATTGTGTTCTACTGGCAAGAGGCAATTCAGATACAAGACAATCTGTGACAATGTAAACCAGAGGTTATATACATCCACTATTTTCTGAGGCTGACATTAGAATTGAAAGTAACATTAAAGCTTAACATTAAAGAAACATCAGCCTTGGTAATATTCCCTATTTAAAAAAAAAAAAGGAGTTACTAAACAGACATTCAATTACTCAATTTTCCAACCAAGGCAGGAAATTTTATCATTAACACCTTTATTACTGTTCAATAAATCCTGGTTCATCATACGAGAGGTCAATTTGCCTAAAGTAAGGCTATTATACTTGAATCAAAGCATTATAAGACTTTTTTTAAAAAAAAAAAACTTAACATTTCTTTCTAACAAATAGGTAAAACATAATGTCACCTCCCCAAAGAATGCCTATTTTAGAATGTGGTCTTATCTGTCAGATTATGCACAGCAATATTACACAGAACTATTAGTGCATGCAGATACCTTATGAATGAATTTCAAAAATGCATCAAGCACTTGAGAAGAAGTTAAGCCCTCTCAGAAGAAATACTTAAGAATATGCAAATACCCTCAACTGAATCAAGTTGAACAGATGTGACTGTCCCTAACAATACAAGTGTTCTTTCCCCGGTCGCTACTGTCAATCAAAGGATAAGATTAAGGTCCAAGGTTTTGACAATGTGCAAAATGAAAAGGTACAGTCAGGAATATCAATTTATTACACTGATATGAACAATAATCTCTTATTGTGCCTTTAGAATAGCTAACAACCTCTCCATCTAATGTGGAATGTAGAGCCCAGGTTGAAAAGCATGACACACAGACTGTCACCTTATCGCTCTCAGCGCTTGCTCTGTTTCCCAAGACGATGACATTCAGCCTTGATAGAACAATTTAATTTTGTAATCAACTATGAAATTAACATCACTTATAAAATTTGAAAGCTGTGTTTGAAGACACGCCTTTTAAGATACAGAATTTTAGTGATATCTTATTTTTAGAGCAAAGGTTATACAGATAAACTTTTCTGAAGTATTTGATACTGTGTGCCTCTGAAACAATGGATAATAAAGCATACTGAGTTCTAAATACATTCTGTCACACTGCCTAGCAAACGCTTTCCAACAGTGCTAATTAAGAAGTAAAATAAACTAAACTAACAGAGCTTAAATGCACTCAGTCAGACCTGGATCCCATTCTTCACTTCCTAAACTAGCAGACCTACAACTGGGCCCAAGAACAGGCTGATTTTCAGCAAGTTCCACACCATCATTCTCTCCTTTCTCCACCTCTTCATTCCCTTCTCTTGGACTCTCTCCCCACCCTACTAAGACCCCCACCCTCCAGTCAGGTGGTCACGCCCCAGTCAGTCTAAAATCACATTTTCAGGTCCCCCGAAGAAGTTCCCATTAAGTTCTCATTCTCACTTTTATGACTTTTCCGTTGTTATAGAAAGCCTATATATTTCCATTTGTAAGAAATGCAGCTTACTATTGTTAGAAACCAGACAAATTTGAGATAGAATGGGGCATTAGGACTTAGTTCTATAACTAAATTTCAGTTTCACTTTCTCACAGTGACAAATGTTTCCGAAAGCTGAACAACAGCAAGTATTGCTAAGGAGCATCATTTGTACTGCTGGGGACCATTTCGATGGGCACAGCCACTTGGGGAACAACTCTGCACTGTCTCCTAAAGTTGAATTTATGCACATATTATGATTGAGCAATTCCATCTAGAAAACTGAAAGCAGTTTTCTGAAAACAGAACAACTATCCAATGAAATTATAGCAGAAAAAGTAAGGGAAAGAAATGGACAGCCAAGCACGAGACATTTAAACTCCCAACAGAGAGGGCCAGAGATCTTTCCATGACACATTATAGTCAAGCTGCCAAAACTATGAAACCAGGAAAAAAATACTAGAAGCTAGAAGAGAAAAATGACAACTCACATCACAATGGCATCAAACCTCTCAAGAGAAATTCCAAAAGCCGGGAAAAAATAGAATGATATATTTAAAATCCCAAGGGTAAGGGCTGTCAACTAAGACTACTACACAGAATTATCTTTTAAAATTAACAGAGAAAGATTTTCGAAATGAGCACCAACTAAAGAAAGTCATGATTTTCAATCTAGCAGTGCAGAAAATACTTAAAGGAATCCTAAACACAGGAGGAAGAAGACCTCTATCACACAAGACCAGGAAAGAATAAACTCAAGAGAGGAATGGATGAAAAATATGAACTGGGAAATAACCCAATCTTGTCCGACTCATAAAACCAGCAAATCCCTCATTTGAATAGTTTATATCATATCCTATTCATCTTACATCTTCTTCTACCTGTTAGTGACCTGTCTGCCTAGCTCTGCAAGTGGAAGTGGAAACACTTTTGGGCTGCTCCTGCTGAGTGCTTACAATTAAAAACCAAGAGCAAATGACTAACTTGCCAACACATCTCAAGGTCCTCGTAAAACAACAAGCCAAACCCAACAACAGGAGGTGGATAGAAAGAGAGAGAGAGAGAGAGAGAGAGAGAGAGAGAGAGAGAGAGAGAGAGAAAGGAGAAAGCTTTGCTTTGTTTTGTTTCGAGTTCTGTTTAACCTTGTTACACCTGGTATCATGAAACTGATTGTGTATTTCCTCACTAGACATTGGAGATGAAAGACAAAGTTTTAGTCCACAAGAATTTTTCGTTCTTTAAATGATCAGGCCTCCTGACTCTGCTCCTGAACTTATTTTCTCTCATATCCTCTCTCATTTTCTTGGCTCCCTACCCTGGCCTCCTCACTGTTTCTCAGCCTCACGCTTACAGGAACGTTCTTCTCATAAATACTATATAGCCAGCGCTCCTCGCCTTTCAGATCTTCCCTCAAACTTACTTTCCCAGACTGCTTTTCTGAGCACCTTACAAAAATTTCAGCTTCTCTCCCAGTAGACATACTGTTTTCCCTATACTTTCCCTCCTTTGCACATACTATTAAACAAGCAAATTTTATTTATATACTTCTTTCTCTCTCTACTCTGTAAGTTCAATGAAGGCAGATATTTTGGTGTCTTTGTTTATTGCTGGTCCTAGTTCAAGAACCACTGCTCAACAAATATCCATTGAGCAAACAAGGGAATTATAATTTTATGGCTTTTTACCACAAACACTTTCTGTTCCAGATTTTTTTCCCCCACATATCTTTAAGGTACCTACTGTTCACGAAGGCATTCCTCTCCTTAAAAAGAGAAAGAGGGATATAAGGTTTCCTATGGTAGAGTAACTGGCAATCTGTAACCCACTTCCACTTGCAGAGCTAGGCAGACAGGTCACTAACAGGTAGAAGAAGATGTAAGATGAATAGGATATGATATAAACTGATTCACATAGGTGAGCTGAAGGGAAATGGGAAGCAGTCACCCTGGCCTCCTCATTGTTTCCTGTGTCTCAGTTACAGTCTCGCACTTGCTGCTTCCTCCCTTACCAGCAACGTTCTTCTCATAAAAACTATTCAGCTAGCTCTCCCTGGCCTTTCAGAGCGTCCCTCAAACTCGGACAACTACCACAAAGCACTTTGCGGAGGGAAGTGACCCACCTAAAATCAGGAAAATCCATGACTTAACCCTCACACAACTGCTCTCACACCGGGAGTCACAGACCTGGTTATAGGCTCCTGCCCCTCTGTCCTCTTACTTTAGGACTGTCTCTTCTGCAAGCTTCCACCCCTACCATGAAACTTTCTGCAGTTAACACGCACCGACTCAGAAGTGTCCTTGGGAAAACCAGTCCCACTGCAGGGCGGGCCCCACTCCCAGGAGTAGTTGGCCAACACTAAATGAAAAAAATGGTACTTTTGTCAATGTTTTGTTCTGTTTTGCTTTGCTTTGGCGGTTTTTCTCCTAATGAGTTTTTTATTGTTTCTTTTTTTTGGTGAAAGAGATTGAGAGAAAGCATATGCAAGACGTGGACATAAAGTTAGGTGGGTAAAAAGGTGGAGAGGGAGAAAGGATCTGGGAGAAGTTGGGGGAGGGGAAATATAATCAAACTGTATGAAAAAATTTATATATTTTTTATTGATTTTATGGAGCTATACATTTTTTTCTGCTCCCCTCCCTCCCCTTCCACCCTCTCCCATGGACCCCATGCTCCCAATTTACTCAAGAGATCTTATCTTTCTCTACTTCCCATGTAGATTAGGTCCATGTATTTCTCTCTTAGGGTCCTCATTGTTGTCTTGGTTCTCTGGGATTGTGAATTATAGGCTGGTTTCCTTTGCTTTATGTCTAAAAGCTACTTATGAGTGAGTACATATGATGTTTGTCTCTCTGGGTCTGGGTTACCTCACTTAATGTGATATTTTCTAGATTCATCCTTTTGCCTGCAAATTTCAGGATGTCATTTTTTTTTCTACTGTGTAGTACTCAAGTAAATGTACCACACTTTCCTTATCCATTTTTCGGTCAAGGGGCATTTAGGTTGTTTCCAGGTTTTGGCTATGACAAACAATGCTGCTGTGAACATAGTTGAGCACATGTCCTTGTGGTACTGTTGAGCATCCTTTGAGTATATACCCAAAAGTGGTATTGCTAAGTCTTGAGGAAGGTTGTTTCCTAATTTTCTGAGAAATTGCCATACTGATATCCAAAAGGGCTATACCGATTTGCACTCCCACTGGCAATGCAGAAGCGTTCCCTTTTCCCCACAACCTCTCCAGCATAAGTTGTCATCAGTGTTTTTGATCTTGGCCATTTTTACAGGTGTAAGATGGAATCTCGGAGTTGTTTTGATTTGCATTTCTCTGCTGGCTAAGGATGTGGAACATTTCCTTAAGTGTCTTTCAGCCATTTTAGGTTCCTCCACTGAGTGTTCTCTGTTTAGGTCTGTACCCTATTTTTTATTAAATTATGTGTTCTTTTGATGACCACTTTCTTGTGTTCTTTGTATATTTTGGAGATCAGACCTCTGGCCATGTGGGGTTGGCGAAGGTCCATTCTGTAGGCTGTCGTTTTATCGTATTGACTGTGTCCTTTGTTTTATAAGTTTCAGAAGGTCCCATTTATTAATTGTTTCTCTCAGTGTCTGAGCTACTGGGGTTATATTTAGGAAGTGGTCTCCTGTGCCAACATGTTCAAGTGTACTTCCCACTTTCTCTCCTATGAGGTTCAGTGTAGTTGGCTTTATGTTGAGGTCTTTGATCTATTTAGACTTGAGTTTTGTACATGGTAATAGATATAGATCTATTTTCATACTGTTATAGGTTGATATCCAGTTATGCTACTACCATTTGTTGAATATGCTTTCTTTTTTCCATTTTATATTTTTTGTGTCTTTGTCAAAAATCAGGTGTTTGTAGGTGTGTGGATTAATATCTGGGTCTTCAATTCATTTCCATTGGTCCTCCTGTTTGTTTTTATGCCAATACCAGGTTATTTTCAGTACTGTAGCTCTGTAGTGAAGTTTGAAGTCAGAGATTGTGATGCTTCCAGAAGTTCTTTTACTGTACAGGATTATTTTGGCAATACTGGGTTTTTTGCTTCTCCATATGAAGTTGAGTAGTATTCTTTCTGAGGTCTGTGAAGAATTTTGCTGGGATTTTGATGGGCATTTCATAGAATCTGTAGATTGCTTTTGGTAAGATTGTCATTTTTACTATGTTAATTCTACCTACCTAAGAGCATGGGAGATCTTTCCATTTTCTGGTGTCTTCTTCAATTTCTTTCTTCAAAGACTTAAAGTTGTCATACAGGTCTTCTACTTGTTTGGCTAGAGTTACTCCGAGATATTTTATGCTATTTGTGGCTGCTGTGAAAGGTGATGTTTCTCTGATTTCTTTCTCAGCCCATTATCATCTGTGTAAAGAAGCACTATTGAGGAGAGGGAGGGGGAGGGGGAGGGGAAGGAGCGGGAGGGAAATGGGAGGATGGGAAGAGGTAGTAATTTTTAATAAATAAATAAAAATAAAAAATAAGCACTATTGATTTTTTTTTTTTAGTTAACCTTGCACCCTGTTACATTACTGAAAGTGTTTATGAGTTGTAGAAATTCCTTGGTAGGATTTTGGGGGTCACTTATGTAAACTATTATATCATCAGCAAATAGTGAGAGTTTGACTTCTTCTTTTCCAATCTGTAGCCCCTTGATCTTCTTTTGTTGTCTTATTGCTCTATCTAGGACCTCAAGAACTAATTTAAATAGAAATAGAGAGAGTGGACAACCTTGTCTTTTTCTTGAATTCAGTGGGATAGCTTTGAGTTTCTCTCCATTTAGTTTGATGTTTGCTGTTGGCTTACCGTATATTGCCCCTTTTTTATGTTTAGGTATGTTCCTTGTACCCCTGCTCTCTCCAACACCTTTATCATGAAGGGATGTTGTATTTTGTTGAAAGCTTTTTCAGCATCTAATGAGATGATCATGTGGTTTTTGTTTTTTAGTTTTTTTATATGGTGGATTACGTTGACAGATTTTCCTATGTTGAACCATCACTGCACCTCTGGGATGAATTTGACTTGATCACGGTGGATGCTGGTTCTGATATGTTCTTGGATTCTATTTGCCAGTATTTTATTGAGTATTTTTGCATCAAGGTTCATGAATGAGATTGGTTTGTAATTCTCCTTCTTAGTAATGTCTTTATGTAAATTGGGAATAGAGTAATTGTACCCTCATAAAAAGAGTTTGGCAATGTTCCTTCTGTTTCTATTGCATGGAACAATTTGGAGTATTGGTATTAGTTCTTCTTTGAAAATCTTGTAGAATTCTACGCTGAAATCATCTGGTCCTGGGCTTTTATTTTGGTTGAAAGACTTTTGATGACTGTTTCTATTTTTTTATTAGTTTTTGGTCTATTTAATTTGCTTATCTGGTCTTGATTATATGAAATTTTTTAATTAAAAATGTGACTAAAATTACAAACTCATGTTAAAAGTCTATAAAATAAATATGCTTTATATAAAACAATCTAGTGAGATAAACGTCCATCTTGCACTTTTATATTATTTCTTCAGTCTTTTTTGCTCTTTAAAAATCTCTGTAATGACTAGTTGAAAAGTCAGTTCTACTGGCATGCTCAATCTGTGTTGCGATCTGTATCCTTTCAGTTTAACAATGTGAAGAAAACCAAGTCTCACAGATAGGTAGTTGAAAAAAAATAATATTTTAGTAACTTCATATGATTTTGTGACTTCACACTTGATACCATCCCAAAATTCAAATAGTTGTTTCTTAAAGGTTTATGGTAACACAGAATCTGAAAAACCTTATCAATGAACTTTTTAAGCCCTGGGAAATTAAAAATCCATTGTAGTATAATGAACACTGAGTGAGTTGTCTGCCCATCCATAATTTTTCAGTCTCATACTTTGTGTTTGGGGAAAAGTGGACTCTCAGATATTAAAACACTTTATTATTCTGTACCAAAAATAAATTATATTTTTCTATTCTGCCACTTATACCATAAAAAACCCCTCTTAAGCATTAAGAAACTATAAAACTAAATGTGTCAGGAAGAATGTTTTAAAAATTCTATTTTTTCACTCAAAGTTTGAGTTTTTCAGAGAATAAATAGTTTTAGTTGCTTATCTGCAAGTATTGAGTTTAGTTTGTTCAATTAAAATAAACTGTTAAGCCTGAATAATCACAATTTTTACTAGTATCTTTTTTTCAAGAACTATGTCTCAGGAAAAGAGCAGTTACTTGAGTTACAAGCTCTTGGCTGTGACGCTGTCCTTGTAGTACACATTAGTGCTCTGTGCAGACATCCTGCTTTGTTTACAGCATATTACTAAGGCTGGTATTGAGACTTAATTCTTATCCAGATTCTGGAGTCTTAGCTTTACTCAGTAAGGCAATGATACTAGGTTCCACCCTGCGGAAGATTCTGGACCTTTCCTGAATCTCTACACAGAGGTGAAAGGTAAACCTGAATTCAAGTAGAAGCCCTGCATGAAAGCTATGAGAGACAGCTGTCATCCAGAATGCCTAGTTCAGTTATTAGTATCGTTTCATGAGTCTTCGATGGTCATTTCAGAACTAGTTTTAAATTTTTTGGTATATTATTCCTGTTTTTAGCTATTTTCCAGAGCCCAGAGCACCTCGTAATCTTTACTCTGCTTCTATGGCAGAAGCAGAAGCCTTAATCTGACCTTTATAAACAACTATCATAAAAAGTTTACTTGTCTCACATGGTTATACTTAAGACTAATCAAGATCTCTGGGTATCTGTTTTATGGGAATTCTCTAGATGCACATCTGTGGCCATCAGCAAACTGCATCATGTTCCTGTTTTGTCCATGTCGTTGCCATGCCTTAACATCACCATAAGCATGCACCAACTACCTCATGGGAAATTAGTGCCTGCAACATCCAGCCTTCTAGAACCGTGCTGCCTAATCCTTGGGTCTATTCACACCCTTGTCCTTGAGAACTATGGAGTTCTAAGCACTACAGAATCAGGGCACCAGAAGATGATACGACAAGCAACTGGAATTCTGAAGAGCAAGCTAAATTAATGCTGTTTTTAAATTCTGAGTTGGAAATCTTGCCCTTTGTCTCATGATTACATGAATTATTTCACAGTGAAAAGAATAAGCACTCAATTACCTAGATAAACACTCTCATTACTCATTAAAGAATCAAAATTGTCCAATGAGATAATAGAGAATTTTGAAGACATGTTAGCGGTTTCTTAATCCAACCTGCCACTTCAATACAAGAACCTCTTACAACGTACTATTTACTAGAGAGCTGTTTTGGTACTTGGCATTCACATGCTACCTAAAAACTCAAATTGCTGTTCTTTGTGAAACAAAATTATTTGGTATACTGCATTAGCAAGACAAAATAATCACATTTTACAAAGTTATTGAGAGCTAATTATGTGTCCAGCATTCTTTTCTTTAGTTCCGAGATGCCACTCTAAACTTTACGCTGAAATGATAAAGTTAATCTAGAAGAGCAACAGCTCTGACTTTCAAAACTGTGATGCTGGTCTTTCAAACTGTCACAGCACAGCATTTCTCAGGCCATGCTGATCTCTGCTTCACCAGCAGACCAAAAGGAAGCACTACAGAATTTAATTTGGAATTCACGGAGCAATTAAATGCTAAAGTAGACATGCTACAGGGAGCTCTCTCAACCACAAAGACTTAATTAGAAACCGTATCAGCTAAAATAACCAACTTAGATGCTCTGGTGGAAGAGACTTATAGCAAAGTGTCAACAGGAAGACTCATCATTTAAAAAATCCTAATGAGATATATCATCATTTAGAAAACTATACTAATTTAAAACTGAATCTAGCTTTCCTCTAAAATAACCATCTAAATAAAAACCTCAACCTCTCAAAGGGAAACTCCAGGTGTACATAGAATACAAGTTGAAGTATTTCCTCAGAGGTCTAAACAGGTTGTAGGCAGTCCAAACTTGAAAGGAAACAAAAGGAGAGACCCTAGTGCCAGCTACTACAGAACCGGACTGTTTATATCAACCTCCTCCCATGTGACGCAAAGGAAAATAGCGAAAGTCCACTTGTTTAATCTTAGGAAAGTAAATTAGTCTTCATTAGATGTAAGAACAAAACACAATCACCTCAAGTTTCAAAAATAATTTATTCTGAGGCTTCGTGTCTTTCATGGCCAGGAGTGAAAAGCACACGCTGCTATGGTCTCCACACTATGTCTAAGGTCCATATCTAAGCGTTCACTGTGTCACAAATACAACACAGTCAAACTGAGCTCAGCTCCACCCTCACAGGAGCCCTTCCCTTTGCTTTCACCTCACTGAACTAAAGTGGCTCTACCTGCTAAATCTCTCCCGAGTTTGGACTCTTCTACCTGCGCGGCCCCTTCCTCCTAAACCCAAGCCTCAACAAATGGACATGTCTTCCTTTCTCTAGCTTCATACATAGCTATGTCCCATCTTTTAGGAGTCTGTGAGATCAATCATGTTTTAAATATTACACCTTCTGGATTGCATAAAAATTCACTATAGAAAACCGCCAATGTACAAGTATCAAAAATCCATTCATACTTTACTGGCTAAGCAAAACCATGGTTTTTATGGTGTATTTATAAGTACTATATATAAATCCTATTATAATTTGACATTATAACTTAATAAACCTATATCTATGTGACACATATTATTCTATAATATGGCTACATCACAAATTTTATAACTATTTCTTATTATTTTGCATAAATGTACTTCTAATTTGCTACTCTTAAAAACCATGCTGTACTGAACATTTTTATAAACAAAGTATTTGGAACTCTATTTCTTAGGGAGGATTTTCAGAAGTGAAAGTTTTTTTTCCATTTTACTTATTTATGTTACACATACAGGTGTTTTATCTGCATATATGCCTGTGTATCACATGTGTGCCTGGTGCCTGTGGAGGCCTCAGAAGGGCGTCAGATGTCCTAGAACTGGAGTTAGACAGTTCTGAGCTATCATATGGGTGTTGGAAGATCTGAATCCTCTGCAAGGTTAGTCAGAGTTCTTAACTACTAAGCCATGTCTCCAGATCCAGAAAATAAAATAATAATAGTGGTAGTAATAATAATTCTAAGAGGGCTGGGGAGATGGTTCAGTGGGTAAAGCACTTGCTGCACAAGTGTGAAGATCTCCATGTGAACTCTCAGAATTACATAAATCTGGGCACAGGAGTATCCATCTAGGGTGGGTTGAATATGAATGTCCCCCACAGGCTCATAGATTTGAATAGTTGGTCATTAGGGAGTGGCACTAATTGACCTGTTGGGGGAAGTGTTTCATTAAGGGTTTGAAATGCTCAAGCCAGGCTGGAGTCTCTCTATTCCTGCCACCTGCTGCTCCAGATGTAGAACTCCCAGCTACCTCTCCAGCATCACGTTTGTTTGCTGCGGCCATGTTTCCCACCATGATGATAATGGACTAAACCTCTGAACCTAAGCCGGCCCAGTTAAATGTTTTCCTTTATAAGAGTTTCCTCATCACAGCAATAGAACAGTGACTAAGACAAAGTTGGAACCAGCATGGGGGTGGAGAAGAGATAGAATTCTGGGATTCAGCTAGCCTGGTATATGTAGCGACAAGCAAAAATGCAGAAAAAGAAAAACCAAACAAACCAACCTGTCTCAGCGAGTGGAAGCAATGATTGACACCTGAGGTTGTTCTCTAACCTCCGCATGTGTATGTGCATGTATGCCCATTCACAAGCAAAGATAAAAGTAATATCTAAATGTTTTTAACTATCACTAAATTGCTTTCCCAAGGAAGTTATACTAACCTATAACCTTGTACATATAACAAAGCTAGTCTCACCAAACATGCTCAGAACAGTACTGTTTTTTTTTTTCTTTAATTACTTGCTCTGCTGTAAGAAAGCCGGTATGTCATTGGGTTGGGTTTTTTTTTTTTTGCATTTATTTGGTAATCTGTAACTTTTGAATTTATCCATAATGTTCCATCTGCATTTTCACATGTATACCCTTTACTCCTCATCTATTTAGGTCTTTTGTTTGAAAAAAGACTTCTAGGGGCTGGAGAAATGGCTCAGAGGTTAAGAGCACTGCTGTTCTTCCAGAGGTCCTGAGTTCAATTCCCAGCAACCACATGGTGACTCACACCATTCGTAATGAGGTCTGGTGCCTTCTTCTGGCTTGCAGACAGACATACAGGCAGAACACTGCATGTAAGAAATCTTTTTTTAAAAGACTTCTAGAACTCTTTAGTACAGAAAATATTAAACTTTTGCTTGATGCATTGTTGCTAATATATTTAGTACTTTCTTGCTTTGTCCATCAGGATTTCTTTTTTTATTAACATAATTCTTTATTGACTCTTTGGGAATGTCACATCATGTACCCCAATCCCATGCACTTCCAAGTCCCTTCATATCTACCCCTCATCCCTGTAGTGTCTCCCCTCAAAGAAAACCACCCCCAAAATAATTTATTATTTTATTTTTTAGGAGTCTTTTTTTAAAAGATGGATTTATTTATTATGTATACATTGTTCTGCCTGCATGTATTCCAGCAGGCCAGAAGAGGAGACTAGATCTCATTATGAATGGTTGTGAACCACCACGTGGTTGCTGGGAATTGAACTCAGTACCTCAGGAAGAGCAGCCAATGCTCTTAACCACTGAGCCATCTCCACAGCCCCCAAAATAATTTAAAACAAATAAAACAATAAACAAAACTACCTCTATCCTCCACCTTTCCCAACACCTCCTCATTCATCCTTGTGACACTGGGAACTGCAGGGTGTCACACAGTGTACCCATTTGTCAATCAGTTCTCCTGCAGTTGTTCACTGCAATGGTTCAAGGCCTCTGGCCTCTGACACACCATCCATCATCACTGGGCCCTCACCAAAACTCCTCTCAGATGTCCTGCTGTTTCCCTGATTCATGGAGATCCTGCAGTTACCGTTCAGCAGGACCAGTCCCTTTGCACACACCAGGAGGTTACAGATAGGGTTGATGTTATGGTAGGACAACCCAAGGCCCAGAATGTGCGTCTGGGTGATTAGCTGAGTGGGTCAGTCTAGGCCACTGGGACTACCCACCTCAGGTGAGGGGCAGAGCCAGGTTTCCCAGGCCCATGCCATCTGGGCCAGCTCTCCCAATCCATGATGAGGGGTGATGCCATCTCCAAGTGCACGGGCCAGCTTTCCCATGAGGGGCAAGGCCAGCTCTCCTGCTGCAGTGTCCATCGAGGGGCAGGGGCAGTAAAGGGCGGAGCTGGGTTAGCACAGCCCTCAGATTTCAGCATGCATGATTCCTTTGACCCTCTGTGGTAACAGGGGTCGTGAACATCAACACAGACGCCAGGTCCACCAGGATTTCTAAACTGCTTGTACTTACTGCAGAAGTAATCACATTTCTGGTTTCTGGTTCTATATGTAAGGCACTTCAAAATCACTACTCTGTCTTCACAAAAGCAAAAAATTGAATGAACAAACTAAAAAGTACAAAGTCTTAGAAAAATAAGAAAAGTTAGTTTGTAGGGCAAACTAATGCCCACTAAATTATGCAGCTAGACAGGCAGATAAAAAGGATTGTAACATACTGAAGCACAAACCCTCTTGGTAACCAAGGTTAAGACAGGAAGACCAGCTGTAATTGAGGAATTGCTAGAGGACAGGAATGGTTTACCCTGTCTTGGAAAAAAACAATCTGCAAATTAAAACAACTGAGGAACCCATTCATACATATCCATACTAGTACTTTTAAGTATTACTTCCAAGTGCTAACTACCTGAGAAAACTCACCCTTGCTAATAAGGGAAGAAAGAAACCACTGTGAAATACACCAGATAGTGTCAAGGTCTTAAATAGCCTTCCCTACAAAAGCTTTATCAGAGTCTGACTGACCAGGAGGAAGAGAAACAGCCAGCACAGTCTTTTCTAACAATACCATCCAACCTAGGAAGGGAGGAAATTGGAAAGCACTTGCCATTTCACACCCCAGAGGCACAAGCACCCTGAAAATCCGAGTTTATCACCTCTACCACTTCTTAACACCATTACTCAAGAGTTGCTCACAGCAGTTCCCTTTTACCCAGTATATCACATCCAGCCACAGAGAGAAAAAAAAAAACAAAGGCAAGTCACACTAATGGCAAAAACCATGGTCTGAAGAAAGGAGCAAGCATCAGAACAGATTTGGGTATGAAAAGAATGTTAGAATGATCAGAACAAGAATTAAGAACTAAGATGAATATGCTAGGAGACCAGGCATTCGATAAAGCAAAGAGCCCCTAACACAGGAAGGAAACTGTGAGCAGTAACAGGTATTCTACAGAAGAACCACTGCTCGTGTAAGAGAACTTCTGGGAGAGATGACACACAGGACGCTGCCTCTGCATACCCAAAACCAAGCTGCAAAAGGAGAAAGACTCCAAAAGTCCAAAAGTCTCAAAGGTTACAGGATACTGGAAGAGTGCAGAGAAAAGATGGGTGACAACTGGAATCCACCAGGCCCAACAGTGAGTGCTTCTCCGCTTTCTGCCCTCCTGGTGAAAAGGCAGACAGAAAACATCACCAGAAGGTAAGCTGGGAGGCCCTGGAGAAAAAAGACAGGCAGGCCCTCCTCAAGGTAACCACAGAGTCCTCACTAGCCTCACAGTCAGCTACAGGTTTCAGCAAGACTGTGACAAACCAAAGCAGGAGGCTCCGCTCTGGCACTGGAACAGAAGTCAAGGGAGAATGACCTTGGAGTAACATGACCTGGGGTAAGCTGTGAAGCCAGCTTAGCTGCTGTCTGCCACTACAGAGAACACGAACTCTAAGGCTCTAGGCATGCACTTGACATCTCAGCTCACAGATTCAAGTACCACCTTCCACTCAGACAAGAGTTGGTCTAACACTCTTCCTCCCTACACTCTGCTTCTTTCTTTCCTTTATTAAATATTATTTCTACTCCATGTGTTTGTGTGTGTTTATGCATGTCCACGTGTGCCTGCAAATGTGTCATGTGTGCAGACGTCAACCGTTGAATGGCTTTTCAACCCTTCTCTACTTTACCCTCAGTTTGGTTGTTGAGACAGGATCTCTCCCTGAACCTGGAGCTTAGAGATTAGAATGGATGACCAGCAGGACCCAGGGGTCCTTCGGTCTTTACCTTCCACAATTGCTAGGCCTGGCTTTCTCACATGGCTTTGAAGGAATCAAACTCAGTTCCTCTCTATTGTATTATTGTATTGTGCGTCTTTGTTTTTTTAGATTTGTTTTTGATTGTGTATATATGCACACATGAGTGTGTGTGTGTGCACAAATTGGGGAGTAAGTGCAGGTGTCCTCAAGAGGTCAAAGGCAGCAAAGTTAAGAGGCAATTGGGAGCCACCCAACAGGTACTGAGAACTGAGCTGGTCCTCTGCAAGGGCAGCACTCTCCTCTCTCACCGACTGAAACAGCTCTCCAACCAATATTTTCTTATTCTTACTCTAATGACTAAGTATGTTCTTCTGATGATCAGTCTCTTGAGTTCTTTGTATATTTTGGATCTCAGACCTCTGTCTGATGTAGGGTTGGTGAAGATCTTTTCCCATTCTGTAGGCTGCCATTTTGTCTTGTTGATCGTGTGCTTTACAGAAGCTTTTCAGTTTCAGAAGGCCCCATTTATTAATAGTTTCAGTGTCTGTGCTACTGGGGTTCTATTTAGGAAGTGGTCTCCTGTGCCAATGCGTTCAAGTGTACTTCTCACTTTCTTTAATATGAGGTTCAGTGTGGCTGGCTTTATGTTGAGGTCTTTGATCCATTTGGACTTGAGTTTTATGCATGGTGATAGATATGGGTCTATTTTCATTCTTCTACATGTTGATATCTAGCCATCAAAAGGACAAATAATCCAGTAAAAAAAAAAGTGGGGTACAGACCTAAACAGAGAACACTCAGTGGAGGAACCTAAAATGGCTGAAAGACACTTAAGGAAATGTTCCACATCCTTAGCCAGCAGAGAAATGCAAATCAAAACAACTCTGAGATTCCATCTTACACCTGTAAAAATGGCCAAGATCAAAAACACTGATGACAACTTATGCTGGAGAGGTTGTGGGGAAAAGGGAACGCTTCTGCATTGCCAGTGGGAGTGCAAATCGGTATAGCCCTTTTGGATATCAGTATGGCAATTTCTCAGAAAATTAGGAAACAACCTTCCTCAAGACTTAGCAATACCACTTTTGGGTATATACTCAAAGGATGCTCAACAGTACCACAAGGACATGTGCTCAACTATGTTCACAGCAGCATTGTTTGTCATAGCCAAAACCTGGAAACAACCTAAATGCCCCTTGACCGAAAAATGGATAAGGAAAATGTGGTACATTTACACAATGGAGTACTACACAGAAAAAAAAAATGACATCCTGAAATTTGCAGGCAAAAGGATGAATCTAGAAAATATCACATTAAGTGAGGTAACCCAGACCCAGAGAGACAAACATCATATGTACTCACTCATAAGTAGCTTTTAGACATAAAGCAAAGAAAACCAGCCTATAATTCACAATCCCAGAGAACCAAGACAACAATGAGGACCCTAAGGGAGACAAACATGGACCTAATCTACATGGGAATTAGAAAAAGACAAGATCTATTGAGTAAATTGGGAGCATGAGGACCAGAGAAGAGGATAGAGGAAGGGAGGGGAGCAGAAAAAATGTATAGCTCAATAAAATCGATAAAAAAAAATTCTCATCAAATGATGACTGGCAAATCTCCAAGCTTGGACCTTCTTATGTCTCCCTTAGACCAGATAGTCTGAGACCTCTGATTCCTGGATAGAGACAGTATGTATAAGTCGTTCCTAACCTTCCTAATACAGTTCTTCATGTTGTGGTGACTCCCCAACCATACAGGCTTTTGTAGTAAGATCTAATGATTCTCTGAATTTCCTCTGTGTCTGTGGTTATGTCCCCCTTTTCATTTCTGATCTTATTTATTTGTGTGTTCTCTCTCTGTTGTTTAATTAGTTTGGATAGGGGTTTGTCGATCTTGTTGATTTTCTCCAAGAACCAACTTTTTGTTTCATTGATTCTTTGGACTGTTTTCTGTGTTTCTATTTTGTTGATTTCCGCCCTCAGTTTGATTATTTCCAGTCTTCTACTCCTCCTGGGCGCATCTGCTTCTTTTTTTTTCTAGAGCTTTCAGGTGTGCTGTTAAGTCCCCAATGTATGCATTCTCCGTTTTCTTTAAGCGGGCACTTAGTGCTATGAACGTTCCTGCTTTCATCGTGTCCCATAGGTTTGAGTATGTTGTCTCTTTATTTTCATTGCTACTTCATAACTGTAATTTTGCTACTGTTATGAATTGTAATGTATTAGTCGACCTCTGTGAAAGGGTCATTTGACTCCCCAAAGGGGTCACATCCCACAGACTGAAAAGCACTGGCCTATATACTTATTCAGCATATAATAAGTAACAGAAAACAGAACTTCTGGATAAAAGTCTCAAAGGGGAAACTTAAGTCAGGAGAGGAAGACAGGGAAAATCACATGGCTGTGGAGAGGGAAATAACCCCTCATTCTGAAGTCTGGATAGAATCCAGGCTATATGAGAACAATCTAGATGACAGCATATATATCATATATAGCTAAGCTACAAAATACAAGCATTTCTATTGGCATCTCCACAGAAGGCACAAGGAACAGTCAGTCTGCACGAAGAAGTGGAGGATAAATGAGGACACAAACACGGCCGCATGGGACTAGCATAAAAACTACGGGACATTTGATGTTTCCAGGTTTCAGAGATCCAACAGCTCTTCTGTGTCCTACCTACTAGCATTATACTTGAATGCTGTAGATACCTGGCTTGGATTAGCATGTGTGGTTTCTAAGGAGGTGGGGCAACCCTACAGATGCTGTGTTTTCTCCTCCAGGTAGCTATCTTTGCAGCTTGTGTGACCAGCTTCAAAACCACTTCAAGAATACATGTAAAGTACCATTGTTTTGGGTGTACTGCTCTTCTTGGCTCTCTAGATTCTGGTGTCATGTGACGCACTTTTCACAGAGATTTGTTGGCCTTTGAGCCAAGTGTCTCAGGTATTCCTTTAAAAGGCTATTCTTTGTCTACAGGGGACTTAAAGGCATGGATGGTGAGGAGAAAGAGGTCGCCAATCTTCACACTGATGTGCCAATTTCATAGCTCCAGTATAATTACATACTGAAATATTTTTGATAGGATTGAACTTGCTTCGGGGCAATTTGTAGGATCTTCTTTAAATTAAAAAAAAGCATACAGATAATTACCATTACTTTCTGTGATATTTTAAGTACAACCCGAGTTTTCAGTGTTTTTTAGCTCCAGGGTGATAAAAATACCTTAAGCTTTCTACAGTTAAAAAACCATAATTAACCATTTAAAATAAAAGCTGAACCATGCTATTCATTTATAGCATAATTCTTTAAAATAAGGTGTAAATAAAAGGTATAATAATAAAGATAAATCTAAATCAGAATCAGATCAATTAGGTGATTTATGCATCTCAATGAGGTTTGTGCACAATGAGTTTTGTACAGGTATCTAGTATACACTACTTGGAAAAGCTGTAAGATCTAGAGGGTGTGGCTAACTGGTAGAGAGCAACAGTGCATGACCAGCACAAGAAAGGCCCCAGGTTCAATCCCCGCCCCAGGAGGAAAACAGCTATATAATCTAACCAGTGTTACCACAGAGTGCTTTCCTTCTTCAAGCATTAATGTGAAGATATGAAACACACAGTGGAGATTACAGAGACAATCTGACAACAGAGCTCTACACTGTTTTATGCAGGGCAGTAAACAGTGCTTATTCTATGAATTTCTCAACTCTGATACTTAAGTAATAAAAAAAACCCAACTAACTATAACAATAATTAACCATGCCAGACACTGTCTTCCAGAACACACGTTAAGGAGCACTTCTATGAAATAGGCATGTTTTTATCCCCACTTTACAGTTAAGTAAGTTAAGGTATCACACCGCTAAGGAAATATCCAGGCCCATGCACTCTTAAATATCACAACTAGTACCATTTAAATGTCTCTGAAGAGGCAAATGCTGACTGCACCTGACATACACAAAGAAGAATTGAGGGTTTCCCCTGATATCTAGTTTTCAATGAATCAAAGACTACCTTCTAAACTTTGTTATAATTTGTGTGTTTGTTTGCGAGGGGCAGTGGGGAGTTGCCAACATCCACGTGCATAAGGATGTCCACAGAGACTGGAAGGGAAGGAGTTATATCAGCAGTTGTGAGCACTTTCACCTGGGTGCTAAAAGTTACCATTAAATCACTGAGCTATTGCAAAAAGCCCCAAAACCTATTTTGATTTCCTTATATATCTCCCTATTTCCATAGAGTCCTGACAACCTTGGAAGAAAGCATGGAAAAAAATCTATGTTGTACTTCATTTGCTGTAACAGCCATTAGTAGCTAACTGACCCCTTGCCTTCTCTGGTTTCTTTGGTTTTGAAGCCCATTCTCATCACTTGCCTATTCTAAATAACAATTAACTGGACCCGCATTACCATCTTGTCAAAGAGTACTGCTACTGTTAGCACTCCAGTTTAAACTGCCTAGAGCTCAGTAAGGCTTATTTGTTAGCCAAAATTCTATCTTTAATATGCATATGAAGATACAAGAAGCTTACAGAACACCAAATAAACGGAATCAAAAAAAAAGTCCCCTCGCCACATAATAATCAAAACACTAAACATACAAAATAAAGAAAGAATATTAAGAGCTGCAAGGAAAAAGGACAAGTAACATATAAAGGCAGACATATCAGAATTACACCTGACTTCTCATTGGAGACAATGAAAGCCAGAAGGTCATGGTCAAGCGTTATGCAGACATTAAGAGACCACGGATGCCAGCCCAGATAGCCAGCAAAACTTTCAATCACAATAGATGGAAAAAACAAGATATTCTATGACAGAACCAGATTTAACCAATGCCTAGCCACAAACCTAGCCCTACACAAAGCACTAAAAGGAAAACTCTAACCCAAGGAATTAAGCTACATCCACAAAAACACAGACTATAGATGATCTCACAGCAGCAAATACCAAAGAAGAAGGAAAAACACACAATAACATCACCAACAATGAAAACTAAAATAACAGGAGCTAGCAATCACTGGTCATTAATATCCCTTAATATAAATGGACTCAACTAACTAAAAGACACAGACTAACAGCTTGGATATGAAAACAGGATCCATCCTTCTACTGCATACAAGAAACACACCTCAACCTCAAAGACAGACATTGCCTCAGAGTTTCCAATCAAATGGACCTAAGAAACAAGCTGGTGTGGCTATCCTAATATCTAACAAAATAGACTTCAAACTAAAATCAATCAAAAGAGACAAAAAAAGGACATTTCATATTAGTCACAGGAAAAATTCATCAAGAGGAAATCTCAATACCAAACATCTATGCCCCTAATAAAGGGCACCTTGATATTAAAAAAAAAAAAACACTACGAAAGTTTAAATTACACACTAATAGTGGGAGACGTCAACACCCCTCTCACCACTGACAGGTCTTCCAGACAATAACTTAACAGAGACAGAAAGGAACTAACAGATGTTATGACTCAAATGGATGTAACAGGCATGCAATCCAAACAGAAAAGAATATACTTTCTTCTCAGCACTTCATGGAACCTTCTCAAAAACTGACCACATACTAGGTAACAAGGCAACCCTCAACAGACACAAAAAAAATTGAAATAACCCCATGTATCTGATTGGACCACCATGGCATAAAATTAGAATTCAACAACAATACTAATTTCAGAAAGCCCACAAACACATGGAAATTAAACAATGCTCACCTGAATCACCAATGGGTAAAGGAAGAAATTAAAAACTTCCTAAAATTCAATTAATATAACTACACAACATACCCAAATTTATGGGACACAATAAAAGCAATGTTAAGAGGAAAGTTCATAGCACTAAATGACTACAAAAAGAAGCTAGAAAAATCCCACACTACTGATTTAACAGAACACCTGAAAACTCTAGAACAAAATGAAGTAAACTCACTCAGGAAGACTAGACAGCAGGAAATAATCAAATTGAGAGCTGAAATCAACAAAATAGAAACAAAGAAAACAATCCAAAGAATCAATGAGACAAAGAGTTGGTTCTTCAAGAAAATCAACAAAATAGACAAACCTTTATCCAAACTAACCAAAAGGCAAAGAGAGAATGTCCAAATTAACAAAATCAGAAATGAAAAGGGGGACAAAACAACAGACATGGAGGAAATACAGAAAAGCAGAATCGTCAGGTCATATTTCAAAAACCTATACTCCACAAATTTGGAAAACTTAAAGGAAGTGGACAACTTTCTGGATAAATATCACTTACCAAAATTAAATCAAGATCTGATAAGCAAATTAAACAGACCTATAACTGCTGAAAAAATAGAAAAAGTCATCAAAAGTCTCCCAACCAAAAAAAACAAAAACAGCTTAGGTTTCTACAAGATTTTCAAAGAACTAAATACCAATACTCCTCAAATTTTTCCTCACAATAGAAACAGAAGGAACATTGCCAAATTCTTTTTACGTGGCAACAATTACCCTGATACCCAAACCACACAAAGACATTACTAAGAAAGATTATTACAGACCAATCTCACTAATGAACACTGATGCAAAAATACTCAATAAAACACTGGCAAACTGAATCCAAGAACACATCAGAAAAATCATCCACCATGACCAAGTAGGCTTAATTCCAGAGATGTAGGGGTGGTTCAACATACAAAAATCTGTCAATGGGATCCACCATATAAACAAACTGAAAATACACAAACACACATACACACACACACACGATCATCTCATTAGATGCTGAAAAAGCCTTTGACAAAATACAATATCCTTTCATGATAAAAAGTCTTGGCGACAGCAGGGATACAAGAAACATACCTAAACATAAAAAAGGCAATATACGGTAAGCCAACAGCCAACATCAAAACTAAATGGAGAGAAACTCCCAGCGATTCCACTGAAATCAGGAATAAGACAAGGTTGTCCATTCTCTCCATATCTATTCAATATAGTTCTTGAGGTCCTAGCTAGAGGAATAAGACAACAAAAGGCGATCAAGGGGATACAAATCGGTAAGGAAGAAATCAAACTCACTATTTGCTGATGATATGATAGTTTACATTAAGTGAGCCCAAAAATTCTTCTACCAAGGAACTTCTACAACTCATAAACACCTTCAATAAAGTAGCAGGATACAAGATTAATTCAAAAAAATCAGTAGCCCTCCTGTACACAGATGATAATGGGCTGAGAAAGAAATCAGAGAAACATCACCCTTCACAATAGCCACAAATAGCATAAAATATCTCGGACTAACTCTAACCAAACAAGTGGAAGACTTATATGACAAGAACTTTAAATCTTTGAAGGAAGAAATGAAGAAGATTTCAGAAAATGGAAAGGTCTCCCATGCTCTTGGGTAGGTAGAATTAACATAGTAAAAATGACAATCTTACCAAAAGCAATCTACAGATTCAATGCAATGCCCATCAAAATCCCAGCAAAATTCTTCATAGATCTAGAAAGAACAGTACTCATTTTCATATGGAAAAGAAAAAAGAAAACAAAAACAAACACCAAGATAGCCAAAACAATCCTGAAAAATAAAGGAACTTCTGGAGGCATCACAATCCCTGATTTCAAACTCTACTACAGAGCGACAGTACTGAAAACAGCCTGGTATTGGCATAAGAACAGACAGGAGGACCAATGGAACCAAATTGAAGACCCAGATATTAATCCACACACCTAAAAACACCTGATTTTTGGCAAAGAAGCAAAAAAAATATAAAATGGAAAAAAAGAAAGCATATTCAACAAATGGTAGTGGCATAACTAGATATAAACAGGTAGAAGAATAAAAATAGACCCATATCTATCACCATGCACAAAACTCAAGTCCAAATGGATCAAAGACCTCAGCATAAAGCCAGCCACACTGAACCTTATAGAAGAGAAAGTGGGAAGTACACTTGAACTCATTGGCCCGAGAAACCACTTCCTAAATAGAACCCCAGCAGCACAGACACTGAGAGAAACAATAAATGGGACTTCCCGAAACTGAAAAGCTTCTATAAAGCAAAGGACACGGTCAACAAGACAAAATGACAGCCTACAGAATGGGAAAAGATATTTACCAACCCCACATGAGACAAAGGTCTGATCTCCAAAATATACAAAGAACTCAAGAAATTGGTCATCAAAAGAACAAATCCAACAACAACAAAAAAATGGAGTACAGGTCTAAACAGAGAACTCTCAACAGAGAATCTAAAATGGCTGAAAGACACTTAAGGAAATGCTTAACATCCTTAGCCATCAGAGAAATGCAAATCAAAACAACTCTGAGATCCAACCTGTAAGAATGGCCAAGATCAAAAACACTGATGACAACTTATGCCTGAGAGGATGTGGGGTAAAGGAAACACTCCTGCATTGCTGTTAGGAATGCAAACTGGTACAGCCCCTTGGATATCAGTGTGGTGATTTCTCAGAACATTAGGAAACAACCTCCCTCAAGACCCAGCAATACTACTTTTGAGTATATACCCAAAGGATGCTCAATAGTACAAGGACATGTGGTCAACCACGTTCATAGCAGCATTGTTTGTCATAGCCAGAACCTGGAAACAACCTAACTGCCCCTTGACTGAAAAATGGATAAGGAAAATGTGGTACATTTACACAATGGAGTATTACACAGCAGAAAAAAAAACAATAACATCTTGAAATTTGTAGGCAAATGGACGGATCTAAAAAACATCACATTGAGTGAGGTAACCCAGACCCAGAGAGACAAATATTATATGTACTCACTCATAAGTGGCTTTTAGACATAAAACAAAGAAAACCAGCCTACAATTCACAATCCCAGAGAACCTAGATCACAATGAGGACCCTAAGAGAGACATACATGGATCTAATCTACATGGGAAGTAGAAAATGACAAGATCTCCTGAGTAAATTGGGAGCATGGGGACCATGGGAATGGGTAGAAGCAGAGGGGAGAAGAAGGGACGGGAGGGGAGAAAAAGGGACAGGAGGGGAGAAGAAGGGACTGGAGCAGAGAAAATATATAGCTCAAAAAAAAACAATTAAAAAATAAAATAAATTCTATCTTTTGCTCTCCTGTTTTCATTGGCAGTTTTTTATCATTGTTCTTTGGCTGGGTTTTAGATAGTGGAGGTCAAAGTTCACTTCTGGGTATCCTCCATTCACTATTAAGGGGAAAGTGTGGGGAGGGGCTATGCTGAAGCGGCAGCACACAGGCATGGCAATTTATTCTTGAAGGTAAGGACCTTATGAAGGTCCTGCTTTTGAAAGCTAAAGCCTCAGACTTGACTTGGAGGATATTATCTAGCAAGTTACGTCAAGGTAACTGTTGATTAAAAAGTCCAAGCCAGTTTCTTTTGCTGTTATACAACTACTACCATTCTCTGAGAGTAGCTGTCAATCATACTGTGCCTGTGGGGCTGGGATGTGTTGGTGTGGTGCCCAGTATGCTATTGGTGCTCAGACTTTAATTCAAGCAATAACAACTACTACCAGGTTACTGCATGCAAAAAACGATTTGACGGAAAAGCCACACGTAGCTCAGAGTCGGAAGCTGTAAGCAGGGGTAAGCGCTTCTTTTGAAAATAAACAGAAAAGTGTTTTTGACGCTGATGTGTTCATATTTTAGTAGTCAAGTTCATGGTAGAGACCAAAAAAAAGATGACGACACTGCGCTAGGTTTTCTTATGCTTGAGTTTTGTTTAAAGGTTTGTTTTTTGTTTTAAAGGTTTGTTTTTTAAAAGATGAGCACAGAACTCTTTCACAGGGATCCAAAATCTACCAGGGGGTAGGAAAAATAAATCAGTGTGTTTCTGTCTCCCAGATTTCTTTTAAAGGTAGGTGACTTTGTTTCTTGAGAGGAGAAAACTTAAAAGAGAAAGGAGAAAGATCTGTCTCTGCCTGTTCTTCAAAACTGAAAGAGGGGGGGGGGAGGGAGAGATGGGGGAGGGGGTAGAGGGAGGGGCTCCCCAAAGCAACGACTTTTCAGTGCTCAGAGAGGCGAGTGTGCTGAAGAGGGCTGTGGCCCACGAGTTGGGCACACAGAGCTGCACTGCGCTCTAGAGAAACTAGGACGCATTTAAGACTGAAAAACCTGTATTTAAAAACCCTAATAACCTGTAAGTTTTATAAGAGGAAAAAAGAAGACAATAAAACTTTTATAGTATGGCTCCAGTATAGTTAAGAAACTACCAGTGTGTATGGCAAAATGAAAAGGCACAGATTACTCTGCTCTTACTATGTGTGGAAAGGTAACACGCACTTCCGGAGACAGACACGAGAACCCTGCTAAGCTCCCTGAGGAAAGAGAACAAGACTGGGAGGTAGAATTACTTTACTCCTTCGCATTAACTTTTTAAAGGAAAACTATGTCCACCTATTACTTCTTCAATTAAACTTCTATTTCTAAATTAGTTTCTAAAACAAGGGCATTCTTACTTTGGAATTATAAAAATAAAGTTAAATTTTAAGACTAATAATAAAATTTTTAAATAGAATTTTCATTTTTCCTGTTTTAATATGATGTTCATGAATTTTAAGAAAAATTCAAGTTTATATAAAACTTCTTAAAAGAAAATATTTGTTCTTAGTCAGCCATTTCTCCCTGAAGCACGACAGCAGCTAGCCACATATTGAAGGTTTTTATTTCCCCAAGCCCTACTTACTATCTTCTACTAGTCCTGGACCATTTTTGGTTCATGGAAACAGCATGGGTAGCTTCAGTGGCAGCTTCTGATTTCACAGCCACTGCCTTCTGTGTTTTTAAAAATAGCTTCAAATTTCTGAGACACAAAGCAGGTGTGGGCTTTAGCATTTTTTGGGACGGTTTTTGTTTTATTGTTTAGAAATACTTCATTTGCCTTTAGAAGATTTTTTTAAATGCCCTACACACGAAAAAATATAGAGAAAGAAAATGTTCTATGGTCATGTGATTTCAATGACAAAACCTTTATCATTTTTACTAAAATATTAATTGAAGAATACCCTAGAGACAGTGACACACAGAAAATAGTATTCTTACTCCATCTAAAAGCAGGCATGCTATAGTACAATGACATGAAAATGAATATTCCATAAAGACACAGTTACCAGTCTACTGTTTCTTACACTCTGTAAAAAGGGTGAAACCTCCGGCTCCCATAGAGACTGACTGGGAAGGAGGTAAACACACAAACTTGTTTATTTTTTAGTTGACTGGGCAGAAAACAGGAAATCTCCCTCCACACGAAGGGAGATGCCAGCTCATCAGAGCAGTTAGGCTGTCTCAGAAGGCAAAGCCTCTCCCACTCTGGATTACCTTCTGTCTACACGTGCGGATGACCCACAACCCAGTGTGCCTCCTGGGAAGACAGGCATCCTAACCTAACCACAGAGACACAGGACGTGCTAACAAACCCAATTCATAAAATGCTGAGAAGAAAGACTTGGGCTTAGGCAGTCACAGAGTTTCATGATCATTTCCAGGCAGGGCCCCAAACAAGCTGTCTAAGATGGACTAAAATCAGTACAGGAATCTCTGAAGTAATTGATATATTCTAGTAAACGATTCGTTCTAAAATTAAATGCCGAGTTCCATTTTTATCCTGATTACCATTTTAAATTGAGATTATCTCCTAGGAAAAGATGGCTGGAGGGACGAATTATGTTGAAGCGGTATGGCGAGAACAGAGGAGGCAGGCCCGGATGAGCCAGGAAGGGGCAGAAGGGCAGAAAAGTTGAACGTAAAAGAACTCATTTCTGTTACTTTTAATAGTCCTTTAAGAAAAGGGTAAATATGTTAGCACATAAAATCAAATCTGTTCTATTTGTCTATTCTTTCAGCTTTTTAAAGTCAAAATTCTTAAGCCAAGCAACTATCCACAAAGAAGGGTAGGAAATCTACTTTTTATCAAAGACCACTGACCCACAGGGGAAAAACAAAAGCAAGGCAAAGCAGAAGTAACTGCTTGAGCCTACACAAGTTTAGTTTTGTAGGTGCTGTTTGTCTTCTTCCAGGGCTCCGTGGGTAGTCCAGGACGGTCTCACAGTCCTAGTGCCTGGACCTCTCAAGAGCTCGAACTATCTGCATGTGCCACTATATCCAGCCAGCTCATGCATTTGACAGTTGAAGAAATACAAGGTTTCCCTAATCTGACTCTACACTAACTCAAACTTTAATAACAAAGAAACACCAAAGTATACATATAAAGTAGACTTTAACAAGGGGAAATTAGTGAAGGAATCAGAACAGGCGTAAAAGGTGAGATAGCATTGCAGGTAAGGTTGGACTGGGAGCAATGGAGCTCAACGATGGACCAATCCTGAACCCCGGAGGAATCCTATGAAGAAAGAAGGTGGATTAAAGGAATTATCAGAGAACACCTACTTGTGACCTATTTTCATTTCTGAAATGATTCTAGGCAGGCATGTGCAACCTGAATGAGAAATTCAATAACTGTTATCTTAAGTTACTAAATCATTATATATATAAAATATAGAACCAGAATCAAGGAGGAATCCTTAGAACTGAATCAAGCAGGTAAGAAAAGCTACACATCAATGGAGTGGGGCTGAAGGAGCAAGGAAGAGCAGAGGCAGGAGAATGCTGCTTTTTATTTAAAGTTCTTCCATGGTTTTGATTTGTTACCATTTGTGTGCAGCAGGAAAAATAAAGACGTAACCTTCAAGTTCACAAATGGCGAGAGCCTGACCCATGCTGAAAGCCTCTTCAGGGGAAGAGGGGCAGCTCTCTTTTTTTTTCCCTCTTTTGCTAATTCCATCAAAAGGTTCTTGTCAAAAACAGGTTTGATTTTCTTCTCTGTGTATACACGTTAGTTACGGATGATTAATAAAGCATTCATTCTTCTGTTTGCTTTGGCAGAGAAGTGACTAGGGTTGTGTTAGCGTTAAGGAAATATTTCACTTTATACGGAAAAGATATGAAGTGTTGCTTATTTAAATACACATATGGTTAAAAAAGAGTTTATTCCTGTTTAGGCTCACAAACAATAAAAAACATTTCAGTGGGAAGTGAAGAGTCTGTTCAACTCAGAGACTATGAACATATTATGATTATCCAAAACAGGTTTCGTGGATTTATGTACTTTGATGGAAAAACAAATAAAATTTTGGTAGAATAGTAAAGTAGGCTGAGATTTCATTTTAAATATGGGAAAATAATCACAATTTAAAAATACTTAAATATGCAAAGACCTTACGAAATAAAATCCTATAATAGTTACAAAAAGAGTTCTCCCAAGCTTAGGGTATCTGGACACCCAAATTTAGCCAGACTCATAGCCACTGATAATTCATATTTCAAGTGCATGTTTATAAAAAAAAAAGCATTCTTTTGGAAATCTGGTACAATACAAGCACAGTCACAGAGAAATATCAATGCTATCTATCCTTTCATGATCGTTATAAAGTCATTTTATAAATTAAAATTCTTTGTCTGCCCGTCAAGAAATAGCAGTTAAGGCAATTTAGATTCTTGCAATTCCTGCTTGATTTAAAAGTCGAGGGCAGTCAAAGCCAGTAATCTAATGTAAGCCCCTGCGACTGACTACACTGTGGGCACTCGAGATCTGCCCTCACCAGGTCCACCAACACGCAGGGAGGAAAATCCAGATGTGTAGGAAAACATGCTTTGACTTATTACGTAGAAACCACCAACTAGAGAACAGAGGAGACCGTTGGAGTCTGGGGTCAGTTCTCAAGTCTCCATTTTACCCCTAAAGTGCTAATGAAAGCAACTCACAAAGAAAGAATTAGATAAGGAATGGAACTCAGGTGTGGAGCAAGGCTAAGAAATACTGATGGGCAGATGAACTTGTATAAAAAGTTACAAGAACTTCAAACCTAGTGCTAACTCCACAGACTCTTTTTCCCTCATTTTCCCTCCTCCCTAACAGTTTGGCAGCTCCCATTCCTTTCTATCAGACCTAAATTATAGCCTTCTCCTACTTTTTTCTCCCAGTGAAAAATAAAAAACAAACAAGGCAATCTAGTCTTTTGTATTTCCCCTTTTGTGAGTGGCTCGCATGTATAAGGAGTCATTATTTACACAGTATCCCTGCCAGTTTAGACTCATTCTTCTCAGCCTTCCTACCAAGATAAATTGAGCAATTTCAGGTGGCTGCCGTTAACTTTATTTCATTTTGTCACCCCCCAGTCATCACTTTCATTTTATATGATCTGCTTGTTGACATGTCTGCACTGAAAACTGCCTCTACACTCAACTCTGAACCTTGCCACAAGAACTGTCCTTGCAAAAGCCTGAATGAAGGATTGGTTTTGTCTAATAATCTGAAGCCCTGTAGATTTTCACTGAGTCAAGCTATCACTGGCATGAATTCTAACCTCAGAGTCACCTCAGCAGAAATGGAGACCTCTATGGCTCGCACTCGTGAAAGAACTTGCCAGTGCCTGAGGAGAACTCAACCATTGTAAAACTTGTGTTAACAAATATTTTTATACTTAGAAGAAAAAATCTGTCCTATAAACACTTGTAAAAATAAGTCTGAAAAGGACAGGCATGGTGCACATTTTAAAATAAGGAGAATAATGCTAACTAAATTTCTCTAAATGTGAACAAACAGCACCCTAAAACTCAAACATGTGCATGTTCAAACAAACAGGAAAATGCTAAAGTAAAATAAGTCATTTTATTAAGGTAAGAATAATTCTCCTTTTGAATATTTCCAGTCACTAAGTTGGTTGTATGACAGAATCACAGCTATCAATTTTATTGTGTACATTATTCCTTGCAAATCTAATTCACAGACTCTGGCACAACAAATGCCTCACATTGTAGGCATAAGACGAAGAAAGCTGTAGGCAGCAGAGTTTAAATATGTCACTCTGAGTTTACTAAGAATGAAACTGGACATTTATTGGATATTTATAAATGCATAATGTTTTTGCTGCAGTTTGTAAAGTGACAAAAAACGCTTTTATATAGCTGCTTCAAATTAGCAGAGATGCAAGACCATCATTTGAAAAATTAAAGTCAACTTAAAAGAAAAGCCACAAGTATAGGATATTAATGACAAATTCATCTTTAAGACACTCACTGAGCTCTGTTCTGAGGGTACAAATTATACATAAGAGCTACATCATTAAGTAAGTAAATACATGAGAAGTGTATAGAAATCACAAATGAACTGGGCTGTAAGACACTGGGTTTTCAGGGGCAAATCTCATGTTAAGATGTAATCATTCTGTAGCTCACAGAACTGGAAAGGCACGTCCTAGTCTTTAAACTGGCTCAGACAGCAGCGTACGTAGTACTTAAATGACTGTATCAATTGGCAACTGTAAAAGTATATGCAGAGAACCAAAGCAATGTGCTTGAAGTAGAACGTGTAGGTCGAGTCAATACAATTTAACCCCACGTATCAAAGTGCCCAATGCTGTGGACAGACTGCAGTAAGAAGGTTAGAAATCTCAAGTCAAAGGCTTCCAGAGCAAATTCTAACTAGTTAGAAATGTACAGAGAACAACCATAGGTACTGAGTATTCTTGTTTGAATACTGAGACAGAAACTTACAATTTAACATTGAAATAATCCTATTTTAAAACGGTCTCTAATTTAGATATTTAAACAAGGACCAAACTATTAAAGAACATTCTTGACTAAATATTTCTATGTTTTAATTTTGTTATATAATAAACATAAGTCTGTATATTTCAATTACCAAAACAAGATGGCTATCTAGCAATACAAAACAAAATTTTATTAAAATTTTACTGTTAAACATTTTAATTAATTTTAATTGAAACAACTTTGTTGATTAACAAATATCTTGATAAACTTATCAAGTTATTTGTTAAATGTTTAAATTCATATTTTCACACAATTATAGGATTAAAACAGTAAATCATATAATTTTAAAATGAAACTAAATTATAACATGATTCCATAAACTGATTATCCAAAAATATTAGCGTAACTTATAATTAAGTGAGACTGTCATGTTAGTGTGTGACTAAAATACACAGGTGATCTAGTACACTGGGTCTAAATAGATAATGCAGGTGTTATCGGGTGTTTAAGTCTGTGAGATTTTATTTAAATACTATCAAATAACCTACCACATAAAATTGATCTTTATGTAAAAATCTTTGGCTATAACATGACTTTTTTCAAGAAAATATCAAATCCTAGTTTTCTAAGTTAGTGGAACTACGTTTTATTTAAAGAGATACAAGAGCAAATATCTAAAAATCAGATTATCACGTATATAATACTTAAAGTTGGTAGCCAGACCCTCAGAGTAGGAACAAAGAAATGAGTGATAGTTAGCTTAGTTTCTAGATCATGACACCTTAGTTTATCAGCAAAATGAGAGAGAACTTAATGATTTCTAAGCCTCATTTAAGCTCAAAATTTCCGATTATTCTTATCTAGAAACCCATGTCTACACAAGGAAACTAGTTCTCGCGCTGGAGCCCAGCACGAGGGTGAGCTCTAATTTACAGGAAACAACGGTGCACTACAGCATTGTTTTTCAGTGTATTACTGCAACGAATGTATTTCAAAGCAATGAGTTCAAGATAAAACACAGGAGGCAATTGCATGGCTGTGCTCACCTAATGATGGCACAGACACATCTATAAAACAAGGCATTTCATTTATGTCTCATTTGGAAACATTTAATGTACCTGTAAAACTAAAACAGAGACAAGTAACAAGAATTAAAGCGAAACATGTTAAACCTTGCTTTTTAAATGGAAATCTACTATACTCTCTCACACACACACACATGTAGAAACCACAGCATGTGACGTGTGTGATCCCTAAAATCACAGCCTAACACAAGTGTGTGTAAGAGAGGCACTTAGTTCTTTTAATTAAACTTGATGTTTAGATAGACTAACATTTCTGTAAAATTATAATATTCTAAATATTTACTGTTTAAAAATGCTACCAACAAGCGGATAAGTAATAAACACAACTTTAAATAGGGGAGGAATCAGAGAGACAGCTCAGTGTGTAAGAAAGGCCCAACAACCCACATAGGATCCCAGACACTGAAGTGGAGGAAAGAGAGCTGACTTCCTCAAGTCTGCCTTCGGACCTCTATACACATACAGCAGCACACACTCACACACACACACACACACACACTCACACACACACATACACACACACACTCTCACACACACACACACTCACACACACACACTCACACACACACACATACTCACACACACACACACACACACACTCACACACACACACTCTCACACACACACTCACACACACACACATACCCACACATACACACTCACACACACACACTCACACACACACACTCTCACACACACATACACACACTCACACACATACACACTCACACACACTCACACATATACACACACACACACTCACACACACACACACACTCACACACACATTCTCTCTCTCCCTCTCTCTCTCTCTCTCTCTCTCACACACACACACACACACACACACACACACACTCACACACACATTCTCTCTCTCCCTCTCTCTCTCTCACACACACACACACACACACACACACACACACACACTGCAATGAAAATTTAAGAAAGTATTATTAAGATGACACTGGTTATTGCCAGAATTCAACTTTGTTTCAAAGTGTGCTTTTTTTAAAAAGCGCATAAAACCACCTACACATTATTTTAAAAACCAAACAAACAAAAACCCTTTGTGCTACAAAGTGTCCCTGAACTCCACTCTGGCATTTTCAGCAAGCTGATAAACCACTCTGCTTGTTCTCCTCCACCAATACAAACCAAGCCAAGAGGCAGTTTCTTCACTTATTTAATTCAATGTCCCAAGACACTGCGGAGTAAAGGTCAGTCATTAAAAACACACACTGTTGCTATAGTAAAGACAAGCAGCCACTGGGACCTGTCCCCAGACTAACCCACTGGAACCATGAAGGTGCAGGGTGACAAAGAAGTATAAAATACCTTTTCCGACTCAACTATGCTCGTTGCCACTGCACGGCACACGGAAGGGGGAGCTCAGAAAGCAAATAAGCTTCAGGTAACTGGCAACAGAGAGGAATGTCTTTCCTAGTAGCGTTAACAACCGAAAGTTTCTTACAATTTTCAGGAGTGCTACCCTGCAGGCGTCTATGACAGCATCACGAGGTTTCAGATTTAGTGTGGGTGGTTGGAGAAAGTTGGACACTGACCAGTTTTGTGTGTGCTGAAAGGCACCCGGCTGGAACACTGTATTTGGCATTGGCTATGAGACTGTCGGTGCAGTGGGTTGGAAGATGCATGCATTGGCACTCTGTGTGGAACCAGGAGGCATGCTTAAAAGGTTATGGCAGTCTTGACTTTGGCAGCTATCTTCTAAAATGATTGTGCAGAGTTAAGAGTAAAATCCAGGGTCACACCTATGAACACCACAAAGTCGTGTGTATCTGAGACAATCTCTGTCCTGAGAAAAAGAAAACAGAGTGGTCTTTTGAGTGGAAGAAGGGTACATGGTTGAGAAAGTTGCATTTAAAAACACTTAGAATTTAAGACTACCAACTTTCATAGTAGTATTTAAATTAAAACATCAACTTAATTACAGAAACGGATGAAGCAATTTTCTAAATTAAGTATGAGTATTAAGTTAAAAGCCCTGAGGCCTTTCTCATTGCACACACACATTCACACACCCCCGACTAGAACACAGACATATGACACACACATCACACACACACGTACATACCACATACACACATGCAGCTGTCTCTCCAGTGTACATTCCTTTGTTGACAGAAGTAATTTGGAATGGATGGCTACTCAGTCTCCTAGAGCATTTTTATAATGGGAGTAAAGGACTAACCCATATTGTCTCTTTTTAGTAATTTGATATGGTGAGGGACAGACAGTGAAGTTTCTCATACATGCATAAGTTTCAGTCTCTGTAGGTGTGACTCGGGACCTTAGGCTCAACTCTTTATGGTCAATTAAAGAAGGTAGCTATTGGAGACATAGCTCAGTGGTTGTGGGCCCACCTATCATGTACACAGTGTGATTCTCCCAGGCTGAAAAACAAAAGAGGGAGGATGGAAGGGAGGAGGAGGAAGCAGGAAGGAAGGGAATGAATGCATATAGATGACAAATCCAGGCCACCTTCACAGAACAAGGACTTTTCACAATCAATCCCTCCATTCTCCTCAGCACCAGTCAGAGGCGACTTCCACGTGTCTGAGTGAGTGGTATTATACACACCTACACTACATCTACCATCTCCAAGAGGGCCACAGTGCGCCTTTGGCACCGGCTGGGAGTAAGGAAGGTAGCGGAATGGTAAGCTCTATTAGCTGTAGATTTAAATACAGGGTTTTTTTAGTTGCCAAAGCTGTATGTAGTACTGCAGAAATAAGTACACAGCATGTAAAAGTAAAATAAAATTATTTCTGAGTAATAAAACAAAAACAATCATTTTCCCTAATTAAAAGAAGACAAAAGCAGCTCTGGATAAACACACTGAAGCTGCATGAGAATGTGTGCAGTGGAACATGACGCTTCCGGATCCTGGAACAGAGCTCCAGAGCACGGCTGCGGCTGACGACCATCACACCGCGCCCTCCCGAGCCTTCCCTAAGTTGTGTTCTGAATGAGGAGAGCTTGGTTATAAAGAACAAAACATCACAAACACTGATTACAACAACCTTCTCTATCGGGCACAGTGGGTGGCTCGAGGAAGAAACCTACAAATATTGGACAAGTGCAGAGAAATTCTTTAGCCAGAGTATTTTAAGCAGCGTCAGAACACATTTATGCTATCGCTATAAAAATACCCTTAGTGTGCAGAAGAGAGCAATTCTAAACCACCGAACGGTAGGCATGCCTTAATAATCCTTTTCTCTTGGTACCAAAACAAAACTGTCACTAACAGAAAAGCAAAAGGTTCCTAAAAGCCCTCCCTCCAAAACACAATTGTGTTTTGATATAAAGAAACCGCTGTACTCCATTCCCCCATCACAACCTTAAGGAGTTGCTACTTAAATATTAGCCAGCGCTCTGTGAATCATTCTATATTAAAATTAGGTAGTTCTAAACATCACACATATAAAAAAGTATTGTTTGACACAATGCCATTTTGATGATAAATTGCAATCTATAGCTCAAATAATTCTACCTAGGGATTAACATCTCAGAGGCTGAGCCAGAGATTACGTGTGTGGATCTTGAATTTCATCATCTCCCTTTGGCACAATAGCTTATTCTTCCTTTTTTCATCTATTCTCTCATGAAGGGTCAGGGAAGCTTAGCCTTGCTGTTGCATTCATTTCATCTCTACATTAACCAGATACCTTGCAGTCTCTTTAGCTCTTATGTGTTATTTCATTGCAAATACTATCCTGAACTGAGCGGCCGCTAATGAGCTTGGTACCAAATCAAAGGGTGCCATCAAGTGGTTATAACACTCTAAACAGCATTACAGCAAATGGTGGCTCCAGAAAGACTTTCTTCACTATGGACGAGCTGTACCATTCTGCTATCAAAGTATACATTAAGGAAGGCAGAAAAAAAAAACTATATTCATGTTTACTCTTTATTTTCTATCCTTCCAAGATTGCTTTTCTGCATATTACACTTAAAATGTACAACTCAAGTCATGGTTAGGATTAATACTTAGGCCAAGACATTATCAAATGATATTAACCACGATTCAACAGAGCAGCACTACTGAGAATGAAATCATTCCATTAAAATCCATGGCTACATACATAGTTTACTTTTAAAATGAGCAATAACATATACACCTAAAAACCACAGCATCCATTCTCTGGGATAAGGCTATCACGTAGCTGGTGTGATTGGATGCTCAATGCTAACAAAGTCAGAGTTAGAAACACTCTCCTCAATTCTGCTATTAGAGTTACATCTTAGAATTTGGGGACTTTTTCTCTTCAAAAAAAAAAATATGCCTGTTCTCTTTTTGTTGCAGTTTTGGAGATGGAGAAAAGCAACTTATAGAGGCACGGTTTAGTGTAGTTCCCAGCTCCACGTTCACCACAGGGAGAGCAGCAGCAGGCACTCCAGGAAGCAGAGGGAGACAAATACAGTCGGGGTCAGCTTCTCTTTGACTTTTTATACAGTCTGAGATCCCAGCCCACTAAGAGTGGGTCTTCCCAGCTCAATTACCCTAATCAAGAGAATCCCCACAGGGCCAGCAAGATAAGGACTGAGTTTCACCCCTGGATCCCAGAGTGACAGAACAGAAACTTTTCCCTCAAATGGTCCTCTGACTTGGGACAAGAGCACATGCATGTGTGTACGCATGCACACACTCACGTTAAACATACGGTCCAGCATGTAGCACACACTGCCTTTAATCCCAGCATTTAGGAAGAAAAGGAAGACTGCTCTGCAAGTTTGAGGCCAACAGACCTACGTAGTGAGTTACTCAATGTTCCCCCAACAACAAAGTAATTTGTTTTTTCTTTTTTTGAGACAGGGTTTCTCTGTGTAGCCCTCTCTGTCCTGGAACTGACTCTATAGACCAGGCTGGCCTTGAACTCAGAGATCCACCTGCCTCTGCCTCCTGAGTGCTGGGATTAAAAGCGTGTACTACCACCGTCCAGCAAAAATAATCATTTTTTAAAGATAATCCCCCATGAGCATGCCCAGTGGTCCATCTCCCTGACGATTCTAGAACTCATACAATTATAACTGAGATTAACCATTGTACTGGTGGTTAAACCTAAGGCCTCACCCATGCTAAGCAGGCTAGTGCCTACCACTGAGCCCCCATGCCATCCCCAGCCCTCGTTTTACATCCTATTTTGAGACACGATCTCACTGTGCAACTTGAACTAACCTTGAATTCATATTGAATTTATCCTGGCCAGTCTCAGCCTCCCAGTAGCTGAGATCACATGACTATGCAATGGGGCCTGGCAACGTCTTTTTATTTTGAGTCACAATCAGAAAAATCTGAGAAGGGCTAGAGGGTTGCTCAGTAGTTAACAGCACACACTCTCTTGCAGAGGACTGTAGTTCAGTTCCCAGCACCCACCCCACATGGCTCACAACCGCTTACAACTCCAACTCAAGGTAGCCAAAGCCTCTGTCTTCCTCAGGTACCAATCACACATAGCTATACACAGACACACATCCATTTATATAAAAAAAATACATCTAACACATCTGAAAGCTAAAAACTGATCTTTCAAAACACAAGTCCAACCGTATCTCTCTGCTTACAACTTTTCCATGGCTCCTGGCATCTTACTGCAATGCGGAATCAGAACCTCACAGGGCACAAGCAGAACAATATGTTTTGATGAACCCGCAGCTCTGGGATAACGTCCATACACGGCCATCCACCACGCTGCTCTTTATCGTAGCTTCAATTCCTCCTGCTCATCCAGGCTGTGTATGACTCTGCAGCGGTTAAGCTCTGTTCTTACACTGGTCCTGATCCCCTTGCCCTCACCCTAGACCATTTCTCTCCATGTTCTCTGACGGACACAACTTGTAAAGGCTCTGGAGTTGCAGTCTGCACGTCACCTTCCTAAAGGCTTCCACACGGCTGCATAAGCGTGGACACTCCTGTCTCCCTGCACAGACCTTTCTCTCACTCACTGCTAGCTTTACTGCTGTTTTCTGTTTGTACCCGTCTGTCTCCCTGACTGGACTAAAACTCCCTGTAGGCTAAAACTTTGTCTTGTTTGATCTCCAATGTCTAGTGAGTAGATGCACAATCAATTTCATAATACCAGGTATAACAAGGTTAAAAAACAAAACATTCACTCATTGTCTTTATGCACAAGAGCTTCTGTTACGAGGAGTTTGTCCCTTTTTTTTTTCAATTTTAAAAGAATAAAGTGTCAAAGGAACAAAATTAAACTTCAGAAAATATCACAAATAAAAGGCAAGAAGGCATATATTGTTGAATATACTAATTGGAGAAGTTTGATATGAAATAAGTAACTCCTTTGATTTCTAGTGATCTAATGAGAATTCTATACCAATTTCATGTCGTTTGACCATTTTTCTAATTTTTCCCTTATTTTCAAAAGGGAAGAAAAGATCCTTAAAATAGTTATTTTACTGATTGCTTTATTTCTAAATTCACCTTGTCATCAAGAGAAGAAGAAACATTCAAGGGTTATAAAATCAAAGTTACAATTCCGAAAGAAAAGATAAAGCAAGAAGAAAGCTGTACTAAGACCTTTTGGCTGAAGTTGCAACAGAGCGCTACTGACTCAAACTCCACTAGTAAGCTTGATTTTTAGTTACAGAGAATCAGTATGGTGGCGGGTGCATGCGGGGAAACTGAGGCAAGTGGATCTCTGTAAATCTGAGGCAGCCAATCCCTGAAGCTCAGGCTACTCAACCTCACCAAACTGATGAACTCCAAGTTCAGTAAGAGACTGAGAGAGCAGTAAGATGGAGCGTCATTGAGGAAAACACACACGGCTGTACATATACTAAAGACAAATGGTATAGTAGCTGTATATAACCTATACACATCTTCCTGTATTAATTACATCTAGAATACGCGTAACACCTAAAATAATGTATACGCCATTTAGGTCATAGTAATATTATATTATTTAAAGAACAATAACAAAAATGTATGTATATGTTGAGTTCAAGAACAATTTTCCTCCTAAGGATTTACTATCAATGGTTGGTTGAATCCAGAAGGTCAATGTATATTAAGAGTTCTTCCAAAATAATTTTTATTGTAAACTGCTGTGGAATGTTATTTTTAACTAGGCAAAGATGTGTTATATTAATTTATGCTGCAGAATATTACTTTAATTGTGTAAAAGTATATTACTTTTGTTTGTTCTGCATTTGTTTAATTATGTAAAGATGTTGCATTTGTTTCACTTTGCCTGCCTAAGGCACCTGATTGGTGTCAGGAGCCATTTTCCCAAAGATTATAGCAGGGCAGGAGCCATTTTCCCAAAAATTATAGCACGGACTATTGTCCTAAGGATGTTTGCGGGAAGCCCCACACCCAACTATCTTGAGAACTACTTGTTAGCGGAACCCGCCCCACACCCAACTATCTTGAGAACTATCTGTTAATGGAACCCGCCCCACATTCCAACTATCTAGAGAATTATTTGTGAATCACGTAAGGAATGACTCTGCTTGCATAGAGAACACTAGGTGTGTCGACTTGTGACCTCTGCTGCCCCGCAAGGTCCCTTCTTGCCCTTGCCAAGCCCCTGCCCCCATCCCAAGCCAAATTCCTCATCCAAGGTCTATATAAGCCACAACCATTTCGCTAATAAAGAGAGACCTTGACAAATTGAGAAGAGAATAGTCTTTTTCAAATAGCACCTCTTCGGGACCTTGGAATAACTGACCCGCTGGGCGGGGTACAGACTGGTCTAATAAAGAGCTGAACAACCTATAGCTAGGCTCAGGGAAAGACTGTGCGAGCAGGTCTACCAGAGAGTCTGCTGTGAAAAAGTCTCTCCTAGAAATGGCTGCACAGACAAGATCAGAATGGCAGCAGCAATGGATATGCTAATCTGGAAAGGGGAGGCAAATACTGAATACTGGGAGAAGGAGAACTACCCTCTCCAGGAGTATGCCCACTTGCTACTGTCCAATGCAGAGAGATCAGCCCTCAAACCATATACACACAAAACCAAAACTGGACCCAGTGCACTTGTTTTACATATTTGTGCACACGCATGCATATATATGTATGTAACAACAATAATCAAAGAAGAAGAGGCTACCAAGTCTCCCACTCTCAAAGAGGACATGGGTAGGGTTGGAGGTACAAAAGAGAGGGGCAAGTGATATCATTCTATTTCAATTGAAAATACAGTTTTTACAAAAAGGACTAAGATAGAAAAAATTAAAATTTGTTTAAGCTTTGATATTTCTGGTTTGTCTTTTATAATTTACTTTATTGCTGTCTTTGAGCAAAGAATCATGCAGAAGACCTCAGTACCAGTCTTCCAAGGTGGCTGGCATGGCAGAACACCAGAGAGACCAGCTTTACAGCTGGTAAGATGAGGGGTGTTTCACTTACAGAGTGCTGAGCGGATACAAAGAGGCAAGTGAAGGCAGCTCTCTATTAAAAGTGTGACGTGCCATCAGGACCCTAAGGTAAAGTGATTGCCAATGTCCGCTCTCTAACAGCTTCCATGGGGGAAGGCCTCGTGAAGACTCTTAACAACTTCCATGTCATGGGTCTCTCATGGCTGAGTTTCTATGAACAGACATGTAAAGTTGTTCAAATGTACTGCTGCTTTCAAACATTTCCGAGGAGCATTAGAGGTTTGTTTGAATAGCTGACTGCCTTGTTTAGTAGCATCCTCCCTCCAGCTTGGTAAAAAATGAAACAGAAATCAACTTCAGTCACATCTCTCTTTCATTAAAGACATTTAAGTGCAGTTAGCAGGAAACAAGAATAATAATCTAAGTGGTCCTGGCAATTTACAAGACACTACACTCTACTACCATGGCTCAATAATAACTACACAAATCACAGGCCATCAAATTCATTGCAGCATAAATGTTAAAGTTTAGGCTATTATTTAGTTGATAGAAACAAGGAAGTAAAAGGCCATGGTGTTTTCCATAACTCCCAGAAATCTGTTTTATTTTTATCTTCAAAGAAATACAGTAAGGGGCTGGAGAGATGGCTCAGCAGTTAAGAGCATTGCCTGCTCTTCCAAAGGTCCTGAATTCAATTCCCAGCAACCACATGATGGCTCAAAACCATCTGTAAGAAGGTCTGGCGCCCTCTTCTGGCCTGCAGGCATACACGCAGAGAGAATACTGTATACATAATAAATTAAAAAAATATATTAAAAAGTTTTTAAAAAAGCTACAAAAAATAAATACAATAAGAATCTATTAAAATATTGTTGTACTCAAACTGCCTTCCCTTTCAGTTCACAGGAAGTGAGATCCAGGAAGAGCTGTGTTTTGTGTTACTTCATATATATTTTCCAGGTCTTTGGAGATAAGTGCCCTGCTTCCTTAAGACTAAGAGTAACTAAGGGGAAACATTGGGAAAGCCTTAGAAAATGGGGAAAGCAAGACTCTGAGCTCAGTCAGGCATGGATTTGAATCATGTGTACAAGTGATGCAAACTTCCCGTTTTCTGCAAAATGGACATGTCTATAGTCAGAATTAACTACTGTACTAACAAACGGTGGGCCTGGGATGAAACCTACTGTATACACCTTTCGGTACAGCCTAATCAGGACATGGAAGAAGGATACCTTTGCTCTTTGCCTTACTCTTGATGGCAAATTGATTCCTTCACTGGCATAAGCACCAACTTCTTCAGGATTCCAGCATACACTGAAGACCAGCTGAGATATCCAATCTCATGAACTGAATGTGTATATATATTCATTCAATCAGTTCTTTTCCTCTAAAGAATCTTAACTAATACAGATCCTCAGTACCAACATACAAATTAAATGTAGCAGTTCATATCTATAGTATCTATAACCCCAAAGTTGGCTTGGGGTAGGAGGCAGAGACATAGGCAGATCCTTGAGACTCTTTGGCCAGCCAGTGTGGCCAAAACCATGAACTCTGGATTCAGTAAAAGACCCTGTTTCAAAAGGTATGATGGAGAGTGGTTAAGAAATGATACAAGATGTCAACCTCTGAATGTCACATGGCACATATATAAACAAGTACATGAACTTCCATATTCACATGCCCATACATGCATAAACTCCTCCCATTCTTAATCATCATGTATGCCGTGTAAATTAGTAGGCTCAGAGTAATGATATAGTAATTTTTTCAATTATTTATTATGCAATTCAAGTAAATGTCTCTAAGTCACTATAGCCATGAAAAGCAAGCACATGATATACATGCTGCTGCACGTGAGAGCAATAGTCTCTGCTGCCTCCAGAACTCTGCTCAAGCTATTCAGTCCCCTCAAGTATTCCTCTGAGAGAATTTCAGATACAGTGCCTCCCTACACACGACAAAACACTCCCACATTCAAGCATACTAATATTTCTATAATAGAATGAAAAAGCATTCACTCTATGAAAGTTAAATACAACGAATAAACCTCATTTCCAGTCCAAATCTGGCCACCAAATTGAGTTTCAAAGAAATCTTTCAAATAAAATAACTTTATGTGAAGAGTTTAAATTTTTAAGTTACAGATAAAAGGTTATAAAATTTTTATCCCTTAGGTTTACTTATATCACTTTCAATAGAGAGCCTCCCTACCACACCAAGACTGGGCTAGGTACTCGATATAGGCACATATAGCATCCTAAACTTTATCTTAGGTTGCCTGTATCTCTGCCCAGCTAATAGAATACCTAGAGACATCTTTAAAATTATTACAGTCTCATTAATTAGCAAGAATCTGCTATTTGGTATTCATTTAATAAAAGCTCAAGAAATGTGTGAACAATTATGGATACTTGTATATTTACATAATGAACTTTCTGTGTAAGGAACAACTACTGTCACTAGAGATGAATCCCCATACAACCAACTAGGATAAAATTTGGAAAAATCCAGCTGCAAAGTACTCATAGTGTAGCAACAGTGCCTTCCTGCTGCAAATTAAAGCAGCCTTAAATCTGCTAGCCAGGACTCAAAATGGCCAATTTTTAACTTCAGAGATCCACTAGAAGTGGGCTCTGCTCACAACAGCAACACCAATTTACTTCTCTGCAGACCACCTGCTGACATATGCCGTGCTTTAAGCTGAAAGTGTTGGAGCAGCCTCTATTCACAAAGAAGATGGAGATGCTAGTGTCTGAGATCTACTTCCATAAATTGGTAGAGCAATGAAAGTGAGGGGCTGTTGGATAAGCCTGACGACAGCTGAGCTAGGAAGGGGTTTCTTAAGCTTTTTTTTTTTTCATTTTTCCCTCCCCACCAAAATTTTACATTACCCCAGAAATACAGATAAAACTAGGTACACCAATCAAACATTTCCGGAGAAAAATTATTTCTTTAAAATCACTTTGATATACATTTAATTTCTCCATGTACATAAGAAAGCAAATTTAATTACTAAAGCGATTGATATGCCTGTTTGACTTTAAAATAAAATTAAATTGGCCGAATGTTTTATACTGCAGGATGTAAAGCATCTTCAACATTTTTCAAAGTTGATAAGATATTTTGATTTATAATTGCTAATGCTGAGAACACGACTTCACACAAATATGCAGTGCAGAAAGATAAAAATATGTATAGAGTCATTTCAGAAATTGTTGGAAATTCATGGGAGCAGACTTCCAAGTCAAAATTCATTGAACTTTTTAAAAAAAATAAACTAAAATTCAGGCAAAAACTCACACAGCATTGTTTAAAGTAAAATATCCTAGCACTAAACAATCCAAAGACATACTAATCTGACATTTCCAAGTAAGAAATGATATTAGGAAAATATTAAAAATGTTTTCTGTAATTGGGCTATTATGTTTCATCAGAAGCAGTGAACTTTGTAACACAGAAGACTGAAGCTCATAATTTACAGAGTTTTTTAAATATTTGTTTATTTATTTATTATGTATACAATATTCTGCCTCCATGTGTGCCTGCAGGCCAGAAGAGGGCACCAGACCTCATTACAGATGGTTGTGAGCCACCATGTGGTTGCTGGGAATTGAACTCAGGACCTCTGGAAGAGCAGGCAATGCTCTTAATCACTGAGCCAGCCCAATTTACAGTAGTTTTGAACCTGGGCCAAGGTGTTTGGGCAGCACTGGACGGCACAGCAAGGTAGGATGGCATGCAGGACATGTGTGCACGCTGTGTACTCAGAACCTAGGTTTCAGTAAAGTCATGATTGCTACTTAAACATTCCATTCAACCCATTTTTAAGAACTTCAGGAGATAACATCAAGGAAACTAAAATTTAAAAAGGCACTAAGGAGCCACACTGCCCGACTCATTGGTCACAACGCCACTTTCCAACCCCCACTGATCTCCGAGTTGAACATGCAACTTGGTTAATTACCATCCCACTATCAAATTCATTGAGTTGACAGTTTAAAAAAAAAGTAGATGTCTGTTGATCACAAATAGGGGAACTCAGGGCTTCTCTCCACTGCTTTTGTTTCTTACCAGTTACCTTCTCCTCTGACCAACTGGCTTTGCTAGATCTTCCCTCTGCTTAGAATGTCTTTTACCTAACTTCATTTTTTTCTAAAAAGCTGAACTCTGTAGCCACTTATTCCAGGAAGTCTTCCCTGGCTTCTACCTTCTTTGTTGTTCCTTAACACCTCATAGATATTCCTCCCCCCTTGCCCTCCACAGTTCCCTATCCAGAGCCTCATTATTAAGCTTGAGAGCAGGCTACCCTACGCCATCAAACACAAGTCTCTTGGTTTAAAGCTGAGATGTTATTTCATTTCACTATGAAAGAAAAGAGTCACTCCAGCGACAGCACTGAGATACTGTAGACACGTGACTGTCCCAATTTCACAGAAAAAAAGTATCAGGGAAAAACACAAACCTCACTACCAGTAGACATGCGCAGGTCTTGGCTGACTACTGTATTTGTGTATTACTCACAAAGCGTCTCGTGCACAGAAAATGTACGTTGAATGAATGAATTCAACCTACACTGGCTCATCGATATACTTTTCAGTTCTCTCAAAACCCAGTGACTGGAAAGAAGTAAAAACATCCACTATTTAAAACTAAAACCCATATGTACAAATACATTAGCTCTGAATTTAATAGAGTAATCAGTAACATAAACTAGTATCCAAATATAACTGCAATGTTTTCACATTTTTTAAAAACTCCCATGACAAAGTATTAATTGTAAATTAACAATGGAAACACCATAGTGTACTAGGCATTCTTTATTTCAATAAGAACAGACAGATGAATGGCAAATAATCCAAAATGAAGGCAATTCAAACTCATATTTTGAAGTGTATCCGTGTCTTACATTGTGGACGGTCACAACACTGGTATAGAGGTTTCAGCACACTCGCTTTAGAAGCCACTTCTTAGTTTGTAAGAAGAGGTTGTAAACAAAGGTAAAAGTCGTGATAAGACAAGAATATTCTGAGAAGTTTACAAGAGTCTTCATCAATTTTCTAGGTTAAAGGTGAGGGCTGAAAGTTATGGGACACATAAATAAAAGAAAAATTAAAATTTGAAATTATTAACTTAGAAACCTAGTTCCTTTTTCAAACTCTCTAGAAAAGAAAGGTATAAAAGAATTGTACCTTCATAGCAGTTTAGATGCTTTGTATACATTTTCTCTAATCCCCAATAACCTACAAAGTACATATCAATCCCATCACTTTATATTTGAATATGCAGACATTTTATAAAAAATAAATCACAAGGCAATGCACACCTTTAATCCCAACTCTTGGGAGGCAGAGGCAAGTGGATCTCTGTGAGCTGAAGGCCAGCCTGATCTACAGAGTGAGTAGAAGGACAGCCAGGGCTATGAAGAGGGACCCTGTTTCAAAATAACAACAACAAAATTAAATCATATTCTAGTGCCGCACAGCTTATACATGGTAGTCCTGCCTGTAAAGTTTGCTTTGTATATAAGTAGCTTTCCACTCGCAAGAAAACTCAGACCAGAAATAAAAACTAACCCCAATTTATATATAAAAAGCTTACCTTCAGGAAAGTGAATTTTGATAAGTAATAAATCCTAAAACTCTCTTTCACATTGTCTAATGAAGCCAAGTAATTAGTCCAATAATTTTCGGATCTAACATAAATATTAAAAGACTACCTTTACTAATCTAATATATAGATTTCCTCAGAGATTTAGTGCTAAGCATGGTCAATTAAAAATTCCTGTGATTCAGGAATCTCTACTTATCTTAGTGTGTATACACAGAGGTGTGTGTGGTGTGCACACATGCACACATGTGAGGACTGGGTCAACAAGTGACTTCTTCAGTCACTCTCTACTTTTGTACTGAGACATGGCCTCTCACTGAAATCCAGCACTCACTAATTTGGCCAGGCAGACTGCCCAGAGAGCTCTAGAGATCTGCTTGTCTCTACCTACCTAGCACCAGGCACATGCTGCCCACATAACTTTTTACGTTGGTGCTGGGGATCCAAGTTCAGGTCCTAGACATTCACATTTATACAGCAAGCACATTACCAAATAAACTACCCACCCGCTCCCACCCCCAAACTTTTTCACTTCTTGTCACTTAGGGAGGCAGCTACTGAATTAGGCATTCAGGTCACGGAGAAAAATGACACAGAGTTAAATCCTAACTTGCTAATTATATAACGTTTAGTAGGTTCTTCAAGCTCTGTGCATCAGTATTTCGTAAGTAGTTACAAGTCTGACTCACAGTTTACTGCAACGAGGAAATGAGAAGTGTGCACAAATCATTCCACACAGCACTTGGTACACTGCAAGTTCCCAACAGACTTGAAAGGGTGATAGATTTGAGACTTCTTTGTTTTATTGGGTATTTAATATCTAGTAAAGGTTTACTCTAATAGCTAGGAATGGTGGCTTATGTCTGTAATTTCAGCATGCAGGAAGATGAGACAGGAGGATTGCCATGAGTCAAACACCAGACTGAGATATAGATTAACAAACTATTTCAAAAACTAAAAGCAACAACAACAAAAGAGAAACCACTCTCAGTGTTCTTACTCTGAGACCTCATAAAGCCTCAAAATGTCTTCAAATTCAGAAAAAAAAAATTAGTTTCTTTTTCTGATACCACCTTTCAGAATCAAGAAAATGTATTAACTGACTTGCAAACAAAATCCATATTTTACAAGAGAATTTAGCACTTTCCTCCAGTACATCTTTTACATGAAATGTTTACGCGATTTAAATTGTAAGCTCATGCATCAGACTGTAATACGCCTCTATAACTTATCTACAGGAGTAGCATTTTCTCCAGTCGAGTCAATTCTAACACTGACCACTAAGGGGAGCTAGAACTCAGGAAAAGATTTATGCAGCATTGACACATTTTCCTACCATCTTACAAAACTTATTTAATCAGCTTTTTACTAAAATACATTTTAATTAGTTAATAAGACTCATTAGCATACTATACATTTGTTTAATATCTGTTTCTTTTGATCACACTAAGTGATCACTTTAGACAATGGAATGGTTGAGGAAGACATCTTCTACCTGATTAAAAGGCCACTTTAGTTCCAGAGGCATGCTCCATGAATACTTCCTGCTTGACAAGTGGATGAACCCTTGCCCATGTGTTAATTTCAATGATATATATTTGGACAATATTAAGTAAAGTAAACTTACTAACTTTGGTTTAAAAGAAAGTATTTAATCTCCTAGGTGGTTATGCAGATAAAGCCTCTGAGCTTGGCTTGGTTAACGTGTGTGTACAGTTAACGTGTGTATACGGTGGAGTCCCTCTAAAAATGATCTGACTGAAGAGAGAGCTGACAATTAAAGGGAAAATACTGATAACAAAAGACTGTTCAATACCTACTGATGGATTTCATTCATGGTTTATATGGAGTTTAGTTTTGCTAGGTTTTTTTCTAAACATAACTAACACCCACAATGTAACATTAGTGAATTTTAATTTATTTTAAATTAAACAAAGACACCAGATATGTATTATAAATCCAAAATACTTCTCAATGTAAAGTTTTTTCAATCTCTTACAGGTGTATGTAGGATCTGACTCTAGTTGGACTGTGATTGTTAACTCACATTTTTTTTTCCAAGACAGGGTTTCTCTGTGTAGCCCTGGCTGTCCCAGAACTGGCTCTGTAGACCAGGCTGGCCTCCATCCGCTTCTACCCCGAGTACTGGGATTAACAACCACTGCCCAGCTTTAACTCTTTGTAAAATTCTTTCTAAAGCATAAAATCATCTTTCAGACTATTTCACTGTCTACAAAGTACCTAGTTATATAGTTACCTAACAGACCAGCAGCATCTAAGGCCTTAGAGAAATTCAAAACCTCATTTATGAAAACAGAATTGGAAATGAGTGTGTCAGAAACTAACCTACCAATTACACTGGCATAGGCACACTTCAAAAACAGTGGTTTTATCCAGGTGGTGGTGGCGTACGCCTTTGATCCCACATTTGGGAGGCAGAGGCAGGTGGATCTCTGAGTTCAAGGCCAGCCTGGTCTACAGACTGAGTTCCAGAGCAGCCAGGGCTACTCAGAGAAACCCTGTTTTGAAAACCAATCAAAAACAAAGGGATGATAGAAAATAAGATGATCCACATAAACGAAGTAGCCACTGCCCAAGAGTTCACCTGTGCCGGTATGATGTTCATATATGATCTAACTGCCATTTCCTTCAGTACGGTTAAAGGATGCTACTAATGTAACTCTTCTCTTAACAAGAACTTCAGTAGCACTTTAACGGTTCACTGGCTTAACTGTAACCACTGATTCGCTGACTCCTTCACTAATGCTGCACTGGGAAGCTGCTCTGCCATAGTAAGATGATAGCATAGTGGTTACAGAGGTACGTAGAATAAAGGGCTCCTGTGTTAGTTACTTAACCAACAACAGTCCCTGCGAGTGGTTCATAAAGTGGACCTGGACTTTCCAGAGCCTGTGACAAGGGTTAACACACTTGGATGGAGTTAAAACATTTGCACAGGTAAAGGAGAAAAAGAAAGCAATTCTCAAAATCTGTTTTTGACTCTTATTTAAAATCGTCTTGAAAACTGAATCAGAAGATCTGCCTAATTCTAACCACTTGCCGGTGAGAGCATACAGCACTTGCCCTGTTTTGTTCCAGGTTTAGTTTTACACAACATTCCTTGGCACTGGGTGGTTCATAATTTATGATGGCTGTCCTCATTTAGAATAGTTAAAGTAGAACATTCTTGGGCTGGAAAGATGGTTCAGCAGATAAGGTGTCTGCTGCTCAAGTACTGCCCGGCCCGTAGTTCTGACCCACAGCACCCAAGCAAATGCTCCATATAATCCCAGCACTGGGAAGCAGAGACAGAGGTTCTGAGCAAACTGGCTAGTGAGACCAGCTCAAACTGCGAACTCGAAGTTCAAGTGAGAGACCCTGCCTCAAAAATATAAGGTAGAGAGCGGTTGAAGACACACAACATCAACCTCTGGCCTCCACACAATGCATGCACGTGTACATGAACCTGAATACACACATGTACCCACACACGTAACCACGCATACACACATGGGAACAAAACAACAGTGTATCTCGCGTAGCAATGGATTAAAAATGCTTCAGTCACAATGTATTTCCATTCCTTTCTTAAGCATTAAGAATTTAGTAATCTCACAAGACTTCTAAAGTCTAGTAACTGTGTACCTGATAATGTACACTCAATTGACCTTTTTCTCTTTAATCTTTTAAAAATAAACACATCATAGTGATTAACAGTAGATCAAAACTCATAATTGCTTGTGTGTGTGTGTGAGCATGTGTGTCTGCATGCACATGTGTTTAAGAAACTTTTTCTAATTCTTTTTGGGTGTGTGCATGTGCACTTGTGTCTTAGAGACTCTCTTCTAGTTCTGAGTGCGTGTTCATGGTGGAGCATGTGCACTTGTGTCTTAGAGACTCTCTTCTAGTTCTGAGTGTGTGTTCATGGTGGAGCATGTGCACTTGTGTCTTAGAGACTCTCTTCTAGTTCTGAGTGTGTGTTCATGGTGGAGCATGTGCACTTGTGTCTTAGAGACTCTCTTCTAGTTCTGAGTGTGTGTTCATGGTGGAGCATGTGCACTTGTGTCTTAGAGACTCTCTTCTAGTTCTGAGTGTGTGTTCATGGTGGAGCATGTGCACTTGTGTCTTAGAGACTCTCTTCTAGTTCTGAGTGTGTGTTCATGGTGGAGCACGTGCAGTGAATAAACACAGGCAAGCACAACCTGTGAACATGCGCATGGAGGACAGAGGAATGGCTCACTGTTAGAGGAGCTCTTTGAACCACATTGCCAGGGTATATACACGATGATGTATTGACACAATAAAAATTAATTCCTATAGGTATTTCAGTTGAAAATCTTTATCTTATAAGATAAATGATAAGAATAATTGAACAAAACCTATATGATTTAATTGAATTTTGTAAATTTAACATATTTGGAGAGAAGGAAAGCCAGCCACCCTAATTTTTTGTTCTTTTCTTCCATGTTCATTCCCTCTCCTGAGTGATTTCTAGAATTTTCAGCTATTTTAATAATAGGTAAGTGGGGAAAAATATGTTTCTGGACGTAAACTTATTATATATTAAAAGGTTACAAAAATAGATATCCCAATACAGAAAGATAGTCTAATACATACCTTTATTTTGCATTCGATTTAAAGTTTACCATTTTAAGATTTTATATGTACCGCTGTCGATCTTTAAAATACCTTTTGCAGTCAATGTCATATAGTTTTCCTTTTAAAAAAAAAATCTCGAGCCTTTTTGCACATTAGTATATAACCTAATTTTCAGGAATATGGAACTACTGTTTCTTAATCCTAAGGCTGAATAGTAAGAACACCTTCCTACACAAACATAAAGCTGGTTTTAACACGCCTCTACCGTTAAACAGTTTAGGTTCACGCGTGTAGATGAGCCATGAGCAACAGAAGGTCATCCACTGGGAAGACCTCCATCTGATACGAGCACGAGAGCTTTCGAGTCTAACTTCAAAGTCCAAGTTCGTTTTGTTTTTCCTCCAAGTATAATTTATGTTCAAATCCGTCCCTGCAAAAACACCCCAGCCGCTGACGCACATGAGACGTTAACGTGCTGGCAGAGCTTCGTATCGGCTGTGAGCTCCCCACTGTGTTTGTACCTGGTCCTGAGTTTGCTCCCACACTTCCCAACACTTTAACTAGAAATGGTCCAAGGCACTGCTGGGAAAAGCTTAAGTTTCCTTTAACACTGGATACAAAGTAAAGTCAAGCACAGAAGAAAAGACCGTGACACAAAGACTGCCGTAAGCAGGTTCCACGTAAGCCTTAGGGTTTTAGGACGCAGCCGAGGACAAGATACCACCAATAGTTAAGACGGATATTCACAGAGACGTCCTCAAGCCTCCCAACACAAACTCTCAAGCTGAGGAGTTCATTCGGAAACTTGCCCTTGAACAGAGGACTTGTAACTGGGACAACTAGGCCTTCAAATCAAGTCATCTGTGTGTCCGTGTGTGCGCATGTGCACATGCATGTTCATTCAGAGGACATCCGGTCCCTGCAGCTAGAGTTATAGGCATTTGTTACAGCACCTGATGTGTGAACCCCACTCCAGTCTTCTGAGAGAACATCAAGTACTTTTAATCAATGAGTCATCTCTCCAACCCTTAGAAGTCTAGACTTTTAATCATTATTATTGTCATTGCCTATTCTCTCTAGTTCTTAGGTAGAAAGCATTTATTTAACACCACTGTATACCTGCTAGCCTCTTGGATTCCATACTATGAAGGCATTTACTATATAAGAAATACCATGCTAGCTGATGAAAAGATAAAGAAAGCAAGTGAATGACTTTGCCTTCAGGCCCACACAGAATACATCGTGTAAACACAGTTTGTCATTAAAGACTTTTTACAGTTTATCATCAATATTTTATAAGCAATTGTTATTGATAAAAACTTTTAAAATCTACAAATTCCCTATTAAGTTTTCAGAAAGCGACATTTCTCCCATCACAAACTACTCATGCAGTGGGGTAAAAAAGCATGGATTCTGTCACTAACTTACATTCTCAATGACAAATGTCCACTCTTTGTCTTCAAATTCTTCTGCATGAGGATCCTGCAACAAAAGCAAAATTTCGAGAAGTGAAAAACACTCTCACTAGGCCAGTTGATACAATCAAGAAAACACAAGTAAACTTGTTTGTTGCTTTACTAACATTTGAAAAGGAAGGAGCAAAATAACATCTTTAAAGAAAACTGAGTAATTTCTCTAAAATAATCATATTTTATATTAAGAAATTCTTTTCCTTTTGTGGATACATCTCTCCCAGTGCTGCATCTATGACAAGACAAAGACACATGATCACAGACAGACAACTCTGTGAGTCAACAAGTATTTCAGTGACTAAATGCTCACACAAAGTTCTTCTACAACTTTTAGTATTTGAAACTCTGTGTTCTGACACAGAGATTATGTGAACCCCTGGAATTTCTAAGTATTCCAAGGGATTTCATAATCAGACAGAACAGCCAGTCAACATGAGCTGTTGACAATCCTCTTCCCACTTCTCCTGTTAGGACCTGAGGAATCTAGGGGTGAGGGATCCTGCCACCACAGGCAGCGCTGTTTTGTACGTGAGGCACACTTTTGCAAGCATTTAGCTGACAAATACTAAAAACTACCCTAGCAATTGCAGAAGTCACCTATGGACTCATGCATACTTGCTCTGTATTTAAAGACATAGTCCGTACTCTCCTAGGAATAAGTGTATTATAAACTAAATCAAAGTCCTCACTGGAAATGAGAAAATAACACATTCCATCTTGCAGAAACAAACAAGGAAAGCGTCACGATAGAGAAAATAGCCAGACGCAGCAGAACTGTGTGCGGTTTTCACACATATGAGAAGTAAAGGCAACAGAGTGCACAGAGAACAAGGCAGAACGTGAATCCTCTGCTTCCTGGCCGCCAGGGATGCAAGTGAGCAAGGCTCCTGCCCCAGGTCCTCCCGGCCACAACATACAATGTCTCCTTCAAGTTGCTTCTGTTAGAGTATTTTCTCACAGCAAAAGGAAAGGTAACTAAGACACGGGGTAAGAAAAATAGCAATATTGTCACTTTTAAGCTGTAAATTCTTGATACAGAAACTGGTATTCCTTCAAATCCATTTCAAAGTGATCAAAATTTTACAAGAAAAAATAATTCAATAACTTTAAAAAGAGAAAGTAGTGGGCTCATAATCTGTTTATAGTCAATATATTCAAGTTCAAGTCTGGTGTGAGGGGTAGATATTCACATTCCATGTTGAGATATACACAGTCCAATGGTGTATATCTCCAATTCAGTGGAGCGGACTGTCTTAAGACACATCCACATGGAGATGGACGCTGCTATCTCTGTACAGGGTCTCAGGCTCCACCTGCTCCTCACTGGGAAGAATCTTGTTCATAATTATAATCTTCTGTTGCTAAGGTCTCAAGGTAAAGGGGCTACAACAGTATTTCAGTTCATTTACCTTTCACCCACAGATTAATCTTCAGGCCAAACTCTAACCATGTTAGCATGACTCAAATTTCCTTTAGTCCCTTACAACACATGTGATATGTAGCACAAATAATAAAGACCCAGAGACAGATATTGGGGTTCAACCTGAAGATCAGAAAAGCAAAGCAATCAAGCCACTAGAAAGCTCTTACCTCTATGAAATCTTCAGACTGAAAGAGAGCAAGTTCCTGTCTCATCCTGCCTTATATTCCTCTCTAGTGCTGGAATTAAAGGTGTACACCACCACCACCCAGCCTCTACGGATAACTAGTCTGGCTGCTGGGGTTAAAGGTGTGTGCCACCACTGCCGGGCCTGTATGGCTGACTAGTGTGGCTGTTTTGCATTCTGATCTCCAGGCAAGCTTTATTTATTAAAAATATAAATGAAATATCACTACAGTGATAATCCCAGACTTCGACCAGGCCTATGCCCAGCTCCAGTGACTGTAAAGACTGGAAGGGCTTTTTATATTGAATTAGGACACAAACAGTACTACTCGGAGACTAAGTAACAACATGACAACGCCGAGGAGAGGAGAGCCGTCCTGCCATCGTCCTGCCTGTCGGTTTTCATCTTTATTGTTTTTAGAAATACAGCACAACTGGTATCAGAGACACAGCATTGAACACTCACTGTGCCCAGGTAATGTGGAACTCATGAGACAGGTACTCGGTACAAATGTGAGCGCTACATTGGAGTTCCAGATCACCTGACTTACCTCCAGCCTCAAGAAACATGCATGGCACACAGCAGCCTTTGAGAATATTGGATAAATTAATTCATGAATAAATGATACATCAATAAACATATTTAACAGTGCCTTCACATAGTGATATACTTCACTGCTTAAAGCAAATAAAACATTATGAGACACAGATGAAGTAGTATACCTAAAACAATTTTTAAGGAATTATTTCATTAGGGCAAAGAAATAATTTGATAGGAAACTTCAGTAAGTGATGTGAAAGCAACAACAATATTCATTTCTCAGGCACTTTAAAGTGGATGTCTACAGAATTATTTTATTATGGACCAGACAAAACATCTGTAATTAATCAAGCCTTCTTTATTTACCTCTAACTGTTGTCAACTTTCTTATCTCTTCCCTTCTGAAACTCTAATACATTTTAAAATTTTTTACTAGCCATATCTATTTTCAATTTAGTTGAAATTTCAAAACCAGGCATTAATCTAAAGAAATCAACTTCTGGTTAAATTACAGAGGTGAAACACACTGATAACTTTCTTAAAATGTATTTCTCAAGTACTTGTCAGGGAGATGCCTCGGCAGTTGAAAGCACTAGTTGCTCTTCCAAGGGACCCAGGTTCGAATCCCAACAGCCATGAGGCAGCTCAGAATCATCTGTAGCTTAAGGTCCAGAGGATCCAACACCCTCTTCTGTCCTCAGCACCAGCCACACACACGGTGCAGACATACATGCAGGCAAACACCACATCTATAAGGGTTTTTTTTTTTAATTTAGGGGTTCTGGAGAGGTTTCTCCACAATTAGGAAGGAGCACTGGGTATTGCTCTTCCAGAGGACCTAGGTAACATCCTTGGTGCCCACCTGGTACCTCAGACCATGGAACTCCAGCCAGGGAGTCATGCCATCCACAGGCAGCACACACATGGGGTACACAAGACGTGCAAGGTAGACACCCATACCGACAAAAATAAATTTTTACAAAATAAATAATTCAAAAAGTATTTCTCTGTGAATTACTTGTGTGAATATCTTAGAACATTTACAATTTCAAAATCACGTCAACTGTGAAACTAGAAAGGAGGGGAAAGTATGAGAAAATTTTTTGCTTGAATATTTAAGAGCTATTCAAAAACAAGATCCGAAACTTACCATGAAAGAATGAAGTTGTTGCATTTTTTTATTTTTTTCTATCAGAATTCTGGGTGATGTGGAAGATAAATGACCTACTGAAAATACTCATTTAAATACTGGAAAAGGTTACAAGGTTGCCCCAACAATATAACCGAGTAGAAAATGCTGCAGACTAGGAAGGAGGCATGTTCCCTACATCTTAATGCTCAAAGGCATGAATGCTGACGGAGAAGCAAATCCCACACAGCATGGAAAACCACCCTTAACTCCTGATCTTCCCAGCAACAATTTTAACTGCTACTTTCAACTCAGACTCTTTCTGAAAATGGCTATAAACTATGCTTCAACTTCATTCCAATCCCCTGTTCTCTACCATTAAAAATAAATGTGAAACACTGCATAACTTTGTCTGCTCATTTGTGCTAACCAATATAAGCAGACCAAATAAGAAATTTACTTGATGAGACTGCTTAACAGTCTTTCTCAAGCGTATCAGAGAGCTTGCACCTGTAGTAAATATTCATAACCTATTACTACAGAGTAGGCAATTCAGTATAGACCAATGGTTCTCAACTTCCTAATGCTGTGACCCTTTAATACAGTTCTTCATGGGGTGGTGACTCCCAACCATAAAATTATTTTGTTGCTACTTCATAACTGTAATTATGCTACAGATATGAATCATAACTTAACTATCTGATATGCATAATATCTGATATGTGACCCCCCCCCAAGGGGGTCATGACCCACAGGTAAGAACTGTTCTGGACTAGAGGAAAGAATTGGGTTAACTCAAGGTATTTGGGAACGTTAACCTCCCTACTGGTCCTAGCTCCCTTATCAGTAAAATGGAAATATTGATAGAACCTTGGAGCTACGTCGAGAACAAACTGATGTGGGCAGAGACTCAAGAAGTATTGTTCTTAACTACCATGCTTAGGGTATCATTCCAGCAGGAGAGTTATGGAAGAGAAGGGTTTCGTAGCAGCCTCTGAGGACAGCCACTAGAAAGGCAACAGACTGGCCTAGGGGAAAAGATGAACAGAAAAGCAGCTACCACTTCCTCTCTTAATTTTTCCTAAGCAAAGAGATGATGGTGATGATGGTGTTACCACCAACAATATATGTGTGTGATATATATGGCAAGCACAATGAAGTGTGTGTGTGCGTGTATGTATGTATATATGTGTGTGTGTGTATATATGTGTGTGTGTGTGTGTGTGTGTGCGTGCGTGCGTGTGTGTGTGTGTGTATCAGCGAGTGGGAGGCAGAGTTAATCTACCTAGATTTCTTTGACTTCCACACAAGCTAGGGCTACACACACACACACACACACACACACAGTCTTTTCTCCTTCAAGCTGTTTCTCTTAGGTGTCTGTCACAGCTATAAGAGCGGTCTAACACAAGAATTCATATCCTTGGTCACTTGGTCACAACATCAAAAGCACTCTCTTACACTGGCTTCACATTCTGAGCTCTACTTAGTTGTCCGAGAGCATCTAATGGATATCTCCTCCTTCTAATACTCTGTAAAAACAATTTTAAAATGATTCATTCAGAGAAGTAATGCTGTGAGTGTGTGTGAGTGTGTGTGTGTGTATGTGCATGTGTGTGTTCCTAAATATCGAACCTAGGGAGTCAAGCATCCTAAACAAGCACTCTATTACCGAGCTGCATCACCACATCCCTTTTCAGTTTCCTAGCCACCCATTCCATCTCACACACCCATGGTCACACACCCACGGTCACACACCCACCGTCACACACCCATCTTCACACACCCTCTTTTACTCCCTCACCTCCCCGTGTCCCCACAAATTTTGGGGACTGGTCCCACTTAGCCCAAGGGTAGACACAATACATAGCAGAACATGTCTTTGAAGAGACAGCACAGGCAGTATAGGCATGCTGCACCATGCCAAGCCTCTCTGCTCTCTATTTTGAGACAGGGTCTTAATTTACCCTGGCCTTGAACTCACCCTGTGGCTTAACCCTTGATGCTGTGATCTTCTCTGTCAAGCCCCCTGTGCCATCAGCTTTGGCAAGCACTTGTTTTCTGATTCTACCACTTCCCAAAGGCTAATAATAGGCCATACTTTGCTCCCACTATTTCTTGAGAGCAGAAAAGTTGGTTAGTAAATTGGTCCTTAATTATCATAAGTGTTGAATATTTTATGATATTTAAAGAAATAAGGCAAATATCAAGAAAAAACACATAAAAGACAGGCAAACAGTATATGTCTGTATTTTTATCTGTACTTTAAAAGAGTATATTGCTTTCAAGTTATAATTTTCATAAATATCAATGTTTAAAATATTTTAACTAGTGGGTTTGGTGGCACATGTCTTTACTCTCAGGAGAGGCTGAGTTCAGCAGATTTCTGTGGATTTGAGGCCAGCAAGAATAGGTTCCAGGCTAGACAGAGCTACCTAGTAAGACCCTGTCTCAGTATATATGGACCTACATACATACATATATGCATATTTGCATAATTATATACACACATATATTACATATTTGTTTAGTATATGTGTATGGATATGTATATTTACTGTTACAATTGATTTTGACCAAAAAGTCAAGAAGCAATTGACTTTTAAATACATCATGTTGTAGAATATTAGTTTAAGATATGTTACATTGATTTATGCTGTGGAATTTAATGATGCAAAGATTTGTTGCATTATTTTATGTTGAATTTGCTTAACTCTGTAAAGCTGTGTTGCTCTGCCTACCCCAAATACCTGGTTGGTCTAATAAAGAGCTAGGCAGAAGAAGGACAGGTGGAAATGCCAGGCAGAGAAAATAAACAGAAGGGAGAAAAGGAGAAGGAGAGAAAGACGCCAGGTGCCAGAAACCCACACAGCCAGCCATGGAGTAAGAAGGGAAGAGAGATAAATAGAATAAGACAGACGGGATAATTTATGAAAAGGTAGTTACAAGCCAAGCTAAGGTTGGGCATTCATAAATAAGAATAAGTCTCCATGTATTTATTTGGGAGCTGGTGGCAGGCACTCAAAGAGTTAAAAAACAACAACAACAACCACAATACCATGCTGCATTAATACCAATATTTACTGAATACTGATTTTAAAGTAAATTGTTATCAAACAAAGCCAACAAAATGAGGAGCAGAATAGACTTCACGAACTTCAGCTTTGCACAGGAAAAGCACTTGAAAGATTCCTGTGAGTAGACTACAAGGAAAAGTAGGCCCAGGGGCCTTATGGATCTAAAAGTCTGCGGTGCCTTTACAGTGTACAAACTTCCTCGTTGGAAATGACACCATCAGGTAAGCAGATGCATTCAATAATCGTGTGATAATCATATACAGAAGCACATACAGATGCAACTATAAACAATCTACACACAAAAGAACTTACCTTAAAAAGAGTCACAGTGATCTCAATGTTTTCAGGAACAGGCCAAACAACCACACCACGGTATGGATTTTTTATTCCCGGTTGCCAGCTGTGAGCCTACCAGAATAAAAATGAAAGCTTCAATTATGAAGTGTGGAAAATGCGAGGTTAACAATCTACAAAAGTATATTACCTTATTTAGCTATCCACTAACGACAATAGTCTCCCTCAGACCAAAATCACTAGTCAAAATAAAAGCAAACATCAAAACAAAACAAAACATTTTAAGCATTAGCTTGGGTCAGAATAGCTCAAACAAATGAAAGCTAAAGGTCTATAAGCAGACCCACGTATACCCCACCACACAAAAGCTAGAGGTCTATAAGCAGACCCTCGTATACCCCACCACACAAACATGCAGGTACGCTACAAGAAATGACAGAAAAATAGGACAGCTCATGTCCTTAAAGGCTGCTATTTCTGATTACGGAAAACTTTAACAAGGAGCAATATTTAAGATTATTTTTGTGATTGAGAAGTTTGAGGCAAATTTATTCCTTAAAAGGAAAATCTCAAGTCTGAAGAAACGGTTGAGTGATTAAGAGCGCAGGCTGTTCTTCCAGAGGACCTGCGTTCAAGTCCCAAGACCCACATGGTGGCTCACAACCATCTGTAACTCCAGTTCCAGGGAATCCAACATCCTCTTCTGATCTTCATGGGCACCAGGACTTAAGCGGTGTATGATATACACGCAGACAGAACAACCATATGCATAAAAGTTGAAGAAAAAAAGAAATTTCAGGAAAATCTAGCAGGGAGCAGCCATGCATGAGTGGTCCCAGCAACTCAGGAGGCCGAGAGCTCCAGAAAAAGGAGGAGGGGAGGGTATTTAAGTTCATTTCCCCTACACTGCAATGCTTCTTATTTAGGACACGTGAAAGCAAACTCTAGCTTTTCCAGTCATTGTTTCTAGTTCTTGTGATATGGGAGGTGTCTTACTTATAAACCTTGATTATCCAAATTCCCTTGGAAACTTCACCACCCCGACTTTAAAGTTCATCACCAGATCTCCCTTGTGCGTTATTAACCAAAGTTGAGCTGAAGAGAGATGTCATGCCAGGCAGGGCTAGTGAGTTTTCATCTTTACATGCTGCAAAACTCTGGATGTGTCGGAAGAAGATAACAAAAGCTATGTGTCAGTCCACAAACTAAGATCCGAGTGTGCCAAACTCATCGCACGTGTGGAAGGAACCTTCCTAAAGGTGGAAACTACTCATTCCCCATTCTGGGTCACTGGGCCACAGAGCTGGGAAAGATTTCCTGCTTTGGTGGAGGGGGGTTATGGTGTAAGTAGTAACAGAGGCACAAATTATTCAGATTACCTAAGCAGTATGTTATGTGGAGCACAAATGTCAGAAATAAAGCAGAGAACAAGGATACAGGGGTCAGAAGAACATAGCTTTTCCCAGAGCAGTCAGAGGTGGCTTCGTGGAAGCAGTGACATGAGGGAAGGATGAAGAAATGAGATCTACAAGTACAGGAAAAAGCCTTCTGAGGGTGGGACAACGCTGGCACCAAAGCACATCAAGTTTATAACAAGGTAACATGTCTGGAGCAGAGTGGCCAGGGAGTGTCGCTGGCAACAATCGAGGCCCAGCCTGGGAAGGCCCTAGTAGGCCTCTCAGATTCTCACTGGAAGGTTTAAAACAGAGGAATTCTGATCTAAGCTGTGTTTAAGTTGACTCTTTTAGCCAATGAATCCACAACAGACTTTGTAATAGAGGAAACAGCTATGAACAGTAGGAGGCCACTGCAATAGAGGAGAGCTGAGGGGGACTTGACCAGGGGTGGTAAAAAGGTGGCAGAGTAGCCACATTCTGGTACACTGTTTCATTTTACAGATCGTGACCAAGATCTGCTGTTTATGTAGGAGAGAACTAAAGTAACTAGAGGTGAGTGAGGTAAAGCTGTTTTGTTCTTGAGGAACTAGAAGAAACTGCTGCTAATGTATATGAGGCAAGGCCAAGCTCAGCTCAGTTTTATACACATCAAATCTCAGTCACCTATTAGATACACTAGTTCAGGTCTTCAAACAGGAGCTCAATCAAGTATTGTTACAATTTGGGAATTATTAGCATACAGATATTACTTAAATCTTTAGAATGGATATGATCCTAGGAGAGTGAGAACAGACAAAGAATAAGAAATCTGGGTTGGGATGTAGTTCAGTGATGGACCGCTTTCCTGGCATGCATCTGGCATGCAAACCTGGGGGTTGGGAGGGTAGTCTGCACTGAGACCTTGGGTACAACATGAACAAGACAAGGAAATGAAACAAAAGAGGCAAAGGTGTGTCAGGAGAGTAAAGAAAACCCAGGAGCATGAGGTGCCTGAGCCACGCTGTAAAGAGAAGGGCCCACAGCTGGTAGCAGGTGACAGCATAAAGCCGAGAAAAGACCACGGGATTCAACAAAGGAGAGCTGCTAACATCCAAACAAGCAGCTTCAACGCTGCAGTCCAGGGGGAAAGTCAGATTGGAATGAGCTCAGAGAGAAAGGGAAGAGAGAAACTACTTCACATGAGAACACAATTACTTTGAGGGAAAGAAACAAGTTACCCACAGCTGAGAAAATAACATCTGAAGACAATCTGTAAAGACAAAAAATGCACTTATGCTAACGGGAAATAACCAGTTAAGAGGGAAACCGTGATGATGCAGAAGAGGACTGGCCTCAGACACAAGGAGACAGCTGGGGGTTTTGTTGCTCTTTGTTTTCCAGCAGCAAAGGCCACTTTCTCATAATAACAGTACATGAGTACAGACACAAAGACAGACGTGCGAGGGGGCGGAGTCTCACGGCACAGGACCTGCATTTATACTCCAGAACCCATTTACAACTGGCAGGTGTGCTTGTGTGCAGCTGTAACCCAGAGCTGGGGGAGGCTCACGGGGCAAAGAATGAAAAGTCTAATACAGGTACCTAATGATGATTTTGGTGATTAGACAGACAGATAGATAAAATTATGCAGAGCCATCAAAACTGTAAGTTATGAGATACAGATAGGCTGGGCAGTGGTGGTGCACGCCTTTTATCCCAGCTCTTGGAAGGCACAGGCAGGTGGATCTCTGTGTGAGTTCAAGGCCAGTCTGAGGTCAGCTAAGGATGTTACACAGAGAAACCCTGTCTTCAAAAACCAGAGAGGGAGGGGAGGGGAGGAGGGAGGGAGGGAGGGAGGGAGGGAGGGAGGGAGGGAGGGAGGGAGGGAGGGAAACAGAAAGAGAGACAAAGAGAAACAACACATCATTGATAAATATCTAAGAACCCTGGTCAGTTTTCATGCAGGATTAGCAGATTATATAAAAGAATTTCCCTAGAAAGTGATTGCATAGAGACACGTGTAGAAGTAGTCACCGCCTTAGCACAGTTAGCAAGCTTTACCCTACGAATGATAACTACAATTATCATCATTTGCCAGCATCCTAATACAGCTAAGCAACTAGGACACATTATTCAGATCTCTGTATACAGTTTTTCTTTCTTACTTTTTGGATCATATATATTAATACCATTTGATATCTGCCAAAGGCAGGCCTGGGAAAAATGTAACACTACTTAATTGAGGATACTCTGATGGTAGTACTGAATATGAACTTGCCACAGCTTAGAATGGGAATAGTCTCAATTAAGGAAGTATCTTGATTAGGCTGGCCTGAAAGCATGTCTGTAGGGGATTTCTCTCAGCTGTTCACTGACCCAGCACACTGTGGGCAGCACATTCCCTAGGCTTGGCCCTAAACTGTGCAACGGAGAAGCTTGGTAAGCAACAAGCAAGCAAGTAAAGCAGAGTAGGTTCAGCCATTTCTCTCTGTTCTAGACTCTGCATGTGTTGTGACTGGCTATGTGTACTTATGCCTTGATTTCCCCCTATGATGAACTGTAACTTTGAATAGCAAGCTAAAACAAACCTTTCCTCTCTTAAGATGCATTTTGCCAGGATATTTTAGTATAGTAACAGAAATAAAACTTGGACAGGTACGAACTCTATAAAATACACTGACTGCTTTCCAATTATTTCACGCCACACTTACCTAAAAGATTGGTACTTTCTATATATAACCAAAGTGTTCCAGTGAGGGCTAGTGGAAGGCTAAGTAGGTAAGGTGCATCCATGCAAGGGTGTGGACCTGAGAGCTCAGCAAGCCAGGGCCTATGGAAACGCTCAATGGATGTGGCACCTGCCTGGACTCCCAGAACCCGAGAGGAGATCCCTGGAGCAGGCCAGCTAGCTAGGCTAGCCCAGTCAGCAAGCTCTGGATTCGAGAGACCCTGCCTCAATATATAAGGTGGCCTCCTTATATAGGTGCACATACGTGCAACCACACACCTACAAACATGCACACACATGCAGCAAAGAGTTTCACTAAAATTTCCAATTTTATACTTCATTAACTTATATTTTACAAATTTTAAAAGTGCATCTACCGTGTTTCATATGTCACCTATTAAGCAATTTGACTGTGCTGACAAAACCTCCCTCAGGTAAAGCTCCCCAGTGTATCCTCCTGACAGGAAGGGGACACATGTGGAAAACTCCATCATGAAGCAAGGCTACGGAAGGTGATGGTGCAGGTTTCCCTTTGGTATTCTTACACCTCTGTGCAAAGTTCAAATCCTAGTTAGAAAGCGGGAGTTTCAACAGCAAAACATAAAATGCCATGTTCCGGTTTATCACAACTGCCCGGATGCTATGGTCACATATACTGAAAACTGATTTATGTATGCCTTTACAAATCAATTACAGCTTGACAAAGTCTGTGATATAAATGTCATTGCTTGAGAAAGGAGAAAAGCTTCATATTGTGTTAATTGCCCATACTAATTATTTTAATCAAAATGAATCTGCAATGAGCTCTTTAAATAGTTAGCTATAAAATATACATGTACCAACAGAAAATGAGCAATTAACTGGGAATTAAACTTTAAATTAAAAAGGCAAATGTGCCCAATTATTTACTGTCTAATTTAACTGTCAGTATAATATCTGAGTGTCAGTTTTAAACTTCCTTATTTAGCTATTATGTATAATTTATAAAACATTTCCATAAATGTACAGGACATATATACATATAATATATATACATATATATGTTATAAGCTTAACTCTGTCAGTTCTCATAAACTGTTATATACCTCTAATATTCCAAGAAAAAGACAGGAATTCTAAAGTACAGTAACATCTGAAAGCGGGATTCCACTGATGCTCAATTCTTTACATAGATGATGCAGTGTGTGCATATGACCTGTGCACTTGTTCCCATGTATTTTAAATCAAGACATTTACAAATGCCCACTGCAATGGGGGGCAGTGTAATAACTACTTGCTATCCCATATTGTTTAGGAAATAATGAGGGGAAGTTTTGCATATGTTCAAGACTGACAATTTTTGGAGACAGGTTTCACAAAGCCCAGACTGACCTTGAACATCTGATTCTCCAGTCTCCACCTCCCAGGTACTGAGATTACAGATGGCCCCACCACACCCGGCTCATTCACAATTTTCCCCAAATATTTTCAGTCCATAGTAGGTTGAATCCACATATATGAAACTCCTAAATACAGAGCTGACTGTCTATAAAGGAGGTCTTGAAGAACATTAAAACTAAGAAATAAATAGAATAAAAAGTAATTTCTTATAAAATATACTGGTTTCTGAGAAAATTAATCTGTATTTCATTACCTAGATTCAAACAATAACTGATACCATGAGAAAGAATCTTTCCTTCATAAAAACTACTTAATTTCAAATAAGCCATTAAATAACAAAGTATATTCGGTATCAAAATGAGTATTTTCTGAACTAAGTTACCACCTAATTTATTGTATTTCATAATATCACTCTTACTTTTGGCAAGTTCTTAAGTTAAAAGGTACCCGTCCTATCACCCAGAGCTGCATCCCCACAGCCAAGAGAAACAGAAAATACTTGAGCAATAATGATTCTAGCTGTTAACACTGACAAGGGTGAAAAAATACATAATTGGGGGCTGAGTAATTAATCAACTTGCAGTATATTCACATTGTGGTATACTATCTAGCAAAAAAATAAAATAAAGCAAGAGCATGAACACGTCTCAAAAACATGATGCTGAGCAAAGGAAACCACACATAAAATAGTATATTATATTAAAACTGTATATAGTACAATTAAAAATATACAGTGCTATAAAAATACTATTTTAGCATTTTTATATGAAATTCAAAAATAGGTAAAATTAGTCTTTACTGTCAGAAAATCAAAATAATGCTAGTCTCTGAGGGTTGGGAACTGCCTGGAAAAGAAACAAAAAAAATTATGTTGATAGCAATCTACATTTTGATAGGAGTATTATTTATACAAGTATGTCTATATAAATTGTATTTATAATATGTGTATTATAAATTATAAACATGTATGCTTACAAATTATAATATATATCACTGTGATGATTTGAATAACAATGACTCATATATTTGAATGCTTAATCATCAGGGAATAGCAAAACTTGAAAAGGATTAGGAGGTATGGCCTTGTTGGAGGAAGTGTGTCACTGGGGTTGGGCTTTGAGGTTTCAAAATCCCAAAGCCTGGCCCAGTGTCTCTCTTCCTGCTGCCTATGAAGCCGATGGAGAACTCTTAGCTGCTTCTCCAGCACCATATCTACCTATGGCACCATGCTCCCCACCATGATAATGGACTAAGCCTCTGAAACTGTGAGCCAGCCCCAATTAAATGCTTTCTTTTATAACAGTTGCCATGGTTGTGGTGTCTCTTCACAGCAACACAACCGCGGCCAAGACACTCACTGAACGGAATAACTAAGGTTTGGTTAATTAGAGATGCTCTAGAGGCAGATGTGGTGGCACACACCTGTAATCCCAGCACTCAGGAGGCACAAAAGAGAAGATCACAAGTTCTAAGCCAGCGAAGACACAAAGTGAGACCATGTAGCAAAAACGATCAAAACCCACCTTGGAAGATGCCTTTAATAATTTTTTTAAATTTCAATTACCAACAACTAACAAACTTTTCTTAATACAGATCTATCTATAAGGAAAAACCAACTTCCAGTAACTATGTTTACAGTCGTATGCTCACAAAAAATGTATTTCTCTATGGAACAGGAAGTTTAAAAGTAGTTACAGAACTGGACATTTTAGAATTCTGTCTAGTCTCTATCCGTATGAAGAGAAAAACGTCAACCCTTGCTCTCCTGAGACCCAGCAATGGACTCAGACAACTCGACACTCCGCAGTGCTGAGTCCTCCCCTCAACATCCGAACAAACTAAGCCTGGCACAGACTTGCACGTGGCAACTGTTCACAGTGGACTCACCTTGGAAGACTTCCTCCGACTTCTTCTCGTCCAGACTACCACCAATTTATCTGGCTGCCTGTTAAATTTAAAAAAATAAATCAAGTTTAGTCTTAGCACCTCTAAAGGGACATAGTGGGCTGGGGGTGGCTCCATAGATGAAATGCTTTCCACTCAGGCACACGGACCTAATTTCACCCAGACAATAGCCCGATGTGGCCGTGTGCCCTGAGGGCACAGAGGCAGGAGGATCCCAGGGCCAGGTCACTGAGAACTAAGATGGGGAGTGACAGAGACGTCAGAAACTGACCTCCAGCTGCTAACATAAACACACAGGTGACTGACTGCGTGTGCACAGACTTGCACACATGCACACACACGCAAGAGGATAAAAGATTACACAAAGCAGCTAAACTTCAGAGGTCTATATTCAAATACAGTAGATGATATATTCAGATATGAGCTAACTGAAGTAACTAATATTTCCTCTATAGACTTTTCTTAAAAAGTATAACAAGTTAATTCATTGTGACAAACCAAGTAGAATACAACACTTGGAATTAATTTAGAGAAAACAAGCATTAAAAGGGCACTTCCATAACTTGTCTGTACCACACACACAATGCTTCCAGCTTTCAGACATTTTCAGAATCATCTAATTACCCTCACAGAAACAATGCTGTGCTGAAAAACACGTATAGTACAAACCTGACCTGTATAAGGTCGTACGCAGCCTTGAAAACTGACAAGAGTCGAGACTGTAACTGAGACCTTCCGAGCTCATAGATCTATCTTCTGCCAAAGGAAATACATCTTTAGCTAGTACAACTAAGTTCCCCTGCATGTTTCTGGAAAATAATAAGATTATCCATTATTTTACTTACATTTTCACTTATTAAAAAAATTAATTAAAACATTTCCCATGCCAGGCTTAGTGACACCGCCTACAATCCTAGGTGCTCCCTGAAGACTGCAACGGGAGGATTAGAAGCTCAAGTGTAGCCCTGACCAGAGATCCTCCAGCTAAGAAGCAAAAGTAAAAAGAGCCCAGAGCACTGCCTAGCATGTGCGAAGACCTAAGTTTAAACCTCAGTACTGAAAAGGAAAGTTAGATACACAATAAACAAGAGAAGTAAAAATAACCTGCAACTGCATACATTACAGAGAGGCAGGGATACAGAAAAACCAAACAACAAAGTCACTGACGAATGAGTAATAAACTGGTGGAGTAATTAAACTTCTCATTAGTAACAACAGTCCCGCAGACAGTGGAGTCAAGACTTGAAGTGCGAGAGGAAAACAGCCGCTGTCCTAGAGTTTACATCCAGGTAAAGCATCACGTAAGCACCGTTTGGGTCCAGCAGATGGCACAGCAGCAAAGGGCAGCTGCTGCCAGGCCTGACCACCCGAGTTCAATACCCCAAATCCACACAGTAGAAGCAGAGAACTGACTCCCACAAATTATCCTGACTTCCACACGTGATACAAGCGCACACATACACAACACACACATGCATATGTGTAATAAAAATGATTACGCACAAATATGAAGCATTCACAATGTAAAGAGGGAAGATGTACAGAAGCCAAAGAAGTAAGGTAAATGCTAATGGGTGTTCTTTTTACGGGGCGGAAGTTAACATAACACACACACACAAAGACACACAAAAATAACCTGAAGGTGCCAAAATGAAAACTTTTGAATAAGAACGTATTCAAAGTTCCTGATGGCAATAATGAGCAAAATGATGTAATTCAACTGTGATGAATCTTCCCAGAGTGAGATGTTGGGAGCAGTGACCAGGTGACAGCGATGACAATTTCTATAAAACAGCATTAATCTGAGGCTCTGTGCCAACAGAGAACAAAAATAACCTAAAATTAAAAACAAAACAAAACTCTCCTCTCTCTGTCCTCTCTCCCCAGCCTCCCTCCAGCAGCTGTAGTCTTTAAGATGGCCTCCAGAGACCTGACCATGTGACCTCTACAACAACCGCAAGGTATCAACAATGGTTAACAGCAGTACGCCACGGCACTGGCTTACTTTCTAGGACAACTCTAAGTAATCCATAAACATCTTCTCTCCAATCAAGCCCTGAATGCACATCCCTTAGTTCTTAACAGGGAAGCCCTGCCTCTACCTCCCCTTTTCCTACCTGATAAACTCTTATTCGGTAGTCTTCTTTGTGAAATTCTGACTATTCCTTATTTCATCTTAGCACCGCCATTCACACACACAGTGTCAACACACACATCCCAAACCTCAGGCAGAGTTAAAGGCCCTACTAAGATCTCAGTAAATACCCGAGCCATGTCTCTATTTACACACTTTGCACGTAACATAGTATAGTTACTTCTCTCTCCCCTACTCGACCACACTAACTGATCAACTTTATCTCTGTATCACTAGCAACTAATGAGAATCTGGTACAGGTTCTAAGGCCCAATGAATGTTGATTACTAAAAAGAGTGATCCTAGGTTGCCTCCAATAATACCCACTTGATTAATTATAATTGATGAGCTCTTACTAAAGCCAGAAGCAGCACAACGCACCTTCTCTGAAGGGTATCTGAACTTCACAGGAATGCTTCTTTTGGCTACAACTAAAACCTCCTGGAAAGCCTTCTTAAAATACTGATTCTCATATACTAGCCCTGGAGAATCTAATTTAATAGTGGGTCAAGTGTGTAGAATTTTAAAAATTCCACGGGTGATCTCAACAGTGCAGTGATGGCAGTGAACTGGCTAACGTGGAACACACTTACACCACTAGTGATCGTGACAAGAGGGTCCCTTCTCACAGTGTCTCGCACTGCTGTTTGAATTTCACTTTCTCCTAGCTGGACTCTGAGAACACCCCCACCCTCAATCCATTTTAATGCTTCAGGAAAGTGAAGCTTTTTAACATGGAAAAGTAGGAGGGGCGGTCCTCTAACCTGTATGCCCTGTTCCAATAAAGTAAACAGAACATAAGTGACATATAAAAATACCCACGTAGATGGCTAAACTTTTTCGAGTCCAATGCTATCAATACTGCAACTGTCTTCACTAAGGGATGTGGGTGTCAGTGGCAGAGTGCTTACCAGCATGTGCAAGAAGACACTAGGTGTGATCCCAGCACCAGTGACATACACACATGGAAAACATACCTAAGCAGAAATGAGTCTGGCTTTATATTATCACACAGAATGCTCAAAAGTAAGTCATTCTCAAGAGAAGCGTACCAACAAACGGCAAATGGCTGCTGCAATTAATATTTTAAGTATTCATACTGTGCTCAGAAAGAGCTATTAAATATTTACTAATGCTCCTCCAAGAGAAAAGGGACAGCGTTAGCGTTTTCTCCAACTATCAGAAGGCCTGTATTTATAAAACTTTCCATCAAAAAAGCTAAGAAAACCTGACAGAGCTCAGGCTCCAGGGAGAATCCAATGATTGTGGTTAGCCAAGTATTACAGGGTAGTCTGTCTCCTAAGAACAGAGGAAGGAGAGGCCTTACAGGTATTAAAATACCCACCTTGAGACATAAAATGTGTGCAGTTGTACTTCCTATGAAATCTGTCTGAAGGGTTTCCCTGGAGACCTGAAGCCTTTCGATGGGTGGGCTTGTTGGAGAAAATCAGCTTTTGAGGGTAGAACAGACTAGACTGGAAGTTCTAAGCCAGCCTGGGCTGCAGGGTAACACCTTGCCTCAAAACATAAAAAACAAGAAATAAATATTTATCACCTTCCCTCTTACTTAGTCTCAGAGACCATGAGAATGAAAGACTTAAATTTGAAGATAGCAGGCTGTGTCAAACAGTGATTCTGACCCTATACTCTGGAGAGGAAAGGGGGTCTCAAGGAGGAATAAGGGAAGCAGTGGAGAAAGGAAGAGAGGACAAAGTCCGGATTACAAACCAGGAAGCTCCAACCTAAAACCTGCCCTCTCTCCCACTGCCGGATACAAAAGTAAGCTGAAAAAAAATCAATCCTAATTTAAACTTAAATTCCTCTATTCTTCTATGTCCATGTGTGTTGTATGTATGATGTAAACTTTAAAAGATATTTTTAACAATCTAAAACTTGGGCTGATGAAGTGGCTCAGCGGTTAAGAGCACTGGCTGCTCTTCCAGAGGACCTGAGTTCAATTCCCAGCACCTACATGATGGCTCACAGCCATCTGTAATGGGATCCAGTGTCCACCTCTGGTGAGGAGAGGAACATACCGACAGCACTCATACACAAAAATAAACAAATCTTTAAAAAAAATCCAAAACTGTCACATGAAAATCAGTCACATAACATTTTAAAGCAGTGGTTCTCAACCTTCCTAATGATACAGTTCCTCATGCTGTAGTGACCCCACCATGAAATTATTTTTGTTGCTACTTTCATAACTGTAATTTTGCTACTGTCAGGAATTGTAACATAAATATCTGTGTTTTCTGGTGATCTTAGGTGACCCTTGTGAAAGGGTGTTTGGCTCTCAAATGGGTCGTGACCCACAGGTTGAGAACCACTGTTCTAAAAGCTTCAAAGGCATTCAACAAATGTTTAACTGGGTGCCCACTACACTCCTAATACTAAATGGAGCTACAGAGTCACAATGGTGCAAGAAACCAGCTCTGACTGCCCGCTAAGCTGACAAAGCACTGTGAGGTGACTAAAGTAGCTATCAGTAGAAGGCACAGAGTTGGGGAAACACTGAGAAAAGGCGTCTTCAGCAGAAAGGAGTGTGTTCATAAACATCTCGGGAAGCACACACTAAGAAGAACCTGCCCAACAGCAGAGATTATTTGATTCAGAATTTGTAAAATCTGTAATTTATAATGGCACTTTTAATGTAAAGCCCAACAACGGGTGAGAGACTAATTACAGTATGTCTGCTTAGGAAATTATACAGAAATTAGAAATATTTTTCTAAGATCATAAGCCTATGACACTGCTTAGGATTTGTGTTAATTCAGATGTTAGCTGTTTTCTATGCTGTATAATAAAAGAGACACCAAAAGCAAATATCTCCCAATGAGGTACCAAATATTGATACTGACAATGTGAGTTTTCTATTTCTTCTACAATGAATGCACATTACTGGTCAAAGGACTGAGAACAAATGAGTGTTCGATGCCCAGCCATAAAGGGGACAACTTTCCTAGCCCTCCTAGCTTGGGAACAGCTGAGAAGAGTGGAAAGAAACTAAGAGCCAGAGGAAACTGGGGAAGAGGTATGGAACGCTGACTTCAGGACATGGTATGGCCGGCACTCTTGAGTTCTCAGCAGCTGTGATTACCTGCACACCATCGGGCCAGTCATATCTGTAGGGATGGGGTGGGGGTGGGCCACGACGCTCTACCTCCTGGGTGCTATACATTCTGCCAGCATTTGCTGAGGAAGGCAGAGACATTTTCTTTAGTGGAGCAGTCTTTCTAAGAACCCATGCATCTGTAAATAAACCTAGCGAATCTCACTGGATAACACCCACACACACTCACACACTCACACACACTCCAGCATAAAAGCAGAAATGGAGCTAGTTGAGAAGAGGATGGGAATTAGCTAATAAATCATTTTTATATTAAATTATTAGAGAAGGCAAAAAAGCAATACTTTCCCTATACCTTCTACTATAGATTTACATTATTTTATGCTGGGAGTGGTATATTCCCAGCATAAAATAATATATTTTTATTTAATATAAAATACAGTGAACAACAACATTTTTAAGTTTAGAATCAGGAGAGGAGAACTGAATTTTAAGAGTCTTCAGACTGAAGTTTGTTTTCTAAGTCAACAGAAGTATAGGAATAAGGGTAGCAATCCAGTCTTCAGTTAACACAATATTCCCAACGTCTAAGAAAAGTTTTTCCACACACCCTACCTGGCCCACCATCCTCCCACTTTCTTATGAAGTCACTCTTATCCCTTCCTATAGGATTCCAAAAGGCGGGGTGGGCCCAGGTAACACCAGAGAGATTTTCAGATCACCCACTCTCCTCCATGTCAATCAGAATTCTCACTTTTTCAGAGTCAGTATCTTTAGAGGAAAAAATATAAGGAAACTGGTTCAATCTAAGAGATGCACATTGACCAAAGACCCTTCAAAGATGGGACAATACACAGGAATGAACGCTAGACTGGGAGGCAGGAAACTTGCTTTTCCTAGGTCTGGCACGGAAGGACCTTAGAGACACTTCTCGGTTTCACTGAGGCTATTACCTAATGCATCAACTATAAAGAGACTACACAAAAACCGAAGCTGGTTCCAAATACTACGGCTCAGTGACTCATAACATCAGGCGGCACCAAATGGTTAAATGACTGATGATTTAAAAGAGAAACAAGAAACGCAGGACAGGATGAAGATTTGTAGTTCTCTAACAATCTTGAATTAGCTAACTAACATTACTATCTTAGCTAGGGTTCTATTGCTGAGTCAAAACACCATGCCAAAAAGTAAGCTGGAGAGGAGAGGGTTTACTTGACTTACACTTCTACATTGCAGTCCCACACTGAAGGAAGTCAGGGCAGGAACCTGGAGGCAGGAGCTGATGCAGAGGCCATGGAGGGGTGCTGCTTACTGGCTTGCTCAGCCTGCTTTCTTATAGAACCCCAGGATAGCACCACTCACAATGAACTGGGCACTGTCCCATAAATTACTCTAAAGCTGGATCTTGCAGAGGCATTTTTCTCAATTGAGGTTCCTTCCTTTCCAAAAACTCTTTCTTGTGTCAAGCTGACATAAGAGTAGCCAGCACAATTATCAGTATCATAAAAGTGGCAGGAATACCTTGACTGCTACAGATTCACACTTCCTGTCTAACACATAGTGCTAACCCTGTGAAATCACGAGAAGCCTCTGGTGCCAACAACTTCAACTCCGCCACCATCATCTTGGCACTGAAATGGCTCCACGAGTACCTGATGTTGCTTATGGAGCACAGTGCGCAGGAAATGTCTGAAACAGATCCTATTTGGCTCTCGCGTCATTTAGCAGAGAGCAAAACAGTAAGATAAGTGGTGTATGGCCCTCAGATCACACAGGGAGCCAGCTGACCTCGGTGACCTCTCTACCCTGAGAAGCTAATAAACAGTAAACTGTAGAGATGGCTGCAGAAGACCCTCAGTTTACTTCCCAGCACCCATGTCAGATGCCTCACAATGCTCTGTTATTCCATCTGCAGGGAATCCAAAGCCTCTAGCCAACATGGGCACCTGCACTCATGTGCGCGCACACACACACAGACACATGCGCATGCACACACTTAAAAACAGAAAGCTTTTTTTTAAAGTAAGTTTTCATTAGATTAGGCTATTTGTATCTCTGGATACAGACACACACACACACACACACACCCCTATATATGTACTATGTACTATCAAAATCTCCCAACATTTTAGAAAACATGCTCAGTAAAGCATGCCTCCATCCTCCACCCCCCCTCCAGCAATTTAATAGCTGTTATCTTGTAAGCGCTTACATTTCAAAGCACTGAGACCAAAATGGAACGTAATCTTTTTCACTAATATGAAATCAATGTTTCCAGGGATAAAAGAACTCAAATTTATATTTAAGCCTCTGAGTTATTTAGTAATAAGAAACCTAAATTATAAAAATAAGAAACAAGAAAACTAAGAAACCTTTAGAACATGGTAAGTGCAGATTCCTCCTAGAGTCCAGGGACCACTTAAAATGATTCCTAACAGACTTGATGTGCATAGGCACTTCAGCGTACAATGGGCTTATTCTTCTGTGGAAAGAGTCCTCGGCCACATCGGAACATTTCACGCAGGGTGCTATGAACACTAAACAAAAGAAAATCACCTTATCCCAGAAATACTTTTCTATTTCTCCAGTAGTAGTTTTTATCCTTCAGTAGGTACATCTGCCTCCGACTGCACTACACTGCGCAACTAGTTAATTATAACTAGCTAGATGAAATGTGTACAAATATAAATATACAAATATAAAAACAAGCATATAGGCATATACATCCACTCTGCACAAATGAATAAGAGGCCCAATATCAAAAGTGTGAAAGATCTTTGCCACGAGTAAAAACAATACCTTTTTTTTTTTTTTTTTTTTTGGTTTTTCGAGACAGGGTTTCTCTGTAAAACAGTCCTGACAGTCCTGGAATTCACTTTGTAGACCAGGCTGGCCTCGAACTCACAGAGATCCACCTGCCTCTGCTTCCCGAGTGCTGGGGTTAAAGGTGTGGGCCACTGCCAGCTGCAGCATCTGATCTCTAAAGTATCTTAGAGTGACTATTTGTGGCTAAACATATTGCACTGACGAAATATATGATCTCTGGCTGACAGTTTTTTAGAACTTACATGCCAGTATTTAAGACTTAGGAACACTCACACTGAAGAAATTCAGGTTGGTATACTTGAGCCAAACGTCGTTTTGACAAGCCATCATAAAGCACACTGTTCAGTATCACAAAACACTTAGTTTTTTTAATATAAATAGACAACCCACAAAGAGGGTGTCACTGCTGTGTATGAGTGACATGCAAGTCTCCAAACAATCCTTCTCTGTTGTTACAGTAAGAGCCACATGAGCACTTCCTTTAACTTAGCTTATTTCTCACCTGCCACTAAAACAAAAATCAGTATTCTGGGGGTATGTGCCTGATCCCCTAAATAGATGCGAGTAGAAACAAAGAATACATCAATCTAACCACACCCTCCACGATAATCATATAATCTACCCCAATCTACTCTGTCATTGATGCTTTTATCTTGATCCTGACTTTAAGGTTCAATCAAGAGATTTCCTTGCGGGGGGGGGGAGGGTATTCAGAAAGCATATACTGAGAAGGAAATGAGGAAATAAGATAAAAAACAGTCACAGGAAGACAGAAAGATCTGGATTTAAATACCAATTCACCTTCTGCTTGTACCATCTAGGCCCCAAAAGGCTTCTCACTTGTGAAATAAGAGCCCCACAGGCCCAATGTAGAAATACATTCAGATAACATGAGAATACTAATATTGTGTTGGAGACTTACTCCAACAAGCACAGGAAATAGAGAATATGTAAAATGCTAAATTAGAGGAATCACTATGGGCAGTACAATAAAACAATAAAGAGGGCAGGAGTATATTTTGGAAGACTTCATACATATACACCAATGACTCATTATTGTGCTTCTTGACTCAAATATTTTTATATTAGAAAAATTAGGTAGACAGAGACAAAAGAGGAGGAAGAACATGCAAGGGTGTCCACACATGCCCACACACAAAACACCCATTTAGACATACATAGACTATATATATATATAAATCGTTTATACTTTTAAATGATACAGTGTTGAAGAGAGCAAGAGTGGGGACTAGAAAGAGAGAGAAGTGAGGAAAAGGAGAGGGAAGACAAGAAGGAAGACAGCATCCTCCGAAAAGGGGGTGGGCGACCAGGCACTCCATGCACGTGTTCCATACTGTCTCCATCTTCAGTGTGAACAGCCAAGGACACCTGAGAAAAACCTAATAGAAAGGGCAAGATGCTACTTTAAAAATAAAAGACAGAGAAAAAGAAAGAAAACAGGAACTTGATGAAACTGAGACAATATTATATCAGAAAGAGATGTAAAACAACATTACAGGCATAAAAAGCGAAAGAGAAGGAGCCGTGGCAATGGTACCGTAGGTACAGTGCTTACCACACAAGCAAAGAACCTGAGTTTGGATCCCCAGAACCCAAGTAAAAAGCTAGGTGCAGGCCTGTCATCCCGACACGAGGAGGTGGAGACAGGAGGGTCCTGAGGACGTGCTGGCCAGTCAACTTAGCCAATAGGAGCTCTACATTCAGTGAGACCTTGTCTCAATAAGGCGGGAAGCAATACAAGAAGACATCCAGCCCTGACCTCTGCCCTCCACATATGCACACAGGAAATCATGCACCTGTGCACACCTGTGCACACACACACACATACAGCAATAAAAAGAAAAATGTAAGAGGAATGTTTAATGAAGAAGAACATTCCAAAAATTATGGGGTTTTTTGTTTTTTTTTAATTAAGAAAGCATAAAATAAAGAGTTGGAAGATGATATGAAAAACTTTCAGAACTACAATGAAATAGTTTTTTTTCAAAAGTTAAAAAAATTTAAATATGGAAGGTAAATAAAACCTGACTGACCTCTAATATATCAGAGAATAAAAGGTCTCCAGATGTCACTTGTGTCAGAGACTTAAATAAAAACTCCAAACAAGACCAGGACACTGGAGGGCCCAGAGGGAATTGGCTGCGCCACACCCAAGACAAGTTCAGAGTATGATTGCGGAAACAAAGCTGACAGAGCGTCCCTTGAGAGGAGCAAAGCACTGGCGGTCTGCTCACACAGGGCCTCCTAAGACACTGGTTTCCTAGACTCACCTCATCACATCCCACTGCCCAGGCACTCAGGACAGTGAGCATTAGCACAGACCGTGTGTTCTCCACCTGGTGCTGTGCTGGCTTTACGGACATGGAAATTGCAAACCTTAGGGATCATGGTGTAGAGGAGAGCCTAAGAGGCCAGGCAATGTTGAATTCTCAGGGCCTGAGAGAGTAATACATGAAACTTCGAGAGTGAAGGCGAAGACCTAAGGACACTGGAGAGGCCAGGAACACAAGACCAAGAAAAGCCACCGCCAGCAAGCAGAGGCAGCCCAAAAGAAAGGTCACGTGGGTTCAAGTAAGGAAATAACAGGGGCTGGGCCACCTAAGCCTGCTAGTATCATGCCTGTATCATGCCCCCATACACTAGCCATGAAGCTACAGGATCTGAATGTTTCCCTGCTAGGTCTCAGTGTTGTTTCCATCCCATCCATCATTCCGATGTTCTAGTCCTCCCTTTGGAAGTGTGACCGCTTGGGCCTGTCAGACCACAGTATAAGGGCTTGCAGTACAGTATTGCCTTTTCTTTATTTTATATGGCTAACATACATGATTTGTCTTGATTCTCAGGGGAGGTGGGAGGTTTGGACTTTTGCATAATGCTGTTAACTGTTTAGATTTTGAGGAAAGAATTCATGCATTTTCAGTTGTACACAGGGTAGTCACATCATGTGAGGTAGAATCATGACTTCATTATTTTCCTTATCTGGATGCTTGAAGGAGATGTGTTTGAGTGTCATGTTGAGGAGCAGACGTACAGTGGTTAGCCTTGACTGTCAAGGAGACAGACAGACACCTGGAAAACCTCTAAACCATTCTCTAAATACGTCTGTGAGGATGCTGCATGAAAGAGGTAGGGGGTAAAGAACCTATCTGTGTCATTGATGGTGACGTCACTGTCCCATAGGCAGAAGACAGTTCTGATGGGGAAAGCCTTGTTAACCAATAATCTTTAAGAGGCGGAAACTAGTTTAAGCATGACTTTCTGTGACAGGGAGATAAAAACCTGTGCACCACCCAGGTGCGCTCTCTGTGTAGCTTCCCCGCCGCGGTAAAGCAGAGCCTGGATCTTCCATTTCTGTGGCCTGAGCTTTCCCCTTATAATAAAATATAATTGTTTATCCTTCGCTAGCCTGGTTTTTTCAACACAGTTCAATCAGTAAAGTGCTTGTCATGCAAGACTGAGAACCTGAATTCAATCCACAGCAAAAACATAAAAAAGCTAAGCAAGTCTGTGCACGCCTGTAGTCCCAGCACAGAGGAGGCAGGGACAGGCTGGTGTTAGCCAGACCGTCTAGCCGAATCACCAAGTGCCAGGCTCAGTAAGAGCCTCTGCCTTGAAAAGTAGTGGAGAAGCAATAGATCTAAAGTATTTCTCTACTTTTGATTGGGTGTCATGAGCATTTAAATTATCTTTCTTTTTAACTTTGATACACAATAGACTGCTTGTATATCCATACAGTCTCTAAGTATTTATTCTGTGTGTGTTCCTAGTCAATCCCTTCATTTTACTTCCATGTGAGTATGTCAAACAGAGAATAAGTTTTATGATAATGCCAATACTATGACTTGGAAAAAACTTTAACTGATATCAACTTACAGCCTCTACACACAGGCACACACTGTGCATATGCACACATACATGACCACACACATACAAAAAGTAGGGAACCTAGGTGCTGTGGAATAATCCTTCTGTACACTGTGAATATGTGTTATTCTCATTGGTTAATAAAAAGCTGACAGGCTGGTAGCTGGGCAGGAAGTTAGGTGGGAAAGCAAAACAGAATAATAGGAAGAAAGATGACGGAGACAGGAAAGATATCAGCCAGCCTCTAAGAAAGCAGGATGTATAGAAATGAGGTAACAAGTCATGAGTCACCTAGCAATACATAGATTAATAGAAATGGGTTAATTTAAATGTAAGAGTTACTTAGTAACAAGCCTGAGCTACTGGCAGAAGAGTTACATGTATAAGTAATATTAAGCCTTTGAGTGATCATTTGGGACCAGGCTGTCAGGACAGGAAAACTCCGCCTACACCTGGGTGTACAAGCCTGTCTCCACACTGCTTCTTAGAAGCCATAAGATGAAGGGCTTCTCCCACCATGGTTCTGTCTTTGTGCTCTTCCTTACCCAAGGTTAAAGGAACAAATCCAACCAACTGTAACATGAGGGGGCCTGCTTGTTGGGGTTTCTGTCCCGCCTGGTACCCCACAGTTGGCAAGACCCAAAGAAAATCACACAGAGATCTCTATAAGTTATAAAGCTGATTGGCCTATTAGGTCAGGCTACTTATTAGCTCTTGTAGCTTATATTAACCCATTATTCTGATCTATGTTAGCCATGTGGCTCAGTACCTTTTTCAGTGGGCAGGTCACATCCTGTTTCCTCCGTGATCTGCACAGGACTGGGAGAAATCAACTTCCTCCTTCCCAGAATTCTGTTCTCATTGCATCATTCTATTTCCTGTCTGGTTTTCCCGCCTATACTCCCTGCCTGGCCAATCAGCATTTATTTAAAACATGGTTGACAGAATACAGACAATTCTCCCTCACCAGCCAACCTTGCCCTGAAACTGAAGCCGTGCACATCTTTCCTCACTTAGAAGGAAAAATAAAGTAAGGGAGATATAAAAACTTTCTCCAACAAAATCTAAAAGTTTTTTTTTTGATGGAACCACTAACTTTCAAGGAATGTTAAAGGAAGTTCTTCACAGAAAGTGAAATAGCACACATGAGAAAATAAAATTTACAAAAGAAAAGGGGTGAAAGCAAAATAGAAATTTTTACTTTCATTCTTAATTGGTTTAAAAAGTGAACTTACTGAAAACAACAATGTATTTGGCTACATTTGCTTTTATGAACCTTGTAGACTATATATTTATATATGTAGGTATATACATGTATATAAGCTTATACATGTGTATGACTGCAATGGCAAAATAGCAGAGAAGAATTCACGTTACTTTATCCTCAAGTTCTCACTATCTTGTGTTATTCGAAAGTGATCTTGGATTAACTGTAACCATTGGCTGCAAACTCTAGAGCAACTACTCAAACAATGGAAAAAGGAAGAATAACTTATAAGGTAAAGGGAGGAAACACCCAGTTAAAGGAAAAAGAAGGGCCAGAGCGATGGCTCTGTGACGAGGAGCACCAGCTGCTCTTCCAGAGAATCTGGGTTTGATTCCCAGCACATACATGGCTGCTAGCAACTGCCTGTAACTCCAATTCCAGGGGACCCAGTGTGTTCTTCTGGGCTCCTTGGGCGCTGCACACAGGTGGTGCACAGACATACCTGTGGGCAAAACACTCACACACATGTAGCACACACACATGTAGCGTGCTGGAGTGGGGGAAGTCAGAAAAGAATGATAGAAAAATTCAGGAAAATACATTTGACAAAATCTGATACCTACGTGTGGACAGAGACTGCTAGTTCTACCCAGACCCAAATAATCTGACAGAAACTATACTGATTACAGCACTGTTTGACCGATGACTCAGGCATATTTCTAGTTATCTCTTAAATATTAAATTAACCCATTTCTATTAATCTGTGTATCACCACAAGGTTGTGGCTTACTGGAAAGGTTCTGGCGTCCTTCTCCTTCGGCAGCTACATGGCATCTCCCTGACTGCCTTCTTTCTCCCAACATTCAGCTGAATGTTTCACCTAGCTCTATTCTGCCCTGCTATAGGCCAAAGCAATTTCTTTATTAACCAATGGTAATAAAACATATTCAGAGCATATCGAGGGAAATCCCACATCACCTACTCATGATTTAACAAAACAAAAAACCCTCACAGCTAGCTAAGTAAGTTTATTTGATTAAAACTAATATAACACACACACACACACACAGAGAGCTAGCATCATACTCAATAAAATCAAGAATAAGGCAAGAAAAGGCAGGCAGGTAGATCTCTGTAAGTTCGAGGCCAGCCTGGTCTACAGATCAAGTTCCAGGACAGTCAGGGCTACACAGAGAAACTCTGTATTGAAAAAACAAAAAACAAACAAATAAAACAAGGAGTAAGCTTTGGCCAGACAGTGGTGGTGCGCACCTTTGATCCTAGCACTCAGGAGGCAGAAGCAGGTGGATCTCTAAGTTTGAGATCAGCCTGGTCTACAGAGTTCCAGGACAGCCAGGGCTACACAGAGGAATCCGGAGGTTGAAGGATGGGGAGAGGGAGAAGAAGGAGACAAGGTCCCCTCCTGCTACTACTTTCCTACACTGCAGGAAGTACTGTGGAACACAGGACAATGGACATAAGGACATGACAGTGGGAATCACCAGAATGCAACAGTTAGCAAGCTCAGTGGTATCTCAGGAGCTCTTTAGCGCCCACCACACCCACGCACAATGCTAGCAATGGGTGATTTTCCTCCAGTCTGGGTAATACATTAAATGCAGGGCTCCTTTCTTGTTAAGAGAATGCCAAAATTACCTCCCAAGCATTTCATCAACAAGCTACCATTTCTACAGTTGACACTTATTTCATCAAATAATCTCCTACCCTTCTGCTAGGCTGAAAACTACACTTTGAAGTTTGAACTCAGTATAAAACAACATATTCATGTCTAATAACTGCTTTGTGTGCCAATCAAATATGGCCTAATGTATCCATGCCATTAGATACAATAGGGAACACCGTAGGAAATGGGAAAACATAACAGAATTCTTTCTCCTTTATTCCTACAAGTTAACAGTTGAAGCCCTTGTGATTTCTTTTAGGAAATGCTGAGCTAGGAGACTTAAAAGCCTTTCCCCTCACCCAGTGAAATGCATGAGCATTTGCTTGTTACTCCCCACAGGGGGCACGTGACAAACCAGGAAAATCATGTTCTGAAAAGTTTACAGTCAAAGGAAAGAAAATATACACAAAGACTCAACTATAGGACTGCAGATTCCACTGTGCTAATGTTAGCCCTCCCCAGCAATCAGTTACTAGCCCACACTTTTCTGCTCCTCCTTTCTAGCCTTCTCAGAATTGTTTTATTAAAAGAAAAAAAAAAGGAAAGTTAGTTATACTATAGGAGAAGACACAGAAATTTAAAAACCAAAATTATTTTATGCAGAATGGAAAATAATTATAACCTCTGGGATCCAGGAATTCCTGGCACCTGTGTCACAAAGAAGTACCATTCCTAATGTATTTAATAGTCCTAAAAAGTTAGTGTTTCAGAAAGCATTTTTGTATGTTTAAATAATCCATGTCTTGCCAAAAAGACACATTATTCTTTAAGATCATGTCAAAACTCCCACAGTCTAAAGTATAATAAAGTTTCTGTGCAAAATCAGAATTTCAGGATACTGTGCCACATAATTTTGCCTCAAAGTTTTAAAAATAAAACAATTAGGACTAAAATGGAAATTTTAAAGCTCTTTAGTGAAAGGAGCAGGACAGGACCTCTAACATGCAGACGCTGGGACTCAGTAAAGCCGCCTCAAAACTGAAGCCATCTCTCCATGGCAATTCCCTTCTACAAAAATAATTGATTTCTTTCCTTCTTAAACAATGCCACAAATTATTTTTTAAAAATTCAGGAAGAATCGGGAATAGGAATGAACGTCAACCCATAGCCCACTCTTTGTACCGTAACAACAATTCAAAGTGCCCATGTGGCACTGAGTGAGTCCGTCACGATAACACACAGAAACAAGTGAAGAGTGACTGTCAGCAATAACTACTGTGCCTGGCCACCCTGGACTGGCTCCTGGAGCGGACAAAGGCCATCGATCGAAACACTGGCAAGTCTGAACAAAGTGTGGAGGTTAGCTGACGGTAAGATCCCGTGCTAACGTACAGTTGCATACATATGGGCAAAGGAAACGGGATGAAGGAGGCATGCAGATACTCTACAGCAGCTTTTAACTTCTGAAAAGTTCAAGTCTGAATAAAGCACACAACCATGACCAAGTGGAATGTGTTCAATGTCCGTGAGGGAGGTACTATATTCAACAAGCTGTTACTGAGGAGCCTGGCATAGTAGCTCACACATAGAAACTCAGCATTCAGCAGGCTGAGAGAAAAACTGCCTAAGTTAGAAGCCAGACTGGACATTATAGTGATTCCAGGCCAGCCTGGGCTATAACATAAAACCCTGTCTCAAAACAAGCAAAACAATCCATTTCTATAACGTATAAGGCCACAAAACTAAAAAAGAAAAGTAGTAATTGTGTCATTACATACAGAAAAGTGTTTGACAAAATCCAACATCAGTCTAAGATCACAACTCTCAGGCAACCAGGGATAAAGGGAAACTTTCTCAACTTAACAAAGGATGCCTACCAAAACCTACACCTTACAGAAATGAGGAAGAATACCTTGTAAAAGTAGTTCTTACTTAGGGAAACACATTAAATTTCACTAATTTACAAACTTATCTATGCTTCAAATTAAAGAGAAAGCACAGATTTTGAGACTAGAATCAGAAAACTAGAGTAAAAGATGAATTAGAAGTAAGATATGAGCCAGGCGGTGGTGGCGCACACCTTTAATCCCAGCAGTCGGGAGGCAGAGGCAGGTGAAGCCCTGTGAGTTCAAGGCCAGCCTGGTCTACAAGAGCTAGTTCCAGGACAGCTAGGGCTGTTACACAGAAAGCCTGTCTTGAAAAACCAAAAAAGGAAGGAAGGGAGGGAGGGAGGGAGGGAGGGAGGGAGGGAGGGAGGGAGGGAGGGACATTCACACACACTCAAGTGTGCCACGCTTTTAAGTATGCCTTTGATACTCCCTCTGAGTTCAGGCAATCCCCCGGGGGCTGACACCACAGGGAAAAAGTGAACATAAAGTATACTTACAAGGAGAGAAAAAAGAAGAGGGGAGAGCAGGGCCAGCGATAGGTCCAGCTGCACCTGGGAGCACAGCAACAACGCTATACCTTGACAAGTGCACAACTTAAATGAAATGAAACCCACCCTTATCAATCTCTCTACATCTCTGCTTAGATGGAAAATCACTAAAATCAGTCTTTAAATCAATGAACCTGATCAAATAAATATATTCACTCTGACGGGTATACAGGCGGCAAAGCTAAAGCAGGATGAATCTCACACTTTCTAATAAAGAAAAATCACCAATTGGCCAAATCATAGCAGGAAAATTCTAAGCCTTAATTTGTACACATTTCTGGAGTATCAACAGGTGTGCTGTCCAGAATCTCGCAAAGGTTTCCTTGAGCAAAGAACTGGAGAAAGAATAAAATTCAGGAGCTGTAAAAGCTGACTTCATGCTCGTGGGCAATTTGGAAACCTGAAAAATACCGAATTACAGTGGTGTCACTGAACTCGCTCTGTCTGAACAGTGCTCCAGTGACTCAGACCAGGGCGTTGCGCCACTGGTGAGAGAAGAGTTCGGTCACACCAGCAGTGTGCAGCCCCGCACGGGCATGAGTGTAGTGAGTGACCAAAATGTGGGCTAATGAAACTGAGGAACTAAAGTTGTAATTTTACTTAATTTAAATTTAGATTAAAAATAGCTACCTATGATTATTTATTCCTCTGCTGGCTTATACAGAACTATATTCTTCTAGATTTTCCAAGCTGCACCTTTGGTTTAAACTGGATGACAGAAAACTCAGTCCTTCAGCCATATTTTCTTAAAGGAATTTCATTTAAAACCGACAGACACATAACCCATTTAACAGCAATTCTCAGTTCCACTCAGGTCTCACTATATGACCCAGGCCTTGGCCAACTGAATGCTAAGTTTATAGGCCTATGCCACCACACCCAGCTTTATGGTTTTTCCCCCTTGGGGGGGGGGGTTTCGTAATACAAACCCTCTTTAGCTTAAGTTTTAAGAAAAGGACTATTACATAAGCCTATGTGTACTTTTGTCTGCAAACCTGCTAAATCTCAGGTCCAGTGGGTTTCTCTCCAGGGCCTAGCAATACCAGTTCTCCTACACCTGAGACCTCCACTCTGCTCCATCTAGAGTTCTAAGTTAGTAACATGGCTACTTTAAATTCTTAAGCTGACCAACTTTGAAATATGCAGGGAGGGATCGTTACAATATCTGTGAATCAAGGCCATTTTTATACTGTTTTAAACTTAGAAGTGTTGTTAAAATGCCAGGATTAATTAAAATGGTAAAGTTTCCGAAAAGACAAACTTACCAAGGAAAATCTTCAAGTATCTCCCAGCCCAACTCCCTGAAAGCATCGCACTAAGAGCATGAAACACAGTGGGGTCACACTAACCAAGAGCATGAAGCACAGTGACGTCACACTAACCAAGAGCATGGAGCACAGTGGGGTCACACTAACAAGAGCATGAAGCACAGTGACGTCACACTAACCAAGAGCATGGAGCACAGTGGGGTCACACTAACAAGAGCATGAAGCACAGTGACGTCACACTAACCAAGAGCATGGAGCACAGTGACGTCACACTAACAAGAGCATGAAGCACAGTGACGTCACACTAACAAGAGCATGAAGCACAGTGACGTCACACTAACAAGAGCATGAAGCACAGTGACGTCACACTAACAAGAGCATGAAGCACAGTGACGTCACACTAACAAGAGCATGAAACACAGTGGGGTCACACTAACCAAGAGCATGAAGCACAGTGACATCACACTAACCAAGAGCATGGAGCACAGTGACGTCACACTAACCAAGAGCATGAAGCACAGTGACGTCACACTAACCAAGAGCATGGAGCACAGTGACGTCACACTAACAAGAGCATGAAACACAGTGGGGTCACACTAACCAAGAGCATGAAGCACAGTGACGTCACACTAACAAGAGCATGAAGCACAGTGACGTCACACTAACAAGAGCATGAAACACAGTGGGGTCACACTAACCAAGAGCATGAAGCACAGTGACGTCACACTAACAAGAGCATGAAGCACAGTGGGGTCACACTAACCAAGAGCATGGAGCACAGTGACGTCACACTAACAAGAGCATGAAGCACAGTGACGTCACACTAACAAGAGCATGGAGCACAGTGACGTCACACTAACAAGAGCATGAAGCACAGTGGCATTCTGCTGGAATTTCACTACCTGCCCTTCACACTCAGCCCGACTCCTTTTCAGACATTATGCAAAACTCCTGATGCAGGGTATCAACACCCTATTGAGCACTGAGTTCACGATGCTCCTGCCATTTTTCCCTCAGTACACTGGACTATTTACAAATCAGACAGAGACTGTTTCAGTGACTCTTCTGTTGAAATTTCCTACAAAGTTAGAACACATTTGATGCCACAATAGTACATTTTTAGAAATGTCAAAGTTTAAGTTTTCTGGGCATTTTAACTGCAAAACTAATATAAGATCAAGCTAAACCCTAAGAGTGGAACTTCACAGAATCTCTTAATATTTCACCCATAAGCTCTTTAAAACAAACTTTTAAAAAATAAGCAAACCAAGATTTAGTGGAAATAAGAAACTTACTACAAAACAGATAGAATTTACTCCCTGGCTTCTTTTTTATTCATGACAGAAAGAAAACATTTCAAAAACACTACCATAGGGGTGGAGAGAAGGCTCAGTAGTTAAGAACAAGTATTGTTCTTGCAGAGGACCTGAGTTCAATTCTCAGCACCACACCAGGTAGCTAGCTCACAACTGCTTGTAACTCTAGCTCCAAGGGTAGCCTCTGACCTCAGGCACATGAACATATACAGACACACACAATAACACATAAATAAATAATAAAATTTTTAAAAACCGACTACTGTAAAGACCTAGATCTTAGGCTGGCATAAGGCTCAACAGTAGAACACTTGATGTTTAAGGCCCTGGAGAAAAAGGGACAGAGAGAAAAGAGGAAAGAAAGGATCCCAAGTGTGTCACTGATACAAGACACACACAATGATGATAAATTATATCCATGTACTAAGCACTAATGATTGAATTGAAACCATTACTAAAGAAAAAGCTATAAAACTATATAAACTGGCTTTGCTCCAGCAACAAAAACAGGTACTTCCTGTTCCCAAACACAGATCACCAGAACACCACATCTCGGTCAGCACTCGAGGCTCTCTGGTTTACTACATGCTCTAAGTCTTCAGCACCAATTCATTTTTTTCACAACACTCCTAATGTTTAGGTTCCATTTCCAGTCTTTTTGCTTTCTCTAGCCTGACCACGGGTAAGGACAGAAAAGGCAACGGGTAACTTCCTGGACACGCACCAAGTCAGCTGCAATCCTGACCCCTTCGGTGTTATTTCCCTGGCCTCCCGAACAGCTCTGACCTAGAACATGGATGGCACCCCACTGGAAATCAGGTACTGGGAGGTCGCTTGTTCACGTTCACACTGCCAGGAAAGCATACACTCTGTACATACACAGACCTGAATCCTCCCCCAAAGTTGTTCCAAAGTCTTTCTATAGGGCCACAGTATGGTGCCTTGAGTTCCCTTTATGCAGTTACTCTATGATAGAGAGCAGAAATCAATGAACTTTTTGCTTTTCTTTTCTATAGCTACTTTGTGTTTTGATGTTTAGTTTGGGTGTTTTTTTGTTTGTTTGTTTGTTTTTGTTCTGTTTAAACAGGGTTTCACTCTGTAGCCCAGTCTGACCTAAACTCTCTTTGTCATCTAGGCTGGCCTCAAATTCCTCCTGCCTCAGACTCCCCAGAGAAACTTTTTCTTAAAGGGCCAAATAGTAAAAACTTTAACCTTTGCAGCTATCCAATCTAGGTGGTTGTGACTCTCATTATAATATAAAAGGAACCACAGACAAAATGTGTAAGAATTTACAGGGCTGTACTTTAACAGCGAGATGCAGCTTGACTCAGGCAGGTCAGAGTTGGTCAACTCTTATCTATTCTAGAGGTATAGGTAGTCATGGGCAGAGTTAAACACTTAGATAAACACAGCTATGACCAATTATGGCAAAAGATTCCATTATGTGTCTTAAACGACCAATCACAACTGAATTTTGTGACGCTATACTTCACAGTGGATAAGCATTTAAATCTGAATAAAGCGTTACGTATATCAATTCCAGTTTTTAAGTTACTCCAAAGATTACTATCATAGAATCAGAAACAAGTTAGCATGCTGAGAATCAGTGAGTAAATAACTCATTGGTAGAAGTACCCACAACAAGCCTGGATACCTGTGTCTGTTCCCCAGATCACAGTGGAAAGAGAACCGACTCCCAAAGTTGTCCTCCGATACACACACACACACACACAAACACACACACACATTTTTAAATTAAAAATTTTAGTACTGCTAAAAATGTACATCTTTCAGGGCAGTTGAGATGTCTCAGTGATTAGAAGCACAAAGCAAGCCGGATGGCCAGAGCTCAATCCCTAGACCCCAAACTGGAAACAGAACCGAGGCCTAAAAGGTTTCCTCTGCCTTCACATGCACGCCGCCTCCCCCACACACAAGGGAGGAGAGGGTAGAATAATAGTTGGATTTTTTTTCAAGAAATAAGGTACATGATTCACATAATTTACGACACAAAAAACAATAAAACCTCATCTGTCTAGAGGCAAGCTCAGAATATAGAAAGAAATTGTCCTTAAATTATAAAGAAGAGCAACAAACACATGCTTACATTTAAGACCCAAATTAATTACAAGGATGTGTGCTCCTGTTTGTTTGGTTTTTTTTTTTTCTGAGCAGCGTTCCTTGGGAGCCTGACCTTGCAACACCCTCTGTTGGCCAGGCTGGCCTTGAACTCACAGAGACCCACCCACCTCCGCCTCCTCAGTGCTGGGATTAAAGGTGTGCACCAAGGGGACCGGCACCTGGGCCTTACAGGGGTGTCCATCACACCCTCTAAAAGCATCCCACTGATTTCTCCCTTCTATCTTTGACCTGACTCACTCCATTATCTCCGCCCCAGCAGTTCTTCAGTGTCCTTAAACTCTGTAAGTCATAACCCTCCCCTTTTCACCCATTTTCTCACCATTCATGCCCTGACTTTTCTCTTTCCCCAGCCTTCCTCTATTGGTGCAGAGCTATAGCTCTCAATTCTCTATTGGTGCAGAGCTATAGCTCTCAATTCTCTATTGGTGCAGAGCTACAGCTCTCAATTCTCTATTGGTGCAGAGCTACAGCTCTCAATTCTCTATTGGTGCAGAGCTATAGCTCTCAATTCTCTTTTGGTGCAGAGCTACAGATCTCAATTCTCTATTGGTGCAGAGCTATAGCTCTCAATTCTCTATTGGTGCAGAGCTATAGCTCTCAATTCTCTATTGGTGCAGAGCTACAGCTCTCAATTCTCTATTGGTGCAGAGCTACAGCTCTCAATTCTCTATTGGTGCAGAGCTACAGCTCTCAATTCTCTACTGGTGCAGAGCTACAGCTCTCAATTCTCTATTGGTGCAGAGCTATAGCTCTCAATTCTCTGTTGGTGCAGAGCTATAGCTCTCAATTCTCTTTTGGTGCAGAGCTACAGCTCTCAATTCTCTATTGGTGCAGAGCTACAGCTCTCAATTCTCTATTGGTGCAGAGCTATAGCTCTCAATTCTCTGTTGCTCTTCCCTAGGCTATCCATTCCTGACAAACACTAGCCAAAGCCAACGCTCAAACTAGCTGGATTGAAACATGCAGTCCTGGTGTTTGTGTCCTCTACATCCTAAACCGAGTTTAAAGGCCCTAACACCAGCAGCCCTAGTTCTCTGTCAATTCACTCTCATTGGGACAGTTTCACACCATTTCCCGCCTAGAACCTTCCCAGCTGTCTGTAGCTTTGAATTCTGCCCTAAGAAAAGAACAGCAGCAGAGAGACTCCCACCTCCCTCCCTGAGCCCAGCAGTGCCCCCATTAGCACACTGGGATATTGCCAGGTAAAGGTAAACATTGAACTCTCCCCTTTGTCTCTGCTTTGCAGCAGAGGCTCTCCACCAGCCTCACGGGAACACGGGTGCATCCTCCCGAGGCCAACGTTGTGAAGCTTTCACCCCACAGTCCTCTGAGATCAGTTTCCAACGCCATCAGCTCTGGCCAACTTGTCAACCCCAAAGCTGTTCTGCTCACCCCTGAGTGAACCAATACTTCTTTCTTAATTTGTTTTTTTCTGTTTGTGCTCTAGGAAAACACACTTTCCTAATCCCCCTCTACTCCACTGCTACCTGTTTCAGTCTCTGCAAATGACAGTGTCTCAAGCCCCAGACCTCAACTCTCTTCTCAATCTGGATGAAAGCCATAGGAAATTTCCCACAGTCCCACAGTTGTATTACCTGCATAGAACCCCACCCTCTTCCCTCCCATGGGTGAGACCCTCACCAATTAACTGACTGATTAAGATCTTCGTCTGGATGTCTCAAGAAACTTTAAACAACAACAAAACAAACCTCCTGGTTTCTCCCTCACACCAAGCCTTTCCTCCTGTGTCCAGCCCTCTATAGTCGCTGCTCACCCGCCACTGACGTCACAGCCTACCAGCATGTTCTAGCCCCTGTATTCTCCGCATGTTTTTTCCAAGCTGCACTAGCACATCATTTGTCAAAGTCACTGCACTCTGCACTTACACAAGCGTATTTCACTGTGTGTAAAAAAGTAAGTTATGCCTCAATCGAGTATGATGATAGTGGTGGGTTTGGGCATGTGTTTACACAATCAGCCATTTCTCCATTGAGCTGCCAAAATCAATAAAAGAATACAGCCCTTTACCATTGCTCCTGGTTACCTCCTAGACATTTGCGGGCAAGGTCCTATTGCTAAAGACACCACACACCTGAGTCATGAGACATGGAGAAATCAGGCTGGTACTGGCATGGCTACTTTCATAGCACTGGCGGGCTCTATGCATGACATACTGAGATGTAAAGTACTCAACAGTCTTGCCCCCACTGTGGACTGTAAGCTTCAATAATGAATGGCCTGGCAAGATAGGTCCACTTGCACAAAAATAACTCAAATGTTATGGGGAAAGCACTCACTTTCTGATTGCACTCAAAAGTACACGCCACAAAACAGAACTCAAGTCTGGTTCCACTAACTGGGACTAAAACCTGTGGCCGACGACTAGGTAAGAGGCCCTGAGGAGCCTAACACTGTGGCTCTGTCCTGGTTTGCTTTCTGCTGCTGGGATGAAACACTGACCAAAAGTAACTCGACAAAGATGGAATTTACTTGGCTTACAGGCTATAGCCCATCATTGAGGGAAGGAACTCCAGGCAAGAATCTGAACATAGGAACTAAAGCAGAAACCATGCTGCTTACTGTCTTGCTTCCAGCCTCACATTTGGCTACTCTTCTTATACAGCCCAGGTCCACCAGCCTAAGACTGTGATTGCCCACAGTGGGCTGGGCCTTCCTGTATCAATTAACAATCAAGAAAAAAAGGCCTACAACAAATTAGCAATCAAGAAAAGGCTCCCACCACATGTCCACAGGCCAATCTGATGGAGACAATAGTTTAACTGAGTTTACCTCCTCCCAAGATTAGCCACCACATTCTGCTAAATTAGCGTAGTATTAAACTGACCCCTAAATTACTTTCATGCTCATACATCAGTGCCTTTCTCAATCCTCAAAAGAAAGCTTCTTTTTGCAGAAGATGATGATTAATACAAAGACTCACAACTAGTCAAAATGCAGAGAATGAGAGATTGTGGAGTGTTCAGCTCTAAATGGTACATCTACACCACACACACACACACACAGCTCAGGGATCCTCACAGAAAAGGTAGTAGACCTACAGAACAACATGGCACTGGACATGATAGAGCTTCTATACACATAAATTCAAAGTAGCTGTGGCTTCCTGCATAAGACCTGCACAAGACCACACCAGTGAAAATCCCAGGGAAGAGTTCACGAAGTCCTATCCATACCTAATGCACAACTGGCAACTGATGGCTACTAGGAGAGAAAGCGTCTTCTTTGGGAATTCAGCCCGAGAAGCTCCAATAGCTGGTCCTACATCCGTGCACACAGAGGCAACACTACATGTACTCAGTAAGAACATATAAAAAAAGAATATATGGAGTTGGGAGAGAAAAGTAGTAGGTAGGGGAGAAATTGGAAGAGGAGAGAATGGATGATTTGATCAAAATCATGTGAAATGTTCAAACAATTAAAAAAATTAGAAAAAAGGGAAAGGCAAGAAATGCCAAAGAGGCAGGAAGATAACAGGTTTGTGGCCATCCTAGAACATAAACAGACCACACACACACACACACACACGAGTGCACGCAAGAGGGGTAAGGGAGAAAGATGAGGAGCAATGTGGGAGAGAGGTGGAGAAGAGGAGAGCATGCGCCCTTGAGCCATTTCTCACCACATTATACCAGACGGCCTATTGTGGCTTTCAAGCTGGCATTCCAGCTTCTAATTTTACTGATGGCAGAGTGTATTCTGCAAAGCATTCAAGACAGTATTTTGGAAATGTAAAGCAGATTAAATCTCCCTGCTCAAATCCTTCCAATGGCTTCTCACCACACTTAAAACCCCAAAGCCTCAACAAGGCTCTCATCCCTATCCCTTTATCACTGTTCACAGTTGTCCAGACACACCTTTCCCGATACTCCAAACTATACCGCGTCTCCAATTAGTTTGTTCTTCTTTTCGAAACTTAGCTCAAAAGTTCTTTACATCAAGGCTCCTGTAAAACTGCATCTTCTATTAGTCAATACAGAAACGCTTAAGTCACCAAAGAAGCTGGCCTGAAATGGAGACTCCTTGATATAATTTGGGTTTTATAAATTAAAGGTAATACTTAAAATGTGTTTAGCTTTCTATGCCAATGAGAAAACTAAATTGTTATCAGAGCAGCATCAAACCTAAACAGTGAGAAGAACTAGTTTTTATTTTCCAAGTCCTAGTAAGAAGAATTGTAAATGTGTGTGAAGCAATGGAGCAATGAGAGTTGCTTTCAAGGAAATACATAATATCTTTTCATACTTCTTCACTTTTGAATCGTGTAATCTTATTACATACTTAAAATGGATATTACAGGGCAGAGAGACAAGTCAGTTGGTAAAGTGACTGTCATCAAGCATGTGGACCTGAGTTCAGACCTCAAACCACACATAAAAAAGCCCAATGTGGAAGGTACAATTGTAATCCCAGCTCTGGGGAGGCAGGCACAGTTGGGTCCCTAGGGCTCAGTGGCCAGCCGGTCTAGCAAAATCCACAACTTCCAGGCAAAGTGAGAGACCTGTCTCAAAACCAGCAACAAAAACACAGTGGATAACACCTGAACAATAATCATAATCGAGGTTGACCTCAGGCCTTTACATACCCATACACACACACACACACCACAAAGAAACACACATTTTAGATGACGGAGAGATGGCTCAGTAACATGCCTACTGTGTTGACCTGAGTTTCAATCCTTAAAACTCTCATAAAAAAGTGAGGTTTGGGGGCACATCTGTAACTCTAGCTCTGGGGCAGGTGTGGGGACACATCTGTAACGCTAGCCCTAGGTCAACAGATCACACCAGGAAGTAAGAGGAAAATGACAGCCAAGTCACTTCTTTCAAACTCTTTTCCAATGGCCAGCCTTGTCAAGAGGTTGATCACCTAAAACAAGACTGACAACTGAATGGCCTGGAGCCACGATAAGAGGGCGAACCCCCCACCATCTCCAAATTCACTGTTGTGTGTTTATGTGGCAGTCAAGCTGTGCCAAGGAGTACCTCAGGGACACTGTTCTCTGATACACAGAAGTCACTCTGGTTTTAGTTCCTGACCCAAGTCCGAGTACCACTACACGCTCAGAGTCAGGTACTGGATCCTGTTGAACCCAGCTGCTCTCAATTCAGAGCAGAGGCACAACACTTTAAAAGGCCACTAAAGAGAAAGAAACTTGAGAGAAGAGAAATCCCAGAACTTTGCTCTCCAGAATCCAGTCTCTGGCCAAGGGTAAGGGCCTGCATCTGCCTGTGGACAGATGGACTCTTCACACTCATCCTGTTTGTCAGGCACATAGCCCAAGGCAGGACCAGGGAACACAGCACATGCTCCTCTACCCCTATCACAGAAACACCACATCCTCCTCTGGAAAGCACACCCTAGGGGCCCTTTACCCTCTTCCATCAGCACATCCTACCTACCACCTTCATTCTAGTGACTTACAAATACTTGCAGGATACAGTTTCTTTTTCGTGTACTTTATTTACCTTAGAGTCAAGAATGGTCCTGAAAATACTGACCTGAAATTTCTGCTCCTTAAGTTGTCAGTATATACCATGGATTTTGTTAAAAGGTGCACTGTAACTTGGTAGGTCTAGTTCCTGGATACTACAAAAGCCTGGGTCTCGGGAAATTTTTCAAGTAGCAAATTTCTAAGCGGCAATGGCACCTATGTGCACAGATCTCCACCCCACAAAGAAGTCCTAACAGTTTATTCTTCCTTTAATTTCCACACCTTTCTTCCTGTCCTCTCCACATCTATATAACTCATCCTTCCTGTCACTTGTGCTTTTTAAATTTATTTACTTATTTATTTTACATCCTGACTGAAGTTTCCCCTATCTTCTTCTCTCCCAGTCCCTCCACCGCCCCATCCCTCAAGTCACCCCTCCTCCTTCCTCTGTTTCTGTTTAGGAAACGGCAAGTCTTCCATGAGTATCCACAAAACATGGCATATCAAGTTGCAGTTAAACTAAGCAACTCCTCACGTATTAGGGTGAGCAAGGTGACCCAGTATGAGGAATGGGGTCCCAAAAGCCTGTAAAAGAGTTGGAGACAGCCCTTGTTCCCACTGTTAGGAGTTCCACAAGAGGACCAAGCACACAACTGTTAACACACACAGAGTGTTGAACTCAGTCCCATGCTGGCTCCCTCAGGCTCTGTGAGCCCATGAGCCCAGGTTAGTTGATTCTGTGAGTTTTCTTGATGCCACTTGTAATTATTTGATCAGCATCTCTAAATTTCCCTCCTCTGCTTTTTTCTTTCATATCTCCAAAGTAATACTCAAAATCATAGAAGCAGGTCTGGGATGCAGCTGAGGGGTAGAGAGCACTTGTTTACCATGCACAAGGCCCAGAGTTTAATCCCCAGCACTGCAAAACTAAATGAATAAATAATAAATAAAACGCAAATATGTCTAATAAAAATGTTCTCGCTGTGTGTTCAAGTCTATTTTTATACGCTTTAAACAGATTTTAAATTCAGTACACACATAAAGTAATTTGAGTTCTGGCAAGTATTTAAATAATGAAAGAAATGAAAAAGAAAAAGACTACAGGATACAAGTTTAGAAATTGGGCCTGATTTGTACTTTTACAAGGACTCTAAGAAAAGGAAGGCAAAAGAAATGTTAACTAAAAATGATTACAATCAATTCTTATTTAATGAAAAGACCTTAAAGTTCTACTTAAGGATTCACTTACAAATAAAATTCCTATATAGCAAATAGATATTTTTTATATAAAATTCCTATATAGCAAATATTCCATGGGCACAATTTGCCTTGTTAAGTGTAAACTATATTTTTATTAAAGATTTGCTTATTTTTACTTTATGTGTATGAATGCCTGCTACATTTCTGATCACCACCTGTGTATCTGGTGCCTATGAAGGTCAGAAGGTGATGGATCCCCTAGAGCTGGAGTTACAGCTGGATGTGAGCCTCCATGTGGATGCTGGGAACCAAGCCAGCATCCTCCGCAGCAAGAGCAGCAAGTGCTCTTAGCCACTGAGCCGTCTCCCAGCCACTAAACTGAAGTTTTAATTGAAAGCAAGAAAGAGTTCACAGTATGGTACTGCACATCTGAAAATTACAGAGCATTCAAATGCTTCCAGCTGAAGTCCATATCTAAACACAGACTGATTTGACAGCTAGACCACAATGAACCATAATCAAGCTACTCACTAATATAGCTGGATTTTCACTAGAGACTTAAGATGTGTTAATGATGGCTTAAATGTTGCTCAAGGGTAAAACATAAAAGGTGCTACTACAGATTATGAGGAAGGAAGTTTTTCAGTAGGGGTTAATTTTTAAAGAAAGGGTCTCACTCTCTAGAACAAGATGGCCCCAACTTTAGGGTGACCCTCCTGCTCCAGCTTCCCTGGTGACCGGATTACAGGTGTAAGCCACCATGCCCCACAAGAAGCTGATTTTGTTTGGTTGGTTGGTTGGTTTTTTGAAACAGGGTGTCAGCTCCATACTGACCTCCAGTTGGCTCTGCAATAGAGGCTGCCCTGAACTCCCTATCTTCCTGCCTCAACCTTTCAAGTCCTAAGATTCCAGGTGTGTACCACCAAACCCAGAAAGAAACTCAATGACATGAATATCCTATGCAGTTAAGAGATGAGATTCGTGGGACCCTCAAACAACCCAGGCTATTGTTTGCTCTCCACAGACAGAAGGCAAGGCCCGACTGCTACAAACACCTACACAGCTCCCTGGATGGAGAAGGGGAGCTGGAGCCTACCTAGAGTCTTCGCCCTAACAGCCAGAATTCTTGGCACGGGAAGGTATTTTGCATGCTAACAGAAGAAAATGTAAACACCAACCCAGGAACAAGCCTTTGATCTCCAGTGGGTGTCCTGCCTACAAGATACTCTAGTGCAATGGTGGCACAAGGCTTGTTGCAGTAACCAGCCACTATCTGATTTAAGGCCCACTCCGTGAGATGGAACCCACACCTAACACTGCTTGGGTGCCAAGACCCTGAGACTAAACAGACGGGGACCTAGGGGACAACCAAACCCTACAGTCTACTAAAGGAGCACAGCAATAAAATGACTCCTAACAGAACTGCTACACTCAGGTCAGTGCCTTGTTCAGCCAGAAAAGCAGTCAGGAACAGCGAGATAGTGCACAGAGAATGAGACCAACGGGACATTCAACCCTGAAGATGTCTCCATCCAGTCCCTCCCCTCAGGCCTCAGGCAACTCAGCTGAAGAGGAAGCAGAGTGTAAAAGCCAGAGGGGATGGGAACCAGGACACCAAGGAAACAAGGCCTTCAAAACACAGCTGGACCTCAGTTCACTTAAACTCAGAGACTGAGGCAGTATGCACAGGGCCTGCAGATGTCTGCAACAGAGTTCTAGAGCAGCAAGGATGAATACCCAAAGCCCCCATCCCTAACCTAGAAGCTATCTCCAATACATAACCACTTGCAAATGAAAATTTTTTTTTTTCTCCAAAAGAGCCTCGCTGGGGAAACAAACTGCTCTTAAGGGTAGGCTTTCAGCCCAACAGTAGATGGGCAACAGAAAATAACAGCATCTTCGGAGGTTCCTTGTCTCATAATGTCGTATCAGATATCAGGGCTTTTATTTTTTGTTTAGTTCTTATTTTTACTTTTATTTATTTTTATCATTTTTTTTACTCTTCAGGTTTTGCATATATGTTATGGCTTCCAATTTTATGTTTTTATGGGATTCCTGAATGTGTGGAAAGAGTGTCTCTGCATGTCTTTCTGCATCTGTATCTGTTCCTTGTGCCCTTTCTTGGGCTCTTCCTTATATATGTTTTATCCTATGCCTATTTTTTGTTCGGCTTTGTTTTAGCTTATATTTTATTATTAACCCTTAGATGCCTGTTTTCTAAGGAGAACTAGACAGGATGTGAGTCCAGATGGGAGGAGGGATAGGGAGGAACTGGAAGGAGTAGAGAAAGGGGAAACCATAATCAGAACATACGGTAGAGGGGGAAGCGATTTACAATAAAAAAAAAAAGAAATGAAATGAAATTGAAGTCAAGTATGGGGGCTCACACCATAATCCTTGAACTAACAGGCAGGGGCTGAGGAATCTCTGTGAGTTTGAAGTCAGCCTGGTCTTACAGTGGTCAAATTAGATTCAAAGTAGATGTTCCCAGGATACTACCAAGTTAAGAATCAGATCCAAAGACCGCCTTCCTCATGAGTAGGGTCCCCGCCTTTGCAGGCAGAAGCCTGGTGCCAATCAAACTTTCCCTTCTCCCTTGCACCATTTTTCCCTGTTGCACAAGTGGGGTGGCCCCAAGTCTCTTCCAGTCAACTCTCTCTGCGCCCTCTGCCACTACCTAGTCCCACCCCTTTCTTCACCTGACCCTCCTGCAACAGCCACCCTGACATCGCTGCCTCAGTCACACACACCCCCTTTCGTCTAGGATCCTTATTCCACACCACGGTCCTGGTCACTGTCCAATTACACACCTAAATGTTTCTCCATCTCAAAACTCCCAGTGACCTTGTCACTGACGCTCTAGAGCCCAAGCTGTTTATATCAACGCATGGCTTTCTATGAGTTGAGACCTTACAAGCTTTCAAATGACCTATCACACTGTAACCCCCTCAGAGTTGGGATTTATACCCCAAACTAGCCTCAAATTCCATATCCTCCTGCCTCAGCCTACACTATAAAGAAAGGTGTGAACCAGACACCCAGCCCTCCTGGTACACTTAAAGTCTCATAATATCAAGCCTTACTACTTGAATTTCTAGCATGTATCCTGGTTGTCTAAACGTAGAGAATTTCTAAAGTTCTTCTCTGGCTTGCTGTGCAATTACTATGCATCTCTGAGATTCAGCCTGTGGGGGGAGGGGGAGTCTTAGTTACTGAAGCACTTGCACACAAGCGTGAGACCCTGAATTCGCTCCCCAGCACCCATGTAAAAAGTCAGGCTCAGTGGCATATTGTTTGTGACCCTGGTGATGGGGAGGTTGAGACAGACGGTCCCTAAGGCTTACTGGCTGGCCACACTACCCTAATAAAAATTAAAAAAATAAATTAATTAATTAACTGAAAAATAATAAAACTCAGCTTACACCTCAGGAAAGCCACAAAAGACATCACCCCTTACCCTTATTAGCATTACTGTTTTCTACTCTGTGAACTCTAGAGATAACACTGACATTTAATGGGCATTTTCTATGTCCCTGCCACTGTTCTAATCATTTTACAGAATTAAATGGTTTAATCTTCTATAAAGTGACACCATCACTAGTGTGTACATGGGAATTGAATTACAGAGAAGTAACGCCCCTAGCCTATCCAACTGCACAAAACAGACGAAAAGCCCTAAAACATATTTACATTATTGTACCTATCACAGCAAATTCTTTACTCCGCCCTGTAAGCTCCCTGAGGACAGGGGACCAACAGCACCTGGCACAAACTACCTAGACACTGCATGTGCTTCCTGAGCTGATTTTAAATGATGCTCCTAACAAACTTGAGACCAGACCAAGGCTGCCAGGAGGAAGCAAGCTGTTTTCTTCAGCAAAGAAAAGAGTGCTCGGAAGAAAGCTTATTACCAACGGGAGATCACAGTCCTGGATGAGACGGACTTATTTTGTGGTAATAGTGCTTAATAGCTATAATAAATCAAAACTCAAAGGACCATTTGCTTAAGATTAACTTTTTCTCCCTCGCTAAGAATTCTTCTTCCTTATCATTCACAGCAGTAAAAGAAAGCCCTAAATTTACTTTGCTCAAATGGAAAGAGGCAAATCATAGACCACTGCTACTAATTGCTTCCTTAAATCCTGCCAAGAAATGTATCCCATTAGGCAATTAGAAGAAAATACAGTTGCCTGACTAAGCATTTCACAAAAAGAATTTTTAAGGTTGTGTAGACTGGCATTCCATTATTCAACCAGTGAAAAAAATCCTCTAAATACAAATGAAAAAAAATAACAAAATAAAACCACCAGCCTATAGAATATAAATTTCTATATTAAGATCTATGTTACATCAAAACATATGTATAGCCATTCTTCATTTAAAGTTACAAAAATAAAGTTATTCTTACACTGATGATAAATGAGCCTAAGACTCAAACTACGGTACTCAGGTGTGTTCTCAGGTGTGGTCCTCTGAGATACTGTGAAACAGAGTAATTAAAATCCACAGGGATAGTACCAGCAGCAACAGCACACATACACACACACTACTTGTTGAGAGTCATCTGCTCCCTGCCCAGCTTCTAAACACTGTGTATTGCTGAAAGGTAAATCTGCTACCAGGGAGCCAAAGTTCAAGGCACTGGGTGTTGGGGCAAGCCGACTTCAATCCCTACCCCCAGCACATCTTACCATTTCTTTGTACACTCAACCATCAGCTCTTGGTAGGAGGCCACAAACTGGAACTTGGAGGCATGTTTTCCCACTCGCTGCAGTCTCTTCCAAACTGAAGCCATGGTGATAGGTCAATAGACTGGAACAATCTTGGATTAGCGACACAGCGGCCTTAATAAAGCAGAGGGTCCAAAGCCCAAGAGCTTTGCATCTATGTCTGTACTTTCAAAAACAAAAAACAAAAAAAAAAAACCTCTAAAACTTGAAATGATGCTTGGAGTCCATTAAGTCTTCTCCCTGTTTCGCAGGGTAAATCCTGTTTTCGATGAATGGCCCAGTCAAGAACAGTTGCTATGCATGACCCGATGACAGAGAGGAGGTTCCCTCAGGAAGACATCACCAGTCCACCTATATGATGCGTATTCTGGAGAACTGCGAAGCAAAACACAGACAAAAAGAGAAAGAACATGAGGACAGCAGCGTAAGAAGTGTTAGATAAGACGGCAACAACCTCTGCTATCTGCATGTTTCTCAAACAATGAAACAAAACATCGGCCTCAACAGCCAGTGACATCAAGGATGCCAGATACCCAGAAGAAATGACAAATCGCACCGAGGACAGGCAATACACAAGGTTGTCAGCACTGACCATCGAGAGACGCCAGCCCAGCTGGGCCCAGCCTTCCCTACCTAGCATCACAGAAGGGAGAACAGGGCGGGAAAGTCGGGGATGCTGAGCAATGTCCACCACCAGTCAGAGGGAGGAATGGAGTATTTTTAAATAAACTTTATTTTTGAGCCGACAATTATTAGGCTCGAGTCTGAGAATATGTGCTTAGAACACACTGGGGTGCAGGGAGAAACGCTGGTTCAGGAGGAGAGGGAAATGGATGGAGAACTAGGAGTGGAGGGAAATCTCTCGGCAGAGGGAGGGCAAGGTCCCAGTTCCAGGCCACTTTGCTTCCCCTTCACCTTGGCTGCCAGGAGGAGGGGAATGGAAACTCCTGCCTGGGCTTGAAGCAATGACCAGCCGGGCCAGCGGACAGTGCGGGGTGCGGTGCCTCCCTCCCCCATCAGGAGCAGCCGGCCCAAGCCTCCTCTCCTCACGCACCGAGTGCAGACCCCTGCCTCTCTCCGCAGAGACAGGCGTTGCAAGCCGCGGTTCCTGTCACCCAAACGCTGCCGTTAGACCCCCCAGCCCGGCCCCGAGCCCCGGCCCCTCCGCTCGCCCACTCCAAGCCCTCCTCACACCTCTAATCCCGCTGTCCCCTCCTCAGAGCCGCTCCTCCGTCGCCGCCGCAGCAGCCGCTGCCACCGAGTCCTCCATCCCCGCTGGAGCCGCGTGGAACAGCGAAGCCCGGCGCGGCGCTCGCGGGAGCCGGGGTCTGCAGCCTCCCGGGCGGACGACGCCCGCCCCCTCCCGGCGCAGCGCCCCCTCCCCGGCGCAGCGCCCTGCGACCGTGCCCCGTCCCCCGCCCCCCGAGCCAGCCCTGCCTCAGCCGCGGCTCAGCGCCCAGAGCCCCCTCCCCCGCCTTCCTCGGCCGCCACCACCATCATTACCTCCCCCGCCGCACCTCTCACACTAACCCTACCCACGGCGGCTCAACCTCTGTCCGCACCGCCGCCATTGGCTGAAGCTGAGAGGGCCCCGCCTCCCAGAGGGGCGGGCCTTAGGGTGGGTGCGGCGCTTCATTGGCAGATCCTCGTGCCGGTCACACGGGCTCCACCCCTAGCCCGCGAGGTGTTTTTTCCTGCGGTGGAACCCTTCGGGTCTACCCTCCTTTTCTTAAAAAAAAAAAAAAAAAATTGAAAATCACGAAGGACGATCCCGCCCATTCCCTTGAATGGTTGAGAGAGGGCAGCAGGAGGAGTAAGGAATGTTTATAGTGAACTGGAAAGCGATTGCGGAAGGTGGCTGTCCGTCAAAGGCGCCCGGGCTGCCAGGCGGGGTTTCTGGCTCCTGCTGTAGGCACGGAGCTTGGTCTGGTTCTAGCGGCTGCCAGGGACGCTGAGGTGCTGTGGTTTTTCTCCTTTTCTCTCCCATCCCCACCCAGGACCTGGATGCTTGTCTCCTGCGTCACTGGCAGCCAGCGATTAAGCCCACACAGCCTTTATTTCACTCGATTCGTTGCCAGCTTTTCCTTGACCTTGCAGGCCCCCGCCCCAGGTTCAAGGCGGTCCACTGTATAAATTTCATTAAGCTGAGCTGGACATAAAAATGTTTACAGTAGTTTCTTCTTGTTCTCGTCCTCAACATTTCTTTGAATCTTGCATTCTCGTGTTCGTTTGCGGCCTCATTATCCTCCGGTATGCGCTGTGGGTGGATTTGGGAGTGGTTGCCAATGTAAAAAGGATGGTTAAAGGCAAGGGAGAGGAGTGCCAGAGTCCTATTGAGTAAAGTCTCTGGCAGCTCTGGGTGGCCTGGATCTCTATTGTAGCCCAGGGCTAGCCTTGAACTCTGACCCTTCTGCCTCTGCTGAGCCTTCTCAGTGCTGGAATTATAGGAGTGCACCAGCCCGAACAGATTTGTGCTTGGATTATTTAGATAGTGTCTGGCTATACTTCCAGAGGTTAGCCTCGAACTCATGATCTTCCTGCTTCAACATTAAGGCTACTGAGACGGCTGTGGTTTTAAGTGTGCATCCCTGTGGTCACGGGTGTAAAGCACACACTTTTGAGGGTGTGAAAGCTATAGACACTTTCACAAGGGGCAGAAAATGCCCTATCTCAAAACACAAGGATTTGCTTTCAGTCTTAGATGTTTCACAGACCTCTGGTGTAGGGAAAGAACTAAGAAATTTTAAAATTATAACTTTTGGGGACTAAACAATAAAGTCAATTTAAAAACTGAGAAGGAGGCTAGGGATGTGGCTCAGTGGGAGAATGGTTGCCTAGGGGTATGAGAGAGAAGGGAAGAGAGGGGAGACAGGAGAGGGCAGGGGAAAAATAGGAAGAAAGGAAGGAAAGAGGAAGGGATGGGGGAGAGGAGAAAGAACAGCAGAACGGAGGAGGAATGGTCAAAAAAAAAGCAAAACACTCAACAAGGAATGAGCGAATTGGAAAGGAGATGAAAGCAAACATGAAAATGGGCAAGATGTTAATTGTTTTCAGGCTCATTCCTAATCTCGTTAAAGTTGGGGACAAATTTTTAAAAGTAACTTGGAAGTTATCGGTGTTCTGGGAAGAATTCTTTGAAGGAGGGAGAGATGGATGATGTAAGAACATCTGTATGAATGAGGATTAAGGGAAGACTCAGGTAGTGTGCGTTCAGGAGAGATGGGAAGACATGAGCCTTGAACCCGGTATCTAATTCTATTTCAGCTCTCAGGAAGAGAAAGTGATCTAATAATACCGGAAAATGTACATTCTATAGGAAATGGTATAGTTATAACTTGTTTTGTCTTGATTCTAAAATGTACAATAACCAAAATGATGTGTTCTTATTTTATATACACTTCAAAGTTCTCAGCTGCCTTTTCTAGGTTTCTTCCTACGACCAGTGTGATCTCAGATAGTAAAACAGTCTGATTCATTTATAGGTACTATGTGTATAGGCTTTTTTAATGAATAATTTTTAGAAATGGTCATAAACTATGTTTGTCTAAATTATCCTTCAAGATACAAGTAGAAGGTTTTTGTACTTTGCCTTACTACTCTATCATGGATTCTCAAACATTCTAATGTGGTCACTCTGAATTCTTTTAATATTCTTTCCCTTCCTCAGAGGGGCATCTTGTTGTAAAGAAACTATCTACAGAGCAATGGGAAAGAGAAGAAGATGGATGGAAGGAAGGAAGGAAGGAAGGAGGGAGGGAGGGAGGGAGGGAGGGAGGGAGGGAGAAAGGAAGGAAGGAAGGAAGGAAGGAAGGAAGGAAGGAAGGAAGGAAGGAAGGAAGGAGAGGTTGCTTTATAAGGATCTTCCTCAGGTTGTAGAAAATTCCAAGAAACCAGTGGTGTTTTGTTTTGTTGTTGTTGTTCATTTTGAGACAGAGTCTTTCTATGAAGCCCACATGACCTGGAACTCTTTATGTAGACTAGGGTGGCTTCGAACTCACAGAGATCTGGCTGCTTCTGTTTTCCAAGTGCTGGGATTAAAGATGTGTACCACTATACCCAGCCTAGTATTTTTCTTGAATGTAAACCTAGGTTTCTTTCTAGCCACCAAGTAGCTGTGTAAAGAGTTGAGATGTCTACAGAAAAAGCAGCGAAGTTAAGAGCAGACCTTGACTTTGCTCTCCAGTGAGCTCAAGTGCTTGGGGCTGTCTGCTGACAACTGCAAGGAGCAGCAACTTCTCCCCACAATACTTTTAAAAATAACCTGTCTAGCAACTAAATTGATCAGGGAACTTTAAAAATAGACTATTCTAAGATTGTTTGGTCTGCTTAGCCTATGATTAAGTACCAACTAAAGATTGATCATATTAAATACTATCACTAGTGCATCAAAGTTTTAGTTTCTATTCTCAAAGAATTTTCAGAAAGAACTCTTCAGTGAACATGGAAGAAAAATTACTCAACCTCTCTGAGATGGGATTTCCTAGCCCATAAAACCAGGAAACATACCCACCTTTCTGGGATGTTGAGAAGATGGACTATACAAACATAAAGTACCGGTCACAAAATTAAGTTATCAAGTAATAATTAATAGTGTATATTACTATATTTAATCGAAAACTTAAACAAGAAAGAAGCAAAACATCTTCAAGAATACTTGAGCAAATAACGGCTTGGTATGACACGTCTCTACCTGAAAATCTAAGGGCTCACAGAAAGTTAGCACCATTCCTCTCACGTTAACTCCGTGGGTACAAATGCATACCAATAATTTTGGTGGATTTGTGACTTTAAGATAATTACTTAATATTTGCTTCGCTTCAATCCTCATGACCACCCTTTATGCCATATTAGCTGGGATCTTTTGGCAAGCTACAGTTACTTTTTCCTGGAGGCTTCATGTCCCCTGCCTGTCACCATGTACACACTGATGACTGCTCCTGCTTCCGGGGTTCCTGCCATGTTTCTGCTGGTCCTTTTCTAGTCCCCTATTTATGGAGGCCTTGATTTATCATCAGCTTTGTCCCAATTTGCATCATAATAGACCTTGGGTTGCTGGCTGCAAAATTTTGGTTTTACTGAACAGAAGAGTCAATACATTTTAAAAATTAAATTTTGTTTGTACTAAGCATAAAATGCAATAGGTGGGAAACACAACCCACAAATCTCAAATCTTCTTTGTGATAGAAGGTTTAGAAAAGGACAAATTATTTTCAATGGGCCAGCTTTTCTTGTCAGAAACCCCCAAAATGAAGATTCTCAGGAGATGCAGCCATAGGCTTGCTTTATTGTTTTCTTTCCTGGTGACAAAATTCTTTTATTTGGATTTTACCGTTGTGGCAGTAAAATTGTCAGCGGTGTTATTGCAGGATCTAACTGCTAATGGAATGTGTGCCTTAGTCTTTAGAATAAGTTTTCTCCTGATAACAACACTGCGGGTGTCTGCCTTGGTTTGGTTTCCAGTTGCCGTAGCAATGATACTGTACACAAAAATATTACTGCGGTTTATTACTACTGATGGAATTATTGTAAGCCATACCCTAAAAACATAATCCCAACTATCCTATAACAATTTTTATAACCTTAAAATCTCACTATGGCAAATGAATTTTTTTAAATTTTTTAACCAATGGTTTTTATGTTTTTTTTCTAAATATTTCATTTTACCCCGTGGCATTCTTCAATATCTCACCCCAAGTTGACCTTAGTATTACATCTCCATTTCATTTAAGCTGGCCTTTACTCATTGTTTCAGAAAAAAAAATATAATAGAATCTTGAAAAACGGGATCCTTGCCGCCTTGCGATCCCAAAGACCTAGCCTTTGGAGATAATGGAATAGAATCTAGACATATACTTGCATTGGTTCACGCAACAGCCTCTAGTCACAAGTGACCTAAACACAATGTGACCAGTCCAAATTGTAATATGTTTTAAGTATATGCAGCGTTTTCAAAGAATCACTGTGCATAAGAGAACACATTATATACCTTATTAATTCTTTTACATTGACTACACTTTGACATTATCAAACTTTTGGATATACTGAGTTAAACATAGCAAGTAATTTCACCTCTTCCTTTATTTTTTTTTTTATTTTGGGAGCTACAAAACAGTGTAAGTATTTTTGATTGTTTTGCTTTTGTTTTTTAGTGCTGCGGGTTGAATCCAGTGCCTTGCATGTACCACTAAACCCCAGCCCCACTCCCCAGATGTCTTTCCATATGTGTCCTGCACTGTATTGCTAGAGGCAATACAGTGAATAACAGCAAAACCTATTTTCACTGAGATGAAAATTGATAGCCTGGGATGGAGGATAAAGAAAGTTGGAGAAAATGTACTAAGAACCTAGCTGTCAGTAAAGCCCTAACAACAGTATTTAGTCTTACCATATTCTGGCTAAAGCTTTGGAGAGAGTTAACTGAAATGGCAGAATCTACCTGGGTGAACTGAGAGATAAAGCCTTTTTCTGATAGAGGCCTAGCAATGTGCAAAGCCTTTAGAAAAGAAAGGACCAGGCCAACTTGAATCTAGGCCAACCAACCAGAACTTTAAAATGACACAGTCCAATCAAATGCTCGATGATGAACAAACTATTCTTCACCTGCCTGTGCGGCAGATATCTATAAACTACTTGAGGCTATCTGGACCCTTGAAATCTGGCTAGTAGTGGAGTAGCTCAAGTTTCAGTATTATTTCATTGTGATCACTAAAACTATAAATAGCTGTACCTGGCAGGGAGGCACTGTAACAGACAGTGTGCAAACCACTGAGATTCAGAAAAGTTCAACACAATTCCCACTTCCCTAAAAAGGTACCCAAGGTGTTAGGGAGACATCGCACAAGAAGCCTTGGTGATAACCCGTGACGAACTCAGGAGCAGCCAGAGATTAGATGCTTTTGAAGAAAGATGTACTGAAAATCTCTAGAGGAGTCAGTATGATAAATGATGGACCAGAATCGAGTGTTTCTTCTCCTGTCCTTGACACCCAGATGCCGTGTAAGCCCTCTTTGTTGATAAGGTCTCTGCCAAAGAGACCATGATTGAGCATTTACCACCCCTGCTGAAGTTGGAGATAAAAGTTGAGGTCTGGTAGAGTAATGGAAAACTATAAACTATTTTCTCGCAAACCTGATTTTCCTTAGATTGAGAATTATAGCAGATGTGTGTGTGTGTGTATATATATATATACATCATATATAAAAATTAATTCCTATATATATGATAATTCTAAAAGAATACTTAAAAGGATATTTTTAAAGGTTACTTTTCCTCTGCCTACTTTTACAAATTCTTAGATTGATGTGAAGTCAGAAAAGCTGCATTAGCAAGTCAGCATTCTAGTGGGGTATGGGCATGTACCTATAAACCCAAAACTTGGGAGGCAAAAGCGAAAGAGTGTACATTTGAAACTAAACCAGACTGTAATGTTAGATCCTATCTGAGGGATGGGCATTAAAATAATCTTTTTTTAAAAAGCCTAACAATACAGTATATCCTTTTGTGGAATTGTTTTTCCCAAGGACAAATCTGTGAAGTTAGTCATAAGGAAGGTTTGCACATTGGCCTGTGATCTCACTATGTCCAAAACCTAAACTGTATGCTTAATCCCACCATCTTTTATGTAGTCCAGGCTAGCCTTAAACCCATGATTCTCTTGCCTCTGCCTCTTGAGTTCTGGGATTAGCCTGGGCCTGGCTAATGAGAGCACACTTGGCTGCCTTTAATTCGGGCAGCTGCAGAAGATCATGTAGAGACATCCACCAAGGATTTAGCATGGCCAATTATTCTTGTGTAACATACTGAATGATTAGGTACCTTAGACATTTTCAAGGCAATAACATTAAAATGTAGCTATCTGAGCTATAGAGATGGCTTATCCGTTAAGAGAAGTGTCTGCTCTTCTAGAGGACCCAGGTTCAATTCCCAGAATCAACATGGTAGCATAAAACTTTCTGTAATTCTAGTTCCGGGGGATCCAACACACTCTTCTGGCTTCCATGGGTACAGGCATGCATGTAATGCACAGACAAACATGTGAGCAAAACACTTATTGTCCTAGGGTTTCTATTGATATTAAGAGACACTATGACCACAGCAACTCTTACAAGGAAATGTTTCAATGGGATGGGCTTACAATTTCAGAGGTTTAGTTCATTATCATCATGGCAGGAAGCATGGCAGCATGCAAACGGACATGGTGCTGGAGTGGTAGCAGGAAGAGAGAGTGACATTGGGCCTGGTTTGCGTATCTGAGACCTCAAAGCCAGTGACAGAGTTCTTACAACAAGGCCACACCTACTGCAACAAGGTTACACTTAATAGTGCCACTCCACATGAGCCTACGAGGGCCATTTTGCATTGAAAGCACCACACGTTCCACCCCCTGCCCCCACAGGCTTGTAGCCATATCATAGTCCAACTTCAAAAGTCCCATCGTCTACCACAGAATCAGCACTGTTTAAAAGTTCAAAGTTTAAAGTCTCTTCTGGGATTTACGCAATCTCTGAAATGTGATACCCTGTAAAATCAAAATAAAAAAGCATATCATATACTTCAATATATAATGGCAAAGGATATACGTTGTTGTTCCAAAAGAGAGGAAAGGGAGCATAGTGAAGAAACACTGGACCAAAGCAAGATGGAAAAACAGCGAGGCAAACTCCAAATTCTACATCTCCGTGGCTGATGTCAAAACTCTCTTTAGATCTGCAACTCCTTTCTTCTTTGTTGACGGCCACATGCTGCTGTCTCCTGAGCTGATTCCACTCCCTGTTAGCGCTCTTCTCAGCAGGTATCCCACGACTCTGGCATCTCTAACATCTTGAGGTTTCTAAGACAATCTAGGTCTCACCTCCACAGTTTCACACAATGGCCTCTCTAGGTCTCCAAGCAACAACATCCCTGGCACATGCCTGGACTCAATGACTTTCATTACCCATGGAGGGAGATTCCATAAATCCCTTTCTTCTCTCCATGACTCTAAAGTCAGGACCACATGGCCAAAGCTGCCAAGTTCTGCTTTTTGCTGGGGCTGGAACATGGCCCCCTCATTCAATTATATCTTCACCAGCTTTTTGTTTTTGATGTTTTGCTTCATCATCTTAACTTGGCTGTCTTGGAACTCACTCTGTAGACCAGCCTGCCCTTAAACTTAGAGATCTGCCTGTCTCTGCCTTCTGGATGCTGGGATTAAAGGTGTGCACCACCACACCTGGCCCTAAGTTTTTTTTAAATTTCCTTTTCACAAATTGGAAAGTTAACTGACTGGGACATTGCTCTGAGGTCACCACTCCCTTTATTTTGCTTAGTAACAGTTTTTTCTTTAATGTTTATAGTTTCTGATGCCCCTTTTCCCCTCAAACTGTACATTTTGTAACTTTCCTTGCTCAGCCTGCTCCTTCTTATTATAAATCTGCCCCCACTAACAACCAAGCAATACAGTCAACACTAGGTTGTTTTGAAGTGGTCTCTGCCTAAACTGTTAATCCACAGTTCTTCAATATAGCCTCGGGTAAATTTCTTTGGACAGGGGCAGAAAACAGCCATGTTCTTCACCAAAATTTCACAAAACAGTCTCTAGGCCATACACTAATATCCTTTTCCTCTGAAGCCTCTTGAGCAAGGACACCCCCCCCCCCAGTTAAATCATCCTCTACACTATTGTCTTCCATGCTCCGACTCATGTAGTCCATTAGCCCTACTTAAAGCATTCAACTGCTTTTCTAGTCCAAAGTCCCAACGCGTTCCATATTCCTCCAAACCAAAACATGGTCAGGCCTGTCACAGCAGTACTCCAGTCCCTGGTACCAACTTCTTGTCTAATGTTTCTGTGAAGAGACACCTCGACCACTTCAACTCTTAAGAAGGAAAACATTTAATTGGGGCTCCTTACATTCAGAAGTTTAGGCAGGCAGCAGAGAGAGCCACTGGGCCAGGCTTGAACGATTGAAACCTCAAAGCCCAACCCTAGTGACTGATTTCCTCCAACAAGGCCACACCTTCTAACAGTGCCACTCCCTATGAGCCTGTGGGAGCCATTTTCATTCAGAGCACCACACTAATAGAGCAAAAATTCTAAAATATTTTTAATGTAGATATTCAAAATCCTAACAGTACAGCTAAGACATTAATCAGAATGGATAAGTCACAAGCCATTGTGTCACTATGAATCAACTAAATAGCACCGCTGCATTTAGAGATCAATAGATCTATTACACCGCGTCCTCAGTCTGAGACTCCAAATTACTGGAGATAATTTCACAGTGGTAAAGTCCTATTTCACAATGCTGAGTAAGTCAGAGAGTGCAGCTATTAACCGATGATTAGCTCCTTGTAAATAAGTGGTCAGTTCCTGGGATTATTGCAGCAAAGGTTTGAATTTGAATTGGGAGCCCTTTCTGAGAAAGATCTTACACAATTCAGTGAATTCACAATCCTATAAAATTAACAGAGATTGCTCCTTTATCCTGAAGTGTCTTTGATTAGATAAACTGACCTTAGTTCTAGTTCTCCTGTGTTTTCAATAATAAGAGTAAGTTCCAGGTAGCTACATACACACATATCCAGGATGTGTGTCCCTCAAAATAATTCTGAGATGCTTATATTTAGTATGAACAAAAAAAATACTATCTTCTGAAATAATAAATACAGGACAGGCAAAGAAAAATCAATCTCAGACAGCCATAAAAACAGTCTGTCTCCCACAGTGTGGTGTTAAATGAAAACACTTCCATACCAAACAGACCAAAGAAGAAGCCATGAACCTGCCTATACCCAGATGCTCAAACAAGATGAGAAAAACAGCCCTGTTTACCAAAACGTGTAACATGGGAATAGACTGGTAAGAGCTCAGCTTTCAGTCTGTGCCAACTCATGCAATTTGGCAATCTTCTGGGTAGGGAGGAAGGGGTACAAACTCCAGGCCAAAGGCAGTAACAGTGGAGCCAGAGAGAGTCACAGTATCATCGTAAGGCCTCTATTTCTCCTGAGAAATGCTGAGTATTTCTTTATATTCCTTTGCAACTTTCGGGTGTTATTTTTAAATATCCCACAAAATAGCACATCATTGATCTCTCTCTCTAAGAAAAGAAAATGTTGGGCAAGACTGAAGTTTTTGTACCTTGGATCAATCTTTTTTTTTTTAAAAAAAAAAAAAAGTCCTGATCTTTAATATTGTAACTATGATATTCTATCTCTGAAATAAGTTTAGTCTTTTTAAAATTATTTTCTTCTTTTCATGTATCTGCGTGTTTGTATGTATGTTTGCATGTGTGTGTCTGCACATGTGTGTACACAGGCCCAAAAACGCTGACACAGATCATCTTCCACGGCTCTTACATCTTATTCTTGGAGGCAGTGCCAGAGACTCTTACTCAAACACAGAACTTGCCAAATGGTGAGTCTAGTTAGCCAGAATTCTTTGTCTCCATTTTTCAGGGCTAGAGTTACAGGCTACCATGACCACCTGGCATTTACCTAGGATCTGGAAATATGAACTCTGCTCCTCTTGCTTGGTAAGCACTTGACTAGCTGAGCTGTCCCCCCAGTCCACAAGTTTCGTTTCTTCTAGATACAGAATATAGTATTGTTTTGAGCCATACCTATTGAGAAACCCCTTTAAAATAATTATCAGGCATTATTTGTGTGCCGTTTCTTATTTCAAAAACACACGTGGGCTGGAGACACAACTCAGCCGTTACAAGCACTCTCTGCCCTTGCAGAGGATGCAGGTTCAGTTCCCAGCATCCACATGGTGGCTCACAATCACCTTCAGTTCCAGAGGACTTGATGACATCTTCTGTCCTCCACAAGCACTTGTATGCATGTATGAAGCACACATGCAGACAAACAGACAGACAGACACACACACACACATACACACACACACACACTCCTAAATAAATAAATACCAGCCAGTACCTTTTTTCTAGTAACTAACTTGCTTCAGTGTAGAAAAGGAGGTGTCATATTGGTAACTGTTTAACTCTATATTCTTTGACACATGTCCTGGCTAGCCACAGTTGCCTGTGCTCATCATCAAGTATATGCTTCTATGTGCAATGTATATTCCCCAGCATAAATCATGGCTTACAAAACAATGATTAGCCAAAAGGGCAGCTTTCAGTGATAGACCAAGGAACATCTCCCTTCATTGTATCTGTTCCGCTGAGACATGGCTGCTTCAGGGGTGCAGAATCCTCGCTTTGCACACACTTTGTGGAGACCAGGAATGTTAGTTGACTTTTAACACTTTTCCCAACAAGTCATCTGCTTTGTCTTACTCACTTATCCTCAGAATATCTGACTTTCAGCTGACCTTGGGAGAGTTAAATCAACACAGAAACTTCTGTCAGGCTCTGTTAGGTGGAGTATGACTTAGGGTTTCTATTGCCGTGAAGAGAGACTATGGCCATGACAACTCTTATAAAAATAAACATTTATTTGGGTTTTGCTTACAGGTTCAGAAGTTTAGCCCATTATCATCATGTCAGGAAGCATGGTGGTACACTGGTAGACATGGTGCTGGAGAGGAGCCAAGAGTTCTATTTCTGGATCAGTAGGTAGCAGGAAGAGAGAGAGAGAGAGAGAGAGAGAGAGAGAGAGAGAGAGAGAGAGAGAGAGAGAGAGAGAGAGACTGGGCCTGGCTTGCGCATCTGAAACTTCAAATCCCACCCCCAGTGACACACTTCCTCCAACAAGGCCACGCCCACTCCAACAAGGCCACACCTCCTAGGAGTGCCACTTTCTATGGCGACCATTTTCTTTCAAAGTACTACAGAGTGTAACTTTGAATGGCAGGTTTCAAAGTTGTTTTGGAATATCCGAAGAGATCTGGACTTCCCTTGGAGGTGTTCTTGAATGAAAACTGCGTTCATATACTAACAAATATTAATGGATAATTAGTAAGCTCAAGTCATTGTACAAAGTATCAAGAACACAGCACATCAAAAAAGACAAAAAAAGAAAGCTGACCTGCCCTCCTAAAACTCACATTCCTCATCTATTAGAAATCATTATTCAAATGTTTGCTCTAGAAAACCCACTTTGATAAGAGGGGGCTATGTTTTGTTTCACACTGACACAAACACGAGAAAAGTGTTATTATAAATGATAGCATGTTGGGATTATTGTTTATAAATCACTCACTCGATAAAATCCAACTTATTATTGTCTTTTGCATCCTTTCCTTTGTGCTAGTTTATGCAGAATCCCATTATAGATATCACAATGGCAGTTTATATTTGAACTAGAGTCCTGTTTATCTTTATTTGAATTATAGTATTATATTGCTATTTTGTTACTAGCTTTGTGTTTCATTAAACACTTTAGCAATATTGATACTATCTCTTAAAGTAATGGTTATACCACAACACTATTCTAGCTGTAAAAATGCAGATCGTCACGTGCCCAGACTGAATTACCTTGTCTGAGACAGATAATATACAACCTTTAAATGTTAACCAAAACAACCTGATAGACATTCCCTGACGTGCAACTTTTAAGAATGCTTTGAGCCAGGTGTGGTGGCACACTTCTGTAATTCCAGCATTTGGGAGGTTGAGGCAGGGGCATCAGGAGTTCAAGTAATCCTCGCCTATATAACAAGTTCAAGAGCACTGTATTAATTCTTTTCTGTTGCTATGACAAGGCACCAGGACCAAGGCAACTTACAAAAGAGTTTAACTGGGCTTGTGGCTCCAGAGGGGTAGACTTTATGGTGGTGGAGTGAGGCGAGAGGCAGCAGCTGCAGTGGCACCTGAGAGCTCACATCTTGATCTTCAAGTAGGTGGCAGAGAGCACACTAGGTATAGTACTGGTGTTTTCAAACCTCAAGCCCACTCCCAGTAACCCCCTCCTCCAATAAGGCTACATCTTCTAATTCTTCCCAAACAGTCCCACCAACAGAGGGCCAAATATTCAAACATATAAGCTTGTTGGGGCCCTTCTCATTCAAACCACCACCGCCAGCCTGGCTGTATAAGACCACATCTCAAAAAAAGTAAAAGGAAAAAATATCTACATTCCAATTGACTCATCAGCTACAGCTCATAAGCTGATTAAAAAAATGAAAGAAACCAATTGCTATGATGTTTTGAGGGTCAAATGCAAGAAATATTCTAAAAGGTGCATAAGAGATCAACTTTGAAGTACCGCCCCAGTAAGAATCCAAGTGGAGAAATTCCTCATAGTTATGAAGTTCTCTTTTACGTCAAGAAAAGGAAATTATATGACAAAGAAGGCAAGCAGGCAGTTAAGGAGGATGGAGAAACTGGTGACTCTGGCTCTCCCACTGGCATCTTTGCTATGTCCTTTGGAAAAGGGGGAGGATGCAGAGAGGAAGGAGAGGTAAAAATTGCGTGCATCATCTCTTAGTAACCTTAGGATATTTGTATGAAGGCACAATGAGAAACTTGGCTCTGCACAAGAATGTGACTCACGACAAATGTGAAGGCCAAGATGCCAAGAGACAAGCAGAAGAGTGATGTCACCACTGTGTGTGGCGGGCACTGGAACGGGGTGGTTCAGCAAATTCAGTCTGTGTGTGTGTGTGGAGGACCAGGGCCGAGCTGAAGATATCAGCTCTAATGTAATAGATACAGAAGCTCAAGGAAAAGAAGCTAGTCTAAGAGAAGACTCTGAAAGCTCATACTGACAGAGACATGAAAGATGGCTAGACTATAACTTTCCGTAATGAAAAAGACCAAGGACCAAGACTGGAGCCAGAAAATGCTACCATTGTGTTAGATCAGGACAGGGATCTTTTTACTCAGTGGGAAGATCTTCATATGTGAATGGACGTAAAGGCTGCTTGAAGCACTGTTCAGCTTCCAAAAGGGAATTTTCACCTTGAGGACCAAGGAACCATAGTTCTCACCTTTCATTCACATCAGATTGCTACCCGTGGGAGATAACAGCTGCGTGTCCAAGGAAGGTAGGCCAATTTATTCTGCCCATATGATAGAGAACACCGAATCAGAAGGTAAACTTTCCTGAAAATGGCTTTCAATAAACTCTTTGCTAAAAAATAAAAAAATAAAAATAAATCCTTCTTGTAGGTCAGGGAACAGAAGAGACTAAAGAGACTAATGAAGTGAAAGAAGGGGCCCTGAAAACGGTGATGTTCAGGAGAGCTCCGGACATCATTCTGTCATTCCCGACACAGTGGTCACTGTCATAGCTCTCAATGGTGCCAGTAAATAACGTTTGGGTTTTGTTGTTTTTATTCTGTTTTCAGCGTGGAAACGGAAGCTAGAGCCTTGTGCATAGCGGGCAAGCCCTCCAAACTGTGCTATATATCCCAGTCCTTTAAGTAATTTTTACTACTATTTTAGACATGGTCTCTCTGAGATAACCTGATTGGCCTCGAATGTTCTCTGCACCTCACAGCCTGGCTGTGAACTTTCAAGATTTCAAATCTGTATCACCAGACCCAGCATGGCTGCTCCTTAAATACAGGGATTAGTCCAGGACTATAATCAGAATACACTACTACTTAGCATTTAGTATTAAATAAAGTATCGTTTTTAAAATTAGATGCAGAATGAACACATGTATTTAAGTCCCGAGTTTACTACCTGGGACCATGTTGGTGTCCAAGGGGCATGGTGTAGCTGGGGCCATGCCTATCTGAGTAACCTGCACTGCCACCTGGGGTCATAGTGATATCTGGGCCCAGGCTGCTGCCGAGAACCATGTCTGGGTTCATGGTCCTATCACAGCTTGGGTCTGCGTTGATGTCTGTGGCCCATGATAATATCAAAGGTCATACAGAGGCCCAGGGTCTAGGTAGCAACCTGTGGCTATGTTGGTGTCTGAGGGCCATGCTGCTATTGGGGCCTTGCAGATCTGAGTGGCCTGTGCTGCCACCCGGGACCACGTCTGGGTCAAAGCTCCTGCTGCAGCTGTGAAGATGTCCACGGCCAGGGTTGCCACAGAGATCAAAGGAATCATGAATGTTGAAATCCAAGGGCCCTGTTGAGCCAGCCCTCGCTGGACCTGTCCCTCACTGGGCACTGCAGCAGGAGACTTGGCCCTGCTCCCATGGGAGAACTGCCTGCCACTGTGCTCCGGAGATATGGTCCCACCCCTCGACTTGGGAGAGTGGCGAGCTGGCTTGGGCCTTGGAGGGCTGGCTCCGCCCCTTGCCTGAGAGGGGTGGTCCTAGTGGCCTGGACTGACCTGCTCATCTACCACCCTGACCCACGTCCTGTGCCTTGGCCTGGCCCACCGTAGCATCTACTCTATCTGTGACCTGCTGAAGGGGCAGGGCCCGCTAAACAACAGCTGCAGGATCTCCATCAATCAGGACAACAGCAGGAATTCTGGTGAGGGTCCGCTGGTGACGGACAGAGTGCCAGAGGCCTTGAAACAGACCAGACACCTTGCAAAGAACATTTTGTGGGCGGGGCTGATCAGACAAAGGGGTGTATCCTGTGATACAGTGCAGCTCCTGATGTCACTGCGATGAATAAGGTGTGAGAAAGATGGAGGGTTTTTTTATTGATTAATTTGGGGGGTTTTCTTTTGGGGAGATGCTGCAGGGTTAAGGGAGCAGATAGAGGGACTGGGAGGTGAGCAGGATTGAGGAACATGATGTGAAATTCCCAAAGAATCAAAAAATTATGCTATATAAAAAAGCTCCAGTTTTGCCCTGTGTGGATGATAACTCCAGCATGCAAGATTATATTTAATACCTATATAAAGACTTAGCAAGGGAGAGAGAGACAGCTCAGTACTGGCTATTCTTGCAAAGGGCCTGGGTTTGGTTCCCAGCACTTACATGTGGCTCACCACTTTCCATAGGTACCTACATGGTGCACAAACATTCATGAAAGCAAAACGTCCATTTATATAAAATAAATAAATCTGACTTTAAAATTAAGAACAAAACCCTCTGTAACAAAACAAATCCCCCTAGCATCTGTTAGGCTGTACCTCAAAACTGGCTCAGCTGTTTAGGTGAACAAGGCTAAATCAAAATATTATGTTGTGTGTGGGATCCTTTCTTGTTAAGCTATGGAATTAAAATTCTATGTTTAACTGGCAATTACCAAAACGAAAACTTGCTCGGTATGGTGAAACACACCCGTAATCCCAGCATTTGAGAGGTAGCAGCAGGAGGGTCAGGAATTTAAAGCTAGCATCAGCTACAACACTGCATAGTGAATTTGAGGCCAACCTGAGCTACAATGAGACCTTGTACTTGGAGAAGGGAGGAGACACAACCGAATTTTTAGAGGAATGTTTATCTTATTATTTGTATTAAGTGGATTGGCTGTGATGCTTCTGCATTCTATCAATTCAAGTATTGCTCAAAATTGATATAATTATAGTTTAAATCTGTTGTTGGGAATAGAAATACCTTTCAAAAAAGAGGCTTATCACAGGTGACTTCTTAAAAGCTTACCCTTCTAGAATTACTTTCCTTTCTGCTGTATATATTTACATGATATATATCATATATTAGTATATAGCATATATACACATACACACATATATTAAGCAAAACCACACACATTTATCTTTTAAAATAATTATTAAAAACTGAATTTAAAAAATAAAAAAATAACCTGAGGTGGTGGTTTGTTCTTGTACTCTCAGTACTTAGGAACGTGAGACATGAGGAGCTCAAGGCCAGCCTGGGCTTCAAAATAAGTTTGAGGCAATCTAGGCTATATAGATAGGCCTTTATTTAAAAAAAAAAAACCAATTTTCATCCCCTTTACTCCAAACTTTTAGTTCTTTTCCTAGATATTCTTGAGGTATGATATATCTTGTATGTGTTCCATTATTCAAAAAAATACAATATATATTTAATATATTAAATATATTAAACAGCAAAATAAATTTTAGTAAGAGAACATACAAGTGGCTTTATGATAATATAGATACCCTATAGCAGTATTTCTAAGGTCATTTTAATGTTAAAATAATGATAACTGTACGATTGTGCTTCAGACTGAGATGCTATTTTAGCATATTTAGCACAAATATGCTAAATGTTTGTTTGCTTGTATTTTTGTTCATTTGTTATTTATTTATTTATTTATTGCTTTTTCGAGACAGGGTTTCTCTGTAGCTTTGGAGCCTGTCCTGGAACTAGCTCTGTAGACCAGGCTGGTCTCGAACTCACAGAGATCCGCCTGCCTCTGCCTCCCGAGTGCTGGGATTAAAGGCGTGCGCCACCATCGCCCAACTTGTTTTTATTTTTTAAAACAGGGTTTTTCTGTATAGCCCTGGCTGTTCTGGAACTCACTATGTAGACCAGGCTGGCCTTGAACCCAGAGATCTGGCTGCCTCTGCCTCCCAAGTGCTGGAATGTGCCACCACTGCTGGGTTCATAAAGATACTCTTTAGCATATTTTCTCGTTTTCTAAAATCTTCCCACATAGCTTCAAATCACAAATCATATCCATTTTATAAACATGGGAACTCTCCCCCAAAATTCATTCCTGGTAGGTCTGGACTCACTGGGTCCATTGACTAATTTGGTGGCTCAAAACTATCTGTAACTCCAGTTCCAGAGGGTCTGACACCCTCTTCCAGCCTCCACAGATACTACTACACACACATGATGCATACACATGCATGCAGGCAAAACACACATGCACATAAAATAAAAATAAAATCTTTTCTTTTTTTAAAGGATGAATTTTTTTTTGCCCTATTTTATGGGCCTGAGCTATTATATAACCGTGACTGTCATGGTCTGGGGACACTTATCTTCCTCAGTATCTTCTAATTCTAGCTCATGTTTGGCTTCTGCATGCTCATTCTTGTGTAGAAGACTCTTTTGCTGTTTCAGCACCAAGTCAGGCGACTCAAATGAGTAAATATTTATCAAGTGCCTAGTATGGGTAAAAAAATGGATTTTTAAAAAATGTATAAGGAATGATGAACTGACTTGACTGAGCAAGATAAAGGTCCTTGTTGTGCAAACCTAAAGACCTGAGTTCAGTCCTATATAAAGTGGAAGGAGAGAACTGACTCTCACAAGTTCACACATATGTCATGACATGCTCAGGCATACACACACACACAAATAATGATGATGATAAATAAATAAAAGTTAAAGGTATATAAGCAAAAATTAAAAGTTAAATTTTTGTGGTTAGGCAGAGAAACATATATAGAATGTAAAAGTATGAATTATATCAAATGTGACATAAATAATTTAAATAATGGTCTGCCATAGTTTGGATCTTAAGTGTCTTCCGCAGATCTAAGTATTAAGGACAGCGTATATTTTTGCTCTTCCTCTTCCTCTCCCTTTTAATTCCTAACTATTAGGTTTTGCTCTCTCCTGAAGCTTTGCCTGGCCAGAGTGTGCTTCCCTGCCCAAAAAGAGCAGGGTGAGCCAGTCTTAATCAGTAGGGAAACACCCAAGTCTGTAAACTAAAATAAACATTCTCTCCTGATAAGTTGATTATCTTGGGTGTGTCTTGGAGTAGTACAAAGCTGACTAACAGTCTAAGATAAAACTAAAAGATAGAAGTCCCTTATTGTCTCGTAGCTCTCAAGATTCAAGTTAGCTACAGAGAAGCAGAGAGAACACAGGAGAGGGTGAACTTGAGAGAACTGGGTTACTCTGAGAGCACGGATTGTCGTCCCAGGATGCGTACGACTTCACTGGGTGGAGGAAAAGTCATACATATGACTCATACCCACAAATCCATAGGCATCCACATGTGTGACATGATAACACGTGGCAGCTGCACACACATAGAAAGTGTATTCTAAGCTGGTGTAGTCCTAGCAGATTTATATCTGAGCAGATCGAATTCTAGGACTTTTGGTAGAATTATTACAGAAGGGGACTCTTTCTTTTGAGATTGGTGACCATTCCGCTGCCAAGGATCCCAATGGAGCAAGTCCACCTGATAACAGAGATGAACCAGGGAAAGGCAAATGCCCAAGCAGAGAAAGAGACACTTGATTTGTTTTATCTGAATGTTGATGGAGGAAAGAGAGACAATGATCAACTCTGAACTCTGATTTGGTAATTTTAAATCACCTGTGTTTAATATATAGGTACATTGAGTATAATTGAGAAACCAGCTTTAAAGTGTCTCCCAAATAGTCTTCCTCAGGGAAGAGCCCCCTTAACTGCTTATCCAATACCAAGCTGTCGGCCCTGAGGCCATATACATACAGATAACATTATACAGCCTGAGCAAGCTGTAGTTAGAGATTTAGGATTATAGAAACAAAGAAGCCATGGATTTGAAAGGGAGCAAGGGGGTGCATGGAAGGGCTTGGAGGGAGGAAAGGGAAGGGGAGAGATTATGTGATTTATTATAGTTTCAAAAAAAAAGATCATACAAAGAAGAAAGATGTAAAAAGCTTTTACCCCTTTGTTTTTGTTTTGGTAGCCTAGTTTTTATTGCTTAATAGAGTTTTTCCCCCAGTTGAGGATATTTTTGATGACTCTCATTAGGTTGTAATTGCTGATTGTCTGAAAATTAAAAGTTTATAGTCAGAATTCCCAAGACTAATATGAAGGCAGAAGAGTGAATATTATGAACACGGAAGATGCTGTTGCATTATATACTGATTCCTAATTGAGATTTAACCAACAGTCCTGAAACAACTAATTATTCTGGAAGCAAGGCAAAGTATAGTTTTCTTTTTTTTGTTTTAATCTTTTCTTATGGGTATGTGTTTGTGCCTTTATGAACTTATATGCATCATGTGGGTGGGTGTGCCTATAGAGTCCAGAAGAGGGCGTCAGATGCCCTAAAACTGAAATTACAGCTGGCCCTGTGCTGCCTGGTGTGGATGCCAAAAACCAAACCTGGTTTTGGCAAGATCAGTAAGTGCTGGTTCTTCATCACTGAGTCATCTCTCCAGCCCCAAATACAATATCCTAAACACTGAAATGTAAAGAGACAACATTCTCTATACTTAGAACTTTGAGGTATAGGTTCTACTTGTTCCCGGAACCCTACCCTGGAAGTACCACTTGGGTTTAACACCATTTCACAGATTCCTCTGCACTTAAAGAACTTGGTAAGCCAGCCTGCTTCCATCTTAGGCTTAAGAGCCATCTTATAGTGAAAATAAACTAGGTTCACTTCTGTTCATGGTTAAATCTCTGTTTCTGAAGGATTGGGCAATTCCCCACCTGTACCCTTAGCTACAAATGGTTCTGTACAACGTCTTTGTTTCAAAGGGTTATTATGACCACCTATGACTACCTTGTTATGACTACCTGTGGTTATGACTACCTTGTTATGACCACCTTGCAACCATGCCTTTGTCTCAGGAGGTCATTATGACTAACTTGTTATGCTTACATTCTGCTCCTATAACCCAGACCATTTGCGCACCAAATCCCATGTTTGGAAACCCCCTACCCCTGAGCTATAAAAGCCTTGTCTTCTTCATGTATAATGATGACTTCTTGAATCCCACCTTAGAGGGAGGCAGTCCATGCACATGGATTAAAAAATAAAGTTTGTTTTAATTAATTTGGCCATGGTGATGTGGGTTGGTGGTCTTTCTCCTAGAATCTTTAGGGTTAGAGTCTTTTTCAGTTGAAGGGAAACATTAAAAGGCCTGGAGAAGTCCTAAGCAAAGATGCCAGACACTTGAGATGGCTAATCTTGCTTATCATTCTGATTAGGTTGAGGAGGACTTACAAGACAGTGCAGCACACTTGTGAGTGTGTATCTGTAAGGGTGTTTCCCTAGAGAATTGATGAAGGGAAAAAGATTCAGTCAGAATGTGGGCAGCACGCCCATGAGCTGGGGTGGCCAAAGGAATAATCCTGCTGCCCACCACTCCTCTCTGCTCTCTGGCTGCCATGGTGTGAGCTTCTCCATTTCCCCCTCCCTACCTCCCCACCACAATAAACTGAAGCTTCAGAAATGGTGAGTCAGAAGAAACCTCTCTCTTAGCTGGGCAGTGGTGGTACACACCTTTAATCCCAGCACAAGGAAGGCAGAGACAAGTAGATCTTTGTGAGTTCTAGGCCAGCCTGGGCTACAAAAGCTAGTTCCAGGACAGACTCCAAAGCTACAGAGAAACCCTGTCTGGAAAAACCAAAATTAAATTTAAAAAAAATGAAAAAGAAAGAAACCTCTCTCTTAAATTGCTTATGCCATACACTCTGTCCTAATGACAAAATCCAATGAACAGATCTGTTTTCTTCTCTAGCAATAAGAATCCCCGTTTCCAGCTGAACCATTCCTGCTCAAGCAAGACTTGGCAGCCTGACCTTTGCAGCTGGAGGTTGCAATGTGATTAACTTTTGCCCCAGTCTTATGTGTAACTTCTAGAAACATCTCCTTAGAGAAAGGTGGTATGCCTTTCCTGTTGATGTGGGATGTGGATGTCTTGGCTGGAGATCCAGCAGCTATTTTGGACAGTGAGGATGGGGATGGCAAGGTACTAAGCAGGGAGAAGCCTAGTCTCTCAAATTGTAAAGCCACTATATTTTCCTTGAACTATCTATCACTGGACCTTTGAAAATATTAAACAGAAAACAATCACATGATTATAGTTACTTTCATTTGAATTTGTGTGTCATGTGTAAAGGTACTAACGTATCCAATTTGCATTTCAAATCATTTGAAATCAGCCAGAATGTTCCACTGTGGGTTTCTAATTTGATTCCTTTTTAGGGAGAAGGCAGGATCTTTCCTTTGGAATAAGCTTTCTGTAAAGTCTAATTTCTTTTTCAGTCTATTCCAGCTTCCTAACTTGGACTAAACAAATCTGCATGTTTGGCTTATACATTTGCTGAAGGATACACGAGCAACCCCAAATTTTAGAAAGAACTTTCTTGGGTTGATTATGGTGGTATAAGCTTTATAAACGCAGCCCTCAATCGCCTGCCTGTGAGGAAGGCGGATCGTGAGCTCAAGGTTAACTTGAAATATATACATAACATAGAAAGAAAGCCTGAGAGCTTGCATTTTAAGAATTATCTTAAATAAAAATTTTAAAAATCATGTACTCTTGATTATTACAGTTTTATATATGGTTTATAGTTGGACATAATTTGTCTCACAATCTGTCCTATAATATTTATTTTATATATATTATGATATTTATTTAGAATTATAAGAATTATAATTATCTAGATTTATAATAATTATTCACATATTTTTACATAATATAATCATATTTTATATCTAATATTTATATTAGATATTAATATTTATACTCTAAATATAAATATTGTATTAAATTATTTTTATAATTATTTATATTGCAACAATTATTTAGAATTAACTCTATTCAAAATTCTATTCTTAAAAACACCAACTGACTGTAATGTCCCATGTCTATAATCCTAGCGCTCTGGTATCTAAAGCAGGAGTATTTAAGATTTTAGGCCAGCCTGGTCAAATTAGCAAGATCCTGTCTACAAAAACACAAAGGGCTGGAAGTGTAGCCCCAGGTTCCACTCCAGTGCTGCAGATGCAAACAACAGCAACCCACACAGGCTCTTCTCTCCCCAGGTGGGCTCTCCTGCTACTCTGAAGACAACCAAAGTCCCATCCACTAAATCCTTTGCTCGCAGTGACTGTTGTAACTGAACTACTCTCAGAATTTCCCACATGTCTAAAAGATGCCACAGTCCATTTGCTTCTGGGCAAGGTCTCACCAAAACTTAAAATACTATGTACACCCGACTGTGCTCAGAAGGCAATTTCGATTAAGTCAAAAAACTTTCAAAGCATCTCTGCAAAATATGTTAAACAGGAAAGTGCCAAAGACTACGAAACCTCAACTATTGCTTTCCCCCCAAAGTTCCAACATTAACTCCTTGTTTAGTAAGAACTATAAATGTTTTCTGTGCATACTTTCTCATTCATGCATTAGGGATTAGAAAAATCTTAGGCTTTGGTAAAAAATAATGTGATAATGAAATAACCAGGTTTGGGCTAGTCAGCAAAAAGAGTTAGAATTTGTAAAGATTTCAATAATCTAGATTTTCTTGCCCAAGAAGATCTACCTGAAAAGTTTAAATCCCCTGATCGTAACACAGCTTATGTAATAAGTCAGATCAGGCCGAATTAGTAAATCCGGGTTTAATGTGAGCATAGCAAAGCAACTCCTGGACGACCCTCAGGAAGTCAGGGGAGGAATCACATGGCAAACACGGCTACAGGTCTTATACAGCCTGTAGGCATGGTCTTGAGCAGCCCCAGATAGGGGCTGACTTTTGGCGGGCTTTCTCAGGGGTGAGGTTTGGAATGGGAGGAATGAGACCAGCGTGTGGAATGCAGCCCCTAGCTGGAGATCCCCAAAAATACCCAAAATGGATTCTGAAGTATTTCCCTTTTCTTATGCATCCCCTTCAAACTCAACATTTCCCCCCACGGAGATTGCATGCACGTTCTTATTTTGACAGCTCACGGAGGAGGGTGTTAGGTCTCTGTGACCATATTGCTCCAATATTGTAGTGACTTGAACTATTAAAAACAACAGGCTTCAGGTGATTTAGACACAAATATGCAATTCTTGGACTACTGAGTGTTTGGTTGAAAGTGTCACCCTAGCCCCCCACATCCACATATCCAAAGAGTCTGGAATGTTCGGTGGAAGTTCCACCCCAGGCCCCTTACCCTGGGAGCTGCCTCAGTTCAGACTCTACCCTAGAAAAGCCCGCCAAACGATGACCCCTCCCTAGAGATGCTCAAGACCACTCCCACAGGGTATTTAAACTGCCCTCCAAAGAACAAACGTATGTATGGTTTTCCAGTCTTCCTTTCCCATCTCATCTCTGGGGGACTGGAAAGCCATCTGAGACCTTTGCATCCATTAAACCTGGGCTTTTTCTAATTCGGTTTGATTTGATCTGATCTGGATTACTGCATCGGCAGAGGCTTATTGGGGTGCAGAAACTTTTCACTGGGTAATGGGATATGTACGTGCTTGCTTAGGGCTATGTAAAAATGGCCTCCCTGGTATTCACAAGAGCACCTTTCATGGGTCAGAGCCAGAGCATCCTTCTGAACCCTCCACCCAGCCCTGTATCACTTTTCTTTAAAAGAAAAAAAAAGGGATTGATATGATTTCTAGTTTGTGGGGATTGTTTTTAAATGGCTACATTCTGATTTGTCCGTTTCAGAAGTGATTTGTTTATTATGATAAAGGCTAGCATCTTAGTTTGTTGCTGCGGTAACATTCTCCACAAAGGCAATCTAAGAGGGAACCAGGTACTTCAGTTCACAGTTCAAAGTCCTCATTGAGGGGAAATCACAGCAGCAAGGGCCGGAGGCATCTAGTCACCTTCCATCTACCGTAAGAAACCGAGAAAATGGACGCATATCAGCGCTTAGCCCGTTTTTTTCTCACACTCTCAGGTAGTCCAGGATGTGGCCTGGACTTCCTATTTCAATTAGCATATCAAGACAATCCCACACAGACACGCCCAGAATCTACCAGGTAATTCTGCTTCTGATCAAGCTGATTCAGCAACTTATCAACAATTGATAGGAAATCACTGGCTGGGAGGAAAGGGTCACTGAAGAACAGAATGAAGCAGGGTCCGACACAGAAGCTTTGTGATAAATCACATATCTTTTATTTCTGCCTCTTGTGAGGACAGCACATAGTATGCATAGTAAGCAACTTTGTGGACTGAATTCCCAGTGTTAATTTACTAGTACACACCTTTAATACCATAACTGGGGGGTAGAGGCAGGCAGATCTTTGTGAGTTCAAGGCCAGCCTGTTCAACAGAGTGAGTTCCAGGACTGGAGCTACATAGCAAGACCCTGACTCTGCAAATAAATAAATAAATGAACCAGTGTAGGGAGAAGGGAGAAGATGGTGTCAATCATTTGTGCTGTTATTTCTAATTTGTAAATCCAGTAGTAAATTATCTTCTTCACTAACTCATTCTCAAGCTAAAAATCAGAGCCTGAAAGAGAACCTTTCATTTTTCAAAAACAGAAACAAAAATCCACTATTGGGTTTATATTACTTCTCTGCTTCTACTGGAATCAAGTTCCAATGAAGAAACCGAGACTCTTTCCCAGAGTCTACAAAGTCCCTGTCCTCTTTCTTAGGCAGGGGCAGCTAAGACCTCATTTACCCGTGACGTCATCGATTCTATCATCTCCTAGGAAAGCATCAGCAGTAACTGACTCAGTCTGCTTGTTTGTCCTTTCTCAAGCTGTTCAGCTGTCTACTGCATAAGAACACACTACTTTGTCTCCTTGATCTGTCCATAGCTTGCCTGCGCATAGGTCTCTGAGAAATACATTTTGTCTTTATGTATTTATATATGGGACAATGGAAGCATTGTCCCAAAAATGTAGAAACAGGGGCCCGGAGAGATGACTCAGCCGGTAAACGTGCTTGCTTTGCAAGTGTGATAGCCTGTGTTCAATCCCAGGAATCCGCATGAAAAGCTGTATGTGGTAGAAAGCATCTGTAATTCCAGCTCTCCTATAGTGAAATAGGAAATGCAGAGAGAAGAATCACCTGGAAGTTCAGGGGTCAGCTAGCCTGGAGTACACATTGCCGTAGACCCTGGCAATACCCTGCTTCAGAACAAGGTGAGAACCAGTTCACCCAGTTGTCCTCTGGCATCTAGGTATGCAAGCCACACACACACACACACACACACACACACACACACACGGAAAGAGAGGGAATTTAACAAATAGTAGAGAGCATGTGTGTTGGCTTCAGGTCCCAAAGGCTGAAGTTGTTGTGTTGGAATGGTGGGAACAGCACGGAGCATCACAAACTGCTTTATTTAGAAATGAGAACAGAAGCGTCTGCCTTCCAGAGTTGTTGTGAGAAGCAAATGGTGTAACTCATGAAAGCGCCTAGAACAGTTGCTGACACATGGTAAGCGCTTGACAAATATTATTGTCAATTCTTCTACACCAGATTGCATTACTAATGCAGCCAGCCGAAAGAATGCAAGCACTGGTTTGAAAGGAGATCCCAAACGAAAATTGTGTGTAACACCAAACATTGTTTCTAAAGCAGTCACTAATCACTAAAAGAAGCAGAGCCCGGCACGCTGCAGCAGAAAGAAGATGGTTCAGTGTTCTTGACGATTTGAACTGTTTTCGGATGCACGCAGCTCAGTACAAAAAGATGGCTCTGGGGACTTTTATCTGCATTGCAGAGAGCAATGCAGAGATCATTTATGTCAGAACTTGCCGTTGGCTCCATATGGCATGGATTCACTGTTTACTGGGTTCACTGTCCTCTCGTTAGGGCTTCGGTGGTCAGGATAGGAACCGCCCACTTCTTTATGCGTGGCTAACCTGGAAACATAAGGAGAAGAGGCGAAGGAAGGCATCCCTCCCTGCGAGACTCGGCCCTTGAGTTAGGATTAACACTTAATCCTGTCCAGGAATAGCTGTCTCTGGCCTAAAGAGCAGGCAAAACGCAGGTGGCACAAGGTGTGTTATTTATGGGTTGCAATCATGCACCGCGTTCTTGGCCGTCCATTAGAGGACTTGACTGCAGTTAAATGTAGCGCCGTCTTCTTTCCTTCAGTACAAAGCCTTGCTCGCACAAGGCAAATGGGCATTTCTAGCGACATGCGATCACACGGTTTGTGTTAGCAAAGAAAGTCACTCTCAAAAGACTGATTAGTAGTGACCTGATCCCTTTCCATGCCCCTCCCTTACAACCGAAGTAGGAAGTGGGGAAGGAGATAAGTACTGTGTTCTCCTTCCTCCATTGACAGTAAAGTGAAAAGGGTCCTCCTCTCCCAGAGCAAAGTCAAACACTAATTCCTTTTTACAAAGAGACTTTCTTTTCCTTCGACTGATTGCATCAAAAGATTGCATAAGTACTTGAAATTTGCAGGCAAATGGATGGAGCTAGAAAACATCATATTGAGTGAGGTAATCCAGACCCAGAAAAACAATTATCATATGTACTCACTCATAAGTAGTTTTTAAACATAAAGCAAAGAAAACCAGCCTACAAATCACAATCCCAGAGAACCTAGACAGCAATGAGGACCCTAAGAGAGACATACATGGATCTAATCTACATGGGAAGTAGAAAAAGACAAGATCTCCTGAGTAAACTGGGAGCATGGGGTTCATGGGAGAGGGTTGAAGGGGAGGGGAGAGGAAGGGAAGGGAGCAGAGAAAAATGTAGAGCTCAATCATATATATATATATATATATATATATATATATGATATCCATTGAGTAGACAGTTCACTAAGAAACAACAAGCTAAGTAAAAATACTTGCCACAGTGCACGGCACCAACTTTCTAGAGTTGGGTGGTGAATACAGCTTCCAGTTGAGCTAAGTATTCAGCCAGTTCATGGGTCATAAAGCTCAGTTTTCACTTCTCCAGGTGGAGTAGAGCCAGTTGCCAGTGCAAGTTGCTTAGCAGTTTAAAGTTTGGCTCACGTGGTCAGAAAAGGCTACAGATACACAGCAAAGACAGGTCCAGATGGAAAAAAAAAACTCTAAATAGATAACAGTGTTTTTAAAAATGTGTACAGAAAAGAAAATGGATATAAACAGTCATAGAAAAAAGAAACAGTTTATACATAATAAAGTATTTAAAGAGAGAGTAAAGTAATAGAAAAAGAGTAAGTGGCATAAAGGCAGGAAATACACAGGGAGTCTGGACCCTGTACAGTGCTGTGCTGACTTTGAATTTTTTGAATGCTGGTGTGAGAGCAATAACTGCTGAGAGACAATGGATTGTAAAAGTTACTGCTGAATTAAACCAGCCTAGATACTTTAAGGATGTCTCAACTTTAAAACGGAATTCAGAAAATGTATTACGTTAGGGAATAGGTTATGCTTTTGTTTCCATGGGGGGAAAAAAGGGCTGCGGATTCCTTCAAGGTTAATAGAGATTAGGTTTGATGGGGAAGACCTCCTGAGAATCTTGACTACAGACATAAAGAAAACAAGAAAATCTACAAGACTGGTGACGTATGCTGACCCCTCTACATATGGGGACAGTTCTAAGACTAGACAACTGTAGTAAGGAGGAGTGGGCCATGTCCCGCCGCCCAGCTAGCTTAACCCCTGAAATAACCACACAGAAATTGCATTAATTAAATTACTGCTCGGCCCATAAGCTCTAGCCTCTTATTGGCTAACTCTCACATCTTGATTCAACCCATTTCTATTAGTCTGTATGTCACCATGAGGTCATGGCTTACCGGGAAAGATTCAGGCATGTCTGACCTGGCAGCTTCACGGAAGCTCAGCTCTATCTGCTGCTTTCTTCCTCCCAGAATACAGTTCTGTCTTCTCCACCTATCTAAGTTCTGCCCTATCAGGCCAAGCAGTTTCTTTATTGATTAACCAATGAAAGCAACACAAATACTGAAAGACCTCCTACACCAGACAACCAATGTTACAACTAGATTTTCCAGGATTTGACCATTGTCTCAATTTTCTCAGGATCCCCTAAAGATGTCATCACCCTCAGACAACAGGAAACAGTCTAGAGAATACAAGAGATGGGGTGGGTGGTATTTGGCCACTTGGTAGGTTATGGATGTTTGTCATCATTTAGTGAGGATATAAGAATATAGAATAAAAAGACAACTATTAACCTCATATATATTACATTTGTATGTATTTTGGTATAGTGATACAAATTAGAGCTATTATTGTTATTCTGTAAGTATGCTTCTTTTCTTGTTTGGGGTACTGTGCTTATGCAGTTCATTTAAAATGTAACGTATAATTAAGAAATACAGTTCAGTAGTTAATTATTTATAATAATCAAACTTGTAGTCATGTTAGGTATGTTTTCAAGATTAAATAGATATATTTTAGATACATGAATGTTCTTCAAATATGGCATTTAAGATGTTTAATAACCTAAGGTTTCTCATGACAGTGAGACACATCTGCTCCTGGCAGCACCAATCTATTTCAAAAAAGGATGATAAGCATGGAAGAACCTCCATATGGAGTCCGCTTTTGTTGTGGTAAAGTTATCCATTTGGGCAAAATACTGCTCTTGCCTTGACTGCTGACAGTATGCTGTACAAACTGGACAAGCAGGGCACAATGGAAAAAGACTGATTAACTTTGCCAGGACAAGGTGAGACAGGCTTTCAAAGCTCCTGCTTCATATAAAAGTCTGCCAGATATCCTAGGTCTGTCAGCCAAAGATGAATGCCCCAACATTGCAGAAGAACCTTGGGTGACTATCCAGGCAGTCAGATGTCTCTGTCATTTCTACAGTTTTGGAAGTTGCTTGTTCTGCACTCACGTAATATTGTATCCTTCTCGGGTCTTTGATGGAGTTGAAGACTAGATTGTTACAGTTAATAGTTTTCCTTAGTTATGATAGAAGATAAATTAGGTACGGAGCTTTGAACTGATCAAGATAGTATAGGTAGTAGAGAAATTTCTCCAAATTTGCCCAATACAAATGGACTGGATATTGTAAATGCCATTCTTATTTGATAACTGTTCTTATTATCTACAGTTTTACTATATTAAGATTAAAAGGCTTTTTTATTTACAAAAAAGAGGAAAATGTTACAGAATACTAGTTTAACTATGTAAGGATGTGTTATGCTTGTTTATGCTGCATTTGTTTAACAATGTAAAGATGTGTTGTTTTGCCTGCCTAAGGCATCTGATTGGTCTAATAAAAAGTTGAATGGCCAATAGCTAGGCAGTAGAGAGACAAGTGGGGTTGCCAGGAAGAGAGAATAAGCAGGAGGAATCATCTAGGCTCAGGAGAGAGAGGAGAGAGAACAAGGGAGAAATCGAGGGAGATGCCTGGGGCCAGCCAGACACAAAGTAGGCCATACAGAAAGAAAAGAAGGTAAGAATCCCTTAGGCAAAATACAGATGAAGAGAAACAGGTTAAATGAAGCTATAAGAACTAACAAGAATTGAGTCTACGCTAAAGCCAAGCATTCATAACTAATAAGAAGTCAGTATCATGATTTGAGAGCTGGTTGGTGGTGCCAAAAGAAAGCCTGCTACAGGTCCAGGTAGAGGGAATCTCCTGAAAATAAAGCCAGGACGAGGCAGATATAAATCAAGGGGGAACAGGAGGGTGGGGATGCTGATTGATGACCACCTGCTCCGCTGTAGTTGGTAAAGCCTGAAATTTTCAGCTGTACAGGCTGATACATTCCTTTTGCATAGGTCATATTAAGATGAGTTTCCAGATACTTGCCACTAAAAGCATCCTAATATTCTTTTCACTTTTTAAATGTCTTCTAACTCTTGCATAGTGCGCACTCATTTTTTTCTCTTGTGATTCTGTTTATATGTTGATATGCACTTCACGAATTTGGTGACTAGGGGATTAGTGAATTTGCATTCTCATCTTATTCTTCCACCCTAGAAGTTATGGTTAGTTGATAATGTTGCTCTAAAATACCCAGCAACATTTCCCTTTAGAGTTAAGTTTAGAATTCTCCCAGGCCAGAAGACACCATAACTTGTCACAGACTTACTCTCTAGTTAATAGTTTGATACTGACATTGCCATCTGACCAGTTCCTAAATGTCAGGATGATCTTGACTTATTTCTAAGTTTGTCCATCTATTCATTTTGAGCTTTCTGCAAAACAGAATCCAGTGACGTTCTCGTCAATGTGACTTCTGTTTTGTAGCTGCTGTTTAAAAACAACTGTTCACAGGCAGGTGACATCAATGACACCCCAAAAGAAATGGAAAGGAAGGGTATGAATCCAGCAGCACCAGGGAAGCTTCTCAACAATTCTGAGCAAGAGAGAATGGTAGCCACCATCACCCGGTTAGCATCTACACCTACCAGGAAGGACACTAGCTTACCCTGGCTTAGCCTTCCTTTGTCATGGAGTTAGACTTCTCTCGGAGTGTATGTATGTCTTCCACATCCTTCCTGACACGCCGATTGCTCCCCTCTACCTCCCCACCTCTCCCTTTAACACAGTCTTCCTTGATATCGTATCCTATTTATACAGAAGTTGTGAATTTTCTTCCAGGTGGAAAATAATAGAAACAAGCTTACGCTCAGTGATTTATACCCACAATAATTTTACCTTTCTAAATCAATAGGGTTGGCCCACCAACATTTCTGGAAAAGGCAGATTTTCTCCATGTAACTTGGGTAGGCTTTAAGACTAAATCAATAGGGTTGGCCCACCAACATTTCCGGAAAAGGCAGATTTTCTTCATGTAACCTGGGTAGGCTTCCAGTGAGCAGTCTTGTCTATTGGATAGAATCATGTGGCTAGCGGGCACCTTGGTAGTTTTCGGAGAGCGCTGACAGTCCTCTCAGTCACACTGTCTTCCACACAGTCAAGTTTTCGTGTACTTCATAAGCTATTTTCATTTGGATTAACCTAATTATTTACTACCACCCTGGGAAGAAATCAGAGCAATGTGCTTTCCCTCCTCTACAGATGATAGACAATGACTATCTGTAGGTAGGGAAGAACTAGGCAGTATGAGTGGTAAGACTCAAGCCTTACGTCTCTTAGTTTCACCTCCTTCTCCCTCCTGCCCCGCCCCCACCAAGTCATAGGCTCACAGTGTGTAGGGAGAGAGAAGGAAAATGAACTCACGATCTGTAGGAGACCTCTTCACGTTCTCTCTCTCTCTCTCTCTCTCTCTCTCTCTCTCTCTCTCTCTCTCTCTCTCTCTCTTCCTGTAGTATAGTTCCCACAGCCTCATATTCAATAACTCCCAGAAAGGAATATAGAGGATGGCAGAGGTGAGGGAGAAAACAGAGAGGATAGACATCACCTTCAGATGGCAGCCGGTGATTCTGAGAAGTCTTTGTGCAGAAGTGAATCTCTAGCTGGGATTAATTCTCTTCTCATTATCTGGTGATCTCTCTTAACCCAGTGAAAGAGTCTACAAGACTAGATGGTAACTAGTCTTTGGGGTTCTACCTGTGTTCATAAAAACAAGGGTCATCTTCCTACATTTGGTGAGAAAAATCTCCCTGAGTTCCTTTCTTTAATTTGGAATGGTCAGGGATTGCTGCGCTCAGTGTGTTCTGGACCTGTGCTTGGATGAAGCGTGCTTTTCCTTCTTGCTTTGGTCTGGCAAGCACAGAATATAGCTCAGGATTCAGCTCAGCTGTGAGCTTACTTCTGACCCTCGGTTGGCAGAACACACTTAGTGGATTGGGATTTAACGTTGTGATCAAGTTGCCACATCGTTTTTTTAATCCAAATCCAAATAGTAGGAGATACTATTATAAAGGTTGTACTGTGAACCTCTGCCTCAACCTTTTATTAATGCCGAGGAATTTGCAAAACACCTTCTGTGATAAAGAACATAGAATTGTCTTTGCACCTAGCTTCAGAAACCAGATTTCTAGTAGAACCTAAGGATAGGAATCAGAGTGCCGGGAGAGCCAATTAGAGGAGAGTCTAAAAAAATAGAGAAAAAACACATTCCAAACAAAATGGAAGGCTAAAGTATAAAACTGGGTATTAAAGGAGGGGCAAACAGTTCTTTTCCTGTCTGGTTGTTTTTTGTTTTGTTTTGTTTGTTTTATGCTGTTATCTTTTAGTATCTCTTAGAAGCATGTTTCTTTTCTAACAGAAAGAGAACGGATCTGGATGGGAGGGGAGGTAGAGAAGAACTGGGAGGAGCAGAGGAGGGGAAACTGTATTTAGGATGTGAGAAAAAGATATATTTCAATAAAAGAAAAAAAGATTAGCAAAGTCCTAAAGCATATTAGGTGCAGGTCCTGTGGTTCAAATTTACAGTAAACTCGTGACCACGCGTGCTCACATGCACACGCAAGCATGCATGCACGCGCTCCTGACCTGGCTTCATGTTAATGCCATGCACGCGCTCCTGACCTGGCTTCATGTTATTGCCATGTTCGCGCTCCTGACCTGGTTTCATGTTATTGCCATGTTCGCGCTCCTGACCTGGCTTCATGTTAATGTCATGTTCGCGCTCCTGACCTGGCTTCATGTTAATGTCATGTTCGCGCTCCTGACCTGGCTTCATGTTAATGTCATGTTCGCTTTCTGGATAGGTTTACTAGTCTCAACCTTTTTACTTTATGTGGGACCAAAACCAGTAGAACCAGCCCAGAAGATTCTTGCTGAAAGTTATGACAGAGATCAGATTTAAGTCAATTTCCCATTATCTTAGGACCAATAAAGTCTGAATTGTTGTGTCCTTTGTCAGTTTTTTTTGGATAAAAGATTACCATGTATTTTAGAGAATATGCTAATAAAATGCAAATGTATGCTTTGTAATGAAAAAACAGGACTGGAGTCCCGGCTGTGCTCAGGGTTTCTCTAAATAGTCTCATATGGTTTTAATAAATAAATAAGAAATCCTACAGTTTAAAACAGTGAATCATCAAAGATATGAAAACATTTTTTGTAAGTTAAAATAGATTAGAAAGCACAATAAGGTCGTTAATAGCAAATACACAGCAGTTAAAGTGTAGCGGTCTCATATATAAAGATAACACGAAGATAAGGGATGGGTTGGGATTTGACCTCGAAATCAATTTATTACATAATTATTTTTTACTTTTAATTTGATGTATCTCTTGGCTAATTTTTTCCTGATAATGAGAATTATTATAATTTTTTTAAACATAGACTAAGGTTCTTGAAAATACGTTGACTAAGTGACTTTTTTCGGAACTCAAACTAATGTATGTGAATGTAGTCTATAGACTCTAAAGTGCTGTTATTGTTTTTATTATTCTCCAACGCCAACTTGAAGTTACAAATCCAAAGGGGAAACAAAGCAAAACACACTACTGTCTCTTGGGAAAAAGACAAGATGGAATATTATTTTTGCGATAGCCCCCACCCATCTCATCTGGATCTTGACTTTATTCTTTAAAGACACCTGAATTCTATGTTAGGCCTTCACATACATTGAAAACTGAGGAGAACGACAGCTACTGTAGGCTGCTAACCACACAGCTTTATAGGACCTTGGCTGGCACGTCAGAGACATGGCTGCTCTTCAGTTACGGAGTAAATTGATTAAGGGAACGGCCCACTTTCATATTGTGAATTCTGAAATATGAATTCTACGGCAACTCAGGTAGTAAAATGTTGGCAGATGTGTCAGGTCCTCTCTCACAGCCAGCTCTGACTTCAGTGGTGTCCCCTTCTTGCTCTACTTCAGGACAACCGCTCTTCTGTGAACGGGACACAGTCACTGATTGATCACGGCCCAATGCCTACAATACAGTATGGTTTCGCTGTGTCTTAGGGAAGATTTCTAACAGTGCCTTTTGAAGAGGGTGGCAGCTCTGTTTTAACCTGGTTAATTTAAGGAGCTTCGATCATTAAGATAAACAACTTCCTCTTGCCTGGAATCCAAACCTCAAAGAGTCTCAGCCTAAGAAGTAACCTTTCCATGGGTTCATGCTTTGAGATTTCTCCCTCCCTATGCCAGCACCTGGGGGCGGGGTTTCTTAGTGGCATTTTAGGACACAGAATTTATTTTATACTTTGATTCTTTCCCCCCATATTCTGGTTTTTCCAGAAATGTAAGAACTTCATCAGACCGTCCTACACTTTTATATTTCAAGGCTCATGCCTCTGCTATGTTTTCTAACTGGGAGAAGAAAGTGGCCACTGCTGGCACACCCATGAGAAGCAATATCCGGGACTTCCTGGAATATCTCGAGGTCCATAATTTTCATTTATAGGTACTTTTAAAAACCACTTGCTTAAGGACAGTCTATAGAGACAGACAAATTACAAAGAGTTTATACTTTTCCGGCACTGGAGTTCATGGTAAGGGACAACTGGATTTCAGCCCTCATCTGTTCCCAGAAAGGTATTTTCAGCCTATGTAAAGGAGACTACTGTGTAGACCACGGAGCAGGTCCTCTTTACCCCATCCCTGTGCTCCCCATGCCTGAGGCCACAGGAATGACACCACAGATATTATTTCTTCAGCATCAGAAATCTCCCCAGCTTCTGCCTCCCAGGCTTTGTCCAAACTTTCAATCTCTTCTTGTCTTTTTTGTTCTCTTCAGGTCACGAAAATGAACCAAGTTCTGTGTCTTTGCTCCAGAATTTCCAGTTTTTTTTTTTGGACTTAGTCTCACCTAGCTGGGATGAAGGGCTCCAAAACCCACCTCCCTCAGCCTTTTCGGTTTCACAAAGAATTGCCAGGTAGCAAATTCAGATGGCAACAAAACATGATGTTTGTGGACATTATGAACATCTGTCTCAGGTCTCTTGGCGTGGATGGTTCCTGTGTAAACTACAATCTGAATTTGTGTGATTGCCTTAGGAAATTTATAAGCCGCAAATTATGTCAATTTATAATGCATAGGCATCAATTTCCTACCATGGGGTTAACCAAATAGCCTGCTTCAAACCAAATACAGATGACAGTGGAAACAGATGAAGTATAATTTGTGATGAATTATCAGGAACAGAAACCACTGACAAGTGCAACCAACTCAGTACACACTGATGCCAAGAACACCGCATACTTCCCCAAAGCTGAGGCTGCCGCAACCACATAGTTTATAGTGAAAATTTTCACCCACATTGTAATGGTAAAAAAAAAAAAATGCTGCAGGTCCCTAAGCGGCAGTGCAGGCAACGGGCAGGGCGGTGGGTCCTGAGAGCAGACAGTCCCAGGCAGGGACGACTCAGCAGAGGGCCTTGAGTCCCAGGCAGGGAGCCGCAGGTGAGAGACCTCAATGGGGCAGCCAGTCTCACAAGGAGAGACAGACAGATGGACACACCATGAGACCACACCGCAGGTCTCCGAAGGCAGCTGGTCCTGGGCAGGGAGTCATGAGGCAGGTGAGAGACAGAGACATGGATAGGCACGCCATGCAGAGTGAGGTCAGATATTTATTTAGTGGGTTATGGAAGGGAAGGGGGAGAAGGAGAAAAGAGCAGAGAGGGGGAGGAGAGAGAGAGAGAGAGAGAGAGAGAGAGAGAGAGAGAGAGAGAGAGAGAGAGACAGAAGGGGAAGGGGAGAAGTGGGAAGAGACAGAAGCTGCCTCTTTGAGAGGGAGATGGAAAAGGAAGGGACTTGGGCTGCAAGCCGAAGATCAGCTTGCCTCGGAGGATAGGGGAGGGAGTGGGCGTGGCTTGTCTCTTAAAGGGACAGTGCAGACCATTACACGCATCACTAAGTGCTGCCTATCAGGCAGGCAAATTCTGTTAGGTTCTCACTAAACTCTAATTGTTAAAATTTTATTTCTGAATATCAAATACTACTTCTCTTAGAAATTAGTAAGTCCCCTTTAATGAGAAAGTGCACACACACACACACACACAGAGGACATCATGAGCCATTTGTCATTAAGAGTCAAAGAAAAGATCTTTTGTCTGTGAGACGTTGGAAGGATGCTCATGGCCTACCTGCTAGCTGTGGTTGGAATCACTGGTTGGACAGTTGTCTTGTCTCTTTGATGCCGCTTCTTAAGGTGCTGATACTGTTCCCGTTTTACCCTTTGACACTATGGGGCATTCGGACCCTAGGTCCTAGCCAGCAATCCAGGGCAGCCCTGGCCTGACCTTCCAAAGCCCCAGTCTCTCAGTAGAGTCCCTCTCTGAGAGAGAGAGTCAGATGTTACACTCTAACTGGCCAGATGGCTGGTGGCCACCCTGCAGCATCTGTGATGCCATAATGGGAAGACCTGGGGGAGTCATCGTGGGGGGAAATCAGAAGCAGTCACAGGCCATCTCTGACTTCCCAACCATGTGACAATGAGCAAGTTACCTCACTTCTCAGCTCAGATTTCTGCTTAACAAAATGGAAGTAGCAATAACATGAAGTTTGTGTTGTGCTCGCTAAGTGACAATGTTCACGCTAACATCTGGACTCTCCTAGTTACCAAGTATAACTCATAATAGCATTGCTACAATGGATGTGGATGACGTTCCATGCATACTGCCAGGTCAAATGCGAAGATGGCGCAGGCCTGAGAGTCAGTGAGGAATTTATGATTCCTTAAGTACATTCCTCAACGACCCCAGGTCCTTCACTTTTTCCTTTTCATGACAGGGAGTAGGGCGCATTGCAGATTGATTCCAAATGTCAGAAATGAAGGAGGATTTTCTGGTTATTTTCTTGTCTCTTTCTTTTCCATCCCACTAGAGTTTAGGACTCTTGGAAGACAACGGCTGAAGAATGCTAGGAATTCTTCCCCCACCCAGTTGGGAATGTGTCCTGCTTGGAGCTCTTGGCAGGAATGTGAGGACTGCCTGATAAGGCCCAGCTTGTGGAGCCACAGAACTTGGGGTTGCACATTGCCGCATGGGCGTGGTTGCGGGCCAGAGCCGCCCCTGACTCAGATCCTTCTCAACATCCCTCAGAGGCTGCTCATACAGGACTAACCTCTACAGCCAGTAAGTGAAGACATAGCTCAGCCAAATATTTCACACAAAACACATCTGGATGATTTGTCTTTGGTGAAACACATGGTCATATTTTGCTGCTCTGGCTGGCAGCGTGAACCTGGGAAAGGAGGGTCTAAAAGTAAGGCAGACTAAAGTCTCACGCAATAGCCAGCTTTATTCAGAGCATCAGACAGTTTATACTCTGAGGATTAAGAAGAGTCACCTGTACAATCACAAGGACGAGCTTCATGTGGCAAAGACACGTTTTTGCTTAGAGGGGCATAAACAACAGCTGAAGTGAGCTCACTCCCATCTGCTACACCTGGAAGGAACACAGAAATACATGCCAAGAACAATTCAGAGTTTTGAAGGAACTGAGGTCATAAGATTCTTGTCTTGTTTTCTCATAAGTACTCAGAATTCTCACATGACTCTATTCTTGGACCCTGTTCTGACAGTCATGGTAGCTGGCTGAGCCACTGTTAAGTCTCAAACGCTGGGAGAAATGGCTAGGGTGCCTATTTAACATATCAAAGCGGGCCTAGCCACCAGCTTCTCCAAGTATCCACCCCCCCCAGTCCCTATCTATTACAGGGTGTGGCTGGCATACCCTGCCCTCTACCCTGAACTCTCCAGCCCAGTGGCTGGACTGCCCTTCCCTCAGAGACTCTTCCTTATATAACTCAGCTATTTTGGTTACCTGCCCCTTCTGTACCTTTGCCCTTTAGACTGCTGCACCCGTTCCTCCTAAGTCATAACCTAAAGTAAGCTGGGACCATAGATATTTGAGGAGTCAGGGAGAAGAGCAAGGGAGGACTAGGAAAGGCCTGTGTGAGGGATGAAGGGTGGGCTGGGAAGAAACTTCAGTGCGAAAGACTTTGGACTTGGGGCAGGATTAAGGCATAGTTTAAAGGATATTAGTCATTCGTGTGTGGTGTGGCCTGTGCCAGAACCAGGCAGGGGGTGTTGCAAGACATGATTAGATAGGGAGTAGGAGTGTACAACTGATCAGAATCAGTATATGATTCTCCTGAAAGAATGGCTCCTTGTTGGAGCAGGATCTGAGCCAGGGACAGAAGGGTGGAGAATGAGAGCTAGAACACCCGGACCCGTCACCAGCTGCCGTTAGGAGCAGGCATTCAGTGTCTCACATGTGCACCCAACACTGAAGGTGCCTGTGAGTATCTGCCTATGTGTTTGCCTTTCCTTTGAGATCCTCTGCTCCTTCAGCTTTCTCTGCCTTAGTTACTGGTGGTCTCCTTTTACTTTTCCATCTGCTTCGTGCAGGATCACTATGGTGGTTATCCCATCCCTATTCTGCCACAACTTTGGTCTGTGGTAGACACTACTGCTAACTAGTACTCAATTCTTTTCTTGATGACGCTATTCTTGCTTTAAAGCTTCCAGTTAAGCAGAGTCTCATGACTTCTTTGTGTCAAGGAAATATGAATGAAAAATCATGTATTATTTCTAGGCAAAGACAGTGAAAAGCTCTTTCTCGATTCTCTATACATGAAATATTTCTTTTCTGTTGTGCAGAATGTAGTATCACCTTCTAAATACTTGAGGGCTACATATGGAGGTGATGGAGTCTCCAAATCAAAGTAGGCTCAGAAGCCAGATAGAAGACTATAATCTAATGCCAACTTTTCTGGGCACACTCCTTGCAAATTTATCATCCCTCTTACATATTCCCAGCTTTATCCAAACATTGCTGACCATATTATATCACTTCTATTTATGACTCTCTCCCTGTGCGGGTATAAAGCTAACTGGGTCAATACCTATTAGACACGTACTGGATGTTCACTTGTAGGAAATGCTGAGGTAATGTGACTCAGAGATGATGACGGCACTCAGGGCTCATCCTTGGGCACAAGATGACCATGGACCGTGATCCAGACTGAGACATTCGACTCCAGAGCATCCTTACTTTGACAGACCTCCCATTCAGTGGGGCTGGGGTTCTGGCCTCTAAGTTCATGGTAGGCTTAACAAATGGTGGGCTTAAGGCAGGAGTTTAGCTTTATGTTGTAAGGGAGTGTGAGTGTTACAGCTCTGGAGCTGTGAAGATGCCCTGACTTAACCAGAAGCCAGGTTATACCTAGATCTGCAATAGGACAGCTCTGGAGGCTGGAGGGAAAGGCGTCCTGGCTTGTCCGGAAGCTAGGCTACCTGAAGTTGGGGTGTGGTGGGGGATGGTCTCTCCTCAAGGTATAGCAATCCTGTTGCTCCTCTCCCAGAGAGCCGCTACAGCTGAGCTGTGCTCTATTCCGGAAAGAGAACGTCCTCTCGGAGCTGTCAAGCTTCTCTGACGTCCAAGATGTTAACTTCTTCTGCTACATTCTGCTAACGGGGGAGCCGGGGCAGAAATGTAGCAATCTCCTCTGGTTCCAGCGAAAAGTTGTTACTTTTTCTGCTCAGAGTTGCTCAGTCGCCCTAAAGGAAAGTCTCAGCAAGGTTCTTCTGTTCTCCTCAGCTTTTCTCAGTCCCCCTCAGAGAGCTTCTCCGCAGCTTTTCTGCTTCATCCACTAAGGGATGTCCCAGCCAGGTTCTTCTATTCTGCACTGGCTAATGAAGATCTTCACCCAAGACTCTTCTGAGAGATTTATTTAAGAAGGAGTCCAGTAGAGTGCCTGTCTCTGCCAGGGTGAGAAAGGACATCTTCAACTGAACAGGCAGAGGGGCTTATATAAGGCTTCTTTTTTGTTTTGTATTTTTGAGACAGGGTTTCTCTTAGCTTTGGAACCTGTCTTGGAACTCATTCTGTAGACCAGATTGGTCTCGAACTGCCATAGATCTACCTATCTCTGCTGGGATTAAAGGTGAAATTGCCTGGCGCGAGTGAGAAGGAAACACGGAATACGCAACAAATCCGCTTAGGAGTTTATTAGAACAGGCGTGTACAGGCCTGGGGAAGTCAGTGTGCAGGGGAGGGGGTGGCGCGTCCAGCTTTTAAAAGCTGCCTAGCGCATACGCACAGGTGGCTATGTCATACGCAGATGACGGGGCTCACGCATGCGCACAAGGGCTTAGCCGAGTCATACGTGGATGATGTAATCTACCTACATGTGGGTCACACGGGGCCTTTTAACATCCCTGGGGGGTCATTAAACATTTCTGCCTGAGGGCTTGTCTGCACATGCATGGTCCCTAGAACATGGACGTATCAGTGTTACGTGGCTGAAAGAAATCATTACAAAAGGTGTGTGCCACCACCACCCACGTATAGGACTTCTTAGGGACAGAGTTTTCCAAGAAGTTTCTCTGCTCAGAGATTGGTTAGTTTTTTTTTGTTCAGGGATTGGTTAGTTTAGTTGGTCAGGGGCAAAGATGGCTCTGATTTCAAGGCCAAACTCTTTCTTTTTCACTGGTCCTTTTTAGCCTTGTGACTCTAATTTTAGGGCAAGGGCATATTTCTTTCACTGGCTCTGATTCTAGGGGCCAAGTGTGTTCCTTTGGCTCTGGTTTCGGAGTCAGGGTGTGTTTCTTTGGTTCTGGGTTCAGGGATAAAGTGTTTCTTTCACCGACTCTGGTTTTAGATCCTGGGTGTTTCTCTCACTGGCTCTGGGCTCAGTATCAGGGTGCTAGAGTTCATGCTCAGGGATTGGCTGGTTTCCTGCTCAGGGGTTGGAGGTTTTCCTTGACTGGCTCTTTTAACCCAGGTATGTACTAGTCAAGATTGTTTCAGAATTGGATGGAGACCATGAAGACATAGTACCTGAGATTCTAATAAAGTAGAAGCAGAGGAGGGAGGTAGAACTTGGTATAACTTCATAGTCATTGATATGATTAATATTAGCTGTGGTGTGTAGACAGTAAGAGACTAGACAGGACTTTAATGGTACCCTCAGGGACCATTTCAGACACTGAAATCCACCCCCTTAACCACTACTTGAAACAACAGCACTAAATAGACCACAAAGTGACTCTTCTTTCCAGCTTATAACTGAAGCCAGAAAGCCAAGCATTGCCCTGTTGAGCTCAGCCGGGAATAATGTCTGGTGGCTCTCAGTTTTCACTCTCCACACACGCTGACGTGTGAATTAGGAGTAAGCTAATTTGCAGATATAGAATTCACAAATAAGAGGTGACCCTAGTTGTGAGTTATTGAACAGCTACCAGGTGGCACTGAACTACATGGTTTACATACATAGATGCATATTGCCAAATTAGTCAAGTTTTCATGCTTCAAAGGAGATGATGAAGAGTTGATATGAAGCACATATCCTTGGGGTCATAGGATATATGGAAAGGTTAGCATCATATAGTTTGCATATCGAGCTTCTAGATACATGTCAGGGATTGGAAACTTACAAGGGGCTCTGTGTCTGTTCCTCTTAGATACTTCAGACTCAGTAGTCTCTGTTCTTATTGAAAACCAGGGCTTCATTCATGGCACACTGTGCAACAGGCTACTGATTAATTCTGCTTAAAACCTCACTAGCTCACATGCCAAATTCCAGAGACTATTTCCTATGAGGAAGCATGCCTGGAAATGGATAGTACAACCATCTAGCCCCTGAATCTGCCTAGGCAGCATCACACAAAGCCAGACACAGCTAAGTGAGCAAAGTCACAGGCACATAGGTCTTTCACTGGTTGGCTGAATGGGCTGGCGGGATCCTGGGCAAGATGCTGTTTTCAGGAGCATAGGCTCCTCACCAGTGGCTACATAACTGAATAAAACGTCTGCCTCTCCCTGAGAGAGTTACGCTCCGGAATTCACATCACTTGTGATTACTAGCACAAGGCCTGGCTAAGACTGGGCCGTTAGTCCTGCCCTGGGTGAGGGAAAGCATGAGGCTTGCCCTTCCATGAGGAATTGCAAGCAGACAATGGAAACTAAAGGGGAGGGGCTCGTGAGGTCTCCCACGCCCTCCCTGAGTATCTGGAGAAGGGGCCCTGGCTTAGACCATGGGACTGGAGCCATCATGGAGACCAGACCTTTGTAAAGCACATTCTGTTCTCAGCAAAAGGCATTAGCTACGAATGAAGAAGTTTGCCAGAACCTAAACTGACTGACACCTTGGCCTTGGGGTTCTCAGGCTTCAGAACTGTGAGAAGTAAAATTTCTGTTGTTTACAAACTGCCTGGTTAACCGTACTGTTATAGTGCCCACTCTAAGACACCTGTAGAATGCTTTCAGAAGTCTACCCCATCCAGTCTGCGGTGTATGGTCACGCTATCAGCAGCCTGCTCTTCATCCAGGACACTCTAGATTCTGCCCCAGATCATGTGATGCTCATCCTTCTCCCTCATCCTTACCCTTATCATCATCCTCCCTCAACTCTCCTCTGTCTGCTAAGGCGGATTCAGTGCCTCATCTACTAACCAAGTTTAGATGCCTCGTCACCTGCGGCTTCCTTGTCACTGGAAATTTCATATAAACACAATCCCTTCTAGAAGTTATCATTTTGTACCACGAAGCACTTGGTCATATATTTAGTTCAAGAGACCCTAAAGTGGAGGGAACAAATGATCTGAAATAAAAAGCATGCAAACTCAGCCTCGAGGAGCGGGAGAAAGCAGGGTGAGATAGCGCGGAGTCGGGTTATATTAGTGACGGCCTCATTTGCTTCTCACCAGGACTCAGAGGAAAATGCTGGCTGCTGTGAGCCCTGATGGAGGAAGGTCATTGGTTAAATAAAAAGAAACTGCTTGGTCCTCATTGGTTAGAAGATAGGTGGGAGGAGTAAACAGAACACAACGCTGGGAGGAAGAGGAAGTGAGCTCAGACTTCACAGCTCTCCTCTCGGGAGCAGACGCCTCAGAGAGACGCCATGCTCCCAGCTCCCGGGAAGATGCACTCGATGAAGCTCCGACCCAGGATGGACATAGGCTAGAATCTTCCCGGTAAGCACACCTAGCTGTGCTACATAGAATATTAGAAATGGGCTAGTCCAGGTGCGAGAGTTAGCCTAGAAGAGGCTAGATAGAAATGAGCCAAGCAGTGATTAAAAGAATACAGTGTCCGTGTAATTATTTTGGGTAAAGCTAGCCGGGCAGGCGGCTTGGGTGTTGGGGACGCAGCCCCGTCGCCCATATTACTACAGAGCCCCGAGTTCTCAAGAGTGCTGGAGAAAACTTTTAGCGCTGCTTAGTGCTTATAGCGTTTAGCCAGCAACAAAAAGACAGGTGCTCTTCTTACTCAAATCCCAAATTAAATAAACTAAGGTCAGAGTGAGAGCCAAGCTTCGTTTTCACACGCCTCAGGGAGAAATCCGCAGAGGCTCCACAGAGACAACGACAACGAGCCCCTGAAATGAGCTAATTATCAGATTCATAAAATGTCACAATTAAAGGAACCTAGCACCCAAAACAGCCATCAGAACGTGTCCCAAAACTTCATGTAGATGTTTTTCCGTAACCATCTTCAGTATTCTGACCTAAAGTTTATGAAGTAGAACAAAACATACTTCATATCCCAGAAGACCTTTTTCAGAATTCAATATGTATAGAGAAAAGATATGTAAAACCCCTACAACGTGAGGCTGGAGAGTTAGCTCCTGTTAAAAGCTACTGCTGCACATGCAGAGGGTTCCTGGCACCACATGGCAGGGAGTGCCCCAAACCACCCGCAAACTCCAGCTCCAGGGCATCAAAAAAAAAAAAGCCCAAAAACTATTTTTGACTTTCATGGGCATCTGCACACAGATGATACACATACATACACGCAGGCACACACACACACACAATAAAAATCTCTTTCATCAAAAATGCCACTACATTTCTAGGCCTCGCTTCCCAGAGCTTTTTCTGACTTTAGACCGCAGAGGAAGAAGGCAGCAAGGCATTTGAATGGCAGGTTTTGGAATACGACCAAAAACCACGAGGGAACTCTAAGCAGAAGATTCTTCTTGTTTTAGAAATTAGGATTAAAAAAGGAAAGAAAAGAAAAGAAAAAGATACTGAAACTAGCCACGATGCCAGCCCCTTAAAGCAGCCGGCTTTGGAGAAAGGCAAACGGCCCAAATGCAGCGTTTTGGACAACGTTACCGTTCCCCTGCTGTGTACAGCCTAGCAAGCAAATTAATTATTCCCAGATGCCGGGATGAAGAATGTTGCTGGATTGTTTTGCTTCTCAGACTCCTCAGTGTAAACACACACTTACAGAACTGTGCTCCCTTTCTTGGCTCCCGATGTGCAAGTAATTATACCCTGTGCAGGGTAGTGTTGGATGGGCCCTTCTCTGAATACCAAGCAAGTTCTGGGTTCTGTCAGCCTTTTGGATTGCATGCCCACAAACATTTTTCTCTGACAGTCTTTACTAACAACTGGTAAACAAACCAAGAACAGCGCAAGGCTTATTGCTAACTTATTCCAATTGTCTTCAAAGCTAGACAGGCAAATTTTGCCTCGAGGAGACTAGAATTCCTGGGCTATCTCAAGAACAGTTTTTCTGCAGTCCCTCTGGGGAAAGGGGTCAGAGTTCATAAAGGTTTTTATACTTTCCCATTCCTCATATTTAGACTACGTGCAAACAAACGAGGGCAGACTGAGTCCACTATTAATTAGAATGTGTTTGGGATTAAGCACAGATCCTATGATCGCGGCCAGAATAAAGTGATTAAAGGGTCATGTTTTTTATTCCCCAGGTTTTTTACACAGCAAATGGAATGTGTTTTTCATGGAGGAGCCACAGTAGGTTCTGGGGCACTACCTAGACCTTCACATTTCCAGGAATGAATCAACTCAGTACATTTTCTCTGTGCCTGCATACGATGAATCACAGGTGTGTGTGTGTGTGTGTGTGTGTGTGTGTGTGTGTGTGTGTGTGTGTGTAGGTCCAGGGTATACCTCAGAAACTGCTGAAGAAAAAAAAACATGTTTTCGCAAAAAAGAAGGGAAGTCCTGTAGTCTTGCCAACCCCAGCACAGATGAGAGGAAAAGTTCAAGGAAAGTTGATATCGCAAAAATAAATAATAAAAGGAAATTCAATGGCAAAACAATATTTGGGTCAGGTGGAAGCCCAGAGGGAAAGAGCCGCTTTCAGAACTGGGCTCCTGCCTTCTCTGAAGTGAGCAGCTGCTGGGTATTGAAACCAGCCCACGTGGAGGGTCCCTGCCGCCATGGCAACAGCAGCTGATGGTGCTGGAACTACCCGGGCACAATGAGGCAGGTCTACAGCCAGAAGCGCTCTGGCTACAGACGAGGGAGGTGGTGCGCACTTCGGTTTTGCTACCTTTCTTATGTGCGTTGGGGGACTTGGACTCCCAAGACTGAGGTTAGCGGCTGGAAACTTTTCTACCTGGACTGCCCAGACCAAAGGTGTAGATCTCCTCTCCAGGGGCAACACGGAAGGGAAGCATTCATTCTCCGGACAAATCACTTACTTCCCATTTCTTTTAACTAATCTCTGACAAATCCTTTGTGGGCTCTGAGAGCTTGCACCTGGCCTCTTGTATGGCAGCCTTCAGATGTGTTTAGCTTGCTTGTCATAGCTGTAGTGTCTAACACACGACCTCCAAAGGACAATCTTTCCTTGGTCTCGTGAATTGAAAACGCTAGCTGATATCTGACTAAAAATACCAGATTAAAAATTCAGGCTTGGTTTAACTGTATCTATGGAGAGCCTTAGTGATCAGCGTTTTTCTAGGATGAACTCACCGTTTTCATTAGCCCTGAAGGCAAAAATGTATTTATTAGTTAAGTATAAAGAAAACTCCAACATAATGATTTCATGGCATAACATGTAACCAAACTGCCAGGAGTTCAATTCTGTCCCGTTACCAACTAAGTTATCTTTGGACAGTTACTGAGTTTCTGTGACTCAACTTTCCCATACATAAAGTGGGGATCAGAGTAGGATTACCTGGTAAAGAATGCTGTAGATACTGGGCTCATACTTTAGAGGGTTTGAATAGTCTTTGCTTCATATTAAGTAAGCAAATAAGCAAAGGTTAGAGCATCTTTTCGTGTGTGGAATGTACGCGTTTGTCGTGTGCACATGTGTGTATGTATGTGCTAGTGCGTTCATGTGTGTGCGGATGTCAGAAGTCAATGTCAAGTGTTGTCTGCTGTCTCTCTCTCCACCTTATTATTTTGAATATTTCTTTCCTTTGAGATTATAATTCCATCATTTTCACCCTCCTGCTCCCTCCCTACAACTCCTCCCTTGTAGTTCCCACCCCATCCCTCATGCTCTCGTTCAAATTCACGGCCTCTTTTTTATTTGTTGTTGTTGGTGTTTGTGTGTGTCCCTAAGTTTGTGAACACAACCTGCTCGGTCCATATGCTCCTTGTATGTATATATGCTCTCAGGACTGACCATTTGGTACTGGACAGCCAATGGATGTGCTCTTCCTGGGGGGGGGATCTATTTCTCCTGCTCCCAATTTTCCTGAGTTGCCTGTGGCTCTTTGTTGAGGCCTTTTCAGCTTCTTTCTCTTCCACATTAGCACGTCTGTTCATGACATCCTTGCTATGGTCATATTTAGGCAGACATGTTGAAGAGACTTCATGGGTGTGGCTTCTCTAACTTTCCTAGGAGACACAATCTCAAGTTTCCTGTTCCTCTGGCTCTTAGAATCTCCCCCACCCGCGCCCCCATTTCCAAACTGCTATCTAAGCCTTGGGTGCAGGAGTTGTGCTGTAGATGCATCACTTAGGACAGACTTCCACACTCTGAATTTCGATCAGCTGTCTGTAATGGTCTCCATTTGTTGCGAAGAGAAGTTTCCTTGATGAGGGCTGAGGACTGCACTTACCTGTGGGTATAGAGACAAATATTTAGAATGCAGGTACGGATGATGCTGGTTTGCTAAAGTGGCAGTTGTAGGTTCTCCGCCAAGATCCATGACTCCACTAGCCCTGGGCAGTTGGCTAGGTTTCCCTCGTGTGGAGTAGGCCTTAAGTGTGATTAGACAGCGATTAGTTACTGCTAAGGCATGCGGGCCACTATTGTGCCCTTAGGGTTATTGTGCTGTTCGCTGTTGTCATTAGTAGGCATTACAGCTGGGGAGGACTGTTGGTCACGTCCCTCCCTCCCTTGGAAGCATGGTGTCTTTCAGTGCCACGAAGGCTGGTCTTCAGGGCAGGGACTTTCAGGTAAGAACCAGCTCAGGTCATCTGGGTCCTGTGTCTGAAGTTCATGGTTTCTACAATAAAAGGAACTCACCCTCCTCCTCTGGTGCTAAACCAAGATCAATAGCAAGAGCCTGTAATATATACCTTATTTTTCGAGGCAGAGTTTCTCTGAAGTTGACTGATTTCTGGATTTGCTGGCCAGTGGGATCCAGCAGTCTGCCTGTCTCTGCTGCATCAGGGATAGGATTACAGGCACAAGTGCCCCCTTAATGGGTCCTGGGGACCAAACTCCAATCTTCTTGCTTGTGCAGCAAGTACTTAATGACTGGTTCACTTCCCCTGTCTTTGGAAAGAGAGCTCTTTTTTGACTATCGCAAACACCTTTAATGTATTTCTGTACCTGTGTCCACAGTTGGTAAATGTTAGACTTCTCTCTAAGGCTTCTAACTCTTCCGGCTTCATTTTAAAGACTGCTTGAGTCTGATAAAGCAAACTCCTTGTGAAATAAGCCAACATTGAAGCACTTTCAAAACTAGCTAGTAGCTCTTCTGAGTCATTTCGAGCTGTACTAATGCTTACATGTTTGTTTAAAATACAGGCGTGGTGTTTGCTAAATCATAAGATGCAACCCTAGTGTGGGAAACCCTTCAGTGTACCTACTCATTGTTAAAACCAGTAAATTCCAGCTTCCTGGAGAGAGAAGAGTCAGCACTTCTCTGCCTCTGTAATAGGTGGGGTGCATCTTTTCTACCAGGGTTTGTTCAAAGATCTTCCCAGGATTCCATCACTGGTACTCAGGAAAGTAATTCTTGTGGTTTCCCTCCCTCCCTCCCTCCCTCTCTTCCTTCCTTTATTTCTTTTTTTGGGGGGGAGGAGGTGGGTGTCATTCGTTTGTTTGTTTTTCAAGACAGGCTTTCTCTGTGTAGCCCTGGATGTCCTCTATTTGTAGACCAGCCTGGCCTCGAACTCAAAGAGATCCACCTGCCTCTGCTTCCCAAGTGCTAGGATTAAAGACATGCACCATCACCGTCCTACATGGTTTCCTTTCTTATTAAGCATAAAATCAAGACTTTAAAAAAAAGCCTGAAGTTTCATTCTCATCTCTAGTGGGGTCAGCCTAAAATTGACCCTACAGTGCGGTCATTTTCTTACGTTCACACTTCTCTACTTAAATATGGGAGGAAGCTCTGCATTAGATAGCAGTGGTTGAAAACACTCTCAAGCAGATTTGCTGGATGCTTTCCACACAGGCACAGTAGCTGACCGCAGACGCCCTACAACTTCTAGAATCTGCTTGAGGCTAAAGGCTAAAGTGTTAGCATTTTAACCAATGTCTCAAATTAAGACACGTTCAAGCCAAGAGGAGTGGCACATGCCTTTAATGCCAGCACTCAGAAAGCAGAGGTGGGGATCTCTGTGAGCTTGAGGTCAGCCTGGTCTGCACAGTGAGTTCCAGAACAGCAAGCCAGAGATATACAGTAAACCGTGTCTCAGGGTAAAAGGAAGACACACACACACACACACACACACACACATACACACACACACTGAACTCTAAGAACAAAAACTATAAGTCACTCTGGGACCTCAAAGAAATAAGTTAATTTTTATTCAGTTTTGCAAAGTGGCAAAAATTCTATATTTAATAAAATAAATTAAGGGGATTTTTCCTGTTTTACAGCAATTCCAAATGGAGACATGTTAGTGTTCAGAGGCGTGGGACATCCATCACAAAGCTGAGTGTTTAAACAACCAAGTCTGCAATACACAAATAAGTTCATCTTTGAAAGTTCAAGGTCACACCAGAGTTTAACACATATCCTGTTTTCTAAGAAAACAAATGTACTATTATCTCCAGTAAGATTTTCTGTGGAAAATTTTTTAGATGCCAGAAGTAAAATTAGGGCCGGGCTGTATTCCATAGCTAAAGGAAACAGAAGCCGCCACTAGAAGCAATAGAGACCCACTGAGTTATTAGCAAAAACAAAATTGAGCTATTGGCTTCATTCTTGTTCCAAGAAGTTTAAATGGCAATCCTTAAAAAGAAGTCTTCCTTTCTATATCCCACTCTGAGGACTGAGAGGACCTCACGCAAGCATTTAAAAGAAGAAGAAGAAACGATGACCTGCAGGGACAGCCACACTGGAGTAGCAGTCGAGGGGTCAGGCTCATGCTCCACCTGGGTCACTTGTGGGTGCCTGGGAGGAACTGTCCATCTCTGGTAGCCACTGCAGCTGCTAGAAGTACAGGCAACAGAATTATAATACTGCTTCATTTAACCCAGACTGGTGTTTCAGAGGAGATATTAAAACCCTCTTTAACTAGAAACTGAAGACCAGAGAAGCCAAGCCTGGTGTGGGACCATGGTCTATATTCTGTCAATTATATTTTAAATAAATGCTGACTGGCCAGTAGCCAGGCTGGAAGTATAGGCGGGATAACCAGACAGGAAGTAGAGGCGGGGCAAGGAGAACAGGAGAATTCTGGGAAGAGGACATGGTTTTGGACCCAGACACAGAAGAGACAAGATGCGACTGCCTTGCTGAAAAAGGTACTGAGCCATGTTACTAGAATCATGGGCTAATATAAGTTATAAGAGTTAATAAGAGGGGCTGGAGAGATGGCTCAGTGGTTAAGAGCATTGCCTGCTCTTCCAAAGGTCCTGAGTTCAATTCCCAGCAACCACATGGTGGCTCACAACCATCTGTAAAGAGGTCTGGCGCCCTCTTCTGGCCTTCAGGCATACAGACAGAATATTGTATACATAATAAATAAATAAATTATTTTAAAAAAAAGAGTTAATAAGAAGCCTGAGCTAATGGGCCAATCAGTTTCCAGTTAATATAGACCTCTGTGTGATTTCTCTGGGACTAAACGGCTGGGGAATCAGGTGGACAGAAACCCTGACAACATGAGCCATATGATTTTGTTAGGAATTAGAAAATCTGGATTCTGTATCTGCCTCTAAGTGATTGCACTATAGCTGGGTGTGGCTAGCATGGAGGAGGAGCTTCAAATGCTAACACTGCTGTTGGTCATTTAGAGAATATGTGAGATGCAGATTCTGATGTAGGTGAACCACTGGGCTGCCCAAGACCCCGTATTTTTCACAAGCTCTTGGATGATGCTATTGCTCCAAGAAGCACATTTTTGACTAGCAAAGCAACAGAGGAAAGAAAGGATGTTTCCTGTCAGGATGTATGGCCTCATTTTACCCATGTGCAGCACGAGGAGGTTTAGTAAAACTATTTTGAAGGCACACTTCAGTTCTAAATCCCTAGTGTCCAGGGTGACTACGGTCTTCAGAAACCAGATCACCTGGGAGTGACTCCTAGCTGCATGCATTTCTAGCCTGGGTTCTGATGAGATCTTGGATGAAGACATACCCTCTGCAACCCCTCTGACAGGTGGGACCAGACACCCTCACAAGTTACATTATTGTTAAGATTTAGGCAGAGCTAAAATCATACCAAAGAGTTCAAAGTACTTCTTTACATAAGCGTCTTTAAAGATTATGAATGTAAAAATAGCTTTTTGTGTGACTCTTAGATATCAGGCTTTCTGTTTAATAACAGAAATGAGAAGCCCCCCCACCATAATGTTTCACAATATATTAAAAAATACATTAATACCTCATTTTAAAGTCTTATAGAAATTGAAATTTTCTGAGTTAGCAAAATGTATTTCATCCCAGATGGTCTGAACGATAAAAAGAAGCAGACACCAGTGCAGCGAGACTAAAAGCATTGCTTTTAGCTGAGCGAGCTGGAAGCCTTTAAGGAGATCCTCCCACATATAGCTGTGCTAAGTGTTGATCGGGAAGAGCACGTCATATGCTTTCCAAAAAGCCTTGAGTCTATACAACGTGCGACTTTTACAAGGAGATACATTTTCTTACAGCTTCACGTCTACAGAAGAGAGTGGCACCAAGGAAAGTGGGTTTTGTTCTTCTAAGAGCTATAGTCTTGGGAGCAACATTTCTGAACTAACGATAGGGGTAGGAAGGAGGCCCGTCTGGTTTGCTAGGGCTACAAGTAGGAAATCATGTCCTGATGGCGAAGCTAAGGAACTGCAAGTGGAACCTCTAATTGAGGGACTTAGAGAGAAGACATAAAAACATATCCATCTGGATTGACCTAATTATATTTTTGTCTGAAGTAATCTAGTTGGGGAAGCTATGAAGTCCATGGTTAGTAGCTCATGCCTAGTTACCCTTGGCAGTGGCAATCAAACTTTTAAAACAGTTTAACCTATTTTTTATAAATATTTTATGTAAATAGAATATAAAAATAGATAAATGTAGGCAGAGGCCGCTTGTTTGTTTCCAGCTGCCCAGACCCAAAATAGTCACACAGAAATTATATTAATTGCAATACTGTTTGGCCAATAGCTTAGGCATATTGCTAGCTAGCTCTTAAATCTTAAATTAACCACTTCCATTATTTTATATTTTACCACAAGGCTCATGGTTTATGGGCAAGGTTCTAGGGCATCTGTCTCCTTCGGTGGCCACATGGTGTCCCCTTGACTGCACCTACTCTCTCTATATATCTTTTCTAGCCTGGATATTCTGTTATATTCATTGGCCGAAAGCAGTTTCTTTATTAACCAAAGGCAATAAAACATATTCACAACATACAGAGGGGAATCCCACATCAGAAAAAAGCTGAGATTTTCCATTTGAAGTTTTGGCAAGTGTCCTCAGAGTTGCTATAGTTAACACAGGTTGTGTTCTACGTCTGCTACTGCTTAACTCCCGGGCAGGCATGGTGGATCACTCCTATACTCACAGTGTGAAGGAGGCAGAGGCAGGAGGACGGCTGTGAATTCAGGGCCATCCTGTATTACAAAGTAAACTCCAGGCTAGTTTAAATTGCAAAGGCAGCATCTAAATACAAACACACAGTCCACCCCAGAACTGAATGGCTCACACCACAGCCTTATCATTTTCCTTGGCCTTGAGGCTGGAGCAGATTCAGACACAGCATTCTTGATAAGCCCTTTTTTGCACTAGCAGTCATTGGAGCATCAGAAGGCCTCCTCTTTTTGCTTCTGAGCCATGCTCGGATGCTCCCGGAGTCTCTCTCCATGCATCTTTCCGCCCACCACCTTTCAGTGTAGTTTAGGATTCTAGTAGCAGTTATTTCTGGGTAGTCCCACTTCTTATGTAACCGCTAAGTTCCACCAGAAGGGAATTGAAACTGCCAGGGCAGAAAACAGCTCTGCTGAAGACAAGATCACCTCCACTGTATTCTGTTGTTGAAGAAATCATGTGGTCCTCTGATTCACATGGTAGAAAAATCATTATCTCTTATTGGGAAGGTAGCGCAATGTCATTTTGTGGAAGAGTTCATAGGATCAGAGGTTGTGTTGTAGCCATCTTTGGGGAATGTTGAAAAGTTGGAAAGTGTTATCTATGGTCGTTAATGTGAATTTTCCTAGAGGGAGACTTAAACAAATATCAGTCTACCCCAGACAGAACGCTGAGAACAGACTGAAGAAGCAACTCTACCCAAGTCTATGTTGGTGGACTAATGTGAGTTTTTTGTTTGATTGTTTTATGTGCTTGGATATTGTATCTATATGTATGTCTATGTACTATATGCTTGTCTGGTTCTCATGAAGGTCAAGAGGAGGGCATCAGATACCCTGGAACTCGAGTCACTAATTGTGAGCTGCCCTATGGGTGCTGGAAGTCAAACCCAGATGCTCTGGAAGAACAGCCAGTGCCCTTAATTATGGGGCTATCTCTCCAGTCCTGAATTAATTAGTTTATCAGAATTATTTACAGGACTGTCATTAGTGGTTACTTATAGGAACATGGGTGACTCAGAGAGTTAAATCACTAAAAATCTCTTTCCAGCATGAGTGATAATTCAGGAAAGCTGCGTAACTGGAGCTGCCTGCCCAGGGCCTTGTGAGTCCTGTACAGTTTGTGATCTTCCTGTACCTTGTAAAGTCTCCTTCCTTACTCCAGGAAGGAATGTTTCAATCCGAAGGAAACAGTTACAGAACACTCCACTCTACCCTCCAGCTCAGCTCATATGTTCTTTCTGCTACTTTTCTGCAATGTTCTCTGAGCCTGGTAGTGCCTGAGACAGATATTCCTGGGGAATGGTTCTTAAACCCAGTGATTGCACACACCGGAGTTATGCTTCTCTTGGGCCGTCAGGTACTTTTCCCTGGCATATTGACAGTCTCTATACAAATAGGATTTTTGCCAACAATTGTCTTCAAGCAGCCTACAAAGCCCCTTTAGGCCCTCCAAAAGTCGACTAGCAGGGAGGGAGTTTGCAGCCCAGTTTCAGTTTGTTTTCTCTGTGTCCTGAAATTGGAACATGTAGTATCTTCAGCCATAGTGTCTTATCATATGGTTCTGGCAGGCAACCAACAGCAATGGCAACAACTTAGAAGGAAGTAACCCACTCCAGGGTCAAGGCTCTTCCTTTAATAACCTCACAGCCTCCAGAAGTACCTTTGGTCAACCTATGTACATGGTTTCACTTAAACCCTTTAACTGTGGTTTCTATTCTTCCAGAAACTCTTAAAAATCCACGATATATCCTTCTATAATCATGATGGATAATCTTTACTGTCAACTTGGCTGGATTTAGAGTCACTTCTGGGCATTTCCAGAGTTATTTAACTAAGGAGGATAGACCTACCTTGAGGGTGGGCCACACTGTCCTGTGGGCTAGGATCCTCGACTGAATAAAAAGGAGGAAAGGGGTGGGGCAATAGCGTTCACCTCTCTTGATGCTTGACTGTGGATGCAGGGAGATGAGCTGCCTTATGATCCTGTTGCCATAGTGAAAGCTACTCTTACCCCCTCATCTTCCATGCTGGGATGAGCCCAACCAAAACTTTCCTTCTTTAACTTGCTTTTTGTCAGACATATTTTATCACAGCATAAGACAAGTAACTAATACAGAATATTAATATCCAAGAGTGGGGACTTTGCTGTATAAAAACCTGATGACATGGCCTATGGACCTTTGGAATTGGTTGGTGAAAGGGATTATGGTTTCTAAGCCTTTGGAACTATTTTGGGAGAACATACACAAGTTTGGAGCTACAGGCTAAAGAAGCCCTAAAAGGCATAGGCAAGGGCTTTTGGGGAAAGCAGACATCCAACAGGCAGGTAGACAGTGAAGCTGTGCTCCTGGGGTTTTAGAGGAGATCAAGACCTCTGTCAGGAACTTGGCTAGAGGCCATCCAATGTATATTTTGGCAGACATCTGGCCCAATTTCCTGAGAACTTGAACTGAGACTCAATTCAAAGGCAATGAACTAATTTGTTTAGTGGAGGAAATTTGAAGGCAGAACAGAACTGACTGCCAGCGTTTGTGCTCACTACTCTCATCCAGATTTATACTGAGAAAGAGTAGCAAGTATTGCAGAAAGGTCTGGGAAATGTGCAACTTAGCAAGAAAAAAAGAATCAACAAGGTTAAAGCTGCAGACAAGGAGGGTGCAGAGAAAGCAGCTAAAACTGTTAAAGACATTAGTACGAACCTCACATTTGGTACTGAGATAATAGGAAAGGTTTCTGGAGGCAAGACACGAACCGCCAAAGGCTCCGGATGATAAAGAAAACTCATCTGAAAAGAAGAGAGACTGAAGTGAGAATGTAGCTGATGGGGTTTCCTTGACAACAGCCACCCAGGGTACCATTTTTTCCTGGGTGAGCTATCAAGGTGCGAAGAAACCGCTAGAGCTGGGGTGGAAGGGGCCAGGCTACATCTTAAGCTGGCGATTTAACTTGGCAGCATCACCAGTGGTGCTTCTTTTGGCAAGAATGAAATATGTTTCCATGGAGACCCCAGGATGTTGGAGATACAAGGACAATGGGATGCTTCGTGAGGACAGCTGAAGGCGCGGGTTGGAACTGGCTTCTCAGAAGGTCGCACGCACAGCAGATGGAAGCATTGGAGAGGCAGGATTACCCAAGGCTGTTGCCATCGAAGAGTTTTAGGTTCTGGACTTGGAGCTGTAACTTGGCATTTGTCTTGTTGAGTTTGGATCTTCTTTGGTCTGACCTTTCCTTGCTATGTTCCCAGCCCTCCTTTCTGAAATGGAAATTGGAAGCACATAATTGTTTTGTAGTTTTTCACATTTAAGGATTTGTTTTGAGTCTCAGAAAAGACTTTGGCATGCAGAGCAGTGTTGGGGTTGTTAATGTTTGGGAGACTCAGAGGGATGAACGACATGCATTTTGTATTGATTTGTCTGTGAGCCTTTGAGGACCAGGGGTAGAGTCTTATGGCTTTAAAAGTCATGTTTTAGAACCAAAGAGATGACTCAGCAGTTAAGAGCACTTTCTGCTTTTGCAGAGGACCAGGGTTCAGTACCCAGAACTCATATGGAGGCTCACAACTAACTGTTACCTCAGTTCCAGAGGACCCAACACCCTCTCCTGACCTCCACAGGCACTAGGTACACATATGTGCACATACATACATGTAGGCGAAACACTCAAAGATGTAAACGTCAAAATAAACATTTTTTAAAAGTTTATATTCATAGTCCAAGTTGTTTGGTTTTTTGACTCTGAGGTTTTTAATGTAGCTATCTGCCTATCTATCTATCTATCTATCTATCTATCTATCTATCTATCTATCTATCTATCATCTATCTATCTATATATCTATCTTAGCCATATATATATATATATATAATTTTCTTTGCTTTACAGAAGCATAGTTTAATGAGTTTCCATTTGTCAATTTTTAGCATCAGTTCCTGAGCAAGCAGAGTCCTATCCAGAAAGTCCTGAGTCTTGAAAGGCACTCCCTGTGTTGTCTTCTAGAAACTTCATCCTTCCGAGCTTCACATTGAAATCTTTGATTCATTGCAGCTGTTTTTTATGCAGGGTGATAGATGTATACACACACACAAACACTCACACACACACACACGTATGTTTAATTTTGCTATTCTCCATGTTGACATCCAGTTTTCCCAGCATCATTCGTTGAAGGGCCTATCTTTGTCTGGTGTGTGTTTCTGGCATCTCTGTCATGTGTGAGATGGCTGTAATTGTGTGATCTTATGTTTGGGTCTTCTGTTTAAGAAGAAATAAAAACAAATGACTTAAAAGAATCTTTAAAAGGACCAGCATCCTTAGAAAGTAGGGAAATGCAAATTAAAATTACTTTGAGAACCATGTCGCTCTAGTATGAACGGCTAAGACAAAAAAAACAGCTGGTAAGATGCAGGCGTGGGTGTGGATAAAGGAGCACCCTCATCCACTGTCAGTGGAGCTGCAAACTGGTCCAGCCAGTCTGGGAATCAGTGTGGAGAAGTCTCAAAAAGCTAAAAGTAGATCTGTCCTGTGACCCACCTAAACCACTCGTTGGCATATGCCCAAAGGACTAGACACCCTGGTCTACAGATGTAGATTTATTCATTGTATTCATTGCTGCTCCACTCTCAAGAGCAGAAACGGGCTACCTGAGGAGGAAGACCCGTCCTGAATGTGAGCTGCCCTATCCTATGGGCTGAGATCTTAGACTGAATGAAACAGATAAAGGGAGCTGAAGGCCACATTCACTGCTCTCTGCTGCCTTCTGTGGACACAATGTGACCAGTGCTTCACACTCCTGGTGGCACAAAGCTGCTCTCACTGCCATAATTTCCCTGTCGTGAGGTTCTAGACTGAACCAGAATGAACGGGTTCTCCCGCATTTGCCAGGCGGTTTTCACAGAAATGAGAATGCGAACTAACGTGACAGTGAACCGATTTTTACAGAATGGAAAAGATCTCTGAGGGCCTATTGTCAACCGCCCAAGTGTCGGTTGGTATTAGAACTCAATAGTTGGCAGGTGTGTGTTTTCAAGATCAAATGCAGCACACACACACACACACACACACACACACACAAAGATTCCGTCATGTGTATCAACTCTTTCCTTAGGAGAACAGTGCTGGTGCAGAAGCATGGATGAGTGCCAGGGTTTGAACAGAACGGCCCCGATAGGTTCATGTATTTGAATACTTGGTCTCTTGGTGGAAGTGTTTGGGAAGGATTAGGAGGTGGAGGAAGTGTGTGACCCGGGCTGGGGAGACTTAAGGTCTCCATACTACCCTCAGTGTGCCTTTCTTTGCCTCTTACTTGTGGATCAAGATGTGAGCTCTCAGTTGCTGCTCCAGCCGCCTGCCACCATGCCCTCAGTCGACCACCATAAATTCTAACGTCCAATTAAACTCTTTCTTTTATGAGTGACCTTCATTATGGTGTTTCATCAGAACAATAGAGAGCTAACTGATATATTGAGGGCACTCCCTGATTTTTTTTTTCTTGAGACAGGGTTTCTCTGTAGCTTTGGAGCCTGTCCTGGAACTAGCTCTTGTAGACTAGGCTGGCCTCGAACTCACAGAGATCCGCCTGCCTCTGCCTTCTGAGTGCTGGGATTAAAGGTGTGCGCCACCACCGCCTGGCCAGCACTCCCTGATTTAATTTAGTTGTTTTTCATGAGTCACCCAGCCTCCTCATCCTGAAGTGTTGCCATGGGGGTGCTTTGCCCCTCCCTCCTCCTGAGGGCTCCTAACTTGCACTGCTTGACCTGCCTTGGGGCCTAGAAGAAGCAGGACTACAGGGTTCTGACAGACTCGAGGCTGATTTAATGGTCATTGCCTCTACATTGGTCACATCTGGCAACTGAAAAGTCTCCAGGACTGGTGAGCTTTACATACACACACAGCACACTCTGCCACCCTAGGACAAGCTGAAACTTTCCCACTGTCCCACCCCACCCTTTGATGTGGTCTTCACCTCTTCTAAAATGAGGCTCAGGCTTTAAGCCTCCCAGAAGCTCCCTAGTAGCTAAGTTAGCTTCTTTTATAATTTTTGACCCAGGAACTCCAGCCTGATACAAATCTTGCCACATTTGCTTTCAAGGGGCCCCACTTTCATTCCCTCCTGAGTGCTTTCCCATGTAAGAATGTTATGTGTATGTTAGTCTAAATCACTGGGGTCTAATAGAACCTCTCTTACCACGGAAAGATCATGTCCCAGCACCTGCTCAGCCAAGCCACTGAAACTGTGCCACAATGTCAAGATCTCTATTGAGTTAACCCACTTAGCTCTCCCGTAGACACGGGCCTGTCTAACTCAGTGAACTGGACATCAAATACCGCCTCTCTCATGAGCAAATCCCTCAATAATGCTTGTCCATTTTTCTTCATGTCTCCAGCTTTAAGGGGGACCCCAGTTGGTACTAACAAGCTGTACCCGTCAGTCCATCAGAGACTGATTTTCCTCGTATTGCCTCTGAGTTTTCTCGAGAAGACACAAGTAGTCGTATTACTTTTGTCTTCTTTTTCTGTAGCACTAACAGCGATCCCATCCACCTGGAGTCCCATAGCGTCACAAGCTAGGTTCTCTCTTTCTTGTTTAAAACTCTTTCCTATTTCAAGCTGCTCAGAGGCAGACTATTTCCTGATTATCATAGTTTCCTGTACTGAGCTATTATTAAAGCCCCTGCCTGAGTGCTGAATCACTGACTTGTCCTTCCTCTGTGTGAAAGGCAAGATCATTTGGGGCTACATTCTCTCGCATCTACTTCATTCTCTCTTTTCTCGCCATCTAATTCTTCCCATGAGATGCTAGGTTTCAGATCCTAAGACGGGATTGTTAGCAGAGATCTCTCTTGAGCTCTTTCCCCTGCATCCTGCCAGTTACAATAAATGCCAAGCCAGCACCTCCATTTCATCTCCCCCCTTTCCCACTTTCCCTGCCAAATCAAGAGCCACAGCCACGGATGTCGTCTCGTGCACTTTAAACACTGCGGCTCCTCCTTACGCCGGCTGGATCTTCGCACACGGTTTCGTTTCAGTTGCGAGTCTCATAGGAGGAGCCGGACAGTCGCTCCCAAAGCCTTCTCACAGCCTTGTTACACACAGGAAGCTTTTTGGGGCTTGCACCGCATTCTCTAGTCCATTAGCAATCTGGGGGGGACTTCCCATACTCATGTGGCAGACCCCATTTATCAAGGAAGCTATTATTTTCCACCATGGAGAGGCAGGCATTCACCCTAGGATTCCCCACCACCACCACCCCTGCCTCAGGGATTCTCCACCCCCAGAGGTTATGTTTTATCCACAGCATGGGCCAGACAATTGCTACTACAGCAAGGAAACGCACCTCCCCACGTGGGAAAAGGCAGACACGTTGGGATTGCTGTTGTGAATGCTCCCCCTTTAGCCTCCGTTATGTGTCTTATCATCCGTGTTCGAGGACATGCAACCACTCCCCCAGATGTGGGATGCCCCTCTGTATGCTGTGAATATGTTTTATTACCATTGGTTAATAAAGAAGCTGCTTTGGCCTAAGGCAGAGCGGAATATAGCTAGGTGTGAGATCCAAGCAGAGAGAGAGAGAGAGGTGGGAGATGCCAGCAGCCACCAGTGAAGCAAGATGTGAGGTAACAAGCCATGAGCCTCGTGGTAAAATATAGGGTAATAGAAATGGGTTAATCTAAGTTGGAAAAGCTAGTTAATAGTAAGCCTGAGCTACTAGGTCAAAGTTTCTAATTAATATTAAGTCTCAGAGTGGTTCATTGGGAACTGGGGGGTGGGAGAGAACCCTCCAGCTGCTCCCCCCAGATGGATGTTTGGTTCTGTTGTCTGTATTCAGGCATCAACTGTAATGAGTGACATTTCCTTAAGACGCTTGAACCGATATCTATTTACCTGAACGGCACTGGTAACGAACCAAAGAAATGATTCCTCCCAAGTCAGGCTTGGTGAATTAATAACGGTGTTCCTGGAAAAACACAGGTGACTCACGGGCTGTCACTGTCTTTCCCAGTGTGAGTGACAGCTCACGAAAGGCTCATCACCAGAGTCCCTGCCCAGTTGCAGGCAGCTGCTCCACGAAGAGACTTCTCTCCCATATGTAACTTGGGGGGCAGGGGCGGGGCTCATCAGTCTTGTAAGTTTTATGAGCTTCTGGTGTCTCCCAGGTTGTAGGACTTTCATGGAATGTTTCAATTTAGAGAGAACAGCTACACAATGGTAATGTAATGAGAGTTTGGCATGGAATGAAACTTGAAATTTATAAGTAATCTTAGGGTCCCCGTAAAAATACATTTCCTATTAGAGATTTTCATTGTAACCTTATACAAAACTGCACACAGTGAGTTTGGTTTTATTTCTGAATCTCCTGTATTGAGGGAGATGTTAATGTTACATGCTATTGGGCAACAATGTGTGAGCTATTCCTTTCCGTGGTAAGGGGATGGGAGGGGGATAGGGACATTGATAGTGCCCCAACAGTTGGTAACCCTCTCCCAGCATTCCATTACACAGACCACAAGTAGCACAGATGTGACAGGGCCCAAAGCCATTCAGGTTCTTAGACTTTCTATTTCTGTGATGAAACGCCACGGCCAAAAGCAGCTAGGGGAGAAAGGAGTCTATTTCATCTTACATCTTAAAGTCCATCAACTAGGGAAAGGTATTCAAGGCAGGAACCTGGAGGCAGGAGCTGATGCAGAGGCCATGGAGGGATGCTGCTTACTGGCTTGCTCAGCCTGCTTTCTTACACAGCCCAGGACCACCTGCCCAAGGGTGGCGTCACTCCTACATAAATCACCAATCAAGAAAATGCCACAGAAACTTATCTGCAGGCCAATCCAATGGAAGCGCTTTTGCAATTAGGGACCCCTTTTTCCCAGGTGACTCTACCTTGGGGCAAATTGACATTTAAAAAAAAAAAGCCAGCACAGAGAAATAGAAAGCTACAGCAACCTGGATATCCATCATCAAGTAAAGCAGGCAGCTGGCATTTTGCAGAGCAGCTAGAAAGAAAGAAAGCCTTTTGGAGAAAATAGCTGCTAAAATCAAGTTTGAGGTCAGGATGGATCAAGCACTATGATCCCATATCAAAAATAAATAAATAAAAATCTCATGCCTAGAATAAACAAAATGTTACAGTATTTAACCTTCCTCAAGTTCATGTCTAGTTATACCACATGTTATTTTCACATAAAGATGACAGAGTTCTCAACCTGTGGATCATGACCCTTTCACAGGGGCCATCTATCAGATATCCTGCATATCAGATATTTACGTGATGATTCATAACAGTAGCAAAATTACAGTTATGAAGTAGCAGCAAAAATGATTTTATGGTTGGGTGGTTGCCACAACATAGGAACTGTATTAAATAATTGAAGCATTAGGAAGGTTGAGAACCACGGGTCTAGAATAGGCTGGTATTGTTCAGTTTTCTATCACTATAGCGAATACCGGTGACAACAAACTTATAAAATCAGTTTGGCTCTTTGTTCTACTCTCTGAGCCCACCGTGCTACTTGGTGACCAAATATGGATTAGAAAAACAGGTTCAGTATTTTTCCTTCCCTAGGGAAATGATCCCCTGGAGACGGCTTGATTTGCTACTGACAAAGTCTCCTGCTATCAGAGCAGCATTTTCAGAGCTTGAGCCTCAAAGAAATGAAGGCTAATCAATCTTGATGAAATCATGTTGTAAAGCTGACCTAATTTTATTATATAAAAACAACTACAGAGGTCTAGTGAGATGGCTCTGTGGTCAGGAGGGCTGTCTGCTCTTCCAGGGACCCAAGTTCGGTTTCCAACACCTACAAAGGGGACTCACAGCGCCTTTAACTCCACAGCCAGGGGAGCTATCACCCTCTTCTGGCCTGTACGAGTCCTGCACATGTATGGTGTACAGACACACAAGAAGGTAAAACATACAGACACATTAAATAATAATAAAAACAGCCAATGGCATAAATATCACAGCACTACAGAGCTGTGTGCTTCACAGAAGGAAGATGGCAGGTGGTGAGGTATTGGACCAGAAGGAAGATTTGTAAAATACTTTACTTTTCTTTGTTTGAGGCTTGAAAAGGTTGTACGCATACACTTACCTTTGGACTGGGTTCCTCTCTTCTGTGGTCAGTTCACTGAAACATGATTGTTGCTGAACTATCTGCCTTCCCCTGGGACTAAGTTCCTCCCTTCTGTGGTCAGTTCACTGAAACATGATTGTTGCTGAACTATCTGCCTTCCCCTGGCCCCGTTTTTCTCACTACACATCACTTACCAACACTTGCTGGAGGACATAGTTTGGCATCCACACTGTGTCCCTTCACTTCCATGCTAAGCCTTCAGGGCTTCGGGAACTTTTTTTCCCCACCAGTTAAATACCTACTCTACTCAAAAGATCTTGAAAGTAACGAATTTTTAACAGTTTGAGTATCACCCCTCCTGTGTAGCTTCTCCTTACCTTGACCAATATTCTCACCCCTTGCGGGGGTGATTCCTATTCTGAACATTTATCTGTAGTCATATTGCCACGTCTCATGTTTATTTCTTAAATAATTTATTTTTATTTTATATTTATATTATATGTGTATTTTATTTGGGGTGTGTTGCTCCTGGGAACTTAGTCTGGTGGCTAGAAAGGTATTTTCTACTGAGAGCCAAGGACAACTCTTTAGACGTCATTTTGGTGCTTTTCTTTTTTTCTTTCTTTCTTTCTTTTTTCTTTTCTTTTCTTTTCTTTTTTTTTTTTTTGTTTTTGAGACAAGGACTTTCTGTAGTTTTGGAGCCTGTCCAGGAACTACCTCTTGCAGAAGACTAGGCCTTAAACTCATAGAGATCCGCCTGCCTCTGCCTCCCAAGTGCTGGAATTAAAGGCGTGTGCCACCACCACCCGGCTCTGAAAACTTTTTTTAAAAAAGAAAAACAGAAGCAAAGCCCCCACCTTATGCCATGCAGCCAGGATGGGCAGAACACAGCCAAACGCACCAACCAGGAGCCTGCCCAGAGCCTATTGTGCCCGGTACCTGGGCACTCTAAAGATCTCTTTGTGATGAGGAAGCATGACCAACCTCAGCGTCATGGCAACCTGAGTCAAAGAGATCCACGTGCAGGCCTGGGGCTGTCCACCAGGGGCTCCGGGCAGAAAACACAGGTCCACCTGGTACTTTGCGGAACCAGCCAGATAGGCAGGGAGAGAGGGAGAGAGAGGGAGAGAGAGGGAGAGAGAGGGAGAGAGAGGGAGAGAGAGGGAGAGAGAGAGAAGGAGGGAGGGGGGGAGGGAGGGAGGGAGGGAGGGAGGGAGGGAGGAAAGGACAGACAGACCTAGGGGTGTGTGTGTGTGTGTGTGTGTGTGTGTGTGTGTGTGTGTGTGAGAGAGAGAGAGAGAGAGAGAGAGAGAGAGAGAGAGAGAGAGAGACACACACACACACACACACACACACACACACACACACGGGGTTGGGGGGGGGAGATGGCTTGACCAGCCAACCCTCGTTCCCTACCTGGTGGCTTGGCCTGGGGAGAAATGCCTCCTGCCCCCACCCATCCGTGCCTAAGGCAAGTGGGAGAGCTGTCCCTGACCCCAGCCGCAACCCTGGGGAGATTAGGCCCTGCGCCTCCCAGGGGCAGCACAAGGGAACCAACCCTGTTAGCCTAGGTGTAAGGTAAGCTGGCCCCGGAAGTTGTGAATATGGGAGAGCCGTCCCTACGGAGGCATAGGCGGGGAGGGGGGGGCGGGGGGGGAGATGACCCTGCCACCAACACCTGAGGAAGGGGAAAAGAATGCTGGCCCTGAGGTCACAAGAGCGGGAGAGCAGGCCTTGCACCTTGCCTGGGCAACACGATAAACCCAGCCCTGGTAGTGGAGATGGGGGTGGGTCAGACCTGTAGTGAGCAAGAGAGAGCTGTCCCTATTACTCACGGGCTGCGGAGAGTTATCATCCTTGTCCCCCCACCCCCACCTCACCTATCAATGCCTGAGGCAGGTGGGAGAGCGGGCCCTGTGGTCATAAGAACTGGAGAACTCTCACTGACCCCTACCAGCTACAACAGTCAGGAGAGCAGGCCTTACGCCTTACGTGGGTAACACACAGAGCCCACCTTGTTGGCAGAGGGGTGGGTGAGACAGCCCTGAAGTTGTGGGAGAGCTGTCCCCACTACTCGTCGTCCTGTGGTGATGCAGCAAGGTGAGAGATGCCCCCCTTTACCCCTGGACCGTTACCCCCTGCACCGGACAAGATGCCGACCCTCCCCAACGCTTACCAGCTGCGAAACTCAGGAAACTGGTTCTGCCCCTCACCTAGGCGGCACAGCAGTGCTGCCCGGTGGTGGGAGGTGAGGGTGACCTAGCCAAAATGCTATGTGCAAAGGAGAGCTGCCCTGTTACTCATCTGACTTGTGGAAGCATGGACGAGGAGAGAAGCACTCCCTGACACCCCCCTCTCATCAACGCCTGAGAAAGGTGGAGGAGCTGGCCCTGAGGTCATAGGAGCAGGTTGGGCTTTCCCTACCTACCCCTCCCCAGCTGCAGTACTCAGGAGAGTGGCCCCTGTTTAATTCACCTGGGCAACACATTAGCACTGGCCCTAATGTTATAGGAGTGGGAGAGCCCACCCTGAGGGCGAGAAAGCAGAAGAACTGGCCCCACTCCTCCTCCTGCAAGCGATGAATTAGTCCTGGCAATACTAGAGAGCTCACCCTGGTGGTGAGGACGGCAGAACTGGCTGGCAGACCAACCCTGCAGCTGCCCAGGCCCAGATCCAGGATCATGTCTTGGCCACCCAACATCCGCCCCATTTATGATCTGCTGGAGCGTTTGAAGGGACCTGACCCATAGACACAAAGCTGCAGGATCTCCACAACACAGGGCAACGGCAGGATGTCCAGGAAGACTCCCAGTGAGGGCCCAGCATTTGTAGAAGAAACCGGAGGCCTCAAACCCGATCAATGACTCTGCAATGAACATTTGCAAGTAAAGATATATGAACAAAGGGGTTTGCTCCGTGACTCACTGTGTCGCACCGCAGCTTCCATGGTGAGAGTTTTAATTTCTTCCCCTTTTAAAATGTTTTTCTTTTTTCTCTTAAATTTTATTTGGGGGTTCAGGAGCAGAGGGCAGATGTGAAGGAACAAGGAAATGAATAGGATCAAGATACATGATGTAAAAGACACATAAAATAAATAAAAAGAAAAGCAGATAAATGACGGCATTAAATTATGCATATTGATGGGGTGCCACGTACACACTCCACATTGCTTGATTCCAGTTAACTGTGTCTACATCTATCTCCTCAAGTCTTCTTTGCCATTCCTTTCTCTTGAAAACTTCCTATTAGCTTTTGAAATGTCTAGTAGATTATTATCTAGACGGGGGATATTCCTAAGACCACTTTCCACTTTTCCCTTTGGTTCCTCATTTATTAGGCAGCTTCATAATTATAAATTCAACTTGAGCATTAGGAGATCAGGAAGTAGCTTTGGTAATTAGACACAAACACCCCAAATTATAAGAGGATAAAGGTATACAGCAACGGCCTAGCTGTGCAGCCCACACCCGATGCCCCAGTGTGGCAAGTGTTACAGCCCAGCAGGGAGTGTTTGTCCTCTTCAAAGACTGTCCTAGGGTGACCTCATCAAGGTGGCGCCACCTTTGAGTTTGCCACCATTTCTCTCCTCCTCTCTGCCAGCACTCACTCGGTAACCATACGCAGTCACCCACTCCTGGGTATCGCCAAGACCTGCATTCTTTGCAATTATGCAGGTTTAGACACAAAATAAAAACTAATTAGTTGCGATTAGAGAGATGAGGGAGCATCTAGTTTTAGGATGAAAGTGTTTGTTAAGCAAACACATGAAGTAAAGACTAACTAACTCTCCCTGTTTTCTTGCGTGGCGATGCAAGAGACAGCTGGTTTGAGCAACAGGGGCATATGAGTTGCTGGCCATCTCTGTCCCTCTGTCCTTCCTTTCCATTTTCTCGTAAGAAAATACATTGGAATGTAGTACTATCGTGCTCCTTCAATAACCTTCAATTTTCTCTGATTTATGTTTTTAAGGTAAATCGTTTGCAAATGTTGATAATTCTATCCCAATTGGCATTAGGCTCGTGCAAAATATCAGTGTGTCCCGTTGGGAATGTAAATATTGAAAGGAGAACATTTGTGCTAATTATTAACTAAATTTAGAAGAGTCTTCTAATGGTTTGAGAATTACTATAATCAATTGAGCATTTTCTTGTCAGTTCAAACAAGAGGTACAGAACCCTAATTTAGCAGTGCCAAGAGTGAACTGGAATAACCAGCTCACTGGAAACCGGTAAACAATTTCCATTATCCAGAAGCCTTTTGTCTTGCATCCACTTTGCAGATTTGGACCCGTTTCTCCAACTGGGTTAAATAAACATAGTACTTCTAAGTACTGAAAGTTTTTGAGAAGCCAAAATCAACAGAGTAATTTTTTGGTGGTTGCTCCGAGATGTTTTCGGTTCTCCAGGGCTTAATCTCTAGCTGCAGTCTAATAATGCTCTACTCTGGGTGCCAGGCAGAACTTGCTGTTGTCTTCTTTTAATGCCTGACCTGCAACCTTGGCCTCTGGAATATATGGGCCTATTCCCGACAGTGTTTTTCCTGCCAGCGTCGTACAGAACGCACGCGGCTTAGGTCCTGAAGTTTAGAGTAACGCGCTGTTCTGATTATACCTCACACGGAGGGCTGGGAAAGTCTTTGAAAAGCATCTGTGAGTTTTTTTTTTTTTTGTCCTACATGCAAGGAATCGCCGAGGAACAGAGAAATGAATTCGAGACAGCACCGCTCCCCTTGCTAACATTTTCTATTTTTCAGAGGTTTGTTTTGCAACTTTAATGTTATTAATCTACACAACCTTTTGCTTTCATTCAGAATTTATATCAGAATCAAGCTAATAAATTAAAGATGAGTTAGTTCATTGTTGGGTGGTTTAACATGGACCTAGTATGTTAATCCTAATGTGCCTGCTACTAGGGTTTTAAAATTTTTATTATTATTATTTTTTCTGCCTCGTAGCTGTGGTTAGGCAGCAGCAATAAATCAGAACAAAGGAATGAAGATATTGGGGCTTTAGGGAAAACATGTATTAGAAGAAAAAAATTGGCTTGGCACTAAGGGCTGTATTGCATTAAGATGAATTTTAGAGATACGGGGGTAAGAAAAAGCTGACAAATAAATTGTATAAATAATCTGAGAAACAGCAAGCCTGCACAGACCCCAAGTAACCCTGTAAGCTACCATCAGCAAGACCTTCTAATTCCTGTCCAAACAGACCAAACAGGTGCCCTGGACTTAAATAAATAGCCAGGAGAAATGAGCACGTGGCTAATGCTAAGGAAGTGGGAGGAACAGATAAAGCTCTTTAGAGCAGCCCAAAGGATTGGCATAATAGAAGCCAGCGTGGGAGCCTGACATAGCATCTTCTATGAATAGGACTTTATTGCCACTTCAGGCACTGATATCGCAAACACATGCTAAGACAACCAAAACCAGGAGCCTCACAGGACAACTCCTGGTGGAGAATGCCCATCTCTGGTCCAGGCAGCTCATGTCGGCAGCCTGAATGCAGGGACAAAGGAAGAGGCATTCAGATAGAGCTGAGTATATGAATAGAAGACACTTTGTGGAAGGTGATGTTGGAATGAGATAGGATAACTCCAGCAGGATGCAGGGGAGTACAGCAAAACAGGAGGAGCAAAGGGGCCTTTGCTTAGCCTCCTCAATCTGAACTCAGAGAACCCTGTGTTTTGAAAGCCCTGTAGATAGAGACTTGCTTTTGTGAGCCCCACGCCTACTTTTGTGCCTCACACACGCCTTCCGTGTCTCTGGTACTTGAACATGAGTTGTGAGGCATCACTGTGTAGAGAACAGACGCTGCCTGTTCTTACCTTTGATGTTCCCTAAGCCCTCTTTTCACCTGTTTGCTCAACTAGCTATTCCCTGATCCTGCATCCTGTCCCCTTCAGGCCCTGATCCTCAATGGCCCCTCCATTTCAATGATATTTCTCTTATTTTTTTTTTCCAGTGCTTAGGAGTGAGTCGGGAGCCTCGTGCATGCTCGACAAGTGCCATATCACAGACTATATCCCCAACCCTCATTGCGGATCCCCTCCTCAGTTCTCCAGCAAGGTGTACCTGATGGGACGTCTGTGATAAGACGCCAGTAGTTGTCTCTGGTTGGTAATGACCTTGATAACGACTGCATTACCCCAGAGAGCCTGGCTAAGCTCTGCACGCTGTCATTAAAAATGATACCTGGCATGGTGGTATCACACTAGTCCAGAACTGGGTAGGCTGAGGCCCGAGGATTGGGAGTTCAAGGCAGCCTGGACTATGCCTCATTAAACAGACAGACAGAGACGGGTGTGTGGGTATTTCTTTGGTCTTGTGGGTTTGCGATAGCTGAGGGCAGACAGAGATAACCACTTGTTTGATCTCTTTGGATTACCTCTTTTATTAAAAATTTTAAACATTTGTCTTTATTTATGATGGTGGTATATGCATGCCATGGTGGATGTGGAGAAGTCAAAGACAGCTGGCAGGAGTCAGTTCTCTTTTGCTACTCTCTGACTTCCAGGAATGGAACTCAGATCATCAGGCTTGGCAGCAAGCATCCGTACACTCTGAACCACCTAGCCAACCCTTCCTTTACTTCTTAACCAATTGAGAGCAATGCCTGGGCTTTGACTTCAAAATTCATGACGATCTGGGTGATTAAATGTAAAATTAAAGCATTCAATAATGGGAAAAAAATTTAAAAGTCAGTAACAGAAAATGTACTTCTTGAAAAATAAATGGATGCTGATTGATGCAAAAATTCAAAAGTACATGAGAAAGATCACGTCTAGTCAAGGAGGTCGGTGGGCCCGGTCCCACTTATTTTTCAGGCAAAGCTGAAGATTTGAACTTGAGCTCTTGTGGGGTCTCAAAGGTTCTGGCTCAGACAAAGGAAAAAAGATTTTATAGCTCGGGAACAAGTGAGCAGCTGCCAAGGACTGGGAGAGATGACCCTCACTCAGCCTTTTGTGATTCTTCCTGTGAAGTGATGTGTATTCCCGCAATCTCGAACCCCATTCTGGGTGAATCTAAACCCTAGCAATGTTTTCCTTGGCTCATGAACAGGCTATGAACGCCTGTGTACAGGTCTGTCTGCAGGTCTGCACAAGCAACCCAAGAAGTCTGCTGTCCTCAACCAGACCACAGCTCTCACTAGGCAGCCGGAGAATTGTGCGCTCCTCAATCAGACCGCAGCAGCTAACACCAGACCCTTTCCGCCTTTGGTCAAATGCTAACTTCATTTTAATACTGCACCGTCAGTACTTTATTTATTTGTCCTCCTGCCGCGTTTCCTCTCTCAAATCTCTCTTGCATAAATGATTTACTATTTGTCCCTAAAGCCGAAGATTTCATGCCTTGTCTCTTCCGATAAGAGGAAATTGCAGCTGCTTCTTCCCTTTTGTGTTCCAGATGGTTTTATTTTGTTAATTCAAAGTTGAGCAGAGTAACCAGTTCTGTGAAAAGCAGAAAACCTAAAGGTTCAGCCCTGGGAATGGCTAAGACAGTCAATCTTCAGGGGCCGTTATCACCAGGACCCTGTTGAATTTGCTCCCCTAATGTAAGTTAGCAAAGTGTGTTTCTTAAAATAGGTTTTTACATTTTCTTAGCTCTCCAACTAAATGCATTCAACGACAGGGCACTTAAGGTACTTAAGATTAAGTTAAGAATGGAAACTTATAAGTCTTAAAGGATGTCCTTTTTTTTTCCATTAAAAAATTGGGAGCAATTCTTTCTGGATGTACCCTTATGCAGGAATGCAGAGTTCTATATTTAAGACAGGATTATGAGATTTAAATTTCTCTCTAGTTTCTTTTCAGGTGGCCCTTGGGATATTAATCACACGAAAGGTATGGGTCACTAGAGTAACCTGAAAAATATGAAATCTGAACAAAAACAAGCTCACTACCAGTTCACCTGGACAATAAACTGACATGCTGTCCAAATCCTGACGCCACCTCTCAAGTCTCCTCTAGCCTGACCACCGCAGATGCAGAAGACAACTAACCCCCGAAGCTTCCTTGTCTCATAATTTTTCCTTTAGGGCCGGGGACGAAATTGTTTATAGAATCCCATTACCAGCTCAGAATCCTTCACCCCACATTTCTCTTATTCTCAAAGGTTCTAGAGTGGTGACCACTGGAAGCGCAGCGGTAAGAAAGAGGAGCCCCGTTGGTAGCTCGGTGTCGGTGTCAGCCCTCCATGATGTGCAGGAGGAGAGTAGCAGCTGTGGATCCTTCGGTGTGCAGCGTGAGCTGCTTTCCTCCACCGGAATGGGCCACAGCGCTGCTCAAGAAGGGCTTGACCAAAACAATCTTATACAATAAAGAATCGTCTGGAGGCATTACCATCCCTGACTTCAAACTCCATTACAGAGCTACAGTATTGAAAACAGCTTGGTATTGGCATAAAAACAGAGAAGTTGACCAATGGAATCGAATAGAAGACCCTGACTTTAACTCACAAACCTATGAACACCTGATTTTTGATAAAGGAGCTAAAAGTATACAATGGAAAAAAGAGAGCATCTTCAACAAATTGTGCTGGCAAAACTGGATGTCAATCTGTAGAAAAATGAAAATAGATCCATATCTATCACCATGCTCAAAACTCAAGTCCAAATGGATTAAAGACCTCAATATCAGTCTGAACACACTGAACCTCATAGAAGAGAAAGTGGGAAGTACTTTACAACACTTGGGCACAGGAGACCACTTCCTACGTATAACCCCAGCAGCACAGACATTAAGGGCATCATTGAATAAATGGGACCTACTGAGACTGAGAAGCGTCTGTAAAGCAAAGGACACTGTCACTAAAACAAAAAGGCAATCCACTTACTGGGAGAAGATTTTCACCAACCCTGCAACTGACAAAGGTCTGATCTCCAAAATAAATAAAGAACTCAAGAAACTAGACCATAAAAGGCTAATCAACCCAATTATAAAATGGGGCACTGAGAACTCTCAACAGAAGAAGTTCAAATGGCCAAAAGACACTTAAAATCATGCTCAACTTCCTTAGCGATCAGGGAAATGCAAATCAAGACAACTTTAAAATACCATCTTACACCTGTCAGAATGGCTAAAATAAAAAACACCAATGATAGCCTTTGTTGGAGAGGTTGTGGAGAAAGGGGTACACTCTTCCATTGCTGGTGGAAATGCAAACTTGTGCAACCACTTTGGAAAGCAGTGTGGAGGTTTCTCAGGAAATTCAGGATCAACCTACCCCTGGCTGGACCCAGCAATACTACTCTTGGGAATATATCCAAGAGATGCCCTATCATACAACAAAAGTATATGCTCAACTATGTTCATAGCAGCATTGTTTGTAATAGCCAGAACCTGGAAACAACCTAGATGCCCTTCAACGGAAGAATGGATGAAGAAAGTATGGAATATATACATATTAGAGTATTACTCAGCAGTAAAAAACAATAACTTCTCGAATTTTGCATGCAAATGGATGGAAATAGAAAACACTATCCTGAGTGAGGTAAGCCAGACCCAAAAAGAGGAAAAGCCAATTATCTTTTAAACTACAAAAACAATCCCAGCGAAATCACTGAAGCTGAATAGCAAAAGTTACATTTTATGGCATTAAACCCACCCCATCACATACAATCAATCTCTCTCTCTGTGTCTCTGTCTCTGTTTCTCTGTCTCTCTCTCTCTCTCTCTCTCACACACACACATACACACACCTGTTTGAAAATTTTAAAATCAGACTTATAAGCGATGTGTTTGCTGCTCTAGTTGACGGTGTGAACCTGGGAGACCGGGGCCTAAAAATGAGACAGACTAAAGTCTCACGCAATAATCAGTTTTATCCAGACATCAGACAGTTTACACTCTGAGGGTTAAGAAGAGTGGCCTGAGTAAGATGTACAATCACAAGGACGAAACGCATGTGACAAGGACATGTTTTTGCTTAGAGGGACATGAGCAACAGCAGCCGAAGTGAGCTCACTCCCATCCCCTACACCTGGGAGGAACACAGAACACATGCCAAGAACAATCCTGTGTTTTGAAGAAACTGAGGTCATAAGATTCTTGGCTCCTTGGAGTTTTCTCACAAGTACCCAGAATTCTGCACGACTCCATTCTTAGACTGTGTTCTGACAGTGATGCTTGTATTAAAAAGAAAAATGAGACCAAAGAACATTTGGAAATGAATGCTGTATTATATAACTTCCTCATTGCTGTGGCCAAATACCTGACCCTCAAAACAAAACAAAGCACAACACAACTTAAGACAAGAAGGATATATTTTGGCTTACTTTGAGGGGATATAGTCCATTAGAATGGGAAAGGCAAAAACCCACCCTCAGCTACTTCAAAAAAATCTAATAATAGATACACAAACAACGAGGAGAGATTCTGAGCAGGCCTCTTCTGCATGGCTCACCTGAAAGATGCACAAGGTTCTTGAGAATTTTGCCCTAGCAGAAACATTGTCAACCTAGGCCAAAGCAAAATGAAAAGAAAAAGCAATCGATTCTCAAGCTCTATAGATAGGAGACGGGCTAAGATCGTGTCGTTGCAAACAGGCTTTTCAATGAGACAGGAAAGGAGAGATGGAACTTTATGAAGCCCACACTGCAGAGGACAGTCCCCAGGCCTTGAACTCTGGTGGCGGCCCCTCCTTGTGCTTCGTCTATTTCCTTCCTCTTTGAACTGTAATATCTGTAATTGTCCCATGCTTATCTCAGTATTGAATTTTCAGAACAAATAACTGGTTTTCTAGTTTTCCAGGTCCATGGGCAGAGACACCATGCACTTTAATATGAATTGTAACCAGAACCTAACCTGAATCTGGCTTAGATAACATAGATTAAGAAAAGAAAATGAGGGGCTGGAGAGACAACTCAGCAGTTAAAAGCACTGGCTGCTTTTCTAGAGGACCAGGGTTCAATTCCCAGCACCCACATAGCAGCTCACAACTGTCTACTCCAGTTCCAGGGGATCTGACACCCCACACAGACATACATGCAGGCAAAACACAAATGCACATAAAATTATTTTTTTTAAACAGGAAAATGAACACAACAGGTAAGGGAAAGGTAATAAAATCTACAACTAAACATTTTTCTAGGCATTGATAGCTCATGCCTGTAATCCAAGTCCTTGAAAGGAAGAGACAGGAAAATGCCATAAGTTCAAGGTCAGTCTAGTCTGTGTAGGGAGTTCCAGGCCAGCCAGAGATACATAGTGAGATCCTGTTTCAAAAAGTCTTCTACTTTAGATGGAGAGAGCTTTTTTTGCAGTGGGTATGATTAATGCAGAGACATAAACTGGTCAAAGTACTGTGAATAAGCCGCTCCGTGCTCAGCTCTGATGGGACATCTACCCCAACCTCTCAGCAAATGAGAAGAGGACATGAATCTGGAAGGGAGCTGGGGTGCGAGGCACTAGGGGGAGTTAGAGTGAGGTAGAAGAGGGATGTGAACAATATACATTGCATAAACATATAGAACTGTCGATAAGAAACACTATTAAAATAATTATCTTTAGAGTCAATAAGCCTGCATACTTATTCCAAGCACTATATGTAAATTTATGGTTATTTTATTTATATGTGGGTAGTAGCTACTGTTAATGATTAGCATATATGCAAATATAAAATTACCATCTTTACAAAGTTTCCTTTTCTCTTCAGAATAAAAGCGAGGATCTCAATAATCTTTTCCCTTACAAAGATTTGCTATAATCCTGCATTTTCCTAACGTTATTCTGATCACAAATTGACATAAAGTAGTTTACATACAAACTTTAGTCTAATTTAGATTCATAGGAGCTTTAGGAGGCAAAATGAATCTAATAGCATTGTCCCACTTTACAGAGCGAAAATAAATAATTGGAGGAGGAATAGGAAAGCTTGTCCATGGGAGAACCAACAGCTAGTGATTGATCTGGAAGAAAACACAAATTTATTGATCTGATCTCCTGCTTCGTATACTAACTGTTGTTATATATGCTTTTCATGATCTCAATTAAATTTTGAATGTCCTCCATCTTTAGAGAATTGGTGCTGACACACCGAACATCTTTAATTATATGTAATGGCTCCATTGAATTTAAGTGGTAAAAACTGAAAACTTGCCCTGAAATAATCAGGAACAAGGCTAGAGTGCCCACTTTAATGACGTATAACCAATATAATACCGGAGGTCCTAGGCAAAGCAATCAGGCAAGAAAAAAAAAGAAATGTGGCATTCAGAGAGGATAATCAGGAACAAGGCTAGAGTGCCCACTTTAATGACGTATAACCAATATAATACCGGAAGTCCTAGCCAAAGCAATCAGGCAAGAAAAAAAAAGAAATGTAGCATTCAGAGAGGAAAGGAAATAAACAAAATTGTTCTGTTTTTCTATAGAAAAGTGGATTGACTGTATATAAAGAAAGAGTAGTTCTGGGTAGATTGTACCCAAAAGTAGTGAGAGGGGATCTGAGAGAGACAGTGTCTACCTGTGCTAATAGCAGCGTTATCCGAGACAGGTGTGCGTCATCCACAGCACCTAAGAGGTAAAAGCAACTTAAATGTCTATCGACTGACAATAGATAAAGAAACAGTATTAAACGGTGAGGAAGAAAGGGGGACGATGACACCCATGTACCAGCTGTACATGGTTGCTACCCCTGTACCGACTGCACACCTTCCGCCCGCGTACCAGCTGCTGGACTTTCTTGGAAATAACCTGGTGATACCCCGTGAGGAAGTGGCAACAGAAAAACAGCGACAAAGAAGAGAGGGGAAATGCTTGCTAAGCAGAAGCAGCAGTCCAGAGAACACTCCAGAGCGCTCAGCCCCAGGCAGGGAGTCCGGAACTTAGGTTTCCAGAGTGCAGTGAGAGCAATCACAGAAAGCTGGATCTCAGCTTCAGACAAGGAGAGATTCAGAAGACTTCCACTCCACTCTCAGTACCAGGTAATTTACAGAGGAGAGAGAGATGGGGACAGAGACACATACAGAGAGACACACAGAGAGACAGAGAGACAGACCTACCATGCCAGCAGAGTCTAAAGTCGAGTGGGGAGGTGGGGGGATGACAGAGGTTTAAAAATCACAATCAGTGCTGTGCAAACAGGAATATTGGAGTCTGTATATTACAGGTAGTGGGAAATCCTCTCTCTCTGGAGTCTGTATTACACAGGGAGTGGGAAATCCTCTCTTTGGCACTTGATTGCAGGGGCAGTGAGAAGACCATTTTAAAGGTCCAGCTGAGTCAGCAGATAGGAGTCTCTAGAAGCAAAGCTCCCTCCCCTGCACTACCCACTCTGGTAACCCAGACAACTGTCAGAGAACTCGTCTCTGAGTCCTGGCTTGCAGAATGCTCTGTCTAGACAGGGCAGACTGAGTCAGAGCTGCTCGGTGTTCCACACAGTGGTCTGCTGTACTCTACAGGGAGACTCCCTGACTTCCCAGAAGATGGCAGATTAGCGGCAACTACTAGACACTAGAGCACACGCCAGCGGGAAGCTTGCCACAGCACTTTCTAGGACCTAGAGGCTGAAATGACCTCAGGTAAAATCCACTGCCTGACTCCTGAGCCACAGCCTCTGTTCGGAGGGAAATCATACAGAGTTCAGAAGACACCATGCCCCAGACTGGAAAGCACGAGGCGTAGACATAGCCTCGGCGGGCGTCTGCATCAGCAAGTGGTGGCTAAAGATCCTGGGCACCTCCGCTTGGGGGACCACCAGATACACTCAGAACCTGCGCATACGCAATCGATAAGTCATCACCAAAGGACCGAGTATGTGCTTTATGCAAGTTTTATCGAACACAATAAAAGTGAAATAATCTTTTATTTGATTAAAACACCGAATTCAAGGCAAAAAACAGGATAGCAAGATGACTCAGCAGGTAAAGACACTTGTTGCCAAACTTGAGAACGAGTTTGATCCTGGGACTTACATAGTGGAAGGAGAGAACCGACTCTTGCAAGTTGTCTAGCCACACAGTTGCTATGGTAAGCCCACGCACACATATGCACACTTCTATATATTCATACTCTGAACACTCTTACGTGCACACTTACATATATATTCCTACGCACACACATGCACACTCGCACACACACATGCACACTTACGCACACTCACACACACTCACACATCCACACTCACACACATGAACACTCACATACGCACACACATGTCTACACTCACATTTAGGCACATCTACACTCACATGCACACTCACACATGCATGCACATACTGTGAACAAATAAAAATGTAATTAGGGATATATTTTTAAAAATAAAATAAAAACACAACATCCTGGAAACTGTGATACAGTGAAAGTGGTTTTAAGAGGGAAATCTATAGTTATAAATTCCTAACTTAAAGCAATCAGAAAGCTAGGTGTTGTGGCAGATACTGTCAATCCCATCACTCTAGAGGCAGAGGTGGGCATATCTCTGAATTCTAGAACAGCTAGAGCTACATAGTAAGAGAATCTTGGAAATGGCTTAGCAGACAATAGCATGTACTCTTCTAGCTGAGGACCGGTATTCGGTTCCCGGCACCCACATGAGGTAGCCTACAACCATCTATAACTCTGACTTAAGGGGAATCTGGTACCTCTGACCTCCTCAGATACCCTCACTCAATGCACACACACACATGCATGTGTACATGCACTTACATAATTAAAAATAAAACAAATTTTTGAAAATCAGAGGAATCTCAAATAAATACCTTAATGATATACCTCAAAGTCTTAGAAAAATCAGAATAAGACAAATCTCAAATCAAGAAAGAAATAATAAAGACCAAAGCAGAAAATAATATAAGATTAAATAAAAAGAATCATACAGAGACCAACGAAACAGTTGATTCTTCAAAAAGATAAACAAAATCAACAAACCCAAGCTAAGAGAGAGCGAGAATATCCACTCTAATAAAATTAAGAGATGAAAGGGAAGAAATTACAATAAACACCAATGAATACAGAAAACCAACAGACAATACCTGTGTTCTAATAAACTGGAAAAATCTAAAAGAAATGGCTAAATTCTAGACATACACAATCCACCGAAATTAACTAAGATACGAGCACTTAAGCAAACCTATAAAAAGCAATCAGATGGAAGCCGTAATAAAGTCTCCCACAAAAGGGAGGGGGCAGATGGATTCACTGCTGAATTCCACTACTGAAATTAACCCATAAAGAAGGAGAGTTACCAAGGCCACTCTACAAAACTAATCTATCACTGTCACACACACACACAAAAATAAGGATACAAACACAAAAGAAAAGTGCATGTCTCGTTCTCTGATGACGCATGAAAGCAAAAATTCTCAATAAAATACTTGCAAGCATTCCCACTCTGTGTACAAGTCAATTCCAAGTGGATCAAGGATCCCAATGGGAGACTCCATGGCTGGAATTTCTAGAAGAAAGAGTAGGGAGTGTACTTCAAGATATAGGCTCAGGTAAGGGTTTTGTGAATAGGACCAGGAAAAAAGACCAACAAGCAGAGCTTCCTGAACGTTAACTGCTTCTGTATTGCAAAGGAAGCACGTTTGACTGAGGAGGCAGCCTACAGAATGGAAAAAGATAACTTTGGCTGCTAAAAATCTGACAGAGGATTAGCATCTAGACTAGAAAAAGAACCCAAGAAGCTAAATACCAAGAAAACAAACAATGTAGTGAAAAATGGACTGTGGAGCCTAACACAGAGTTCTCAGAAGAAGAAATCTTCTTAAGAGTGTTCACCACTGTTAGCTGTCAGAGAAATGCAGATTAAAAGTGCTTGGAGATTTCTTTTACCCCAGTCAGAATGACCAAGACAGAAAAAAATAAAAAAACACCAATAAAAGTTGTGAGAATGAGGATGGGGAACATGGACCCTCAGGCGCCATTGGCAGGAGTGTGTGCTGGAGTAGTCGCTGTGGAAATCAGTGTAGGGGTTCTTTAAAAACAAAGAACAAAAAACCCCCATCTGCGCTGCCCAGGGACGGGTATTTATTCCCCTCATCATTTAAAAGGAAACTTACACAATGTCTGTGACCCTTAATGTCCTGCAGATGAAGGAGGAGGACGGCCTCAAATTCCTTACCGCAGGAACCCACATAGATACTGCCAACCTTGCTTTCAGATGCAGTACATCTACACAGCCCCAGGGGTTACCCAGTGATATCTTATTAAAGGAACATAATATCAAACTGTCGTTTAAATTTATATCTCTTTTCACACAGATTACCTTTCTGACCTCATCAATGAACTTTTATTATGCTTTTGAAGGCAGTTAACACAAAAATTCACAAGTGGCGAAAGTGCAGAGGCTAAACGTCTGTTGAGTACTCAGCCACAAAGGAGATATCTGTAACATGTCCTTCCCCTCCGAGCTCAGAGACTAGTGCAGAAGAAGGGGAAGAAAGATGATAAGAGCCAGAGGACTGGAATGAAATGCTGGCTTCTGGATAGTACAGCAGCAAGGCACTCATGAACGAACACACAGCAGCTGGTGTCCCCTGACAAGACTCGCAAAAGGTCAGTGCCGTCACCTTGCAAAATTGGACCAGGGAAGGGCTCAGGAGCCTCCGGTTGAGGAGCTATTTATTGGTGTTGCTGGCCACTGCCTGTGGGGTAGTTCTCTTTAAAGGTGTAGTCCCTGATAGGTCAACCATGGTCCTGGGGATGGCTCCATGCCGGTGAGTATTTAGACAACACAAATTTAGACTTGACAGGTTATTTTAATAAAAAGACATAAAGTTCAGAGGGGTGGGGTGAATGCAGGAGTCATAGGGGATAAATTGTCGCGACTGCCTCCACCAGCAAGGATGATGCGACACCGGAACTCTTCTTGCAAACAGTTTATTCAGGACCTTGTTGACAATAGAATCTCTCTTTCTCTCCCGGGCAAGCCTCTCCCCGCCCTTAAGTAGGCCTGGGCCGCCAATCCTGGATCGCCACGTGGGCATCACCCATAGGTTCACAAATATGCAAGCAGCTTACGATTATCGTGTGATGATAGCGTGAGCCTGGCCTTAGCCATATATGGAGTTGTTTATCCTAGAGAGCACTTGCTTTCAGGATAGCGGAGGGCTGAAGCCAGCGCCATCTTTAAGGTGCGGCTCCACGCAGCACTCTACAATAAATAGTATCAAAATACCTTGTACACGTGTATGAAATCCTTAAAGAATTCATGAAATGTATTTTAAAATACTTGCAAACCAAATTTAACAGCGTCTTAAAAATATCATTTGTCATGACCAAATTGGCCTCATTCCAAAGATACAAGGATGGCTAAACGCACATCAACAATGAACTTGATGTGGTATATAAATAGGTTCTAGGTTGGACATCATAGTATCATCTCAGTTAAGTACTGGAAAGTCCTTAGATAAAGTCTAATATGCCTTCATAATAAATATCCTAAAGAGTCCGATTTTTATCCCGTGCTTTTTCAGTCCTAGTCCAGCTGGCCTTGGTGAGCTCCCAGTAGATCAGCCCCACTGTCTCAGTGGGTGGGCGCACCCCTCGCAGCCCTGAGTTCCTTGCTCATGTTCTCCCTTGGGAGCTCATTCCGGTGCTCCAGTGTGGGTCTCTGTCTCTATCTCCATCCATCGCCAGATGAAGGTTCTATGGTGATATGTAAAATATTCATTAGTATGGCTATAGGATAGGACTATTTCAGATCTCTGAACATGGCAGACAATGAGGACTGATGAGAAGCCAAGGACAATGACACTGGGTTTTGATCCTACTGCACGTACTGGCTTTGTGGGAGCCTAGCCAGTTTGGATGCTCACCTTCCTAGACCTGGATAGAGGGGGGAGGACCTTGGACTTTCCACAGGGCAGGGAACCCTGACTGCTCTTCGGACTGGAGAGGGAGGGGGAGAGGAGTGGGGGAAGGGAGAGGAAAATAGGAGGCTGGGAGGAGGCGGAAATTTTTTTCTTTTCAATAAAAAAAAAATATCCTAAAGAAACGAGGCACAGGAGAAACATATCTCAACAGGACAAAGCCCGCATATAACAAACGGATAAGAAAAGATCTGAGTATTTCCTCACAGATCAGGAATGAAGCAAGGATGTCTGTTCTTCCAGTTTTAGTCAATCAAACTAAGGTTTCCAGCTACAGCAAGAAGATAAGAGCAAGAGACAAATGGAGTAGAAATAGGAGAAATTATTCCTATTTGCAAACTGAGGTGCAGTCAATAAGAAACCCTGGGGCTGATGAGATGTCCCGTGGGTAGAGGCCCTTGCTGCCTGGTTCTCCTAGGGGAAGATGGGAGGCAGAGACAGGAGGATTCCCCAGAAGCTAGCCTGCCATCTACAGTGGGGAAAACAAACAAAAAGTCATCTTATAATATCATAAAAAGCTTTTTCTGGTTAATTAAATCCGACGCATTTTACAGCAGCTAACACGATGTGATTATCATTGTGCGCTGTTTGCTATGTAGCACTAGTATTATGATGAACCATTTGGCTTGGTCTAAGAACAGACAGGGTGCTGGTTTGGGAGTACAATGCTTATGGTGGTTTATTTCACGTTAGACTTAAAGTTATAAGCTTGGGAGATTTACATGAAAACCATGAATTTTCTAAATAAATTTTAATGTGGAGTCAAAAACTTCCTGAGGGAATAATCTTTGTAGATTTGTCATCGTTATGCTGTAGAGCTTACATTAAAAGTATATTTGAAGTATCATCTTTATGTTAAATCACTCACTGTACTTGGCGTCATGAGAAATATATAAATGAATTGCTCCAGTCTCTGGATTCAAGGATGTTGTGTTACCAAGGTAATCTGCAGAATTTCTGATTCTTAATATGCGTTCCAATGAATTGTTTAACTTTTCAAGTCTCCTTGATCCATTTTTTTCATCACGAGCTTAAGTCTTATCAAAGAAGGTGGTTCTTCAACTAGTGAAGGCTCTTCTAGAACATAAGGTATATTATATTATCCGCTGGCATGCAGACTTCTGCAAAGGGTCTGTGGTAGGATTTGGGGCACTTCTGCATAGGGTCTGTGGTAGTTCTGGGGCACTGGGTTCTTCTTATATGACCCAGTTCTTGAGGAATGCAGAGAACTAACTACAAAGGGGCAGAAGTTTTCTAAAGCTGATTGGAATTATGGCTATCTAGATTGCTGATGTACTGGAAATTATTGGATTCTACACTATACATGAGAGGATTAATGCCTTGAAAAGTGTACCTTAATAGCACAAATAATGGGGGAAGCTACAAACATGACAGAAATGTAACTCACAAGAGTCCATCGATTGGGAAGAAAAAGACGGAAAGGAAAGAAACAGGGCACATAGGAAATCAGTCTCCACGCTTCTGGTGTCAAGGACATTGGTATAGTTATTAGTGACAGCCACTAACTATGCATAATGTGACTATTAGAATTATAATACCTTTAGGTTTATACTATATATACTTACACAAGGAACAGAATTTAAAAATAATCATCCAAATATCTTATCTAAAATGGGCTAGATGGACTGACATAGTCCATAAATAGCAGATCAGTGGACACCGTCCTGAAATGGAAACACTTTTAGCCATTCAATAATTAGGGGTAGGTTTGAAATACTCGAAGAATACGCAGACTGTGATTGCATTAGTATGAAAAATGCCTCTGGTGATGGTTTCAAATGCTCAAGCCAGGCCTCGTGCCTCTCTCTCCCTGCTTGCACCTGATATCCTGATGTAGAACTCTCAGCTACTCTCCAGCAGCATGTCTGCCTGTGTGCCTCTGTGTGTCCCACCAAGCTGATAATGGACTAAGCCTCCAGCCCCAATTAAATGCTTTCATTAATAAGAGTTGTCGTGAGTTGCCGTGGTCACGGTGTCTCCTCACAGCAATAGAACATTGACTAAGACAAAATGTAATCAGAAAAAAAAGTATATTAAATTGTAATAGGTATCTCTAGGTAAGATTATGAATAAACGTTATGCTTTTCCATGTGATCATTTATTACAATTTTTAAGAAGCAGGGGGCTATAGTATGAAAACTACTGAGACATAGTTGTGCAGTTCTTCAGAACCAAGAGGACACAGCCATGCAGGTCTGTAGAAGCAGGGAGACACAGCCATGCAGGTCTGTAGAAGCAGGCGGACACAGCCATGCAGGTCTGTAGAAGCAGGACACAGCCATGCAGGTCTGTAGAAGCAGGCGGACACAGCCATGCAGGTCTGTAGAAGCAGGCAGACACAGCCATGCAGGTCTGTAGAAGCAGGACACAGCCATGCAGGTCTGTAGAAGCAGGCGGACACAGCCATGCAGGTCTGTAGAAGCAGGACACAGCCATGCAGGTCTGTAGAAGCAGGCAGACACAGCCATGCAGGTCTGTAGGAGCAGGCGGACACAGCCATGTAGGTCTGTAGGAGCAGGACACAGCCATGCAGGTCTGTAGAAGCAGGTGGACACAGCCATGCAGGTCTGTAGAAGCAGGACACAGCCATGCAGGTCTGTAGGAGCAGGCGGACACAGCCATGCAGGTCTGTAGAAGCAGGTGGACACAGCCATGCAGGTCTGTAGAAGCAGGTGGACACAGCCATGCAGGTCTGTAGAAGCAGGACACAGCCATGCAGGTCTGTAGGAGCAGGACACAGCCATGCAGGTCTGTAGAAGCAGGTGGACACAGCCATGCAGGTCTGTAGAAGCAGGACACAGCCATGCAGGTCTGTAGAAGCAGGTGGACACAGCCATGCAGGTCTGTAGAAGCAGGTGGACACAGCCATGCAGGTCTGTAGAAGCAGGACACAGCCATGCAGGTCTGCAGGAGCAGGCGGACACAGCCATGCAGGTCTGTAGAAGCAGGACACAGCCATGCAGGTCTGTAGAAGCAGGTGGACACAGCCATGCAGGTCTGTAGAAGCAGGTGGACACAGCCATGCAGGTCTGTAGGAGCAGGTGGACACAGCCATGCAGGTCTGTAGAAGCAGGCAGACAGCCATGCAGGTCTGTAGGAGCAGGACACAACCATGCAGGTCTGTAGAAGCAGGCGGACACAGCCATGCAGGTCTGTAGAAGCAGGCGGACACAGCCATGCAGGTCTGTAGGAGCAGGACACAACCATGCAGGTCTGTAGAAGCAGGACACAGCCATGCAGGTCTGTAGAAGCAGGCGGACACAGCCATGCAGGTCTGTAGAAGCAGGCGGACACAGCCATGCAGGTCTGTAGAAGCAGGCGGACACAGCCATGCAGGTCTGTAGAAGCAGGACACAGCCATGCAGGTCTATAGAAGCAGGACACAGCCATGCAGGTCTGTAGAACTGGGTGGACACAGCCATGCAGGTCTGTAGAAGCAGGACACAGCCATGCAGGTCTATAGAACCAGGAGAACATAGCCATGCAGGTCTGTAGAAGCAGGCGGACACAGCCATGCAGGTCTGTAGAAGCAGGACACAGCCATGCAGGTCTGTAGAAGCAGGCGGACACAGCCATGCAGGTCTGTAGAAGCAGGACACAGCCATGCAGGTCTGTAGAAGCAGGCAGACACAGCCATGCAGGTCTGTAGGAGCAGGACACAGCCATGCAGGTCTGTAGAACAGGGTGGACACAGCCATGCAGGTCTGTAGAAGCAGGACACAGCCATGCAGGTCTGTAGGAGCAGGACACAGCCATGCAGGTCTGTAGAATCAGGAGGACACAGCCATGCAGCTCTGTAGAAGCAGCATGTGTGATTCTGAGTCATAAGGATTATGGGTTTCAGGTTAGCCTGGGCTACATAACAAAATAGGAAACCCAATTACCAATACTGAATCTCATATATACTAAATACTTCTAGGCATTAAAAAAAGGTGGATGCTATTACTCTTGCTTTATAAATTAGTATTGAAGTTTATGATGTTTATCTGGCCTTTCTGATCCAATGACTAGCGAGAGATTCTGACATGTGAGCTATGATAGCAGAGACACTGTCTACTTTATGCAGGTACGTGGTCAGTATCTAGAAGTCAATACATATCTCTAAAGGAATTAAGAATGATATTGGACTGTGGACCCAAGTATTCCTTATATGAAAATATCTGTTCCAAACCTTTGCTTTAAAGTTTCTTTAGCTTTTTCTACTTAAGTCTCTTTGTACTCAAGACATTTTGGCATAATTATGGATATATAGCTATAGGAAATAGGTATACAAACCAAGCATTTACTGATACAAATCATAAAAGCTATGATAAAGCAGTTCTTTAGTGTGCCTGTAATTTGACCGTTTATTGAACAAAAATGTTAATGTGAATATTAATGAGACGGTGTCATGGTTTTGCTTTACATAAAAGGTGGCGACGGTGTGGCTGGATATTGGATACAGTGGGACATGAGCAGCAGCCACAGTTTTTGGAGATGATTAATATTTTGATTTTGTCATCATTTGTACTGAAAATGCTGCTTCATATAATTGTGCGTAGAACAAATGGCAGATTATGTTTAGGGTAACTTCGGAAACTGCTGGAAATTCTGTCCAGATCTTAGAACAAAATTTGTTTAATGATTTTTTTTCTTACGGAACTTAAGACAACAACTCAAGCACCAATTTTAAAATCAAACATTCTAACACAACACAACCCAAAGAATTGATAATTCCCTGCTGAAGAATAATAGAAAATATCAAAAGCCTGATTTTTTTTGTACTTGAGCCATAGAAAACCCTGTATATAGTAAGCACATCACAGTTCATAACATACAACAGTCTGTTCATAACATACTCAGTCTCCAGACTAAGCCAGGTGTCTTCGGCACCCCTCATGGTGTGATGGCTTGCACAGGGCCAAGTGTGCTCAGAACCACAGCTGCAGCGAAGCCGGACACTGCCAGAAATACTCCAGCTTCGTTGCGTTTTATTGAATTTGGTTTCGTTTTTGTGCATCCAGAGACCTTTTGCTGCTGTCAAAGCTTTTTCAAGTTTCACATTAGATTGTAGAAGTCTATACAGGGTTGTGACTCACAACTTAAAAAGCGAGGCTTTAAACTAATGCACTTTGTCTATTTCCCTCAAAATGGAAGGAGTGAAAATTAAACTGAGAAATGCTTATTGAACGTGAGAATGCCAGAGACATCATAAAGTAAAGTGATGGGTTACTGCACATTCCAGTCAAGGAATTAATAGGTCAGTTAGTGAAACACAAGCTTAGCAAAACTCTATGTTACATACCATGTATATTAATTAATATAGTGTTTGCAATCATTGCTAGGGCAATTTGGAAATTTGATGCCTCATTATAAATTCAAAACTGAATTTATTACACAATTGTTTTATGTGGAGAAAACTCTGCTTCTCTTAAATAGAAACCCAACACCAAGAAGCTTTCCCAGCAACTAGCACAGTGGAACAAAGAACTTTCTCTATATTGTTACTCAAAATCATATTGTTTCTTTTGTAGTTGTATAGCCTCTTAAATCAGCATGAAGTGCTGTTTTGGGAAGAAATCTAACAAATTATAATTTTGTGGCCATTATAACAATGTCAACCCCAGTTGTTAGGATAAGGCCCTAAGCTGTGACAAACATAGTTCTAGTTCCTATGTCAGTTTCATCGGTAGCACTTAATATTGCCATGACCAGATCTTGGCCAAAAGACTAAGCTCATCATAGTGATTAAATTTACAAAATGCCAATGTTTCCATGCATCCAAGTGTGGTCCTGAACTCTCTGCTATTTTCCTGCCTTCACTGTGTTGATTAGCTGGAGGCAGGAAAAGTATCAATAATATGATGCCACTAGGGACATGTCCTCTTTCACTGCTCTGACTTACCATTGTTGAGGGGGTTCAGTCAATCTAAGAAAAAAAAGAAGAAACACACCAAGAGAAATAAATCGTGGGAGAAATTAAAACATCACTACTTGGAAGACAATTATGTGTCTAGCAAAATGAGTCCGCTAAATTTTCAGAGTTAATAAATTGGTAATCGTCATGTTGTCTTAGTCAATGTTCTATCGCTGTGAAGGGACACCATGACCATGGCAACTCTTAGAAAAGAAAGCATTCAATTGGGGTTTGCTTGCAGTTTCAGGGGAGCATCGTGGCACACAGACAGACAATGGTGCTGAAGGGGTAGCAGAGTGCTCTGAATCAAGATCTGCAGGCAGCAGGAGAAGACAGAGAAGCATGGGGCCTGGCTTGGGCTTTTGAAAATATCAAAGCTCATCCCCAGTGGCACATTTCCTCCAACAAGGTCACACCTTCTCCAACCTCTGAATTTTTCTCATGCTATTCCCTGATGATGAAACAATCAAATGTATGATCCTATGGGGACCATTCTTATCCAAACCACCATATTCCACTCCTTGGCCCCATAAGCTTATAGCCAAATCATAATGCAAAATGCATCTAGTCCAACTTCAAAAGTCCCCGTAGTCTATTACAGTCTCAACCCTGCTTAAAAGTTCAAAGTCTCTTCTGAGACTCATGGTAATGTCTGAACTATAACCCCTGTAAAATCAAAATCAAAAGGCAGATCACAGCTTTCAATATACAATGGCACAGGTTATACATTGCCATCCCCAAAGGGAGGAAAGGAAGTGCAGTAAGGAAATACTGGACCAAAACTAAAAAAAAAAAAAAAAAAAAAAAAAAAAAGCTAGACAGACTCCAAACTCTGCATCTCCATGTCTGATGTCAAAACACTCTTCAGATCTTCAACTCCTTTCAGCCTTAAGTGTACCACACTTCTTTCTCTTGGGCTGGGTCCACTCCCTGTCAGTGGCTCTTCTTGGCAGGTATCCTACGACTTAGGTGTCTTCAACATCTTAGGGTCTCCAAGGCAATCCAGGCTTCACCTTGACAGCTTCACACAATGGCTTCTCTAGGCCTCCATGCAGAGACACACTCCTGGCACATGCCTCATCTCAGCAGGGACAGAGATTCTACAACTCCTTTTCTTGTATTCTTGACTATAAAACCAGAACCATGTGGTCAAAACTGCCAAGTTCTGCTGCTCCCTGGGGCTCAAACTTGACCCCTAGCTCCATTACATCTGCATCACCTTTCTATTGTTGATGGGTTCCTTCACTGCTTAAGTTTTTCTTTAATTTTCTTTCTACAAGTTGGAAACTTAGCTGAGTGCATTCTTACCCTGAGGTCCCCACTCCCTTTATTCCATTTAGCATCAGACTTTTCTTTAAACTTTTCATCTCCTTGAGCACAGAACACCCCTCCATTACATTCTTTGATGCAACTTTTCTCTTTAGACTGTACACTTCTCATTTTTCCTTGCTCGGCTTTCTTCTTTTTATTATAAATTTGCATAAGAGTGATCGCTAGTAACCACACAGCAGAGTATAAATACTAGGCTGTCTTGAAATCTCCTTTGCCAATACCATGAATCCAAAACTCTTCAACTTATCTTCAGACTTTTTTGGAGAAGGGCAAAAAAAAATGGCCACATTCTTCACCAAAATATCACAAGAACAGTGTCTAGGCCATGTACTAATATTCTTTTCCTCTGGAACCTTGTGAGCAGGGCCATCATAATCTACATCACTCCCAGCACCACTGTCTTCCATGCTCCTACTAGTATGCCCCATTAAACCCACTGAAAGTGTTCAACTGCTTTCTTAATACAGAGTCCCAAAGTCTACATTCTGCCCACAAGTAACATGGTAATGCCTGTCACAGCAATACCCCAGTCCTGGTATACCCCAGTCCTAGTACCAACTTCTGTCTTAGTCATTGTTCTATTGGTGTGAAGAGATGCCATGACCACAGCAACTCCTATAGGAGAAGGCATTTAATTGGGACTTGCTTAAAATTTCAGAAGTTTAGTCCATTGTTATTATACACAGGCAAGATGTGGTGTTTGAGAAGTAACTAAGAGCTCTACATCCAGATCTGCAGGCAGCAGAAGACAGAAGGTCTGTGACCTGGCTTGGGCTTTTGAAACCTCAAAACCTATCCCCAGTGACACATTTCCTCCAAAAAGGCCACACCTCCTAATCCTCTCAAGTAGTGCCACTCCCTAATGACCAAACAATCAAATATATGTGCTTCTGAGGGTCATTTTTATTCAAACCACCACACAGATAGTTACTAAAACACAAAGAATCAAGATTCTTGCATATATCAGGCAAGACAGCACATGCCTTTAATTCCAGCACTAGGAAGGCAGAGGCAGGCAGATCTCTGTGAACTCAAGGCCAGTCTCATCTCCAGAGTGTGAGTTCCAGGCCAGCCGGAGTTACATAGTGAGACTCTGTCTCAAAACAAAAACAAATGAAAATATTCTTGAATATTAACAATAGCAGTCTAGAAAAGCTAAATTTAAAAGTAGATATAATTGCTGGGTGATGGTAGTACATGTCTTTAATCCCGGCACAAAGGAGGCAGAGGCAGGCAGGTCTCTGTGAGTTCAAAGATGACTTGGTCTACAGTTAGTTTCAGGAAAGCCAGACTACAAAAAGAAACACTGTCTCAAAAAAAAAAATAAACAAGAACAATAAAATAAAAACGTGGATACAACTTACAATAATAATAATTTACAATAACAAGGAGTAGACTTCATTTGTGCTTGACTAAATAGACAAAACAATGAAGTATATTGAACAATAACAACAGATGTCATATCTTTTTTGTTTGTTTAGGTTTTATTTGTTTTTTGTTTTGTTTTGTTTTTCTTTTAGTGTAGTCCTGGCCATCCTGGACTATCTGTAGACCAGGCTGGCCTTGAACTCAGAGATTCACCTGCCTCTGTCTCCGAAGTGCTGGGATTAAAGGTGTGCGCCACCACGGCCAGCCAGATGTCATATCTCAATCTTATTTTAAAAATCAAATTCAGTTGCAAACAAAATCACAGTGGGATTTTTTCTTAGAATTTAGGAAAAAAAGATTGTAATATTTACTTAGAAAAATAAAAAGTCATAGATAATAAAAAAAACAATCTTGGAAAAAACAGGAAAAGGAAGTCAGTAAAAGAGAAATTCCAGAAATAAACTTAATTATACATGAGTATTAAACAAATGATCAAATAAAATATAGCCTAACATTATTTTTAGTATATTTGTAAGTCATATCTCTAAATATATCTTAGATGTTCTAGATAGTAAATACATATATTTTGAGACAGGGTCTCTCTACATAGAACTCAGAAAGTAGACCAGGGTGATGTTGAACTTACAGAGAGATCCAGCAGCCTCTGTCTCCTAAGTGCTGGAATTAAAGGCACACACCACCACAGCTGGCTAATAAATATTTTTGAACTCTGGAGAGTGGACAATAGTGAGTGAGTTTTCTTTAGTCTTCTAGAAGAAATGGTTGTTTATGCTTAAGGACTTGGAAGTGCTAAACAGGGGCTTAAGGCTTCAGAAATGTGATATTAGTGCTCCTTTGAAATTGTAAAACTATAGGGAAATTAGAGAAATGTGTATGTTTTTTTGACTTCTGGGGTCTATGTGGTCTGTTGGATCTGCTGTATTTTGTAGAGTGTCGGGCCATGTGGCAAATGCTCAATAGATACCTTTCACTTAATAGTGTGACCATTAAGGACATGCTGACCAACTCTATTGTCCTATGGTTTGAACACAGAGTCAATCCCACAGGTTCAGTTTTTGAGATTGGGGTCCCTGGCCCATTGTGCTATTTTGAAGGCTGTGAGGCCTTCAGGAGGGAGGGCCCTTGAAGACTAGTCTCACCCTTTGTCCCTGCCTGCTTTCTCTGCTTCCTGATCAGTCATAATATGAACATTTGCTCTGTCTCGTGGTCCTACCACAACAGTAAACCTGTCTCTGCCGCGATGAAATGAAATCCCTCTACAGCCTTGAGCCAAACAAACAAACAAAAACCCCTCTATCCCTCAAGTTGTCCCTGCCTGGTGTTTAGTCACAGAACAGAAACATAGCTAATGTATTCGGTGACAGGAAGCAAGGGGAGCTTGGAGTCTAGTTCGCAACAAAAACTTGATTAGTACAGATGTATATGAACCTCTGGACAGGAAGCTGTCAATCGGGCTTGTGATGGGCGAGTAATAAGAAGAGCGGGATGACTGTGGAAACGCCAGGAGGGCACGTGAAACCTCTGCAGGCGCCCTCGTTGGGTAGGGTCAGGAACCAGCAGGGTGCACGAACTTGATCTGTGGCTTAACTCAGTCAAGGAATCTGTAACAATTTGGAAAGGCCGAAGACCCGAATGAAGACAAGACTCATATTCAGCCATCTGGCTAACTGGATATAGGGTATGGGTGTGTGTGCTTGCTATTTTCGCCAAGAATTTATAGGAAATGATTCGTAAGTGTCACCATCAGCTTGAAGTCATTGCTGGCCCTGGGAATCAGTGTGTCATCCAGAAAGGACTGTATCCTTCGCAGCAGTGTTTTTCCAGGTTAATTGCAGTATCCAAGAGCACTTAAACTTACTGTAGCCACAGCTTCTATCTGAGGCAAGCAGAAAGACTTTGTTGCAAGTGTAATCAGGGAAATCTTGGTTTAGAGTCACTTAGTAGCAGGAAGCCTATGCAGTAGGAGGTTTCTGTCTTATTTTCTCAGCCAACCCCATGCAGACTGCTCATATCATCCTACACTTTTGAGAAACCAGTAAATGAACTGAGCAACACTTATGTGGATTAGGATAAAAACAGTCCTTTGGATTTTCTTTTGGGGGCAGTCGGAAGGACAGAAGTACCCCGTCATTCGTCTATGCCAGCATCTGTTTCTGACATCCTCATACCTCCATCTGGAATAGTCCTCCTACCTATCAGCTCTGTTGAAAGACAGTTTGTCTAGCATATGTACAATTTTTGGCTGTTATTGTGTAATTATTAAACAGACTACTGGATAGGATGCGTCAGAATGGGATGGCAAACCATTCACTTCCCAGCTATGTCTACTGCAGCTTTCTGAGCACAAAGGAAAAAAGGCTAAAAACCTACTTGTCAAATAGCCAGAGCAGTGAAGTACATGCAAAACAGGTATTTTAACACAATGGGTAGATAAGAGAAACTGAGAGGTCAAATAGTTCAGATTCTATGATCCAATTGGAATAATATCAAATGTGATTATGATCTGAGGCAGTAGAATTCCATCTTCCTTGTATGACGGAAATTCCTCCGAGCAGGCCCAGGTTAAGTGACCGCTCACTACAAGGCTGATGACACACTGCTTCCCAGTGCCAGTGATGACTTTAGCCCGATGGCAACCTCCACAAATCGCTTCCTGTAAATTCTTGGTGAAAATAACAAACAATCCATTTTGCTTGAGAGTGACTTAGCAGAGAGACTCCACCAAGGATCTGGAGTTAATAAAGCAAGATGCATGTTGGCATTGCAAACATCTCCTCTTCCTATGCGAGTTCCCCACAAAAGATTTTGCAAAAGCAAAGCATTTTGTTTTCCATTTTGAATTTTTTTATTTATTATGTTATGTGTATATTCATATGCCTGGGTATATGTGTCTTCACCACATATATGCAAGAGACTTCCAAAGTCAGAAGAGGGCATCAGATTCCCTGGAAGGAGTTGCGGACGGTTGTGAGCTGCCAATGTGGGTGGCAGGAGTCAAACCGCCGTCCTCTGCAGAGCATTGAGTGCTCTCAACTGCAGAGCCACTTCTCTGGTGCCAGCGTTTGCCTTTTCTACGTAGTGACACGGATCCTTCTGCGTGAGCAGCAATGACAGAGTTTAAATGATGAGCTGGTGAGGAAAGATGGAAGGGGTGAAAGTCACTGACAAGGTGGGCTTGTATGTGTGCAATAGGATATCTGGGTTAACACCTACAGAAGACTTCAAAGCCACAAACGCTCCCCCCTCCATTTATTCCTGTATTCAGCATACAGTGTTTACTGAATGTCAAGCCATGCTGAACGAAACAGAAAATACCTTTGTTCTTATGGAGCTTATGTTTTAATGAGAGAAGGAAGATAGACAATAAGCTAAAAGTTACCCAAAGATAATTTCCTTAACAAAGGTTTGTATTTAATGAGCAAGGCAGGGGAATTACCTGATTATAGAAGGGTACTGAGAGTCCTTAGGCTTTTGTGGCTGGCAATAGATTTAAAAAAAAAACATTATGCCAATAGTTGGTTAGCTTAGTGTTGCTCATACGTTATATATAATTCATGACCTTGCTCCTACGACTCAAAGAGTTTATAATTAGAACTTTCACAAGATATGCCTAAAAGTCATGCAGACAAAGAGGGAAGGAAGAGTCATCAAGACGGTCAGATGGTTTTCTACCTTGGTCCCTTGATCTCAGGCCCCTGGAGTTCAGGGCTTACACAGTGCAACTACAGTCTTCTGTGGGAGCTAAGCTGCTTTTAAAGTAACAATCGTGTGAAGAAGGTTCAGGATTCTTAGGGTTTGAAGTTGATACTTTATGCTCTTTCCTATTTAGTAAAGAACCAGTGTAGTCCAATCTACTTTTCTCATTTCAAGAAATGCACTGTGATTAAATGGGAGCATGAAAACTGGCTTTAAAACAGCCGTGAAAAGAAAGACTCTGCTGGGGCTGAGATAGAGCATGCGTTTAGCCAAAGTATATGTAGCCCTAAATTCAATCCCTTGTATGTGCGTGTGTGTACATGCACACACACACATATGCAATCACGCATGCACACATGCACATATGCAGAGCCACACAGAGGGTGGTGCAAACACTGGAGAACTGGAAAGCCAACAATGCAGTTCAGTCCCAGTCCAAAGCCCTGGGAAGTACGGAGGCTAACGAAGATGCTCTCAGAAGAGAATTGTAAGTTACACTGTATAAGTCCTTGACTCCAGAGGCCTGAGATCAAAGGACCAAGTATCTGAGTATAGAAAGGGAGATACTCTGAATCAAGAAGAGCGTGAACTACCTTTCTTCTGCCTTCTCCTTGGTGCCTCAAAGGCTGGAGCAAGCCCATCGACATTGGTTAAGGGAGATCATCTTTGCTTGGGTTATTGATTCAAATGCTTATCACTTCTGTAAACTGGTGCGGGAGAATTGTCTATATTCAGTCAATCATGTTTTAAATAAATGCTGATTGGACAGACAAGAAGTATAGGCGGGTCAACCAGACAGGAACAGACAGGAAGTAGAGGTGGGGCGAAGGAGAACAGGAGTATTCTGGGAAGAAGGAAGCTCTTTCCCAAGTCCTGCCTACATCAGCAAAGAAGCAGGATGTGACCTGCCCCACTGAAAAAGGTACTGAGCCATGTGGCTAACATAGATAAGAATCATGGATTAATATAAGTTTAAGAGTTAATAAGAAGCCTGAGCTAATGGGCCAATCAGTTTATAATTAATGCAGACTTTCTGTGTGATTATTTCGGGGCTAAGCTTGCTGGGCGGTCAGGGCGACAAGGCAGCCCTCATGGTCTAATAATGTTTACCTACTATTTGGGTCACCCTTAACCTCAAATATTGACAGCTAAAGTTAACCGTCCCTGCATCTTTTATAAGCCTTCCTGTTTTAATCTATATTCTTCAAATGAGATTTCCAAATTAAAAAATCCTTAACCTCACATATTTCTCTTTTATAGTGTACTGAATGAACATTTGCTTAAATCTTCAATAAATTTGGGTTTGAGGATGGTACTTAAATGACCTTATAGTGAGGGTTAAATAGGAATGCCTAAGCAGCAGCAGCACATGAGATTACTGAAGAAAACACGCCCCCAGCTTTTCATGTTTTCATAAACCTCAAAACTTTCTCCATAATACGTTGCATATAGGCCATTGCATGCAGTTTCAGGAATCAGTATTTGACCATCTTACATTGTATGCATCCTTATCTACTATTGTTCTCTCTAGTTTTATTTTTTTTAAATCAGTGTTTCTCCTATTTCTCATTTCACCAGCAATGTGATGCTTTATTGTAGTGGTACACTATCGCTGTGACCACCCGTTTCACTGACGTTGTGCCCATGTGTCTTTCCCTAGCTGTTGGCTATGGAAGCAGAGACAGGCAGACCCTTGGGCTCACTGGCTAGCCAGCCTACTGTTTATAAACAGGCCAACAAGAGACCCTGTCCCAAAAAACCAGGGTAGATAGCCAATGAAGAAGACACTCAAGGTTGTCCCCTGGTTTCCATGCTTTGAGGGTAAGCACTTTATTAACTCAGATGTCTTCCCAGTCTTTCTTTTTTTGTTTTCTGAATTCTGAATTATAAATCATCCTGCAGTTTATGTTACGCATTCCAGAGTAAAATGAGGAAACATGGAACGTACAGCCAAGTATGCAAGCTCTGGCAGGCTGGGCTGTTTCTCGGGACCTGGACAGATTACTTAATGTCTTTAGGGCAAGGTTTCCTCACCCCCTTCAAAGCACAGTAACAGTAATGGTGCCCGTCTTGTGCAATTATTAGATATGTAAATGTCAGCCCTCAGATCTACACGCAACACATTGTAAGCATTCCGCCACTTCAGCTACTGTTAAAGTTCCACCACTTCTTGCTTCCTAAAACTCAATAAATACTCATTTCCCACTCTTCACCCACCACAGTGGGTGTTTTCCTCAGACAATGTATTTGACTCTTTTATTGTGGAAGAATAAATCCAAGTTATAAATAATTTAAAAGGTCCAATCTGACTCACGCCATATATGTCCAGAATGTTTCAATAAAGAACAGCAACTTACAGAATCATGAAACTCTCGTGGGAATCTCCTTCTCCTGCATGAACTGTTCATATAGATGGACCAGGTCCTCTGGAAGAGCAGCCAGTGCTCTTAGCTGCTGAGCATCCCTCCAGTCGTGATCTGATTGCTTCAACTATTTGTCACCAAGACAGATTTTCCTGGGACCTGCATGGTGACTCTATAGGTAAAGGTGTGTGCTGTGCAACCTGGTGACCTGAATTAGATCTCCAGAACACACATGTAAAGGTGGGCAGGAGAAAAACCAACCTCACAAAGTTGTCCTCTGACATCTGTGCAAGAGCAATGACAACTTTGCACACACCACACACTACACACACACACTACACACACACATTTTTTTTAAAAAAAATAGGCATGATAGTGTACTTTTAACACCAGCACTCAGGAAGCAATTGCAGAAGGATCTCTGTGAAGTCAAGCCCATCCTAGTCTACACAGCAAGCTCCAGGCAAGACAGGGCCATATAATCAGACTCTGTACCCTTCTAAATGTGTATCATTTCCTTAATCAGTTCTGAGTGCTAGGACAGGGTCAGAGTTGCAGCACTGTGATGAATTTTTTCCCTACTGGACTGAACCAGTGAGGTAAGGGTCTAGAGAAGTACTTCAGCATTTAGGAGCACTGGCTGTCCGTACAGAGACCTGAATTTGACTCCCAGCCGTACATGGCAGCTCACGACCATCAACAACTCTAGTTCCAGGTGATCTGACACCCTCTCTGGGCTTCAGAGGCAGTAGGAATGCATGTGGTACACAGACATACATGCAGGCAAAACACTAAAACATATAAATTAAGCAACAAAAACCAAAATCAAGAAAATATTCAGTAAGAAAAGGCCATATACTATGGAGACCACGTTCTTTTTAAAATCAGTTTTGTATATGTGTGCATGCACAGTGTGTGTGTGTGTGTGTGTGTGAATGTGGGGACATACATGCCATGGTATGCATGTGAAGGTCAGAGAACAAGCTCAGGTATCAATCTTTGTCTTTCCCCTTGGAGGCAGGGTCCCTCGCTTTTTCCTTTGAGTAGACCAGGTTGACTGGCCCATGAGTTTCCAGGGGTTCTTCTGTCTTTACCTACCTTTTTCTGTAGGACTCTGGGATCACAGACACAAACAACCAGCTTCCCAAGGGTTCCTGGGATTCAAACCCAGGTCTCCAGGCTTGTACAGTGAGCACTTTACCACTGAGCCATGTCCAAGTTAGGGATTCTAACCCGGGTCTCCAGGCTTGTACAGTGAGCACTTTACCACTGAGCCATCTCCAAGACCCTCAGACTGTCAGTTCTCTTAAGGATGAAGAAGAAGGGCTTTGCCTAAAACTTTGAAAATCAGACTGGAGCAATGATATTTGCTATAAATTTCTCCAAACAGCCATGTTTGTGTGTGTGTGTGTTGTTGTTGTTGTTTATTTTTGTTGTTATATTTTGTTGTTGTTTATTTTTATTCCAAGGTAGTCTCCTACAACCCAGACTGGCCTTAAATCCGCCCTTCTGCCTTCCCTGGCCAAACACTGGGGTTGCAGGCAGACCTACCACGTATTTAGAATGAACACTTTTTATGTTAAAATGAGTGTGACTTTTATGTATCTTAAATTCATAATCATGATTAGGTAAGGATTAAACCCATTATTACCAAAATAATCAGTGACATTTCTCAGGAATTCATTTCCATAGCTTCAATAAGATATTTGCAAACATCTAGCAGGACCTCTATACCTAAGCAGAGTAAGAGTTCTGATTGGAGTGGTCCTCTGAACCGCTGAAGCCCCTCCTATTTTATGACGTGGGAGTCTCCATCAGACCGACTTCTGTCCTATCCGTATCCCTCATACGCCAAGGGCCTCTGGTAATGTTTGTGACCCTGCCTAAAGACATCTTTAATTGTGCCGTCAAATTTAATTGAGGACATCCTAGGCGTACGGTAGACAACAACCTCCACGGGCGAAAAAGAATAAGGGGACAGTCTTCTTTATTCTTCCAGATCAGCCCCGAACATTGCTCCAGAGGTTTCTGGAGTCCTGGCTCCCCACTTGACAGCAGGAACAAGAAGTTCATGTTGACTTCTTTGGGTCACACCTGGATAAGTCCTTTCTGCTAAAAATCTAGACTTTGTGTCTGCTTAAACCTACAATTTCATTTCACTCCCATCCTCTGGGCCCTGTTACCTCGATATCCAGGGGCCCAGAGAAATGCAAGAGGGCTGGAAATGGACAAACCTTTAAGAATCGATCTTCCCAAGACCTAGGATTTGGGGACTTGAGACCACCAGGAACGTGTGTCTCCTGCATCCTCCCCACTGACGCATGGGAAGGGCTCCCAGGGCCAGGGTTGTGTTGTTCAGCTTCTTCGGTTCTGCCCAAGTCTCCATTTCAAAAATTCCAGCTCCGTTTCTGGTCTAGTTTCTTTCATGTTTTCAACATCTATTTCTCTCCTCTTTTAGCTACCAATGGAAGGAGTGACAGGCGCTTTACCCATCTGGGACGGAACTCTACACTTGGTGATAAAATGTACATCCATATATACTGACTTCAGACTCACGACAAGCAAAAACGTGAGCAACGGCTCAGTGGTTAAGAGCACTTGTTTTTGATCCGGGTTTGGGTCCCAGCGCCCACGTGATGGCTCACCAACATCTGTAACTTCAGTTCCAGCAGTTTCAATGTCCTCTTCTGATCTCTGAGAACACTAGCCATGCACATGGCGCGCAGACATACATGCGGGAAAAACACACGCATGGAAAAAAAGTAAGAATCTTTAAAAATTAAAAATAAAAACTAAGAGAACATGGTGGCTAGAGGGTTTAGACTAATGTTTTGGAGAGAAAGGAGGGATAAGATCTACTTTCAGAGGTTCATAGACCCTTACGGGAAATGCTGGGTAACGTGTCCCAATCCTGTCTCCTGTTTTGCAGAAAGGCAAACTAACCCAGAAAGCAAAGCTACCGGGGCAGGGTCTCACAGCCTGGAGAGGCTAGCAGGCTGCCTTCACCTCTCAGTTACCCCGTGCTCTGCCCGAGGCTGCTCAGCTCCGTTCTGGTGCGGGGCCAGCCCCACCACGGCTTTCATCCTTTGCTAGCTTTGGAATTTGCCATGACCATTAGATCTGGAAAATATGAGAACAAATAGAACCTTCTACTAAGTACCCTCCGCACAGCACAGCAGCAGCTATCCCAAGAATGTTTGGCATATGGGGTGAAAATATTGTTTGTTCTGTTTTAATTCTTAGGGGGGAAATTTAGTTGCATGATTTTTTTCCCTTCAGAATTAACCACGAGTACCATAGTCTTTATCCTCCTTTGGAAAAGCGGAAAACAAAGTAGCCTTTGTAGGTCCCGTTTAGACCTAGGGACCAATGACATTGCTCACCCCTCCCACTGAAGGCGCAGATCCTGGTCTCCTGGGGAGTGCTGAAGGCCCAGGGTGGCAGGAAGCTGCTGAGTAAGCTTGTCCTCAACCCAAACCTGATTCTGAAGGACAATTCTTCTGATTGTTCTTGAGTCTTGTCATATCAAAAAGAACTTCTAATTTCTGTTTGGGGAATAAAAATGAAAAGATCAACACATTCCTTTTATGCTTATGCAAATGACACAGAGGCCAGAAGCTGGGAAATACCAGAAAGGGCCTTTTGATATGGAACTCAGCTGATTTCCCACTGAAGTCCTGAGACCAAATTTAACTCATAGCTGTTCCTCTGTCTCCAGGGGAGGCTGGCTCCAAGCCACACACTCAAGTCTATTATATAAAAGGCAGAGCATTTGCATATAACCTATGGGCATCCTCCTATATAAACAATCTAGATTAATCTGATACCTAATACCATGTAAATACCAAGTAACTAACAATTGTATTGTGTCTTAGGGAATAAAGGCAAGAAGAGCATATGCGCAGTTGGGACTAATCGAGTCCTGGCCTTCAGCTGCTCTTCCCTGTCTAGAGCCTTCTAATTGAAGTTACTAGAAGCTGTGCCTAGCCTGTTGGCCATTGACTGCAGGGTATTTAAGCCTCCATGGTGCTATTAAAGAAGGGCTTTTGGTATCAGTGTTGGAAGGTCTGTGTGTCGGTCTGTCTCTGCGTGTGTTTCCTCAACCTCCAGCCCCTTGCCCGAAGCTCGCGAACTGGGTTCTAGCACATAGAACGCAGACGGGGGCGCAATACACAGCATATGCAAGTTCAGAAGAAACACAATTCCGCTGACTATTTTTGACCCATGACAGATGTGGAAACTACAGCTGCAGAGAGCTTGCTCCTACATGGAGTTCTTAGGGTCCCAGTGGCAGCCTTGATAGCTAGGCTCAATCACCCAGCCTCAATAGGTAGATAAAACTGACAGATAGAAGCCATAGGCAGACAGTTGTCTCCACAGCAGGTGTAAGAGCGGTGGTGGGCTCCGCTTCCAGGATCTTGAGATCCAGAGAAGCTGGGGTCTGGACAGCTCCTCCAGAGTTACTGATCTATGGACTGGCAGAGACTGGAAAAACCTGTGACCAGAGATGCGTAGCCATGAGTAAGGCACAGCATAATGGACGTTTCGCAGACCCTTCTTCAGTATATGAGAAGAAGGGGAGAGACAGAGAAGAAAGCCAGAATGTTGTCCTGTGGAGACAGCCACTCATCACCTTGCAGTATGAAGGAATGGACCTCAAAATGGTGGCGGCATCAAAGCATTGTGGTATCTTCTTCACTGCTGTGTGGGAAGAAGGGGGTAAACTTAGGCTGGAAGTTGAAGATCAGCTTGCCTCAGTGAACATGGGAGGGTGTGGGCGTGGCTTGTCTCTTAAAGGGACAGGACAGACCAGATAAAATAAATAGGAGAAGAAGTCTGGGAAAGGGGATTAGGAGAGAGAAAAGAAGGAGAGATGACAACCACCCAGCTACACAGCAAGCCACGGGATAAGAGGTAAAGAAAGGTATATAGAATAGAGGAAGACAGAAGCCCAGAAGCAAAAGGTAGATGGGATAACTTAAGTTAAGAAGAGCTGACTAGCTGAAATGCCAAGCTAACGCCGGGCATTTATAAAAACAATAAGCCTCCATGCGATTTATTTGGGAGCAAAGAGCCGAAGAGTAAAAGTAAAAACAACCAACTACCATGCAATATAGTTGATTTCCCTGAGCACCTTACCCTGAATGGATGAGGACACACTGAAGGGGCGTTTCCTTGTGGATCATCTATCATCTTCAGAGATGCTGGTGTCGGTACAGCCATCAGAGAGCTGTATCCGACCTCTGCATTTAAAGGCCAGGAAAGCTCTCCTCTCAGGTTCTGGACCAGATGACGAAGAGTACCGGGATCTGAAGAATTGCTGGACCATGCAGAGGGGCCACAGGACTTTGCATCATGGGCTAAACTGGCAGCTTAAAACCTAGAACAGAAAGTATTAGGTTTGTTTGTTTTGTTTTGTGTTTTAAATTTTGGTCCGTGCTTCTATTCCAAATCCCGTTTGACCTGGCTAGAATGACATGTAGACACATCCTTGTACCCTTTGGACCTTCTTTGATGCAACCCTGATTGGAAAAGCAATCATTAAAATGCGTGTCTAGAGAATCTTTGTTATAATAACTTTCTGAAAACACACCGTGGAGCAGACGGTGGCTTTCACTGGTGCTGTCCCCAGGAGGTCCGTCTCTGCAGAAGTGAGCACCAAGGGGTCCCACTTTACATTAGGGGGGCTCTCACCGGGAAGGCAGATCCCCTTTTCCAGCCTATATAGATTTTTAGAACCTTCTTCCTGAAAGCAGTTTAGTCCACATTTTACACTGACATACTTTTTCTTTATGTGTTAAGGTAAGGACTCCACCCTCTGTTCACCACGCATTGTGTTTTGTTAGCGTGGATGTGATGTTTAACAGTAGACTCAACAAAAGTTGGGCTTCTGTTACTTTCCAAGGGCCCGCACGGTACAGTTGGGAACTCCTGCTACACAAAACCTTCTGAAGTATGTTAAATATGTCTGGTTTTTTAGGCTTGTCCCAAATTGGATTTTAGAAGTCATCAAGTGTATTTAAGCTATATCTACATTGGAGAGCAGTCTTGCACGCCTATCATGGAACAATTTAAAACGTCTTCCTTCTCTCCCCTCGAAAAGGTCATTTTACAATGCACTGCCCACCCCCAGGGGATTTTGAGACAATATAAGGAAAATCTGGTTGGTGTCTCACAAATGAACACACCATTTTTTTATTCTGTATATTTAGAATGAAGTTGTGAAACATTTTTATAAAGACATCTTTGACCATGGGGGTGGGGGTTGAAAAGTAGAAAGCAGTTGTTCAATGCGACCCAAGCTGAAAAGAGAAACAAGGAGACCTCTCCTGACCTAAGTCCAGCTCTGGAATGCAGGTAGGCGATCCGGTGCGCATAACTAAGTTCCTTCGAGGTGCGGTCCTATCAGCCCCGCACTGACTTCCACCCATCTCTGTCTGGGCTCCCAGCTCTCCTGCGAGGTGGCCTGACAGATTGTCAGAACTGTCCCAGGAGACAGGGTTCTCCTCTGACTGACAGTGGCTTCAGCCCTTCCTTCTCCCAGATGACACCCCTGGGAAATTTCCAATTCCTTGGAGCCTAGAGGGCTGATGCTGAGGGAGGAGCATGAGGATCTCTTGAGAATGTCATTCATCCAGCCAGGATGGTTTACTTCTGTCTGGATTTCAATACTTTGTTTTCAGTACTTTTCACGGGCTATGAAATTGATAGTCTAAGAACGAATGTTCTTCTATCAGCCTCCAGTGATAGTGACTCAGGCATAGTTGCAGATCCATTCAAATATGACTTTCTCTGCCCACACCATGCTTCCTTTATAAAGTGGGGCATTATTAGCCCACTTAGCATTCACTTTAGAACAATGCAATTCACCACAGAGTCATTTAAATTAAACGTGAATTTCTTGTAATGTAAAATTCTAGGCAATTCTGTGTCAGTTGGCTGACAGTGATGTCGCGCCCTCTGTACCACTCTCATTCTCTGCATTGATGCAAGTTTGGCTGGACTCTAATGGGGCATGTCTCACTACAGGGGGCATCCCTCCTCTGCAGAGGGTTTTAGCCACTGGGAGTGTGCCGGTGCTGGCTATGGATGTGGGCAGGCCAGCCTGAGAATGCCATGAATTTAACACGTGTGTTTCCAAACGAAAACATGGGTGCAACCTCTAATCCATCCGCCCTCCCTAGGCCTACCTCTCCTCCCATTCCTGCTTCTCCCACAAGAGGGTCACTAGACAAAAAGTAGAGACTCTAGAAAAATCAGAGTTCCGAAGGGAAGACATTGCAGTAAAGAGGAGGGGTTCTATGAAGCTGCACCCAGGAGCAAGGAGCAGCCAGGAGTGAGCCCTTCCTGGAAAAACATCCTCACGAAAGCAAACAAATCGACAAATAAAAGCTGAACGGGGCGAGAGGGGAGGATGCTCCTCTAGGAAAACATTGCAATCGCCTTTCTCGTCTTAACACTGTGAGTTCAGCCCAGCTTGCTTCCATCCCTGCAGATCAGCTGCACCAAGACGATGGGGTTTCGTTTGCTGGGAAGGGAGACCATGCAAGAATATGGTGCATTTCAGTGAGAGTGGTGGCTGGGAGACTGCGTGTGTAAAGAATGAGAGTGCAGGTTGACACTCTCGGAGAAGAGGCAGGAAAGTAATTAGAGCAGGCCAGGCATGGTGGTGCACACAGAGGTAGAGGGGGAAGTCGTTAGCTCTAGGCCAGTGTGGAGTATATACCCTGTCAAGGGGTAGAGGGGGGAAGAAGAGAAGGAGGAAGGCAGAAAGAGAAGGAAGGAGGGAAGGAAGGAAGGAAGACGGGGGATGATACACCATCAAACATCTCTAATCTCTAAATGTGTCCTTCAAAAGATGCTAGCATTCTGCTCGCTCTCCTTCTGCTTGTCTCCTTCACATCCTGCTGTAGCTCAGTCCCTCATCCCATACTCCTAGGAACAGGAACGGGAGCCAGTATGACCAGCATGGGGATTTTAGCAGCATGAATCATTAAACAGGCTTTTCTGGGAGTATACCAGAAACTCCATTGCCGTACTAATGAAAAACCACAGTAAGATTACTAATGGTTAGCAATAGTTATTATCACCACTCCCGTCCTTCATCTCCTCCTCATCAAAGCTGCTTTGGGGCATTGTGTAGCGAATTCTAAACTAGGGTACGCTCTGGCTCCTAGGCAAGACCAAAGAGAGCCCAGGGAACCAGGCAAATCGATAGGTCTTCTAAGCACAGGAAGACATGCTGGGTCCTGTACCTCAGGGTCAGCCAAGAGGATGAGCAGGCTAAATTCTGGTTTGCTTTCCAGACTGAACCCCTTGGCTCATGCCTGCATCATTGAAGAAGACGGGATGAATTTGCTCATGTTCCCACAGGCTACGGGCTGACTGGGCCCTAAGCCTAATACAGCAACCCCCCTCCTTTTCCTTTTTTCTCCAGAGGCAGATTCCCGACATCAGGGTAGTATACACATGCTGACACTAAGTCCTCTTAGAGAGTTCCAAACTATAATTTGTAAGTGTCACTTCTAAGCTGAGGCCCAGCATTTGAGAGGATGCTGAGGAAACAACTCAAGCGCTCAGGTGGAGGACACTGGCAAGGGGCTTCATGGTTAGACCACTGTTGGGCAGCTTCCATTGCGAACGCTTGCCACCGGTGTCTCCCAGTTCGTCTTTACCTGCTGCCATTACCTGAGGAATCCAGTGTGCTTGCAGAAATCTAGTGCACTTGCTCCCGGCTTCTGGTCCTGCCTGTTTAAAAGAACTCTTTGATTTCCACCTTACTCCTTTATAGCACTTCAATCTTATCTTTAAGAACTAAGGTAAAAATGTGCTGCTCTGATAAGTGATCAGATTAGCCTGATTCCTGATTTGACCTACAAACATCCTTAAGCCAAACCTGTTAGAAAGTGTGTTAAGTGGGGTTTATTGGGGGCTGTGGAGGCTGTTCTAGCTGTGTGTATACAGCGAGACAAACAGGCTTCTAAAGAACAAAGCGAGACAAACAAACAAAAACCGGAACCAAAGCATCATCTGGTGACTTCTTCGCTCTTTATTTAGTGCTCAGTGTCTAACAAAGCAGACCCTGTGATGGACAGTCTGTGGTCGAGCGTAGGGAATCAGTCTACACTCACTTCAGGTGAGAGGGACGAGGAGAGTCTAAGTATTTTTTATGTAACCTAGTGGTTCTCAACCTTCCTAATGCTGGGCTCCCTTAATACAGTTCCTCATGTCATGGTGACACCAACCATGCAATTAATTTTGTTGCTACTTCATAACTGTTATTTTGCTACTGTTACGAGTCATAAATATCTGTGTTTTCCAGTGGTCTTGTGAAAGGGTTGTTTGAGCCCCAAAGGGGTGGAGACCCACAGGTCTATCCTATAGATTTTTACATTCGAAGGTTTTCCAGTTTAAAATATCAGTGTATCTATAATTCCTGTGACTCTCGTCATAAAAGGACATGTAAACAAGCTTGTGTCCCAACTACTGCCACAGAAGTCCTCTAACAGAGGGCCCAGAGAAGGACGAACACTCTGCCTTGTTACCCGGGCTTCTGCCCCTCTGTCGGCCGCTGCTGTGCCTTGGACGGCTGCATATGGGCATTTAGTAGTTTGAATGCATCAGTTTATTTCCAGAGGGAGGTTGTGTGCCTGTGCGTGTGTGCGTGTGCGTGAATGCGTGTGACACAAGAAGCCTCACCTGCTCCATATAGGTCCCTCAATTTTTCATATGTTTTCAAATAAATAAATTAAAAAAATAAATAAATAAAATTATGTTTTCCCAAAACTTCAAAAACTCTACTAAGAAATAATCTGAGGTTTTGCCCGCAGGCTCGGGACGCTGACCATCTAAAGAAGGTTGTCTTTCCCAGGGCCATCGTTACTTTCCATGTTCGAGTCATTCGATCAAAGATGGGAAGCTGACTGCCCTTCCGCTCAACCTGACACCTTTTCCAATCTAGAACAGACAGATAAGAGTGGACAGTTGATGAAAGCTGGGCCAAGCCCTCTCCCTTAGGGCTGTAAGGTTTAGAACAAGAGTTTGCACTGATTGGTTGAGGTAGCTTGTGCTTGGTGCTGGAAGGGAATCCCTCGGTGTGCACTCTCTTCTGCTTGATCTCATACACTCTCCAGTTTCTTCCACGAGTAGATCAGGTGTAAGTTCTAGCCTGTGGGAAAGAGGCAATGCAGGCCACATCTAGGCTCAGATGCTGGAAACATCTGTCTTTCCCCTGTCTGTTTCTCCACCATAGTCACCTTGGGGGCCGCATATTCTAGACACATAATTATGGAAGAGAGAAGTGGGCTGCAGAGTCCATAGAAATGTGACAGGAATGAGGACAAAACTCTACATATTTGGGATTCATTTCTCATTGGAGTTATTGCCTACAACAGTGGTTCTCAACCTGTGGGTCGTGACCCCTTTGCAGGTTGAACAGTCTTCACAGGGGTTGTCTAAGACCAATGGAAAACACCAATATTTACAAACAATTCACAACAGTAGCAAAATTGTAGTTATGAAGTAGCAATGAAAATAATATGATGGGGGGGTCATCACTACATGAGGAGCTGTGTTGAAGGGTCACAGCACTAGGGAAGGTTGAGAACCACTGGCCTAGACTACCTCCACTAACGTGTGATGAGCATAGACGTGTGGTGTTGGAGGTCCTTCTGTCTGTGTGTTGCTTTCATTGGATAATGAATAAAGAAATCTGGCCTAGTTGATAGGGCGGAACTTGGGTAGGTTGAGAAGACAGAACTGAATTCTGGGAGAAGGAAAGCAGAGAGAGAGAACCGCCATGGAGCCGCCAGAATCAGACATGCTAAATCTTTCCCGGTAAGCCACGACCTCGTGGTGATATATAGATGAATAGAAATGAGTTAAATCAAGATGTGAGAGTTAGCCAATTAGAGGCTAGAGATAATGGGCCAGTCAGCGATTTAATTAGTACAGTTTCTGTGTGGTTATTTCTGGTGTAAGCTGGCCAGGCGCCTGGTACAAACAAAGGATCACCTTTCTCGTGCAGCAGACGTGTCTGTGTTCAACCAAGAAACAAGAATAACTGCTTTCTGGGCTGGCAAGATGGCTCAGTGGGTAACAGGAAAACACTTGTCACCAAGCCTTGCATTTGTCCCCTGGGACCTATACGAAGGAAAGAAAGAACTGACTGTTAAAAGTTGTCCAGCACACACACACACTAAATAAATCAATAAATAGTGTGAATTTTTTTAAAAGAAAAAGAAGAAAGTCTGTTTTTCAGAAAGTCCAGGCAAATGAAGTACTTGCCAGAGTGCAGCAAAGCTAGGGCAGAGTCCTGCATCTTCCTATTGATTTTTGGCTTCCACCTTATTTAATGGACAAACTGCATTTTTTTTGCTTCTATAATATCCCCTATATCCTTATTTCAGGAAACTTCTTTTTATCAAGTTTATGCCTTCGCAGAAGAGTTTCCTTTACAAAAGAGTTTCTGTCCTCTGGGGAAAAAAAAAGCAAAGCCATGACAAATTTTCCTGTAGCTTCAATAGTTCACTTTTGCTTTCATCATTAAACCATGAAGGCAGCTACCTAGGAAATAAGGACTGGCTCCTGGTTTCAAGTCCCTTCATGTCTTTTATTCCACCCAAGAACATCAAGATGTATAAGAAAACCTCATCCAGATGAGATCCCACAATGCACCCAAGCCTTGATCCAGAATTATTGATCCTACCCATTTTCCCACATTTTAAGCCCAGGCAGACCATCTTTCCCGTTTATTGGCTACAGACAACTAACTGACAAATGACTCCACTTTTGTCATTGTAGGGGGCTCCTCTAGAGCTACCAAGAAAGGCCCACTGTTCAAGAAGGACTTAGGGATCAACTGGCTGCTCCGGATCTGTGCCAACTTCCTTTCTGCAGGTAGGGCGACTTTCACAGAGGGGAAGCCGTCACCACAGGAAGAAAGTCTCTGTGAATGAGCCAAATGACACCACAGAACCCGCAGACAAAAGAGCTTTTGACGGCAGACATTGCTGATGCCTGGTGCCTTCAAAGGCAATCTTTAAAAAAGGTGAAGGAATAATTATGAGGAACATCAGTTTCCCTCCAGATATTGCTCAGTGAACCAATGGCTCACTTGGAAAATAGGTAGGTGAGTCTGCACACAGTTTAGCAAAAACACCCTGAGTCTTCAAACCTGTTGCATGGATCAGAGTAACCCCAAGAGGTAAAGGCAAGAGGATTTTGATAGCAAAAGATAAGTTTGCTCCTTCCTTCTCCTTGTCTACTATCTCAACCATAAATCTAATCAGAATTAAGAATTCAAGGTCAATGAAGAAAAATTTGAGCCAAGAATGAGTTTGTATGCTTGGGAGGTAGAGGCAGGAGGATCGTGCATTTGACTACATATCAAATCTTGTCTCAAAGAACAGCTTGACCGGCTGAGAAGTTAACTCAGTCAAGTTCTTTCCTACCAAGCACAAGGATCGGAACTGATTCCCGTAACTCACAGAAAAAGACATGGTGACCCATGTCTGTAATCCCAGGGCTGGGAAGAGAGGGACAGGCAGATCTCTGGGGCTCTGGGACTCGCTGGTAAGCCTTCCTAGCCTATTTGACAAGATCAAGGTCAGTAAGAGATAATGTCTCAACAGCAACAAAAGAGTAGTACCAGAAAAATGGCCTCTAAGGTTGTCTTCTGGCATATACACACATAAATACACACACTGCACACACTCAGCACTCCCCACACCCCCACACACACAGGTGCGTAGAGCCTAGGAAAGAACACCTGAAGTTGAAGTTGCCCTCCAGCCTTCACAGGCACACGTGTTGTGGAATATTAGCTGAAGACGTGTTACATTCCTTTATGCTGGGGAACATTTGTTTAATGATGCAAAGATGTGCCGCATTCTTTATGTTGCATTTGTTTAACTCTGTGAAACTTTGACTATTTAAAACACCTGATTGCTTTAATAAAGAGCTGAATAGCCCATAGCTAGGCAGGAGAAAGGACAGGCAGGGCTGGCAGGCAGAGAGAATAAATAGAAGGAGAAAAAGAGAAAATGGAGGAATGAAAAAGAGAGGAGAGGAAGATGCTAGCGGACAGCCACACAGTCATACAGCGATGCATGGATAAGAAAGGAAGAGAAGATATACAGAAATAAAGAAAGGTAAAGACCCAGAGGCAAAAGGTAGATGGAATAATTTAAGTTAAGAAAAGCTGGCTAGAAACAAGCCAAGCTAAGGCCAGGCAATCATAAGAATGTCTCTGTGTATTTATTTAGGAGCTGGGTGGTGAACCCCCAAAGAGTAAAGGGTAAAATAACCAATATACGTGTGTGTACCCATACACACAGGTACACCTATACAACTACACACGTGTGCACCCATACACACATGTACATCAATGCAGGCATGTTACACCTCTACAGACACTAACATGAACATACACATATACAAAGAAAAACTTGAACTCATTTTTCAAAAAAGGCAGAAACAAACAAAGCAGATCTCTGACTTTGAGGCCAGCCTGGTCTACAGAGCAAGTTCCAGGACAGTCAGGGCTACAGAGAGAAATTCTGTATCAAAAACAAACAAAAAAGGGGGGGAGGAGTCAAAACATCACCAAGAAATAAGAAAAGGAATCTAATAACTCACCACATATCCCAAACAATATGAACTTACAAACTTATATTATAAATTATATCATACAGAGACATACTGAAATCTGATAAACATGGCTATAATAAAAAAAGAAACTGGACTGGACAGTCCTACATCTTTTATCCCAAATTCCACGGTGAATTGACTGTAGGGACTATTGTGGCTCAAAGACTAACCATGGTCACTGACTCAATGCCATCTAGTCTTTTAATTTTTATTGCATTCACAACAGTTTATTAAAATATAGGTATATTTTAAAGACTCAAAGTCCAACACCCATGCATCGACCTCTTAGCCTAGTATAAGGTTAAAATAGTATGATCAAAATATGTTACATACATTATTAAAATGTTATAATGAAGTCATTGCAATATAGAATTTATGCTAGTAAAACTTTTTTTCTTTTTTGGTTTTTCGAGACAGGGTTTCTCTGTGGTTTTGGAGCCTGTCCTGGAACTAGCTCTTGTAGACTAGGCTGGTCTCGAACCCAGAGATCCACCTGCCTCTGCCTCCCGAGTGCTGGGATTAAAGGCGTGCACCACCACCACCCGGCATAGTAAAACATTTTTAAAATAAAATTTTGACTGTGTCGCTTATGAAAGCTCCTTTTTATTTATGTGTGTGTATATTTGCCACATGTGTGCAGGTGCCTGTGGAGGCCAGAAGAGGACAACGGGTCCCCTTAAGCTATAGTTAAGACATGGGTGCTGGGAGCTGAACTCTGGACGAGCAGCAAGTGCTCTCTACTGAGCCATCTCCCGCTCCAAACGCTAACTGTCTTACAAGGCCCGAGCTCCCGCCCTATTTGTGCTCCTCAGCGACCGCCTGCTGCTAGCAGCAACTCAGGCTTTCATGTTAATTATTGTCTACCCTCTATCTGGTTTCGCCACCTATGTTTCTAGATGTAGGTAACATGTTTCACTTCTGAAATTGCAGTAGCTTCCCAATGAATGATCACAGTCACACCACTGAGACCTCCAGCAGAATCTTAGCATCTGTTTCCCTAGGGTTTCTAAAAGGCCCTTATGGAAATTCAATGGGCCAGGTCCTAAACCGGTCCTGGGTTACCCACCGCTGCCGTGAGACTGGTGCGGAGCCTGCTAAAAATACGCCCAGCATATAAGGGTACTCTTAGCTTTCCAGCGTGTCTCCAGCTCTCGGATGTAAACTTTCAAGGAACATTTGGTGAGATGAAAGGAGCATCCTCGCTGATAATGAAGCAAGAACTCCATCAGAAAATTATCATGACGCAGATCAGACCCGCACAGGCTCAGTCAAGCATCCAGCTTCAGGATGGTAGAGAAGGTTAAACCTGGCTTAAAGGCCAACACATCTACTGTGGAGACCCATTCTCCTGTCTGACCCTGCCTGTCTTCAATACCCATTGATAGCTCTCTTAAAAATCTCTCTTTATCGTCCGGTGGTGGCGGCGCATGCCTTTAATTCCTGCACTCTGGAAACAGAGGCAGACAGCTCTCTGTGAGTTTGAGGCCAGCCTGATCAACAGAGCAAGTTCCATGCAGTCAAGGCTTCACAGAGAAATCCTGTGTTGAAAAACAAAACAAAACAAACTCACTCTTTATCATCACCATGGGAACTCTCTTTGTCCCTCTCCTGTACTGGATTGTGTATCAAGGCCCTAAAGATGGACTCGGAGTCACTGGACCCTTTATCTCTTCTTCCCAGTGTGGTCACATTGAGTCCATCTTTTCATAGTCTTAACTGGAATGTGGGGACAGGTAGCTGAGGCTGGCCTGTTAGGACCACTGGAGTCCAGGCTTTTGTGCTAAAAATCTCTTTAGCAAACCAACTAGGATCTCTCCTTACTGGTCTTAGGGCTGTAGCTACTAGTAGCAAGACGGAGAATGGAGAGGAAGGATGGGATGGTCTCACATGCAGGAGAGGATGAGATGGATGATCCCACACAGAGGGGAGGATGGGATGGATGGTCCCACATAGGAGTAGGATGGGATGGATGATCCTACACAGGGGAGAGGATGGGATGGATGATCCCACATAGTGAGAGGATGGGATGGATGGTCCCACATAGGAGGAGGATGGGATGGATGGTCCCACATAGTGAGAGGATGGGATGGATGGTCCCACATAGTGAGAGGATGGGATGGATGGTCCCACATAGTGAGAGGATGGGATGGATGGTCCCACATAGTGAGAGGATGGGATGGATGATCCCACATAGTGAGAGGATGGGATGGATGATCCCACATAGTGAGAGGATGGGATGGATGATCCCACATAGTGAGAGGATGGGATGGATGATCCCACATAGTGAGAGGATGGGATGGATGGTCCCACATAGTGAGAGGATGGGATGGATGATCCCACATAGGTGAGAGGATGGGATGGATGATCCCACATAGGAGGAGGATGGGATGGATGATCCCTTATAGGGGAGAGGATGGGATGGATGGTCCCACATAGTGAGAGGATGGGATGGATGATCCCACATAGGTGAGAGGATGGGATGGATGATCCCTTATAGGGGAGAGGATGGGATGGATGGTCCCACCTTGAGGGGAAGAGAATGAGATGGTCCCACATAGGGGAGAGAATGAAATGGATAGTCCCATACAGCGGGGAAGATGGGATGGATGGTCCCACACAGCGGGGAAGATGGGATGGATGGTCCCACACAGCGGGGAAGATGGGATGCATGGTCCCACACAGTGGGGAAGATGGGATGGTCCCACACAGCGGGGAAGATGGGATGGTCCCACAGAGCGGGGAAGATGGGATGGTCCCACACAGCGGGGAAGATGGGATGGATGGTCCCACACAGCGCGGAAGATGGGATGCATGGTCCCACACAGCGGGGAAGATGGGATGGATGGTCCCACACAGCGGGGAAGATGGGATGGTCCCACACAGCGGGGAAGATGGGATGGATGGTCCCACACAGCGGGGAAGATGGGATGGATGGTCCCACACAGCGGGGAAGATGGGATGGTCCCACACAGCGGGGAAGATGGGATGCATGGTCCCACACAGCGGGGAAGATGGGATGCATGGTCCCACACAGCGGGGAAGATGGGATGCATGGTCCCACACAGCGGGGAAGATGGGATGGTCCCACACAGCGGGGAAGATGGGATGGATGGTATCACACAGCGGGGAAGATGGGATGGATGGTCCCACACAGCGGGGAAGATGGGATGGTCCCACACAGCGGGGAAGATGGGATGCATGGTCCCACACAGCGGGGAAGATGGGATGGTCCCACACAGCGGGGAAGATGGGATGCATGGTCCCACACAGCGGGGAAGATGGGATGCATGGTCCCACACAGCGGGGGAGATGGGATGGTCCCACACAGCGGGGAAGATGGAATGCATGGTCCCACACAGCGGGGAAGATGGGATGCATGGTCCCACGCAGCGGGGAAGATGGGATGCATGGTCCCACACAGCGGGGAAGATGGGATGCATGGTCCCACACAGCGGGGAAGATGGGATGGTCCCACACAGCGGGGAAGATGGGATGCATGGTCCCACACAGCGGGGAAGATGGGATGCATGGTCCCATAAAAGCGGGGAAGATGGGATGGTCCCACACAGCGGGGAAGATGGGATGGATGGTCCCACACAGCGGGGATGATGGGATGGTCCCACACAGCGGGGAAGATGGGATGCATGGTCCCACACAGCGGGGAAGATGGGATGCATGGTCCCACACAGCGGGGGAGATGGGATGGTCCCACACAGCGGGGAAGATGGCATGCATGGTCCCACACAGCGGGGAAGATGGGATGGATGGTCCCACACAGCGGGGAAGATGGGATGGTCCTACACAGCGGGGAAGATGGAATGGTCCCACACAGCGGGGAAGATGGGATGGTCCCACACAGCGGGGAAGATGGGATGCATGGTCCCACACAGCGGGGAAGATGGGATGCATGGTCCCACACAGCGGGGAAGATGGGATGCATGGTCCCACACAGCGGGGAAGATGGGATGATCCCACACAGCAGGGAAGATGGGATGGATGGTCCCACACAGCGGGGAAGATGGGATGCATGGTCCCACACAGCGGGGAAGATGGGATGGATGGTCCCACACAGCGGGGAAGATGGGATGCATGGTCCCACACAGCGGGGAAGATGGGATGCATGGTCCCACACAGCGGGGAAGATGGGATGGTCCCACACAGCGGGGAAGATGGGATGGATGGTCCCACACAGCGGGGAAGATGGGATGGATGGTCCCACACAGCGGGGAAGATGGGATGCATGGTCCCACACAGCGGGGAAGATGGGATGCATGGTCCCACACAGCGGGGAAGATGGGATGCATGGTCCCACACAGCGGGGAAGATGGGATGCATGGTCCCACACAGCGGGGAAGATGGGATGCATGGTCCCACACAGCGGGGAAGATGGAATGCATGGTCCCACACAGCGGGGAAGATGGGATGCATGGTCCCACACAGCGGGGAAGATGGGGTGGTCCCACACAGCGGGGAAGATGGGATGCATGGTCCCACACAGCGGGGAAGATGGGATGGTCCCACACAGCGGGGAAGATGGGATGGATGGTCCCACACAGCGGGGAAGATGGGATGCATGGTCCCACACAGCGGTGAAGATGGGATGGATGGTCCCACACAGCGGGGAAGATGGGATGGTCCCACACAGCGGGGAAGATGGGATGCATGGTCCCACACAGCGGGGAAGATGGGATGCATGGTCCCACACAGCGGGGAAGATGGGATGCATGGTCCCACACAGCGGGGAAGATGGGATGGTCCCACACAGCGGGGAAGATGGGATGGATGGTCCCTCACAGCGGGGAAGATGGGATGGATGGTCCCACACAGCGGGGAAGATGGGATGGTCCCAAACAGCGGGGAAGATGGAATGCATGGTCCCACACAGCGGGGAAGATGGGATGGTCCCACACAGCGGGGAAGATGGGATGCATGGTCCCACACAGCGGGGAAGATGGGATGCATGGTCCCACACAGCGGGGAAGATGGGATGGTCCCACACAGCGGGGAAGATGGAATGCATGGTCCCACACAGCGGGGAAGATGGGATGCATGGTCCCACGCAGCGGGGAAGATGGGATGCATGGTCCCACACAGCGGGGAAGATGGGATGCATGGTCCCACACAGCGGGGAAGATGGGATGGTCCCACACAGCGGGGAAGATGGGATGGATGGTCCCACACAGCGGGGAAGATGGGATGCATGGTCCCATAAAAGCGGGGAAGATGGGATGGTCCCACACAGCGGGGAAGATGGGATGGATGGTCCCACACAGCGGGGATGATGGGATGGTCCCACACAGCGGGGAAGATGGGATGCATGGTCCCACACAGCGGGGAAGATGGGATGCATGGTCCCACACAGCGGGGAAGATGGAATGGTACCACACAGCGGGGAAGATGGGATGGTCCCACACAGCGGGGAAGATGGGACGCATGGTCCCACACAGCGGGGAAGATGGGATGCATGGTCCCACACAGCGGGGAAGATGGGATGCATGGTCCCACACAGCGGGGAAGATGGGATGGTCCCACACAGCGGGGAAGATGGGATGGATGGTCCCACACAGCGGGGAAGATGGGATGCATGGTCCCACACAGCGGGGAAGATGGGATGGATGGTCCCACACAGCGGGGAAGATGGAATGGTCCCACACAGCGGGGAAGATGGGATGCATGGTCCCACACAGCGGGGAAGATGGGATGGTCCCACACAGCGGGGAAGATGGGATGGATGGTCCCACACAGCGGGGAAGATGGGATGGATGGTCCCACACAGCGGGGAAGATGGGATGGTCCCACACAGCGGGGAAGATGGGATGCATGGTCCCACACAGCGGGGAAGATGGGATGCATGGTCCCACACAGCGGGGAAGATGGGATGCATGGTCCCACACAGCGGGGAAGATGGGATGCATGGTCCCACACAGCGGGGAAGATGGAATGCATGGTCCCACACAGCGGGGAAGATGGGATGCATGGTCCCACACAGCGGGGAAGATGGGATGGTCCCACACAGCGGGGAAGATGGGATGCATGGTCCCACACAGCGGGGAAGATGGGATGGTCCCACACAGCGGGGAAGATGGGATGGATGGTCCCACACAGCGGGGAAGATGGGATGCATGGTCCCACACAGCGGGGAAGATGGGATGGTCCCACACAGCGGGGCAGATGGGATGGATGGTCCCACACAGCGGGGAAGATGGGATGGTCCCACACAGCGGGGAAGATGGGATGCATGGTCCCACACAGCGGGGAAGATGGGATGGTCCCACACAGCGGGGAAGATGGGATGGTCCCACACAGCGGGGAAGATGGGATGGTCCTACACAGCGGGGAAGATGGGATGGTCCCACACAGCGGGGAAGATGGGATGGTCCCACACAGCGGGGAAGATGGGATGCATGGTCCCACACAGCGGGGAAGATGGGATGCATGGTTCCACACAGCGGGGAAGATGGGATGCATGGTCCCACACAGCGGGGAAGATGGGATGGTCCCACACAGCGGGGAAGATGGGATGGTCCCACACAGCGGGGAAGATGGGATGGATGGTCCCACACAGCGGGGAAGATGGGATGGATGGTCCCACACAGCGGGGAAGATGGGATGGATGGTCCCACACAGCGGGGAAGATGGGATGGTCCCACACAGCGGGGAAGATGGGATGGTCCCACACAGCGGGGAAGATGGGATGGATGGTCCCACACAGCGGGGAAGATGGGATGGATGGTCCCACACAGCGGGGAAGATGGGATGGATGGTCCCACACAGCGGGGAAGATGGGATGGATGGTCCCACACAGGGGGGAAGATGGGATGGTCCCACACAGCGGGGAAGATGGGAATCATGGTCCCACACAGCGGGGAAGATGGGATGCATGGTCCCACACAGCGGGGAAGATGGGATGCATGGTCCCACACAGCGGGGAAGATGGGATGCATGGTCCCACACAGCGGGGAAGATGGGATTGTCCCTCACAGCGGGGAAGATGGAATGCATGGTCCCACACAGCGGGGAAGATGGGATGCATGGTCCCACACAGCGGGGACGATGGGATGGTCCCGCACAGCGGGGAAGATGGGATGCATGGTCCCACACAGCGGGGAAGATGGGATGGTCCCACACAGCGGGGAAGATGGGATGGATGGTCCCACACAGCGGGGAAGATGGGATGCATGGTCCCACACAGCGGGGAAGATGGGATGGTCCCACACAGCGGGGAAGATGGGATGGATGGTCCCACACAGCGGGGAAGATGGGATGGTCCCACACAGCGGGGACGATGGGATGCATGGTCCCACACAGCGGGGAAGATGGGATGCATGGTCCCACACAGCGGGGAAGATGGGATGCATGGTCCCACACAGCGGGGAAGATGGGATGGTCCCACACAGCGGGGAAGATGGGATGCATGGTCCCACACAGCGGGGAAGATGGGATGGTCCTACACAGCGGGGAAGATGGGATGGTCCCACACAGCGGGTAGATGGGATGGTCCCACACAGCGCGGAAGATGGGATGCATGGTCCCACACAGCGGGGAAGATGGGATGCATTGTCCCACACAGCGGGGTAGATGGGATGCATGGTCCCACACAGCGGGGAAGATGGGATGGTCCCACACAGCGGGGAAGATGGGATGCATGGTCCCACACAGCGGGGAAGATGGGATGCATGGTCCCACACAGCGGGGAAGATGGGATGCATGGTCCCACACAGCGGGGAAGATGGGATGGTCCCACACAGCGGGGAAGATGGGATGGATGGTCCCACACAGCGGGGAAGATGGGATGGTCCCACACAGCGGGGAAGATGGGATGCATGGTCCCACACAGCGGGGAAGATGGGATGGTCCCACACAGCGGGGAAGATGGGATGCATGGTCCCACACAGCGGGGAAGATGGGATGGTCCCACACAGCGGGGAAGATGGGATGGTCCCACACAGCGGGGAAGATGGGATGCATGGTCCCACACAGCGGGGAAGATGGGATGCATGGTCCCACACAGCGGGGAAGATGGGATGCATGGTCCCACACAGCGGGGAAGATGGGATGGTCCCACACAGCGGGGAAGATGGGATGGTCCCAAACAGCGGGGAAGATGGGATGGATGGTCCCACACAGCGGGGAAGATGGGATGGTCCCAAACAGCGGGGAAGATGGGATGCATGGTCCCACACAGCGGGGAAGATGGGATGGTCCCACACAGCGGGGAAGATGGGATGGATGGTCCCACACAGCGGGGAAGATGGGATGGTCCTACACAGCGGGGAAGATGGGATGGTCCCACATAGCGGGGAAGATGGGATGCATGGTCCCACACAGCGGGGAAGATGGGATGGATGGTCCCACACAGCGGGGAAGATGGGATGCATGGTCCCACACAGCGGGGAAGATGGGATGGATGGTCCCACACAGCGGGGAAGATGGGATGGATGGTCCCACACAGCGGGGAAAATGGGATGCATGGTCCCACACAGCGGGGAAGATGGGATGGTCCCACACAGCGGGGAAGATGGGATGCATGGTCCCACACAGCGGGGAAGATGGGATGGTCCCACACAGCGGGGAAGATGGGCTGGTCCCACACAGCGGGGAAGATGGGATGGATGGTCCCACACAGCGGGGAAGATGGGATGGTCCCACACAGCGGGGAAGATGGGATGGTCCCACACAGCGGGGAAGATGGGATGGATGGTCCCACACAGCAGGGAAGATGGGATGGATGGTCCCACACAGCGGGGAAGATGGGATGGATGGTCCCACACAGCGGGGAAGATGGGATGGATGGTCCCACACAGCGGGGAAGATGGGATGGTCCCACACAGCGGGGAAGATGGGATGGATGGTCCCACACAGCGGGGAAGATGGGATGGTCCCACACAGCGGGGAAGATGGGATGCATGGTCCCACACAGCGGGGAAGATGGGATGCATGGTCCCACACAGCGGGGAAGATGGGATGCATGGTCCCACACAGCGGGGAAGATGGGATGGTCCCACACAGCGGGGAAGATGGAATGCATGGTCCCACACAGCGGGGAAGATGGGATGCATGGTCCCACACAGCGGGGAAGATGGGATGCATGGTCCCACACAGCGCGGAAGATGGGATGCATGGTCCCACACAGCGGGGAAGATGGGATGGTCCCACACAGCGGGGAAGATGGGATGGATGGTCCCACACAGCGGGGAAGATGGGATGCATGGTCCCACACAGCGGGGAAGATGGGATGGTCCCACACAGCGGGGAAGATGGGATGGATGGTCCCACACAGCGGGGAAGATGGGATGGTCCCACACAGCGGGGACGATGGGATGCATGGTCCCACACAGCGGGGAAGATGGGATGGTCCCACACAGCGGGGAAGATGGGATGCATGGTCCCACACAGCGGGGAAGATGGGATGGTCCTACACAGCGGGGAAGATGGGATGGTCCCACACAGCGGGGAAGATGGGATGGTCCCACACAGCGCGGAAGATGGGATGCATGGTCCCACACAGCGGGGAAGATGGGATGCATGGTCCCACACAGCGGGGAAGATGGGATGCATGGTCCCACACAGCGGGGAAGATGGGATGGTCCCACACAGCGGGGAAGATGGGATGGATGGTCCCACACAGCGGGGAAGATGGGATGCATGGTCCCACACAGCGGGGAAGATGGGATGGATGGTCCCACACAGCGGGGAAGATGGGATGGTCCCACACAGCGGGGAAGATGGGATGGATGGTCCCACACAGCGGGGAAGATGGGATGGTCCCACACAGCGGGGAAGATGGGATGCATGGTCCCACACAGCGGGGAAGATGGGATGGTCCTACACAGCGGGGAAGATGGGATGGTCCCACACAGCGGGTAGATGGGATGGTCCCACACAGCGCGGAAGATGGGATGCATGGTCCCACACAGCGGGGAAGATGGGATGCATTGTCCCACACAGCGGGGTAGATGGGATGCATGGTCCCACACAGCGGGGAAGATGGGATGGTCCCACACAGCGGGGAAGATGGGATGGATGGTCCCACACAGCGGGGAAGATGGGATGCATGGTCCCACACAGCGGGGAAGATGGGATGCATGGTCCCACACAGCGGGGAAGATGGGATGGTCCCACACAGCGGGGAAGAAGGGATGGATGGTCCCACACAGCGGGGAAGATGGGATGGTCCCACACAGCGGGGAAGATGGGATGCATGGTCCCACACAGCGGGGAAGATGGGATGGTCCCACACAGCGTGGAAGATGGGATGCATGGTCCCACACAGCGGGGAATATGGGATGGTCCCACACAGCGGGGAAGATGGGATGGTCCCACACAGCGGGGAAGATGGGATGCATGGTCCCACACAGCGGGGAAGATGGGATGCATGGTCCCACACAGCGGGGAAGATGGGATGCATGGTCCCACACAGCGGGGAAGATGGGATGGTCCCACACAGCGGGGAAGATGGGATGGTCCCAAACAGCGGGGAAGATGGGATGGATGGTCCCACACAGCGGGAAAGATGGGATGGTCCCAAACAGCGGGGAAGATGGGGTGCATGGTCCCACACAGCGGGGAAGATGGGATGGTCCCACACAGCGGGGAAGATGGGATGGATGGTCCCACACAGCGGGGAAGATGGGATGGTCCTACACAGCGGGGAAGATGGGATGGTCCCACACAGCGGGGAAGATGGGATGCATGGTCCCACACAGCGGGGAAGATGGGATGGATGGTCCCACACAGCGGGGAAGATGGGATGGATGGTCCCACACAGCGGGGAAGATGGGATGGATGGTCCCACACAGCGGGGAAGATGGGATGGATGGTCCCACACAGCGGGGAAGATGGGATGGATGGTCCCACACAGCGGGGAAGATGGGATGGTCCCACACAGCGGGGAAGATGGGATGCTTGGTCCCACACAGCGGGGAAGATGGGATGGTCCCACACAGCGGGGAAGATGGGATGGTCCCACACAGCGGGGAAGATGGGATGGATGGTCCCACACAGCGGGGAAGATGGGATGGTCCCACACAGCGGGGAAGATGGGATGGTCCCACACAGCGGGGAAGATGGGATGGATGGTCCCACACAGCGGGGAAGATGGGATGGATGGTCCCACACAGCGGGGAAGATGGGATGGATGGTCCCACACAGCGGGGAAGATGGGATGGATGGTCCCACACAGCGGGGAAGATGGGATGGTCCCACACAGCGGGGAAGATGGGATGGATGGTCCCACACAGCGGGGAAGATGGGATGGTCCCACACAGCGGGGAAGATGGGATGCATGGTCCCACACAGCGGGGAAGATGGGATGCATGGTCCCACACAGCGGGGAAGATGGGATGCATGGTCCCACACAGCGGGGAAGTTGGGATGGTTCCACAGAGCGGGGAAGATGGAATGCATGGTCCCACACAGCGGGGAAGATGGGATGCATGGTCCCACACAGCGGGGAAGGTGGGATGCATGGTCCCACACAGCGGGGAAGATGGGATGCATGGTCCCACACAGCGGGGAAGATGGGATGGTCCCACACAGCGGGGAAGATGGGATGGATGGTCCCACACAGCGGGGAAGATGGGATGCATGGTCCCACACAGCGGGGAAGATGGGATGGTCCCACACAGCGGGGAAGATGGGATGGATGGTCCCACACAGCGGGGAAGATGGGATGGTCCCACACAGCGGGGACGATGGGATGCATGGTCCCACACAGCGGGGAAGATGGGATGGTCCCACACAGCGGGGAAGATGGGATGCATGGTCCCACACAGCGGGGAAGATGGGATGGTCCTACACAGCGGGGAAGATGGGATGGTCCCACACAGCGGGGAAGATGGGATGGTCCCACACAGAGCGGAAGATGGGATGCATGGTCCCACACAGCGGGGAAGATGGGATGCATGGTCCCACACAGCGGGGAAGATGGGATGCATGGTCCCACACAGCGGGGAAGATGGGATGGTCCCACACAGCGGGGAAGATGGGATGGATGGTCCCACACAGCGGGGAAGATGGGATGCATGGTCCCACACAGCGGGGAAGATGGGATGGATGGTCCCACACAGCGGGGAAGATGGGATGGTCCCACACAGCGGGGAAGATGGGATGGATGGTCCCACACAGCGGGGAAGATGGGATGGTCCCACACAGCGGGGAAGATGGGATGCATGGTCCCACACAGCGGGGAAGATGGGATGGTCCCACACAGCGGGGAAGATGGGATGCATGGTCCCACACAGCGGGGAAGATGGGATGGATGGTCCCACACAGCGGGGAAGATGGGATGGATGGTCCCACACAGCGGAGAAGATGGGATGCATGGTCCCACACAGCGGGGAAGATGGGATGCATGGTCCCACACAGCGGGGAAGATGGGATGCATGGTCCCACACAGCGGGGAAGATGGGATGGTCCCACACAGCGGGGAAGATGGGATGGTCCCACACAGCGGGGAAGATGGGATGGATGGTCCCACACAGCGGGGAAGATGGGATGGTCCCACACAGCGGGGAAGATGGGATGCATGGTCCCACACAGCGGGGAAGATGGGATGGTCCCACACAGCGGGGAAGATGGGATGGATGGTCCCACACAGCGGGGAAGATGGGATGGTCCTACACAGCGGGGAAGATGGGATGGTCCCACACAGCGGGGAAGAGGGGATGCATGGTCCCACACAGCGGGGAAGATGGGATGGATGGTCCCACACAGCGGGGAAGATGGGATGCATGGTCCCACACAGCGGGGAAGATGGGATGGATGGTCCCACACAGCGGGGAAGATGGGATGGATGGTCCCACACAGCGGGGAAGATGGGATGCATGGTCCCACACAGCGGGGAAGATGGGATGGTCCCACACAGCGGGGAAGATGGGAATCATGGTCCCACACAGCGGGGAAGATGGGATGCATGGTCCCACACAGCGGGGAAGATGGGATGCATGGTCCCACACAGCGGGGAAGATGGGATGCATGGTCCCACACAGCGGGGAAGATGGGATGGTCCCTCACAGCGGGGAAGATGGAATGCATGGTCCCACACAGCGGGGAAGATGGGATGCATGGTCCCACACAGCGGGGACGATGGGATGGTCCCGCACAGCGGGGAAGATGGGATGCATGGTCCCACACAGCGGGGAAGATGGGATGGTCCCACACAGCGGGGAAGATGGGATGGATGGTCCCACACAGGGGGGAAGATGGGATGCATGGTCCCACACAGCGGGGAAGATGGGATGGTCCCACACAGCGGGGAAGATGGGATGGATGGTCCCACACAGCGGGGAAGATGGGATGGTCCCACACAGCGGGGAAGATGGGATGGTCCCACACAGCGGGGAAGATGGGATGCATGGTCCCACACAGCGGGGAAGATGGGATGGTCCTACACAGCGGGGAAGATGGGATGGTCCCACACAGCGGGTAGATGGGATGGTCCCACACAGCGCGGAAGATGGGATGCATGGTCCCACACAGCGGGGAAGATGGGATGCATTGTCCCACACAGCGGGGTAGATGGGATGCATGGTCCCACACAGCGGGGAAGATGGGATGGTCCCACACAGCGGGGAAGATGGGATGGATGGTCCCACACAGCGGGGAAGATGGGATGCATGGTCCCACACAGCGGGGAAGATGGGATGGATGGTCCCACACAGCGGGGAAGATGGGATGGTCCCACACAGCGGGGAAGATGGGATGGATGGTCCCACACAGCGGGGAAGATGGGATGGTCCCACACAGCGGGGAAGATGGGATGCATGGTCCCACACAGCGGGGAAGATGGGATGGTCCCACACAGCGGGGAAGATGGGATGCATGGTCCCACACAGCGGGGAATATGGGATGGTCCCACACAGCGGGGAAGATGGGATGGTCCCACACAGCGGGGAAGATGGGATGCATGGTCCCACACAGCGGGGAAGATTGGATGCATGGTCCCACACAGCGGGGAAGATGGGATGCATGGTCCCACACAGCGGGGAAGATGGGATGGTCCCACACAGCGGGGAAGATGGGATGGTCCCAAACAGCGGGGAAGATGGGATGGATGGTCCCACACAGCGGGGAAGATGGGATGGTCCCAAACAGCGGGGAAGATGGGATGCATGGTCCCACACAGCGGGGAAGATGGGATGGTCCCACACAGCGGGGAAGATGGGATGGATGGTCCCACACAGCGGGGAAGATGGGATGGTCCTACACAGCGGGGAAGATGGGATGGTCCCACACAGCGGGGAAGATGGGATGCATGGTCCCACACAGCGGGGAAGATGGGATGGATGGTCCCACACAGCGGGGAAGATGGGATGCATAGTCCCACACAGCGGGGAAGATGGGATGGTCCCACACAGCGGGGAAGATGGGATGGATGGTCCCACACAGCGGGGAAGATGGGATGCATGGTCCCACACAGCGGGGAAGATGGGATGGTCCCACACAGCGGGGAAGATGGGATGCATGGTCCCACACAGCGGGGAAGATGGGATGGTCCCACACAGCGGGGAAGATGGGATGGTCCCACACAGCGGGGAAGATGGGATGGATGGTCCCACACAGCGGGGAAGATGGGATGGTCCCACACAGCGGGGAAGATGGGATGGTCCCACACAGCGGGGAAGATGGGATGGATGGTCCCACACAGCGGGGAAGATGGGATGGATGGTCCCACACAGCGGGGAAGATGGGATGGATGGTCCCACACAGCGGGGAAGATGGGATGGATGGTCCCACACAGCGGGGAAGATGGGATGGTCCCACACAGCGGGGAAGATGGGATGGATGGTCCCACACAGCGGGGAAGATGGGATGGTCCCACACAGCGGGGAAGATGGGATGCATGGTCCCACACAGCGGGGAAGATGGGATGCATGGTCCCACACAGCGGGGAAGATGGGATGCATGGTCCCACACAGCGGGGAAGATGGGATGGTCCCACACAGCGGGGAAGATGGAATGCATGGTCCCACACAGCGGGGAAGATGGGATGCATGGTCCCACACAGCGGGGAAGATGGGATGCATGGTCCCACACAGCGGGGAAGATGGGATGCATGGTCCCACACAGCGGGGAAGATGGGATGCATGGTCCCACACAGCGGGGAATATGGGATGGTCCCACACAGCGGGGAAGATGGGATGGTCCCACACAGCGGGGAAGATGGGATGCATGGTCCCACACAGCGGGGAAGATGGGATGCATGGTCCCACACAGCGGGGAAGATGGGATGCATGGTCCCACACAGCGGGGAAGATGGGATGGTCCCACACAGCGGGGAAGATGGGATGGTCCCAAACAGCGGGGAAGATGGGATGGATGGTCCCACACAGCGGGAAAGATGGGATGGTCCCAAACAGCGGGGAAGATGGGGTGCATGGTCCCACACAGCGGGGAAGATGGGATGGTCCCACACAGCGGGGAAGATGGGATGGATGGTCCCACACAGCGGGGAAGATGGGATGGTCCTACACAGCGGGGAAGATGGGATGGTCCCACACAGCGGGGAAGATGGGATGCATGGTCCCACACAGCGGGGAAGATGGGATGGATGGTCCCACACAGCGGGGAAGATGGGATGGATGGTCCCACACAGCGGGGAAGATGGGATGGATGGTCCCACACAGCGGGGAAGATGGGATGGATGGTCCCACACAGCGGGGAAGATGGGATGGATGGTCCCACACAGCGGGGAAGATGGGATGGTCCCACACAGCGGGGAAGATGGGATGCTTGGTCCCACACAGCGGGGAAGATGGGATGGTCCCACACAGCGGGGAAGATGGGATGGTCCCACACAGCGGGGAAGATGGGATGGATGGTCCCACACAGCGGGGAAGATGGGATGGTCCCACACAGCGGGGAAGATGGGATGGTCCCACACAGCGGGGAAGATGGGATGGATGGTCCCACACAGCGGGGAAGATGGGATGGATGGTCCCACACAGCGGGGAAGATGGGATGGATGGTCCCACACAGCGGGGAAGATGGGATGGATGGTCCCACACAGCGGGGAAGATGGGATGGTCCCACACAGCGGGGAAGATGGGATGGATGGTCCCACACAGCGGGGAAGATGGGATGGTCCCACACAGCGGGGAAGATGGGATGCATGGTCCCACACAGCGGGGAAGATGGGATGCATGGTCCCACACAGCGGGGAAGATGGGATGCATGGTCCCACACAGCGGGGAAGTTGGGATGGTTCCACAGAGCGGGGAAGATGGAATGCATGGTCCCACACAGCGGGGAAGATGGGATGCATGGTCCCACACAGCGGGGAAGGTGGGATGCATGGTCCCACACAGCGGGGAAGATGGGATGCATGGTCCCACACAGCGGGGAAGATGGGATGGTCCCACACAGCGGGGAAGATGGGATGGATGGTCCCACACAGCGGGGAAGATGGGATGCATGGTCCCACACAGCGGGGAAGATGGGATGGTCCCACACAGCGGGGAAGATGGGATGGATGGTCCCACACAGCGGGGAAGATGGGATGGTCCCACACAGCGGGGACGATGGGATGCATGGTCCCACACAGCGGGGAAGATGGGATGGTCCCACACAGCGGGGAAGATGGGATGCATGGTCCCACACAGCGGGGAAGATGGGATGGTCCTACACAGCGGGGAAGATGGGATGGTCCCACACAGCGGGGAAGATGGGATGGTCCCACACAGAGCGGAAGATGGGATGCATGGTCCCACACAGCGGGGAAGATGGGATGCATGGTCCCACACAGCGGGGAAGATGGGATGCATGGTCCCACACAGCGGGGAAGATGGGATGGTCCCACACAGCGGGGAAGATGGGATGGATGGTCCCACACAGCGGGGAAGATGGGATGCATGGTCCCACACAGCGGGGAAGATGGGATGGATGGTCCCACACAGCGGGGAAGATGGGATGGTCCCACACAGCGGGGAAGATGGGATGGATGGTCCCACACAGCGGGGAAGATGGGATGGTCCCACACAGCGGGGAAGATGGGATGCATGGTCCCACACAGCGGGGAAGATGGGATGGTCCCACACAGCGGGGAAGATGGGATGCATGGTCCCACACAGCGGGGAAGATGGGATGGATGGTCCCACACAGCGGGGAAGATGGGATGGATGGTCCCACACAGCGGAGAAGATGGGATGCATGGTCCCACACAGCGGGGAAGATGGGATGCATGGTCCCACACAGCGGGGAAGATGGGATGCATGGTCCCACACAGCGGGGAAGATGGGATGGTCCCACACAGCGGGGAAGATGGGATGGTCCCACACAGCGGGGAAGATGGGATGGATGGTCCCACACAGCGGGGAAGATGGGATGGTCCCACACAGCGGGGAAGATGGGATGCATGGTCCCACACAGCGGGGAAGATGGGATGGTCCCACACAGCGGGGAAGATGGGATGGATGGTCCCACACAGCGGGGAAGATGGGATGGTCCTACACAGCGGGGAAGATGGGATGGTCCCACACAGCGGGGAAGAGGGGATGCATGGTCCCACACAGCGGGGAAGATGGGATGGATGGTCCCACACAGCGGGGAAGATGGGATGCATGGTCCCACACAGCGGGGAAGATGGGATGGATGGTCCCACACAGCGGGGAAGATGGGATGGATGGTCCCACACAGCGGGGAAGATGGGATGCATGGTCCCACACAGCGGGGAAGATGGGATGGTCCCACACAGCGGGGAAGATGGGAATCATGGTCCCACACAGCGGGGAAGATGGGATGCATGGTCCCACACAGCGGGGAAGATGGGATGCATGGTCCCACACAGCGGGGAAGATGGGATGCATGGTCCCACACAGCGGGGAAGATGGGATGGTCCCTCACAGCGGGGAAGATGGAATGCATGGTCCCACACAGCGGGGAAGATGGGATGCATGGTCCCACACAGCGGGGACGATGGGATGGTCCCGCACAGCGGGGAAGATGGGATGCATGGTCCCACACAGCGGGGAAGATGGGATGGTCCCACACAGCGGGGAAGATGGGATGGATGGTCCCACACAGGGGGGAAGATGGGATGCATGGTCCCACACAGCGGGGAAGATGGGATGGTCCCACACAGCGGGGAAGATGGGATGGATGGTCCCACACAGCGGGGAAGATGGGATGGTCCCACACAGCGGGGAAGATGGGATGGTCCCACACAGCGGGGAAGATGGGATGCATGGTCCCACACAGCGGGGAAGATGGGATGGTCCTACACAGCGGGGAAGATGGGATGGTCCCACACAGCGGGTAGATGGGATGGTCCCACACAGCGCGGAAGATGGGATGCATGGTCCCACACAGCGGGGAAGATGGGATGCATTGTCCCACACAGCGGGGTAGATGGGATGCATGGTCCCACACAGCGGGGAAGATGGGATGGTCCCACACAGCGGGGAAGATGGGATGGATGGTCCCACACAGCGGGGAAGATGGGATGCATGGTCCCACACAGCGGGGAAGATGGGATGGATGGTCCCACACAGCGGGGAAGATGGGATGGTCCCACACAGCGGGGAAGATGGGATGGATGGTCCCACACAGCGGGGAAGATGGGATGGTCCCACACAGCGGGGAAGATGGGATGCATGGTCCCACACAGCGGGGAAGATGGGATGGTCCCACACAGCGGGGAAGATGGGATGCATGGTCCCACACAGCGGGGAATATGGGATGGTCCCACACAGCGGGGAAGATGGGATGGTCCCACACAGCGGGGAAGATGGGATGCATGGTCCCACACAGCGGGGAAGATTGGATGCATGGTCCCACACAGCGGGGAAGATGGGATGCATGGTCCCACACAGCGGGGAAGATGGGATGGTCCCACACAGCGGGGAAGATGGGATGGTCCCAAACAGCGGGGAAGATGGGATGGATGGTCCCACACAGCGGGGAAGATGGGATGGTCCCAAACAGCGGGGAAGATGGGATGCATGGTCCCACACAGCGGGGAAGATGGGATGGTCCCACACAGCGGGGAAGATGGGATGGATGGTCCCACACAGCGGGGAAGATGGGATGGTCCTACACAGCGGGGAAGATGGGATGGTCCCACACAGCGGGGAAGATGGGATGCATGGTCCCACACAGCGGGGAAGATGGGATGGATGGTCCCACACAGCGGGGAAGATGGGATGCATAGTCCCACACAGCGGGGAAGATGGGATGGTCCCACACAGCGGGGAAGATGGGATGGATGGTCCCACACAGCGGGGAAGATGGGATGCATGGTCCCACACAGCGGGGAAGATGGGATGGTCCCACACAGCGGGGAAGATGGGATGCATGGTCCCACACAGCGGGGAAGATGGGATGGTCCCACACAGCGGGGAAGATGGGATGGTCCCACACAGCGGGGAAGATGGGATGGATGGTCCCACACAGCGGGGAAGATGGGATGGTCCCACACAGCGGGGAAGATGGGATGGTCCCACACAGCGGGGAAGATGGGATGGATGGTCCCACACAGCGGGGAAGATGGGATGGATGGTCCCACACAGCGGGGAAGATGGGATGGATGGTCCCACACAGCGGGGAAGATGGGATGGATGGTCCCACACAGCGGGGAAGATGGGATGGTCCCACACAGCGGGGAAGATGGGATGGATGGTCCCACACAGCGGGGAAGATGGGATGGTCCCACACAGCGGGGAAGATGGGATGCATGGTCCCACACAGCGGGGAAGATGGGATGCATGGTCCCACACAGCGGGGAAGATGGGATGCATGGTCCCACACAGCGGGGAAGATGGGATGGTCCCACACAGCGGGGAAGATGGAATGCATGGTCCCACACAGCGGGGAAGATGGGATGCATGGTCCCACACAGCGGGGAAGATGGGATGCATGGTCCCACACAGCGGGGAAGATGGGATGCATGGTCCCACACAGCGGGGAAGATGGGATGGTCCCACACAGCGGGGAAGATGGGATGGATGGTCCCACAAGCGGGGAAGATGGGATGCATGGTCCCACACAGCGGGGAAGATGGGATGGTCCCACACAGCGGGGAAGATGGGATGGATGGTCCCACACAGCGGGGAAGATGGGATGGTCCCACACAGCGGGGACGATGGGATGCATGGTCCCACACAGCGGGGAAGATGGGATGGTCCCACACAGCGGGGAAGATGGGATGCATGGTCCCACACAGCGGGGAAGATGGGATGGTCCTACACAGCGTGGAAGATGGGATGGTCCCACACAGCGGGGAAGATGGGATGGTCCCACACAGCGCGGACGATGGGATGCATGGTCCCACACAGCGGGGAAGATGGGATGCATGGTCCCACACAGCGGGGAAGATGGGATGCATGGTCCCACACAGCGGGGAAGATGGGATGGTCCCACACAGCGGGGAAGATGGGATGGATGGTCCCACACAGCGGGGAAGATGGGATGCATGGTCCCACACAGCGGGGAAGATGGGATGGATGGTCCCACACAGCGGGGAAGATGGGATGGTCCCACACAGCGGGGAAGATGGGATGGATGGTCCCACACAGCGGGGAAGATGGGATGGTCCCACACAGCGGGGAAGATGGGATGCATGGTCCCACACATTGGGGAATATGGGATGGTCCCACACAGCGGGGAAGATGGGATGGATGGTCCCACACAGCGGGGAAGATGGGATGCATGGTCCCACACAGCGGGGAAGATGGGATGCATGGTCCCACACAGCGGGGAAGATGGGATGCATGGTCCCACACAGCGGGGAAGATGGGATGGTCCCACACAGCGGGGAAGATGGGATGGATGGTCCCACACAGCGGGGAAGATGGGATGGTCCCACACAGCGGGGAAGATGGGATGCATGGTCCCACACATTGGGGAATATGGGATGGTCCCACACAGCGGGGAAGATGGGATGGATGGTCCCACACAGCGGGGAAGATGGGATGCATGGTCCCACACAGCGGGGAAGATGGGATGCATGGTCCCACACAGCGGGGAAGATGGGATGCATGGTCCCACACAGCGGGGAAGATGGGATGGTCCCACACAGCGGGGAAGATGGGATGGTCCCACACAGCGGGGAAGATGGGATGGATGGTCCCACACAGCGGGGAAGATGGGATGGTCCCACACAGCGGGGAAGATGGGATGCATGGTCCCACACAGCGGGGAAGATGGGATGGTCCCACACAGCGGGGAAGATGGGATGGATGGTCCCACACAGCGGGGAAGATGGGATGGTCCTACACAGCGGGGAAGATGGGATGGTCCCACACAGCGGGGAAGATGGGATGCATGGTCCCACACAGCGGGGAAGATGGGATGGATGGTGCGGCGGACTTCTTGACCGGTGACGGAAGAACGACCACCACACCAGGATTCCACTCAGAACACGCTTTACTGGAGTGCCCTTGATTGATGGGGAGCAGGAAAGGAGGGGGTAGGAAAACGAGGGACAGGGAGCAAAGGGGCAGGGAGCACAGGGGAGAGGCAGCAGGAAGCGAAGGGGAGCAGGAAGCGAAGGGAAGCAGGAAGCGAAGGGAAGCAGGAAGCGAAGGGAAGGGGGTGCACTTAGGCAGCCGCTTAAATAGGGAATTGGCACACGGGTCGCCCTGTGATTGGCTGCCACCAACAGCTGACACCAGACCGCATCGGGATAGGCTCAAGAATCCACATCCACCGCGCATGCGGGAAGCGGGGACACGCAGCTCTCAAAGCCATAGCCAAATATGGAGTTGTTTATTGCCAACAAGACAGGATGTCGGCGCCATCTTGTAATGGCGATCCTGTCCGGCTCACTACAGTTCCCCCTTATTGTTTGTAAGCAATGAGCGCAGGACTAACGTCATCCAATCTGACCCCCACCTCATGATGTGTTGGTCGATCGAGGATGGAAGATATTTTCCATGGACACACCTTCCCCTGTGCAATGGGTATTCGAGGAACCCCGGGGGTGCAAAGGCTGTGTCGCAGGAACCTACAACCACACACCTTCCCAAGTGCAATGGATCAACAGATCCCATGGGGTGCAAAGGCTGTGCAGAAGGAGCCTACATCCGCACACCTACCCAAGTGCAATGGATCAACAGATCCCATGGGGTGCAAAGGCTGTGCAGGATGGAAGCTCTAAGCGTCTCTTAGTGCTAACAACCATATCTGGGGGAAGGAGCCACACTCCAGAGTAGCTAATGCCTGAGAGATTATAACTTTATCCCAATATAGCCTTATACCTATTGGTCTGGGCTCAAAGGCAGCAAACCAAACACAGGCACAACACACAGCCATCCAGGCAGCTTGCCAAAAAAACATGCCCACGCAACTGAAAGCACAGGGACCCTTTCTCTGTAAAGTTACGTGCTTCTCCTAAAAGGTAAAAATCTGGGGAGAACTGTGGCATCATGCCGAACAGGCATCGCCTTTGGGAAGGCTGACAGGATTCCCCTTCAGTGCTCCGCCTTCCACTGGATCCACGTCATCAGGGATGTCTGCAGGAACTTTCTCCAGAGACTCAGCCTCATCCTTAGGAACTTCCTTGATCATGCGTGTCAGCCGGCTCGGAACCCAAAGCGGAGCCTCTTGGCCCTGTGGAAAAACACATACAGCTCCCCTGGATCTTGCCAACACAAGATCCGGTCCATACCATTTGTTATCCAATACATCTTTCCACTTTACATATTCCTTTTGTTCCATAGGGCCTGCTGCATGCTTTTCAGCTGCTGCAGTACCCGACTCATTCAGGTTTAAGAAATTGAGTGTGAAGAGAGCAAGGGAGATTCTTTCCCTGGGGGAAGCGGATTCAGCTATTCCCCCTTTTTGTTTTTGTAGAATTTCTTTAATATTTTTGTTGGCTCTCTCCACAATACCTTGTCCTTGTGGATTGTATGGAAGACCCGTAATGTGGGTCACTTGGAGCTGTGCACAAAAGGCACGAAATCCATGGGAGGTATATGCCGGGCCATTGTCTGTCTTCAGGCGTAGGGGTTTTCCCCAGGCGGCCCAGGCCTCAAGGCAATGTGTATGAGTTACCTTTTTTTCCCCCGCTAGGGGCGTGGCACGAATAATGTCAGAAAAGGTATCCATTGATACATGTAAATATTTTAATTTGCCAAAATCAGGCAGATGGGTAACATCCATTTGCCACAACGCGTTAGGTTGCAGCCCTCTAGGGTTGACCCCAACATTAGGGGGGTATAAAAGGTCACACATGAAGAACAGGCTTTAACTATTTCTCTGGCTATCTGTCTGGAAATATGAAATTTTTTTCTAAGGGTATTGGCAGGCACATGCCAAAGCTTATGAAAATCTCGTGCTAATTCTACAGGGTCCGAGACGACCAAAGCCATGGACCGGGTAAGGCAGTCAGCCAAATCATTGGCCTCAGACATGGGTCCTGGAAGCAAAGTATGAGCCCGAATATGTCCAATGAAAAAAGGATTATCTCTTTGTAAAATGCATGCTTGAATTTGACACAAAATATTGGAAACTGTACTTGAATTTCTAACAAAGGCAGCCACCTCCAATGAGGCAACAGCATTCACCACATATTTAGAATCTGAAAATAAATTGAAGGGTTCTGAAAATCTTTTAAAAACTTCCAGCACGGTCATACATTCCGTGACTTGTGGGGAATCAGGTCGAAAATCAAGCAAAATGGGATCCCTACCTTGAATTACTATGGCACCTTTGCCAGTTTTGGAGCCATCAGTAAAAACAGTCAAGGCCATATTAATGGGCTTTTTAAAGGTAACCTTAGGAAAATACACTAAGTTCCTTTCTACAAAATTTAATAGGGGATGTCTTGGATAATGATTATCAATAAGGTTAGGAAAGGCGCAAACCAAAACAGCCCATTCATTTACTGTAGCTGCCAATGTCTCCACCTGTCCCTTGGTATAGGGAATAATCAATTTATCTGGCATAGTTGCAAAAGATGTTAAACAATGTTTTATCCCCAATACCGCTTGAGAAGCAACCAACTCGGGATAATATTGAATGGTTTTGGTACCTGAAGAATTACCATGGATCCACCACAAGGGGCCATCTTGTCATAGCACTCCAGTAGGGTAATGTGCAGTTTTTAAGATGCATAAGAATATAGGCAAATCAGGATCGACTCGGCACAATTGTGCCTTAGTCATTGCTTTCTCCACCTGTTTTAAAGCCTTTTCAGCCAAGGGAGTCAAAGTTCTGTTCGAATTAACATTTGGATCACCTTCCAAAATAGAAAACAAGGGCAACAACTTTGCCCGGGGGATGTTTAAATACCCCCTAATCCAATTAATATCCCCCAATAATTGTTGAAAATCATTAAGTGTCCTCAAATGATGGGTGCGAATGGAAATCTTTTGAAGGGTCACCGTCAAAGGGGATATAACTGCCCCCAGAAATTTTATAGCAGTAGTCTGTTGGATCTTATCTGGTGCCAAGACCAGGCCCCAACATGTAGAAAAATGAAATTAGATCTACATCCATCTCCATGTACAAAACTTAAGTTTAAATGAGCCAAAGGCTTCAGCATATAAAAATTATGTTGAACCTCACAGAGAAAAATTTTTGAAGCACACTTTGCCACATCTCAAACACTGCCTCAGTGGCATAAACATTTGAAGAAACCATAAATCTCCTGAACCGAGAAACTTTTGTATAACAAGACTATATAGTGGGAAAAGATCTTTACTTATCATAAATCCATTCCAAAAATATATGAAGAACTCAGGAAATTAGTTATTAAAAATTTTAATCCCAAAAAATATTTGTTATAGACCTAAACTGAAAACTCTCAGACGAACTTAAAAATGACTGAGACACTTAAAAATGCTCAAACATAACAACCTTTAGCCCTCAGAGAAATGCAAACCAAAACTCTGAGATCCTTGTAGAAATGACCAAGATTAAAAATTATTGCTAACAATTTATGTTTAAGAAAATGTGGGTAAAGAAAAAACTTTATTGCTGGAAGTGCAAACTGGTGCTGGAAGTGCATACTGGCACAGCCACTTTTGGATCATACCTAGTATTGAAAATCCTGGATAAACCAGACTCTCCCAGCAGGAAGAGAAGAACCAAAAATCCAGGGCCAGCGACCCTGCACCAGGAACTAGCTGAAGACAAAACCAGACTGCAATTTTGATAACAATCCCAAGAAACAGTGAGTTTCCTCCTTGTGATTATCAGCTTGCTGTGTTTTAGGAACTAACAGATTCCGACCTTGGGAGTGGTCCCAAGGCCACCTGTGGATTTTTTTTGGAATTTATGACCCTTTTGGACCACTGGGCAGTGGCCTCTTCTTCAAAAATTCTTTTTCCTGGTACTCGGGGTTGAACTCCTCCCCCGCCAACCAAGGCCACGTGTGCGACCTCAGCAAGGATGGCTCCGGCGAGCCATGCGGGGGCCCGCGCCATCCCAAGACCCGAGTGAGAGTTTCCCCAGCATTGGGAGTCTCCCACTATGTCTATTTTTTAAAATTAGGCAAATATCTACCTCAAAACTTAGCAATACCCCTTTTTGGGCCTAAATACAAAGTTGTTTAACCACAAGAACATGTGCTCAGCCGCTCAGCCTTGCTTGGAGGCTTGGCTGAGCAGAGAGGCTGGGCCCGACCGTTTAAACTGGTGAGCCTTACCAAGGTCGTGCTGCACTTCTATGCCCTGAGGCCCACGCTGGGAGTGGCCTAGCGTTCTAGCCTAGTGGGTCCTCAAGGCAGGTCCTGTGTTTGCAGCTTTGCATCTTAGAGCCGCAGCTGTTCACATTCTACAAAATCTGGAGGCCTTGGTAACTCGAACCAGAGGAATATAATTCCCTTCCTTAGCATATCTTGTTTAGCGGCTAGATCTCTACCAAGCCTATCATAGGATGACACATTAAGATTGCCAGAGGCGGCTTTCTCCAGTTTTTTCTCCTCCTGAGGATCTAACTCCTCCTCAGACCGATCCAGGCCCGCAAATTCCACGAGCGCTGGATAGAGGGGACCTCCCCTCTTCTCATTAGCCTCTCTTTTAGAGAGGATTGTATCAGGATCCTTTTCTTTTACTTTTTTTCTTTCAGGCCTTTCCAAGTTTCCTCCCTTTGAATCTGAAAAACCGTTCTTGTGTTTAATCCGGGCCTTTCGCCCCTCTCTCGGAACGTCCACGTTGTTCCCTGCTCTGAGGTTGCAGCCAGACTTAAGGCAGTGCAACCAGAGAAAGCAGGCCAGTACCAACACCACAAACGCCACGAACACGAGACCAAACATCCAAGAACCCACTCCCGCAAACAGCATACTTGGGGAGACTGAAACCAGCATACTGGGAGAAACTTACCGACGTCGCCACTCCGCGTGTTGAGTTCAGAATCCTCTTCGGCCCTTCGCCTGGCGACCGAAGTTCCCGGGTTTTCGGCACCAGTTGCGGCGGACTTCTTGACCGGTGACGGAAGAACGACCACCACACCAGGATTCCACTCAGAACACGCTTTACTGGAGTGCCCTTGATTGATGGGGAGCAGGAAAGGAGGGGGTAGGAAAACGAGGGACAGGGAGCAAAGGGGCAGGGAGCACAGGGGAGAGGCAGCAGGAAGCGAAGGGGAGCAGGAAGCGAAGGGAAGCAGGAAGCGAAGGGAAGCAGGAAGCGAAGGGAAGCAGGAAGCGAAGGGAAGGGGGTGCACTTAGGCAGCCGCTTAAATAGGGAATTGGCACACGGGTCGCCCTGTGATTGGCTGCCACCAACAGCTGACACCAGACCGCATCGGGATAGGCTCAAGAATCCACATCCACCGCGCATGCGGGAAGCGGGGACACGCAGCTCTCAAAGCCATAGCCAAATATGGAGTTGTTTATTGCCAACAAGACAGGATGTCGGCGCCATCTTGTAATGGCGATCCTGTCCGGCTCACTACAGGATGGTCCCACACAGCGGGGAAGATGGGATGCATGGTCCCACACAGCGGGGAAGATGGGATGGATGGTCCCACACAGCGGGGAAGATGGGATGGATGGTCCCACACAGCGGGGAAGATGGGATGCATGGTCCCACACAGCGGGGAAGATGGGATGGTCCCACACAGCGGGGAAGATGGGATGCATGGTCCCACACAGCGGGGAAGATGGGATGGTCCCACACAGCGGGGAAGATGGGATGGTCCCACACAGCGGGGAAGATGGGATGGATGGTCCCACACAGCGGGGAAGATGGGATGGTCCCACACAGCGGGGAAGATGGGATGGTCCCACACAGCGGGGAAGATGGGATGGATGGTCCCACACAGCGGGGAAGATGGGATGGATGGTCCCACACAGCGGGGAAGATGGGATGGATGGTCCCACACAGCGGGGAAGATGGGATGGATGGTCCCACACAGCGGGGAAGATGGGATGGTCCCACACAGCGGGGAAGATGGGAATCATGGTCCCACACAGCGGGGAAGATGGGATGCATGGTCCCACACAGCGGGGAAGATGGGATGCATGGTCCCACACAGCGGGGAAGATGGAATGCATGGTCCCACACAGCGGGGAAGATGGGATGGATGGTCCCACACAGCGGGGAAGATGGGATGGTCCCACACAGCGGGGAAGATGGGATGCATGGTCCCACACAGCGGGGAAGATGGGATGGTCCCACACAGCGGGGAAGATGGGATGCATGGTCCCACACAGCGGGGAAGATGTGATGCATGGTCCCACACAGCGGGGAAGATGGGATGCATGGTCCCACACAGCGGGGAAGATGGGATGGATGGTCCCACACAGCGGGGAAGATGGGATGGTCCCACACAGCGGGGAAGATGGGATGGATGGTCCCACACAGCGGGGAAGATGGGATGGTCCCACACAGCGGGGAAGATGGGATGGATGGTCCCACACAGCGGGGAAGATGGGATGGATGGTCCCACACAGCGGGGAAGATGGGATGGATGGTCCCACACAGCGGGGAAGATGGGATGGATGGTCCCACACAGCGGGGAAGATGGGATGGTCCCACACAGCGGGGAAGATGGGATGGTCCCACATAGCTCCCGAAGCCCCTGCTCTCCACCACTATTTTACAAGGAAGAGAAGTGTTTGATGATTGGCTTGAGACAGGAAAATCCGGAGCGATGGCAACAACGCTGATTTCGCTGCATGAGGGTTCCTGGACTCTGAACAAAGAGGAAAACACTGCTTCCAGTCCTCTCTGGGTGACTCCAGGTGACTAGGGTCTAACAGAGAAGTCATGGGTATAGGACCCCATGACAGGCAGAAGTCTCCTGAGGAACTCCATGAGATGTGCCCCCGAGTTGCTCACATGATTGGTCCACGTGAAGTAGTTAGTCCACACCTGAACAAATCTTTGTTTCCTTTCTAGTTGCTGTGATAGAATGCCCTGAGGAAGCAATCCGGGGTGAGAAAGTGTTTATCATAGCCCATGGCGTCAGGGAACCACAGTGGCAGGAACAGTGATCACGTCATAGCCACAGCCAAGAGCAGGGAGAAACGGATGCCTGTGTGTTCTCTCCACTCACCTTCTCCTTATTTGTGCAAACCAAAGCCCAAAGCCAGGGAATGCTGCCACCCACTCTTAGGATGGGTCATCACACATCAATTAATGCAAGACAATTAATCAAGACAATCCCCCACCTAGACAGAATATCTCACTGAGACTCCCTTTCCCGGTGACTCTCCATTGTACCAGGTTAGTAATGAAATTAACCATCACAGACACCCACAGCGCTTGGGTGGGGGCTCCCTAAGACATAAGCGGAGCTACCTGTCCCATTGCTGACCCTTTGAGAAGGAACCTGACCCAAGCGTTCCTCTTCCATCCTCTCCCCCCCCACCCCGTGTCAGCCACCTAGTTAAGCTTCTGATGACCACATGAGTCCAAAGACAGCAGGAACAAATGAAAGCAGCCCCTTATTCAGACTTTCTGAGGAAACCGAGTGGCAAACCTGTAGCTGCTTCATTTTTATATTTTTTTAAAATTTATTTTCAGTAAAATTACTATTCTTGAACTGCCTAATTTGAAACCTGTGAGTGTGAACATTTGGGGGATGTTTTTGGACTTGAAGCTTTGTCTATAATGACTGTTCCCTCTGTGTTTTCTCTTCTGCTTGGCTTTCTTTAGCTGTGACTTTTTAAAAATATTTAAATTTTTTTAGTGTGTGTGTGTGTGTGTGTGTGTGTGTGTGTGTGTGTGTGTGAACATCAGGCATCTTTCCTTGGTTGCTCTCCACCACTGCATTTGGAGATAGGCCCTCTCTCAACCTGCAGCTCTCCCATTTGTCCGGTCTGGCTGGCCAGTGGGCTTCAAGAATCCAGCTGTCCCCACCAAACCTCAAGGCTAGGGCTCCGGGCTCTCAACACCATGCCTGGATTTCTGTGTGGATTCTGAGGCCCAAACTCAGGTCCTGGTACTTGGGCTGCAAGCATTTACCCACTGAGCCACACCGGCAGCTGGGTGGTGCTGCCTCCTTTGAACAAAATCATCTATTCAGGGTCCTCATCTGAAACCTGATGGTCAGGCTCTTTAAAATTAATTTTAGAAATGGAGACTGGAGAACAAAAAGAAAATGAAGAAAGGAAGGAAGGAAGGAAGGAAGGAAGGAAGGAAGGAAGGAAGAAAGAAAGAAAGAAAGAAAGAAAGAAAGAAAGAAAGAAAGTCAGTCATCTTAAGACCTAGCTATTGTTTATTCAGAAGTTTGTAAGGGCATTTTAGAGTTTAGTTGCATGGTGTGTGGAGGGGGAGAGGCGAGACAGGGTTTCTCTGTGTAGCAGCCCTAGCTGTCCTGGAACTAGCTCTTGTAGACCAGGCTGGCCTCGAACTCACAGAGATCCGCCTGCCTCTGCCTCCTGAGTGCTGGGATTAAAGGTGTGCGCCACCACCACCAGCACTCATTCATCTTAAGTACAATTCAGCTCAGCTCTCTCTTGTGATACGTTTGATCCTGTTAACAACTGTGCTGTTAAAGATTGATAATGAACAAAGAAACAGTTGATGTTTCTTCCTGGATCTTTGCTAAGAATAAGGGTGATTAAGAGTTAAAATCCCAGCTAACTTGAGCAGTTCAATAGTCAGACGATACAAAAAGAACTGATTGTTTATTTGGTGAGGGAAATCACACAAGAAGCATGGCTACTCTGTTCTCGCCAGTCCCCTCTTGGTGTCTAGACAGCCCAAGAGCCAGCCGCAGCAGGGATACAACAGAAGCCTGTAACTGCTCTGCGTGCAGGGGACATCCTGCCCTGAGGTGAGGCATCCCAGAACTCTGGAACTCTGCTACCTGCTGGAGCGAGGGAACCGGGGCAGCATGGGGAACAACCCAAGCACCGTTTTAGAATTTAAACTGCCAGGTGATAGTGTCTGGTCCTCCAAGGAAAAGATTTTCACTCCAGCTAGGACAGTTTTCTCTTCTGGGAGGAGACTCCACACCTAATCTAGGGGTGCAGAGGGTGGGGCAGGCTCCGGCTGCCTAGAGTAACTGAAGACCCAGCTGCTTCAAGCGTGACAAAGAAAGGTTAGCAGGGACTTTAGCCAGCAGGTTCCTGATCCCGGGGCTCTGCAAATATAACCTGCACACACTGCCAATATTAATTCAGCAACAGTTTTTGAGAAGCTGATCCCAGTGGCAGCTGTTTTACAATCTCCGTGAGCTGGAGTTGGGGCTGCCCCAAGTGTGCTCCAGTTACCCCAGAGACAGCTCAGAAGCCGCCAGCTCAGGGAATAGCACAAGTGTGGAGGTGGACAGGCCCCGTTACTCAGCAGAAGTCTGTGTGACCTCCAATCTTAGATTTAAAGGGAAAATACAGACTTTTAAATCTTTTCCCTTTGGCCTTGACGGGGTGCACAAAGTGGAATCATAAAAATTCAAATTCACACTTCGAGTTCATTAGTTACCCTCCTAGGCCTGAAAATGGATCTTTACCCTCTCTCTTGAAATGAAGAACCTGGCTCTTGGGGGTTGCTCGAGGCTATCCAGTTAATAAGTGACGGAGTTATTGAACTAGGTCTGACCCTAAGCCACCGTCCCTCTCAGAGGTGAGGCAAGCATGCGCCCCACATGCTTAGCAAAGTAAAGATGCCACCTGCTGTACCTGCTAAGGGACTTATTTTACTTCTTTTCTACCCAGAAGACGCTGTTCCTACTGTCCCCCTTGCGCCATTGGGCTTGCTGTGTTTGTGAGCTGGTTTCTTGTTTGTTTTTTCTGTTTGGAATCTCGCTGGCCAGTGATGTGGCTCCTGTTCAGACCTCAGCCAACCACGCATGACTGACTGACAGTCCCCACTCTCTCAGTAAGTGCTCAGAGGTTACAGGAGTCAGGAGTCATTCAAGCCAAGGTTACCCAGTCAGTCTATGGGTGTTTAAAGAGCACCACTACCTTTCCACACACTAGCCTGCTTTCTCCTCCACCACATGTGTGTGAATAGTTTTCCAAACATGATTCAGATCTAGTCACTCCTGTCTTAACAGGTCCCTGCAATACAGAGTGAAGACAAGACCTGTCACACAAGACTGCCCATGTAGCTCTGGACGAGAAGTAAACCAAAACTCCAAAGCTTAGCATCATTTGTTTCGCTAGAGCTTCAAGAGTACGGATTCCCACCTGCCCTGTGTGTGCAAGCCATTGGAAGATAAGGAATGACTTACATGCTCCCTCCTCGCCTCACGACAGGGAAGTGTAGACGCCCGTGGTCATGGTTTCTCTCTGTAACCTATCACTACTGAGAGCTGAGTCTGGGAACCTCTGGGGGGGGGGGGCAAAACAAACAATAACAAATTAACTGAGACTAAACACCAGGACAAAGGAACATGTAAATCATCTAGACCTAAAGGTCAGTGTCACCACTGGGTTTCATGTGTTAGAGGTGACTGAGTTTCCTGGTGGCCTAGGGAAAAAGGAAAATGGGCACATGATCTGTATTTTGTTAGCAGAAAAGGTAAAACCTACCAAGTCTTGGGGAACAGTCTCCTGTAAAAAGAAAAACAAACAAACAAAAAATCCCTGCACACAGTTTATGGTGGTGTGAATGAGAATGGCTCCCGTTGGCTCACCTATCTCAATACTTGGTCCCCAGTTGGTGGAACTGTTTGGGAAGGATTAGGAGGCATGGCCTAGTTGGAGGAGATATATTACTTGGGGTGGACTTTAGGCTTCAAAAGATTGGTGGCATTGTTCCCAGTGTGTTTGGCTTCCTGTTTGTGAATGAACCCACAGCTCTCAGCCACTACCCCATCACCATGCTGACCTGCCTGCTGCCGTGCTCCCTGCTGTGATGGTCAAGGACTCCAACCCTCTGGAACTGTGAACCCCACATGAACCCTTCCTTCTGTAAGCTGCCTTGGCCATGGTGTTTTGTGACAGCTACAGGAAAGTGACTAAGATGCTGTGTATATCCTATTCCATTTTATTTGTATAAACTGGGCCTCCTTTGCCCTAAAATCTGAATAAAATCTCAGGGTCCTTTAAGATGACAGGGAACTTCTCTGCACCTTGGATCCTCACATCCTTCCCTGCCTCCTGCTCCCCCAAGTGCCTTCTCCCAGATCCATCTGTGAAATCCAGCTCCTCCATTGGTAGTCACACATGATAGCAGCTAACACATTCTGTCAAACAATAGAAGTCAGTGTAGTCAGTGTGTTGGACCATGCCAGAATTAGGGGGATTTGGGTTCCAAGGAGACAAACCATTTCAGAATACACAGTGAATGTTCTTGTGGCTTTGTGTGGCCTACTGAGCTCCGCCCTTCCTCACTGACCATGCTGCTTCTCTTCTCAGTTCCACATCTCTACATCCGTGCCATTGAACCACACCGAGACTTTCTTCCATGAGGCTTGTCCTTCAACTCTTCCCAACCTTGGGGCAAACCCTCCACAGTGCTTGTCTTGTCAAGGGGATTTCCACAGTGGAGTCTGCCCCTCAGGACGTCAGTGGAGATGTTGTTTCTCCCAGTGTACCCCTGACAGAAACCCCTCGATGACTCACTGCATAGTATTTCTTCTGGCCTACTGCCCCCTCCAACCAAACCCCTGGTAAGAAATCTAAGAGCAAAAACTCTCTCTTTTCATCGCTTTTAAATACCTTGAATCTTTAGCATATGCATAATAAATAATCACTGATTATACAACTTTAAAAAATATAGTATAAATGAATATAAGGCCCTTATAAAATATGATGTTCCTTGAAAAGACTATAAAATTATAAACTCAAACTTAATCATTCCAGGATATTTTTGGCTTGTATTTACCATCTAGTATATCCATAATATATCACTCCTTCCCATTTCCTTTTTATGCTGGCCTTTAATCTTTGCAAACTTTTTTCCTTACCTCTTCCAAGAGTTGGACACTGCTTTTGCTTATTCTCCTCCCATGTGGCCATCTGGGAAGGAAGTCCAGACAATTATGTATATCAATATAATATCTTCTCCTGCAGAGATCTCAAGAATAAAGAATACTATATAAAGTAGCATGCTATACAAGCCAAGGCTTAAAACATGTTTTAGTGAACCACTGGAAAATATCACTTGGAATTCCTACCGGATCTTCTGCCTGCTATGTTTAATTCCTAAGTCTCGTGTTATTAAAAGAAGTCTGTTTGTTCTTCTGCATTATACAGTTTTTTCATCAAAACTGGCTTAAGTTTGGTGTGAGGAAGTAGAAACTCTTAACAATTTATAATTTCTAATATTTGACTCTTTCCTGTAAGTTTAAGCTCATGAGGATCAACGTTCAGAAGCCAAATTCCAGGCTGGTTGGAGACACCAAGTGCAATTCCACTCAAAAACATATTTGCATATATCTCTTCCCTATTCTGCTTGTCCGACTTTTGCCAAAACATCCAGATTGAAAAAAAAATCCATTTAATCAAACTTATTTGGTGCCAAGAGAAAAACAGAATAAATATAGCCAGATGTTTCACTTCCCAGCTGCTATGCAGGCTCTTCTAAGTAGAGCTATAACATTTGACCTGCTGACTTGATGTCTGGCTTCAGTTTGCTAGAGTTATAATTGTCCAGATAAGTCATGTTTACACAGAGTGCATGGAAAAAATGAACTAGGGACACAGAGTACCTGGACAAAATGAACTAGGGTTTATTTTAAGCAGTTCACATTGTCTATGGTACTTATAATAAACGTGATAACTAGAAAGAAAAACATTAAAAGCATAAGATGAATGATTTCAGCTGTGACTCAGTGGCTAAGAGCAGGTACTGAGCTTGTAGAAGACCTGAGTTCAGTTCCTAGGGCCCACAGTGAGATCATTTTAGTATGTCAGCCATACCCAATTAAATCCTGGCTAAAACTAAGCAACTGTGGTTTTGGGGAAATACTTACCTCTTTAAATATGCTTAATTCTATACTAGGACCATGTGGTGGTTTGAATGACAACGGCCCCCATAGGAAGCGGCACTATTAGGTGTGGCTTTGTTGGAGTGGACTTATTGGAGGAAGTGTGTCACTGTTGAGTGGGTTTTGAGGTCTGTAGTGACATTTTATGTTTTAACAAATAAAGCTTGCCTGATGATCAGAGTGTAGAGCTAAGCCACCAGAGATCAGCGCGTAGTGGCACACACCTTTAATCTCAGGACTTGGGAGACAGAGGCAGAGGGATCTCTGTTAGCTCAAAGCCACCATGGCCTACACAAGATTGAATTGGCCTAAAAGAGAAACGGAACTCACACAGAGGTGACCCCAGCACTTGGGATCACATGTCATTGATCCCAGAACTAGGGAGGTAGAGACAGGAGTGATTTGGCTGGGTGGAGAGAGGAATATAAGGCAGAAGGAGACAGGAGCTGAGTGCAGTCTGAGGTTTGGTAGAGACAGTTGCCCTCTGAGGATCATCCCTTCAGTCAGAGGACAAAGTCTGGGGAAACAGTCTGAGGACAGGATTGCTCCTTCCGTCTGAGCATTGGTGGAGGTCAAAGGTCTCTCTAGAAGCTGGCACTTGGCTTTCCTGATCTTCAGCATTAACCCCTAATCTGACTATAGATTTTTATTATTAATGCCAATTAGAATTTGTGCTACAGAGGTCTTTGCTCAAGCTATGCCCAGTGTGTCACAGAGTTGCTTTGGTGGCCCGTGAATCAAGAGGTAGACACTCCAGTTCCTTCTCCAGGACCATGTCTACCTGCACACCACCATGCTTCCCACCGTGACCATAGATAACGGGCTGAATCTTGGAAACTGTAAGCCAGCCCCAATGATGAAATGTTTTCTTTTATATAAGAGTTGCGGTGGTCATGGTGTCTCTTCACAGCAATAGAAACCCCAAATGAGGCAGGCCATGAACACTTATCTCACTGTTTCTCTGAGGACTACCTGCAAGAAACAACGTGTCTAACTGCCTCCCTTAGGGCTCAGGGAACATTGTGGAAGAGGGGCAGGGATGTTGTCAGAGTCGGAGGATCAGCGAGTTTGCTCTAAGGCTTTGTATTCCTGTAATGTCAGAAGCCACGCCTATAACCTCTCGCCAACGTGACTGCCTAACATGAGCTGAGCAAGGACAGCAACACTGCACGTGCCAGAGTAGATGGGGGAAAGGCTTCATACCTACACAAAGAACTACAGGCAATTAAGGATGCCAAGAGCGGGAGTCTTCCCCAGGGAAGAGCATGAGAATTGGTCATCTAATACCAGATGGCCAGTCCTGGAAATACGCATACAAGTAACATTATATGGACTAGGAAGGCTATACTTAAGAATGTATATATATGGAATATATATGCACGTAACAACAATTAATAAGCAACTGGCCATAAATCTTATAGAGAGTAAGGAGTAGTGTGTGGGAGGGTATGGAGGCAGGGGAGAAATTATATATATAATTCTATTATATTATAATAGAATTATAATCTAACAAAAGAAGAAAAAGGAGTATGTGTTTACTAAACAGTGGTCATTCTGTTGGAATCAGCATCACATATGTCTAGCTATGTTGTTCTTTAGCATTCAGAATTAACCTTTTTAAAAAAATATTTATTTATTTATTTATTTATTATGTATACAATATTTTTTCTGCGTGTATGCCTGCAGGCCAGAAGAGGGCACCAGACCTCATTACAGATGGTTGTGAACCACCATGTGGTTGCTGGGAATTGAACTCAGGACCTTTGGAAGAGCAGGCTCTTAACCACTGAGCCATCTCTCTAGCCCCCCAGAATTAACCTTTTTTCTTTGTCTCTCTTCCCTTGAACTTCAACATTACCATTATTACTGAACCTCACAACAACCTGATGTTCTGGAGCTAACAGACCACTTTATATTTGTGTGTGTGTGAGTGCGCTTGTGTATGTTTGTGTGTGTGGAGCCTGAACTATGGGTGGCTATGAGCCATGCCGTGTAGGTGCTGAGAACTGAGTTCAAGTCCTCTGGAAGAGCAGCAAACACTCTGAACCACTGGGCCCATCCGTCCCACATCCGAATTAACCTCGTTAGGAAGTCAAGAACTAGACAGCATTAGTGCCTTGGGTCAGCTGTCCAGCATTGAGGAGATGAGCAAGAGTCCATGCCTTATCCCTGTATTCAGGAACAACCATCTGCTCTAAATGGTACTTCTGACCATGGGCCGTCCTTCCCATCTTCCCCCTCCACTCTGCACCCTCACTAGTGCTCAGGATGGAGGAATCTTTACTGGAAGCCAGCAGGTTTGACCCACCTCTTCGCTCTTCTCAGAGCAGTACTCCTAGGTTCTAGATCATTTGCTTTAAACGTTTCCCTGGATTTGTTCTCGTTCCAACTTGATTTAAACACCAGAAAGGAACTCCTGACCCTGAGGACAAAATGCAACCCAGTCTACCACATGAGGCCATTCAGAGCACAAACGCTTTTCTCTCCTTTCATTCCCTTCCTTCCTTCCCCCCTCCCTCCTTCCCTTCCTCCCTCTCTTTCTTTGTTTTTGTTTTGCTTTTTAATAAAGGGTTTCTCATTGTAGCCCTAGCTGTCCTGGAACTCACTCTGTAGATCAGGCTGGCCTTGAACCCAGAGATCTCCTGCCTCTGCCTCCCTAGTGCTGGGACTAAAGGTGTGCACCACCTGACTGGCTAAGCACACGTTTCTAAACGCTGAGGAGGAGAGAAAAACAGAAAGTGTTTGCTCAGAGGAACCAGGCTTGGTGTGATAAAAATGTTAGACATTGGATTGTGACAATGGCTGTAACACTATACCAGCACACTAAAATCCACTGAGATGTGCATTTGAAATGAATGAACTTTGTGGACTCTGATTTATACCTCATCAAAGAAGCCTTAGAGCTGGTGAGATGGCTCAGTGGGCAAAAGACACAAGCCCTATGACAATAGTTGGATCCTGGGAACCTGTGGAAGACTGAGAAAACTGACCCCTGGAAGTTGTCCTCTGACTGCTGAAGGCACACCATGGCACAGGCCCACCTGCTCCCCTCACAAACTAATAATAATAATAGTAGTAAATAAAGGAGCTTAAAGAATTATATACATCACAATCACAGTTGTAATATTCAAGGCCAGCTTGGGTTGTGAATTCCAGGGCTTCAGAGCTACATACAGAATGAGACTGTCCTAAACAAATCACAAAAAGATAAATTCCTATGTCTTGTTGTTTTAAAATCATAAACTTTCATAAGTTTATCTTTTAAATAATTATAGATAAAAGTGATTGATTACAACGTGTTTCCAGTTTTGTGCACCCCAGAGGGTATGGTCCAGAGGCGTAACAGTATGGTCTTTGTGATGAGCAGGAAGCAGCCTGCAGTGGGGAGCTGGGAATGTTCCACATATAAAGAGAGATGCTCAAGGTATTTTAAACTGGTGGTGTAGCTGGGCACATACCCATTGCCACAGATGCCAACTAGAGGTTCCTTAATTACAAGACATTAGTAGTGTCCTGAGATGCAGAAGAAGGGCAGGTTATTATTAAGAAAGCTTTGGAAGCTTCATGTGTGTTAATATTTTGTTTGTGCTGTACCAAACAAAGCTCGACTCTACTCATTTGAGTAGCTATTGTGTCAAAGCAGTCCACTACATACCACTGTCGGCCTTGACCGCTCCCGTGTTCTCGCCTGGCCTCCGATAGCCTTCTCTGTATCCAATTTTCACTCCAATTAGTTTTTCAAAGCTATGTTTTTTTCACTAACCTTTTTCTGAAAAGCTACTTCTTGCTTGCCAATAGGCCCTCTTCCACTGTGGAAAAGCCACGGACTTGTTGCGTGGTAGCGCTGTGGGGCTAATGGACCCAAAAGCTCGGCTGGAAGCTCTGAGCCTGAGCCATTACAGTGGCCTTGCTTCGCAGGCAAACTCAGAGAGGAGCTGCTGTTGGCCTTCCTGAGTGTGGAAAGAATTCTCAGCTGCTTGGCGTTTACGGAACATTTTCCTTCTTTGACTTGTCACACAAGTTATGCAGCTCCAGCGACACATCCGGAACAAAGGATTCGGAGCAGAGGTGCGGGGACCATTGTTGAGGATACGCAGATATTTCGGACTTGGTGTGCTACTACCAGGTAAACCTAGACGTTTGCCCCTCAGAGCTGAGCTGCCATCCTCGGCTATGGCTCCTGGGTACTTCTTCCTACTGCACCTGGAGGAGAGATGTTGCTATCTAAGCTACGGGACCCTGATGCGCCTGGGCCTCCTGGGCAGCACTGTTTTAGGCTCACAGGTAACTTCAAGTAGAATTCAATATTTCTCATTTCTCGACAAGAACAAATTCACTTTCTCCAACACCTTAAAGGAGAAACATGGATTCTTTTTTTTAAAACTGTAGATCTCCCAGAGAGATACAAGCAAGGTCTGGATCAAGCACAGCATAGCAAACTTTTGTAGAAATTAAAATCTGGGATCTCCACAGGAAGTTCCCTCAGCTACTATCCTACGCTTCGATCCTCCTACACAGGGGGCCTAAGTTTGCTAGGATTCTTCTGCAACTTGCTTGTTCCCCTCTGACCCTGCACTCCCTCAGCATCTTCTGCAATCAGTCACTCAATCAACCAGGGTTTCTAACACTGAGCAATTTAGAGGACTCTTCACTCTGCGTCAGACACGCCTCCCCACCCCCAGCCCTCTCACCTCCACCCCGCTCAGTTCAGCAAGCAAAGAACTTTTTCTGCAAGCCGGTTTTCTCCGTCACAAATGGTCTGTTCACTTGTCACAGTGCAGTTGCTTTAGCATGACAACTCCTGCTGAGAGAAATTCCAAGTCCACTTTCCAAGGGGTCTTTCTTCAAGGATAGTTCAGCAAGGAGTCCCACGTCATTCAATAGTACAAAGACAAGTAGCAACGCGGAGAGTCCGGCATAGGACTCATTTGACTTTTCAGACAATCATAGAATGGTTTTTATACAAGCACACAGCTTTAGCTGCTCAGGGGTGTCTCCTGAAATCTGACCTCAAATCATGCATGGCAGCAGGAACCTCATCAACAACTAAAGATGCAGAAAAATCCAAGAAGTTTGGGAATGTCACCATTATCTCCCCCAAATTTGGGAGTGATGTATCTAAGTGCTTGAATCCTCCATTCAGTCCCTCCTCTATGTAGCGATGCTCTGCTGAAACAATACAGCTGCTGTCAAGGCAGCAGGTGCTGGTTCGCCATGCACCCTTGACCTCTCTCTCCCAGCCAGTGCATGTTTCCAAGAGTGGTGTGATTTTCGCTGGCGCTCAGAACACTGACCCTTAGACAACTCCAATGCTGATCGTCAGCTCACTCTGCTGGACTTCACCCTGAATGTCCTCAGGCCTGGAATACAAAAACGTAAGCCAGAAGCAACTGCTTGTGCCTCAGAACCTGTGTTTTAGCATGTATCTCACAGGCTTGGTCCCCAACCAGACTAAGAGCCTTGGAGCAGCCTTGGAGATGCTTGGTTCCCTTCATCAAAGGAAGATAGAAGAGCTTATGATGCTTTTCATTGTCCCCAAGGATTGTAACTGTATCTCATGGGGTTCCCCGTAGAATGATGATTATTCCCTTCTGCATAGGCAGTGCCAGAGGAGCCGTTACTTGTGGAGGAATGCTTTCTTAACAAAGCTATGGACCTCGGGATGAGCTCCTTGGAAGGACACAGACATCTATAATGTAATGCTGCCACAAGGGAAGATGTTCAGAAGTTGGCAGGCCCTGAGAAAAACTTTTGGAGATTTGGGAACACACTCTCATCAATATATACTATGATCCTGAGCCAAAGCATCAATTTAAAGTAACTTGGGAATGGTTACAAAGACTTACTGTAGTATTGGCTCTCAAATACATTTGTAATCAATTCTTCTTTCTCCAAAGACCAGTAAAATGCCCATCACTCTCTCGGCAAAGCTGTAGGCTTCAGCAGTCATCAGAAGCTAACTGAAGCTAGAAGCATTTTATTTCTGGACCCTAAGCTGCTTTCCTAATGCATTCCTGGGTTTCCTGTCTATTCCAGTCACTGTACAGAAAGAGACAAAGTGGGTCATTTGAGAGGCCTCCTACAGGGAGTGGTTTAGGTGTACAATGCTCACTGCCAAGGTGACCGGAAATGTGCCTGCCGGGGACCTGTAGTTCATAGCAAAGGGTGATAGTCTGGTTTTGAGAGAGACACTAGATTAAAGAAGAGTTGATTATACATCACATTTGTTTAGTTCTAAGACATAGTTTGCTTGTATGTTGATGGGGAAAGAGAAGTTGTTGGGTATGTGTGTTGGCGGGGGAGCCTGGTGGAGAACATGAGGTTTCTGGGTAGACTGGATCAGAACATACTGGAGTATTTAATCATGAACAAAATGAAAAGTTCTACTTATGGTAAAAATGAGGGGTGAAAGAGGGAGAAAACAATTGGATAGTGGTAAAATTGGGGGATTTTTCAGGGAGTGAAGAATGTGGATGTAGATAAGTGGGTAGGTATGGGGAAGGAGGAGAAACTTAATAGTATGGGGAAAGAAAGGCAAGAGAAAGACTAAAGCTGAGAAGGAAGTTTGGAATCCCAGCTAGCAGACTGAGGAGAGAGGGGCTTCCCGGGCACTGAAAGACCACAGTTGTGTTTACTTTTCTTGTTGTTGGGATGTTGTAATGCTCAAGATGACCATCTTAAGGGAAAGGGGTTCCTTTAGCTTGCAGATTTAGGGGATACAGTTCATCATGGCAGCAAGGTGTGGCAGCTGATCACAGTGCACCCATAGTCAGGAAGCAGAATGAACAGGAAGTGGAACCAGACTCTACAACTTCAAGGCCTGCCCCTAGTGACCCACTTTCTGAAGCAAGGCTCTGCCCCCCAAAGGTTCCGCCACCTTTCCTAACTTCAGCACCAGCTGGAGAACACGTGTCCAAACACGGCTCTGTGGAGACATTTCAAAGCCACCCTGGTAACACTGAGGTTCCCCTGGTGTAGGAGGGGCCATGGATTTGTAGTGGAAACAATCCTTGGCCATGCTTAGGAACAAGTCTCAGCTGGGAAGAAGGAACCGATAATGGAGCATCCATGAAAGCCCTATTACCTTGTATTTAAAAGAAGTAAGTGGAGCTGGCAATCTATTGAGGGGATGAAATCATATAGAAAATAATCACTATCATCAATGGAGTTAAGTGTCAACCACAAAAATAACTAACTAGCCTCTTAGCCCAACTACTAAGTGAAGGGGACAACATGATGCCACCGCCAGTTTTTATTTGTTTCTAGGGTCTCAGTTTTAATTAGAATACATTTTCTAAGGGAAATCCACTGACGAGGTAAAACTGTAGCTAGCGCCTAAACAATGCGATCTTGTAGAGCAGACTCCCAGATGACTTTGTGGCCCTGGGTTTAAATGTTTTTTAAAACATTTTTAAAGTGTTTTCCATGAACACTTTGCTTGCAAAGGGATTTTGAGATTATTTTATTTTGAAACATAACTCACTTTTGGTTGATATTGTGGATGATGTTAGATGCTTTGGGAACTGGATTGTCTAAATTAACTCAGGCTTCATATTGTGCAGAACCCGCAGGACACAGAATGATGAACTGGGTTACAAATTTCTTCACCTCTCTTGCTCCAAAGCTCTCCAGGATCCTGCTGGTCAACCATCCCCTGTTAATTCAGAAACACTTACTGTGTTCCTCTGTGGAACACCGTTCAGTTGCCCATCAATGGTCCACTGTGCCCCCCCTGCAGACGGTTCTTCTATATGTGTGTTTCCTACTCTGGAAAGTAGCTTTGATCAGATATTGAGTATGAATCAAAAAAATTAGATAATAAATTTTAGAATAATATGAAAACATCCAAATATTCAGATATATGGTACCATACACAAATATTTTTGTGAGGTCTCTGTCCATAGGAGTAATGCCATTTAAAAAAGTTGTAAAACAGTGTGAGAGTAATTATAATTCATCAATTTAAAACTTAAATTATAAAAATGTATAAGGTTGTCCCTTGGTGTCTGCTGGGGACTGGTTCCAAGATGCTCAAGTACTTTGTATACCGTCTTATAGTACTTGCATATAGTTTAGCTATGTCCTCTTGAAATGTCTTAGAGTCATAGTGCAATCTAAAGCTCTATCATAGGGGTTATACTATATGGTTCCAAGAATATGAACAAGGGCAATGTCCACATTCAGCATAGACACGACTTAAACACTGTCCATTTGTGAGAGAGTCTACATGCAATGGTTTAGTTCTCAAGGGTCTTCTCTAATGCAGCATCATTCAGAGCGGCTCCTTTGAGAGGTGGTCAGCCTCATGGATAAGTTAACCCACTGATTAATGCAGCTAAATGGAGTGTCAGAAGGAGCACAACGTTAGGAGGTAACAGCTAGAAATAGGTCCCGAGAAACAAGCCCCCAACCCCTTCCTCCCTCTTCCTCTTTCCCTCTCTTCCTCTCTCTTCCTCTCCCTTCCCTCTTTCTCTTTTTCTCTCTCCCTTCCCCCTATCTCTCCCTTTTCCTCTCATCCCCTCCCTCCATCCTGTTCTGGCTCTCCCTTTCCCCTCCCCTTACCTCCCTCTTCCTTTCTCCCTCTCTCCTCCTCCCTCTTCCTCTCCTCTTCCCTCTCCGTCCCCTCTCTCCTTCCATCCCTCTCTCCCTCCCATCTTTCCCCCTCTCTCTCCTAGACACTATGGACCGACAGCTTTGCTCTACCTCATGTTGTTAGTGTGACCCCTTGCCTCACAGCCCCAGTGCTCAAAAAGGCTCAGACCATTAGCCCAAATCCTCTTTCCTTCTCTATGACGGTTGTCACAGGGACAAAAAGCTGAGTGACACATCACTGATGTGGACAGAAGCGAGACCGACAGATGTGAATGGTAAATTATGGATCAGTTTTTACTTATTTATTTATAGCTGTAGTGTGTAATTTTTGTAGTGCTGCAGGTTGGACCCAGTGTGAGGCAAACACTCTACCACTGAGCTGTATTTCTAGTCCTTTACTTCAGCACTGTACCTCAGCTTTAGATCCAAAGAATTGGACGAGCCAGGGCTATAGATAATGGGTGATGGTGAGAAAGAAACTTATCTGAGTCCAGAGATTAGATAAAAGGTTATGTTAGCTGAATAGTGACCTCCAAAGACACCCAGATTCTAACCCTCCAAACTTACTCGTAAATATTACTCTGTATGGCAAAAAGTATATTGCTGGTACAGTTTTAGATCTGGGATCTTGAGATAGATGGTCTTGGAGCATCTGGGTGGGCTCTAAGGGTCTTCATAAAGACAGGCAGAAGGAGCTGTAAGCACAGACAGTGCAGTGACAGGAACATGGGGTGGCAGGGACACAAGGAAGAAAGGAGGACACCTCCGGGAACAGGGAGAAAGAAGGACCAGACTCTGCCCTGCAGCCTCCAGTGACATCGGCCCGGCTCTAACCTCAGCTTTACCCCAGTGGCACCAATCTCAGAACCACAGGAAAATAAGCGTAGATTGTTTTAAATGAGCAAACGTTTTGGTAAAGTTGTTTTTAACAATCATAAGACACTAATACAGAAGTGTCTACATCAGGGGATAATTGGTAGAAAACTAAAGCTAGGGAAAGTGAGCTTGTAGAGTAAGGAGGGAGGAAGCCGGCAAAGGAAACTTCCAGGTCAACTTTGCCTCAGTTAGAGACAGAGTGGCACCGTTTCTAAAGATGACAAACAAGACATCCAGCATGACCTCCTCACTGAAAAACCATGCCCAGTGATCAACAAAGTGTCCCTGTAACAAAGTGCTTCTTGATATTTTTCAGTAAGACACATTTTTATTATTAATGTTTTGAATGGAGATTATAAATAGTAAAGTTTTTGCTTGCTTTCTTACTGTTTTTATTTTCATACAAGTATATACTGTATGTTTATCATATGCAATACAAAACTTTTTAGACTCTCTGTGTTTGTGTGTGTGTCTGTGTGTCTGTGTGTGTGTCTGTGTGTGTGTGTCTCTGTGTGTGTGTCTCTGTGTCTGTGTGTGTCTCTGTGTGTGTCTGTGTGTGTCTCTGTGTGTGTCTCTGTGTGTGTCTCTGTGTGTGTCTCTGTGTCTGTGTGTGTCTCTGTGTGTCTGTGTGTGTCTGTGTGTGTCTATGTGTCTGTGTGTGTGTCTGTGTGTGTCTCTGTGTGTGTGTTTGTGTGTCTGTGTGTGTTTGTGTGTGTGTCTGTGTCTGTGTGTGTGTCTCTGTGTGTCTGTGTGTGTCTGTGTGTCTCTGTGTGTCTGTGTGTGTGTGTCTGTGTGTGTCTCTGTGTGTGTGTGTCTGTGTGTGTGTCTGTGTGTCTCTGTGTGTGTCTGTGTGTCTCTGTGTGTCTGTGTGTGTGTCTGTGTGTCTGTGTGTCTGTGTGTCTCTGTGTGTGTCTGTGTGTCTGTGTGTGTCTGTGTGTCTCTGTGTGTGTCTGTGTGTCTGTGTGTGTCTGTGTGTGTCTGTGTGTGTCTGTGTCTGTGTGTCTCTGTATCTGTGTGTCTGTGTGTCCATCCATGAGTGCAGCGGAAGAGAGCGTCAAACTCCAGGAGAAGGAGTTGCACTTGTGAGCAGCCTCAGTGAGTGCAGGGAAACGAGTCCAGACCTAAACAGAGAACTCTAAACAGAGGAGTCTAAAATGGCTGAAAGACACATGAGGAAATGCTCAGCATCCTTAGCCATCAGAGAAATGCAAATCAAAACAACTCTGAGATTCCATCTGACACCTGTGTCACAGATGCCAAGATCAAAAACACCGATGCTGGAGAGGTTATGGGGTAGGGAACACTCCTCCATTGCTGGTGGGAGTGCAAACTGGTACAACCCCTTTGAATGTCAGTGTGGTGATTTCTTAGAAACTTAGGAAGCAACCTTCCTCAAGACTTAGCAATGCTACTTTTGGGTATAAACCCAAAGGATGTTCAATCGTACTACAAGGACATGTGCTCAATTATGTTTATATCGGCATTGTTTGTCATAGCTAGAACCCGAGAACAACCTAAATGCCCCTTGACCAAAAAATGGGTAGGAAAATGTGGTTCATTTATACAATGGAGTACTACACAGCAGAAAAAATGACATCTTGAAATTTCCAGGCAAATGGATGAATCTAGAAAACATCATATTGAGTGAAATAATCCAAAAAGACAAATATCACATGTACTTACTCATAAGTGTCTTTTAGACATAAAGCAAAGAAAAACCAGTCTATAATACACAATCCTAGAGAACCTAGACAACAATGAGGGAGACATACATGGATCTAATCTACATGGGAAGTAGAAAAAGACAAGATCTCCTGAGTAAGCTGGGAGCATGGGGACCATGGAAAAGGGAGGAGGGGAGAGGAAGGAGAGGAAGTGGAGAAAAATGTAGAGCTCAATAAAATCAATAAAAAAAATTTAAAAAACAGTATGGTATTGGAACAAAAACAGACACATAGATCAATGGACTAGAAGACCCAGATATCAACCATTTATCTATAGTCACATGACTTTTGACCAAGATACAAAAATACAGATGTGAGTAAAGACAGACATTTCAACAAATGGTTCTGGGAACCTGGGTGTCCAGGTGGAGAAGAATGAAATCTCTGTCTCTCACCCTGCACAAAAACCATCTCCAAAGGGACCATGTGTGTTAAAGTAGGACCTGAATCTCTGAACTGCTAGAGGGTAAAGGGAAAATACTTCCCAGTATAGGCACAGGCAAGGACTTTCTCAACAGGGCTCCAGTGCCTGGAAAATAATACCAACAATCAGCAAATGAGGCCGCATGAGACTAAAAAGTTTTTGTGCCACCAAGGAAACAGAAGTGAAGAGACAGCCCACAGAGTGGAGAAAAAATTTCTATCTAGAACAGATAAAGAGTCTAAAGAAATCTCAACAACAAGAAACTGAACAAGCCGATCAGTAAGTGTGCTAATGAAAACAAACGGCTAACAAACACATGGCAAGAATGTCTTCAATCTCAGCAGCCATGAGAAAAAAGCAAATCGAAACTAGGGTCTATCTTACCTCAGTCAGAAGGCAGCCATTAAGGAACCAAATGCTGGTGATGACGTGGGGAGAGGGGGGCCCTATCACAGCTGGTGGGGGTGCAAACTGGACACTGGGCTGCTATGAAAGTCAGCATGGAGTGTCCCAAAAAACTAAAACCAGACCTTCCTATGAACTAGCTCTCCCTCTCCTGGGCGTTCACCTGAAGGACGCCGAGGCAGCCTGTCACACCTGCCACAGAGACAGCAGTGTTTATGGCAGGACCATGCACAGTGGCTAAGTCAGGGAACTAACCTGGGTGTCCAACAGCAGAAAAACAGAGAGAGAAATGTGATGTATGAACACAATGCAATTTTACTTCAGCCACATAGAAGAATGAAGTTATGTTGTTTATAGGAAATTGGTCACAACTGGATATAAATCATATATATGGGTGAATTAAGCCCATCTCAGAAAATCTGCAGGCAGCAGGCAGAGCAAGAGAGACCAACCTGGATTGGGCTTCTTGAAACCTCTAAGCCCATCCCCGGTGACACACTTCCTCCAATGAGGTCTCCTATTCCTTCCTAAATAGTGTCCCTCCCTGGTAACTAAGGATTTATATATATATGAGTCTATGGGGGCTATTCTTATTCAAACCACCACAGGAAGGACAATAAAAAGAAAGGCAGGAGTTATTGAAACTCATAAATCAACTTTAGTCTAATGGGATCTACTGCTTCTCAGACTGTGCCAGAATTCCCTGCATCTTCCCTGGAGTTGCGGCTTGAATACAAAACATCCCACAGAAGGCTCGTTAATGGCCTGGCCACCAGCTGACAGACTTTTGTGCAATGATTGCAAAACAAGAGCTCTGGTCTCATCAATGGATTGAGCCATTGATGCATTTGTAAGTTGATGGTATCTCAGTCAACTTCCTGTTGCCTGAAAGATGCAGGACTCTCAGTTACTCCTCCAGCACCATGTCTGCCTGCACGCCACCACGCTTCCCACCATGATGATCATGAACTGAAGCTCTCTTCATACACAGCAATAGAGGCCCTAACTAAGTCACAAACCTATAGCACATAGTATTGTTACCAGGCTTTCTTTTAGGCCACCAACCAGCCCCCAAATCATGACGTGGAGACATTATTACTTATCAGTGCTTGTCTTTATCTTAGCTGCTATTTCATCTGTTTCTCTTTATCTACATTTTGCCTCAAGGTTTGTTCTTGTTGTTTAGCTTTTTTTCTTTCTGCTTGTCCCACTCTCCTGCTTCTTGTGTCTGACTGGCTAGTGGATACCTGGTTTCTGGGCCTTGTCATGGCCTTCTCTTTCTTCCTCGTTCTCTTCTTTCTCTCTTGTTCTCTCTCTCACCTAGATTTCTCCTCCTAGTTATTCTCTCCGCCTGCCAGTCCTGCTTATCCCTCTTCTGCCTAACTATTGGCCATCCAGCTCTTTATTAGACCAATCAGGTGCCTTAGATGGCCAAGGTGAAACAATAACACATCTTTACATAATTAAACAAATGTAGCATAAACAAACACGACACATCCTCACATAGTTAATATCCCACAGCATAAACAAATGTAACACATCTATGTCTAGTTAAAACAATATTCTATAACACAGTCAGTATGCTTCATTTTCGGCAAATTATGTTGAAGGCAAATTATTTGAAGGAACTCTATCAAATGTGGCTTCTTCCCAAAGCATCTCTGTTTTTCCAGATACCTTCCAAAAGTGATCCCATGGGTCCTTTTGGAAGGAGGCCTCCTTTTGATGTCAAGAAACAGCATGTCTTCAGCAGGGATGCACTCCAGCCCTTTCCAGGTTGTTCCAGAGCAGGAGGTATGTGGAGGATTGTGGGTTCACCTCCCTGCATTCAGGGACCTAAAGTTTTCTGCATTACCTCCTAGACCTGACATCGAATAAGCTCTCTTTTCCCTCATTGTCTATGAGAGTCACGCAGTCAGACACCAGAGTAGGATTTGGCCAACACCAGGATAGTCACTTTTGTAGTTAAGGTCATAAAAGCAGAGGTGTCAAGCCATTGTGAGTTTAGGAGCCATCTGAATCCTCACACCAGTGTTTATTGTGAGGATTAAAAGCATAAGGTTCTTTAACAATGGGAAAACCTCATATGAATGGGAGGAATTATTGTAATCCAAATCTGTAAAGATACAGACAAAGAACAAACAACATTGATAATTTGCTCATACAGCCCTGTGAAGTTAAAGCCTGAGGATGCTTTTCTTTAAAGTCACAGACTGAATTAAAGAGGCATTCCTAGTGAGCAACATAAAGCAACCTGTCTACTCCAAGACCAGAAAACCAGCCCTTCCTCCCCCAGCCCCCAGCTCTCTACACTGTGAGAATGCTGTTGGGGCCACTGCTGCCACTGGGGGATGGAGCTCTTTGCTTTGGAGCTTTCAGACCAACACCTGTGAAAGCACAGATTAGCATGATACCATTCAAATTTGATCCAGTTTTTCACCCCAAGTGACAACTGAAAGTTGTCCTTCCCAAAGCCTTTAAAGGAAGTGACATTCCTCTTACTTAGGAATAAAAAAGGAAGTAAAACCCAATTAACTTGCTACAACCAGGCAATCTGAAAGTCTAGTTACATCTTGTGGAAAAAAAAAATCAAGAGATCCTTTTCTCTCACAGGACCCCACTCCCATCCCCTCCCCTCCCCCAGTGCCCTGTGTGACTTGAGAGAAGCGTGGCAGCAGTAAAAGGTTTCTGAAGCCCCATCCAAGCTTTGATGCCCTGCCTACTCCAAAGAAAGTCTGAAAGATCACAGACTGAAAATAATTACCAGGTCCCTTCTTACCCCAGTCTTACACATAGTGATGACGGGAAGTGCATACAAATGTGTTCATTATTTCATTAACTGGTAACTCAATATTATATTTCCAACCCACCCACAGTTGTAGTCTCTCCCTTTTCTTAGCTATTGGAGAAAAAAACCACCACAATCCCCCAAGTAAATGCCTGGGGCCCTGTCTCCAAGCAGCCGTCTTCCTCTCCCACCTTCTGTTGTCTTTATGTCTGCTTCTCCCTGTCCTCAAGGGAAGTAATAGTGATGATTTCCTGATGGACGACAGCAGTCATTTCCACCCCTATAATGGCCACATCCCATCTTCCCCACAGACATTCTGTCAGTGACAAAATGTTCCCTTTGGGAAGAAACATGGTTCCACCTAAAGTCAGACCAAGCTGCTCTTTCCTTCCACCCCTGTCCCTCGGCAGCTGCCGGGGATAATCTAACATGTAACACAAGAATTTCTCACCCCCAAGGCAGAAGACCAAACTGGACCCCTTTCCCCCAAAGTAAGGCATGCAGCCTGAAACTGTGAGGCTTTGCTTCCGAGCTTTCTGTGTGGGGGATGTCATAAGGAAATTATGTAATCCTTCTGCATGATGGTAAATCACCTGCCTCCCATTTTACAGCTTCCCAGAGGGAAGACTCCTGCACAGAGAGGTCAAGAAGAGTCTGGACAGGCAGGCCTTGCTATGCTTCCCACTCTGTCTGTTAGCCTGACACTGCACTCCTGTTGACCAGCCATATTTCTACATGGTTGTCTAGAATTAATCAAATGCAAACATAAATATGAAGAGACTTCCCTGTGTTGTCAGGTCTTCAGTCAGAACATTTTTTTATTTTTTTATTTTTTTTGGAGATAGGGTTTCTCTGTAGCTTTTGGAGCCTGTCTTGGAACTAGCTCTGTAAACCAGGTTGGCCTCGAACTCACAGAGATCTGCCTACCTATGCCTCCCAAGTGCTGGGACCACCACCCGGCTCAGTCAGAACATTCTTGTCTCCTGGGAAGTTATAATCAAGCAGACCTGTTTGTTTTTCTCTTGCTAAAGTCTTTCCTGTGTAGAGATGTCAGCCATGATGCCAACAGAGAATCCCATCTCCCCCATAAAACATAACCACAAGCAATTTGCCCCTAACGTTTCTTAAATCATTAGGATAATTACAATAATAACTGCAGGGTTTCACCAGAATAAACATGACCAAGAAGATTAACCTTGATAGTCAACGAGACTGGGTTGAAAAGTACCCAGGAAAGCAGATGACTGTGTCTGCGTGGGCATTTCCAGACAGGACTGCAAGAGGAGAAGACCCATTCTGAACATGAATGGCGCCATCTCATAGCCTAAGGGCCAGGATGGAACCAGAGAGAGATAAGAAGAAGCCACTGTGATGGTTTAAATGCAAATGACCTCCATAGGCTCACGTGTTAGAATACTAGGTCTCCAGTTGGTTGGACTGTTTGGGACGAACCAGGAGTTATGGCCTTTTTTGGAGGAAGTATAACACTGGAGGCAGGCTTTGAAATCCCCAGTGTGTGTGTGTGTGTGTGTGTGTGTGTGTGTGTGTGTGTGTGTGTGTGTGTCCGTGTCCCCACCTCCTACTTGCGGATCAACATGTGAGCTCTCAGCCATTCCTACTGCCATGCCCTTGCTCCACCATCATGGAATCTAAGCCTTTGAAGCCATCAACCCCAAAGGGAATGCCTTCTTTGACAAGTCTCCTTGGTCACAGTGTTTTATCACAACAATAGAAAAGTAACCAAGACAGCTACCGAGCAAGCATTCCCTCTCCTTCATTCTGACCACCATAACATAAGCGGTTCTGTTCTGCCGTAATTTCCTACCATGATGGAGTGAAATTTCTGAAACTAGGAGTCAAATAGACAACCCTTTGCTTGGAGTTATTGTCTCTGCTATTTGGCCTCATTGGCAAATAGATGACAAACAGAATGGTTATTCATTCTCACAGTATACCATAAAAGATAAAGAAAAATTCAAAAATAGTTAAGTGAAATGTTTCCTTGATACTCATAGTGATAAATTTCAATGTTTATTCCATTGAATGCTCAAGTCCCTTCCTTAAAATGTCTCAGGAGTTGCACATAACTTATACACATCATCATCATCTCTCACTGACCGCAACACCATGGAACCCAGGGGCCTGAAGGCAGACTGTACTTAAGGGTAGTAAATCATCTCTGACTGCCTACCATACCATGGGCTTGAATGAAGGCTAGCTGTACGTACAGAGTGTATAGATTTTTTTTTGATTTTCCATCAAGCACCAGGCTAGAAGAGCTAGATCTTTGATTTACCTTGGTGTCACATACCATGGTGATGTAACTTTGCATTCAGGATTTCCTTACTTTCGTACACTAGCAATTGTACTAGTAGTCTCGGCCGAGCAACATAGCTCGGAGACGAGGGTGATTAGACCAAACCCAGACTCCTTCCGTCCCAAGTTTTCTGAGGTAGATGAACACAGTGATGGTAGATTACAAAGGATCTAATATAAGACATGTTCAGATGTGAAGAATATAGAAATACTTAAAAGATCATAAAGCCCATATTTTTAGTACGCACACAAACACAGGCTTGTCTCTGCAAATAACAACATGGTTTTCAGTTCTCATACCCAGGGTTTCTCCTCCAGGGGGTCTGACAGTGCTGATGGATTGTGTCGTGTGGAGGTCCCGCTTGCAGGCTCGCTTCTCATATATGGTGATTATTATTTACTGATGGCAAAGCTCAGGAGATGCGTCCCAAGTGTCAGCGACATCCAGAAAAGCCTGTTTAAATGATCTGAAGCAGGGTCACAGCTGTAACTTCGCCCTGGCACAGCCTGTCGAGTAAATAGCATGGTCTTTTCAAACACTGCCACATTGCTTTCTTCGTCGGCAGCTGTAATCTTTTAAACTCTCAGTCTGTGTGTCTTCCTTCCGCATAACAAAGGCATATGTCCAATCTCTGCACTTATCTCTTGCACACACATGACTTCTATGCATATTTCATCTAGTTTTCATATTTAAAGGAAAAACATGTACAATATACATACGCGCACAGCTGTAGACTTTAAGCACATCCCGTGATTGCTATGAAATAATTTGTAACTCAGTGGTATAAATGCAAACTGCTAAATCAAATAATTTTCTACAACATGATACTAAAAATAGCCCAAGATCAACTACTTGTTCTGTTTAGAAGAAGAATAAAAAAAAAGAGAAAAAGCCAAAAGCCACGATGCTTTGGATTGCTGCTATTTGTTTTGTAAGACATAATACATCTGGTATTTATAGGCTTAGCCTTACGCCAGAGCCCCAGGAGTGTCTGGCTGGGATCTCTGCCATTGTCTACCAACCTGGTTGTCCTTTGCTACATGTGTGAACAGCCAACAGTTCTCTGTTTTGAAACAATAGGTAGGTTTTCAGTAACTTTTGTTGGTAACTTAAAGATTGGATGTGGAAGAAAGTGCCACTGGGCCATGACAAAGTGTATAGTAGCGTAAGCCCTACCGTTCCTACCCTCCCCCAGACAACCTCGAGGTCAGAGGGAACTAATGAGCTTAGGGCTACTCAAACCATGTGCTAAGAGTCACACTCTAGAAACGGACTTGTGGGCGTGAACTCGGGTTGCCTACTTAGCACTTATGTGGTAACAGCTAATTCTCTCGGTTTCTCTAGCCTTCTTGTCAACTGGCTAAACGAGAATAAAACAGAACAATCATTGTGTTGCCATGACTCAGGGGCTTTACAGATGCCCAGATCTCAGCGTTGCCAGCGCACGGTCATCCTTTGGTTGAAAGCTTCCTGTGACAATGAACTCTTCTCCTCTTTAGATGTGTTTATTGCAATCACACTGACTCTCTGTCTTCTTCTCAGCTCCTTCTGTTGGCCCTGGTTGGATTTCCCAGTCCTGAGTGGGACAAGGCTGGGAATAAGCCCCGTTCCACACCACAGATCTAAATCAGATCAAACAGGCTAGCTTGGTTCCCTCCGTCTCAATCTTGTCTTCCCAGGGTCAACTATTTCCAAATCTTTCCCTGAGGTATCAAAGCTTTCAAAGTACCCTCGTTACCAGCCAACTACTCGCCACACAGATCTGTTTAGTTTCATGCTATTCCTAAAAACTGGTGTGCACAGTCCGTGAAATCCCTCAGCACTTAGCAGCTTAGTGTGCATGAAGTGACCCTTCCAAGACTTCATGTCCTTCTTTTCTTGTCTGTTTCAGAGCAGAATCCGAGAGAGGCCCAGTGGCAGATATCCTTACTGGAACTAGATGCATGGCTTAGAAACGCACAGGGTGGGGAGTGTCAGACAGGTCGCTAGCACGTGGCCCAGCCTTTGGCTGTCAGGAGTGCCTGCGCAGTTGATGACAGACAGCCTCCAGCTACCTTAGCTGTGCAAACAGAAACAATACAGCTCCTATGTGACTGTTTTCATCATGGATGCTTTCTCATGAGGCTAAATGGCTAATTTCATTAGGCAAACTTTCTCTGACAGTTGTTCAACCATGATTAGCCAATAAAATAAACAGTAACAAGCATATTGAATCAAACATACAGTAGAACTTGTATTTTTGCCAGTGGTGTAGAATTAGCTTCCCTGTTTCTGGACCGTTCTCTTTATTGCTGACACCCGAGATCCTAATCGTTTACCCAGAGTATACCGGCACTGACGATGGCAAACTCCCTTGTGCAAAGGATAGCTAGTTGCTATTCTAAACCTGTGAACTGGTCTTTAGTCTATTTATGTTGATTATTAATTCTCTCTGGTACACGATATAAGTAAATAGTTACATAATTGGAGGTGATCATCAAGCATGACATGAAAGGCAGAACAATTGAAAATGTTCAGTTTTTACAAAAGAATATAGATATACACCAAAACAATAAATTCTGTAATAAAAATGCAAATTTCAAAATTGGAAGAAATATTTGCAATGTATATTTCAGAAAATGGCTGAGGTGTTTAATCTATGAAAGTTCTTAAACAATGTTGAGGTAAACATCCTATCTGGAAAAACAAAAGACATAAACATAGATTTTTCCAAAGGAAAAACACCAAATATCTAATATACATATGAAAAATGTCCAGCTTCCCAGCATTTACAGAAAATTATAAAGCAAGATTCTAATTTATGCCTACAAAATTAGACTGAAAAATTGAAAATTATAATATCCACTAATAATTGAGAAAATAATATTTGATTTGGAAAAATATTTACGATCTCTAAGCAAAACAAAATTAGAAAACATTACTGTAGTATGATCCTGATAGAGTACCTAAATAAATTATGTCAATTAAAACAAAATTATAAAATATTTGACAATTTAAAAAATATTTAATGTTATAAAATACTTGTGATTATAATTACATTTTTGCAAAACCAGTGAAAAAGAAGACAGTTTTGTAATTATTTCTAAATATTTAACAATAATTATATGCTATTTTTCTAGCAAGTTGTTTTATAAATGTTATCTTGCTTGACTTAACTTCTTATAAGACCTAGTCAAACAATAAATTTTTCTCTCTATGAATTTGATAAGTAAATGTAAATGTTAACAAAACTTATGATAAAGGTGTTAAATAGAACAAGATCAAAGGGAGAGCTTTACTTTTGAAATGAGTCCCTCCCCCAGGACGGAGCAGTCACTAGTGTGCCTACAGCATCAGCATTTGCTCCACCCCTAATTCCTGGATTTGCTGTATCACATGGAAAGACAGTTGTCAGTCACGTCCGGAGAATTGCATCATTTACTGAAATATGTTACCGAAGCCCAGATACACACTTATGGGTGGATTCATCTACTTTGACTATAAAGAAGAAGGATTCGTTCCGTCCACCTCAAGTAACAGGTTTTCCATAGGATCACACACCTTGCCCCAACCCTGAACAGAGCCCAGGATTCAAGGAGGAACCCTTTGCTTTCTGCCTCTTCCACTGCCGACTCGGTTCCTGCTTTAGAGTTTGGTGCGTTTTCCTTCGTTACTGGCTGGACAGTCCTCAGACACTATCCTGCTCCAGATCACAGAGACGTGGGCTCCCACTGAACGAGGAGTAGCTGGGCTGCTGCCTCACTGGAGGGCCACAGGGCGAGGGGATTTCACCTAGAAAGAAACGCTGAGTACAGTCAGTAGCGTGGCTGATGAGGCAGAAGGGGAGGATAGAGCGACAGGATTCCGTCTAAGCATCCGCTCTGCCAAAGCAAGAATAGAGGAGAGAGAGAGAGAGAGAGAGAGAGAGAGAGAGAGAGAGAGAGAGAGAGAGAGAATAGATTTTTAAAGTTTAAGAGATATATTTAATGCAGCAAAAGGTTTAATTTTACAGAAACAGGAGTTCCAAAACCAACAAGAGAAATGAAGTAGAGGAAGAAGCAGCAGCTTTTGATGTGGGGATTTTTCCAAAAGCCCAAAATAGATCAAAACGCAAGATGTACATTGTAGATCAAGAGATTTGTATTAAAAACAAAAACAAACAAACTCACAAAAAGAAACCAGGGCTGGAAAGATGGCTCAGTTAGTACAGTGCTTGCCTTGCAAGCATGGAAATGCAAGTTTAATCCCCAGAACCTATGTTTGAAAAAAAAATGTGTGGGCGTCCCCTTGTAATACCAGCATTGCAGAGACAGGCAGGTCCCTGGAGCTCCCTGGCTAGTCAGCCTAGCCCACTTGTCAGGGTTCAGGTAAGAGACTGCCACAAAAAAAAAATACAGTCCCTGGGAAGTGGCATCTGGGGTTGCCCTCTGACCTATACACACAGTAGGCCTCGGCGAAGACATCATAGTCAAACATTGACGCCCAAAGACAGAATAAAACTTCCCAAATAGTCAGCAAGCAACTCACTACCTTCAAAGAAACAAGGACCACAGCTGACCGCATCAGAGATTATGTGAGCAAGTCAGTGGACTATCTTCTTTAAATAAAGAGAAACAAATGTCTATAAACCTAGAATTTCGTTCCTCGGGAAGTATCCTTCAAGAATGAACACTGAACAAAGACATTCCAGACAATAAATAAATGGCATATTCAAAAGAATCTGAGATAAATAATAAATAATAAACTAATAAACTGGCCCTGAGAAGAAGGGGACCGGAATCTCAGAGAGGCTCAGATGCCGGAAGACTCAGAAAGCAGCGTCAAGAGTGAAAATCAGAGCCAGGGTAAGTGGAGAGTAAAATAATGATGACTCGTCACAGTGTCTCAGCCCTGGGTGGAAGCAAAACATACATCTACACAGAAGAAAGAACAGGGCAAGTACCACATCCAACTGCCACTGCGTTGCCATGGAGGCAGAATGATACTAGTCCATATATAGGCCCTAGAGAAACTATAAAGAATAGCAAAATAATGTGTACTTGGAATTAAATACAAGTAATATAAAATAATTAAAATAAATCATAAAGAAAGGGGAACACACTGGGAACACTGTGTAACAGAGATGGAAAAGCTGGAGAAGGAGGAAAGATGTCATAAAATGATCAAATAATTAAGAAATCATTAAAAGTGTAAAAGCACTAAATTGTCAAAGTGGCTGGAAAGCACACTGACCTGCTTACAGAAACAGAGGACTTAGGATGGAAAAGTCAGTAGCTGTAAAACACAAGGAAAAACTTTAAAAGGGGGAGTTCTTACGCATCTCCAGCACCACAAATCTATGGAGACTTTGCTCTCCAGCAATGTGGGCCTCAAGATTGCCAGATCAACACTGCCACTAAGCCAGACTTCCAGCCCAAGATATGAAACAAGATGTTTCATGCTATTAAGGGCCAACTGATTAGGAAAGGACAACAATTCCAAATAACTTAATTCTGAAAAAATATCACAAATAATATAGGAGAAATGGACCTATTCATGACCACAGTGGAAGATTTGGTAGACCTCTGTGACCTATCGAACAAGCAGGCAAAAATACTTGTATATGTATATATACATGTAGAATACACTGTGTGTGCATATGTGTGCGTGTGTCAGAACACAAGAGATTGAAGAACATAATTAACAAATATGACCGAATTAAACTTACATAGAAATTACATCTAACAACTGAAGCAAATCTGTATTTTCAAGAAAATGTGAACATTTTAGGAATGGATCATATCTGTGCAAGTTTCAACAAAAACCAAAGCGACAGACTACTATAAGGCATTTTCTCCGCCTGTAATGGAATTGAACTAGAAACCAAGTAGGCATTAACTCCTTAGCGTGCACACACACACACACACACACACACACACACACACAATACTAATGTAAAAAAAAGTGTTATGGGCCAGCACAATGACTCAGAAAATAAAAGCACTTGTTGAACCTGAAAACAGGGGTCTTACACACAGTGGAAGGAGACAACAGTCTCCCAAAAGTTGTTCATGCACTATAGCATGCATTCACAAACACACATGCTCACTCGCTTGTGCACACATGCACACACATTTGCATGCACACACAACAGTAATACTTTAAATTTAAAAAGGAAAGTCCAAAGGCCAATGCTACATCCGAAAAGTCATAAGCAAATGGAAGAAAAGAGGAAATTATACTCACATAGAGCAGAAAGAACAGTTAGAGATCTATGAAAAAACAGATATTAGAAAACAGCAAAAAGCCAAACCCTAGTTCTTTAAAAGAGCTAATGCAATTAACACATTCCTGTCAATACTGGAGAGAGAGAGGAGAGAGAGCGAGCAAATGGTTACTATGAAGATAGAAAGGGAGAGAGCCAATTTAGAGCCCTTCCCATTAAAAATGTGATAACAAGGGGAAATCACAAACAAACTCATGCCAAGAGCAGCCAGATTCCTAGACATACACAGCTGTACCAGAGTGGGGGAGAAGGGAAACAGAAATGTGAATTGCCCTACATTCCCAAACAAAAATAGTTTGCCCACAAAGACAGTCACAGGCACAGATGGATTCTATAGCAAATGTTTTAAAGTTCTTTCTATCAGGAAAATTACCAGTTCTACACTAGGTAATCGAGAGTACAGAGAAAAGGAGACCATGCCCAAAATTTCTGAGGTCGGTGCAACACTGATTAATACAACCTAATCTCCCTCATAACAAAAACGTGAAATCCGAAATGAAATATTAGCACTTGAGTAATAGATGGTTGTGAGCCACTGTGTGGATGCTGGAAATCACACCTGGATCTTCTGGAAGAGAAGTCAGTGCTCTAAAGCTCCACGCCACCTCTCCAGTCCTCAGCAGCACCTTCTGTGACAGCCCAGACTGGAAAAATAACATAAATAATGTATTGTCACCACCATCTATGGTAATAAAACTCATAGTGTAGTCAAACAGTAAAACAACAATGAAAATGAGCAGGCTACTGTTACATGAAACAACATAATCCATAAATGGAATGCTGAGCTGAAAGAAGAAACACAAAACATATGTAATGAAGGCGTTTATATAGGAATAAATGCAGGCAAAGTTACCTGCAGGTACGGGACTCAAGAAAATAGTGACTGAGGGATAGGAGGAGATAATCACTTGGAGGGAGCTTAAGCAAGTGCTGGTCTGGTTTCCTTCTGTTGCTGTAATAGACACTGATCAATGTAATTTGGAAGAGGAAAGGATTTATTTTACTTACAGGTTACAATCTATCACTGAAGGATGCCCAGGCAGGAACTCAAAGTAGGGACCTGAAGGCAGGAACAGAAGCAGAGACCTTGGCACACTATCTCCGGTCCCACCAAAGGCGCATCAAGGGCATACACAGGAGAGCCTCTGAAGATAGGCATTCAAACCAGCACAGGAGATTCACTCCGGTAAAATCCAGAGTTCTCTTCTTAGGACTTACACACTCTTTTGTCCTAATGTTCTACTTCAGTTCAATTGAAACAAACAAAACAACATTCGTAAAAAAATATAGCCATTCTTATGCTGAGATGTGGGTGGGTCAGTCGGTAGAAGGCTCGCCTACTTGCAGGAAGTCCTGGGTTTGATTCCCAGCACAGGATACAATGCCTGTAATCTCAGCACTCAGGAGGAGGGAGCAGGAGGATCGGAAACACAAGGTCATCCTTGGCTGCGTAGCCTGTTCTAGGGCAGGCCAGGCTGTAGGAGAACCTACCTCTAATTAGCTAACCAATTAAAACCATTCTTGCTTGGGTTGGTATCGGTCTTTACTCTTCAGAACCATTCCATTGCCCCCAGAGGTAAGAACTCGGTTGTGGCTGTTTCCTTGAGGGCCAGTTTATTGGAGTATAAATATTAAACAGCTAATACTTCAAATCATGGCACACAGAGACTAGCTGGGAAAGCCACACCCATTTTCTTTCTGGTGTCGGCTCTTTTAAACATATTTTTGCTTGATTTCATTGTTAATCCATTTCTTCAAGTTATTAAAATCATCCCATTCTGGTTGTGTTAATTTTCACCTTAAGCTTCAAACTGAATTTTAGGTTACTTTTTTCTCTGGATATCACCAGTGGCTCGGTGTGGTCCTTACCTTTCTCCACAGCTGGGCATGCGCACTGTCACCCCCTCCTTGCCTGGCTTTCTCCACAGCTGGGCATGCGCGTTGTCACTCTCCTTTCCTTTCTCCACTGCTGGGCATGCGCCGTCACCCCCTCCTTGCCCTGTCGAGTAATTACTCTTCTCATCACTGGGACCCAATATTTTACAGAACAACTGAAGCGGGGAAGGCTTGCTTCCTCCACAGTCTCTTTCTGGGGGACAGTCTTGTCACACCAGGCAGGGCACGACCGTGGCCACGAGGGCTTGAGGCATTAGGTTCTTACTTCTTGACGGGTCAGAAAAGCGCAAGCACAGTGGCCTCCCTCTAGACCCGAGAGATGGCCCAGCAGCTACGAGCACAGGCTGCACCACCACTGGACCTGGGGTTGGGTCCCAGCATCCACATGGTATTCACAACCAACCTCATCTTCAGTTCCTCCTGTGCCCTCTGGGGGAACAGTGTGCTTACATTCAGGCAAAGCATCCATCCTCATAAAATAAAAATAAATCTTTTTTTAAAATAAAAGATTCCGTGAAAATATGACCTTTAAGGCCCAATGCCAGCAACTCACTTGTGCTAGCCAGGTCACAGCTCCAAAGCTCCCACAGTCCCCAAAGCAGCCCCACCAGCTGAGGACCACGTGTTCAGATACATGTGCCCACAGGGGACAGTTCCCGTTCAAGCTGTAACTTCCTGGAAGCTCTGAGCCCTCTGTTGGTCTGGGAGTGTTGGGAGGTCAGAGTCCCCACTGAAACAGAGCAGGGAAGATTGGTCGTCTCTAGACATTATGAGCAAGTCTCTTGAGGGCCCTCTCTAGACTCCGAGGAGAGAACGTGACCTTACCTCCCTTCTTAGTGTGAGAACGGGCTGAAGGGAGGGAGTAGAATATCCTTTTGAGTGTACATCAGAATGACTAACTTCCTCTTTCCCACACTTAAACCCCAGGGGACAAGGGTGGGGGGTGGATGCGGGGGTGTCTGTGGCAGGGTTGTTTACCCATGTTGGCATTTCTAGGTAGAATGTAGGGACTGTGGGTGGCATGCGTACCTCTGTCTGGACCTTAGAGAGCCTAAGGGCAGCCCTGCTGATGCCCTATTACCCGGTCTCCAGACACCTTTATAGCATGAGTCGAAAACCGGGAAAGGACAACGAACTATAAAGGTGAATTCATCTTTATAGCATGAGTGGAAAACCGGGAAAGGACAATTCCCTACTAATCGACAATATAATGCAATGGGAACGGGGATCGCAACAATCTCGGCTTTGCAAAGCAAGTATCTTAAACATCAAGAGAGCTGGGTTATGCACGCTTACCTGAGCTCCACACGTGTGTAGACCTCTCATTGTAATATAACTTACCCACTGACAACATTTCTACTCTTACAACCTGGATGTGATTGATGATCAAAATGAACAAGTTTAAGCCCTGCAAAGTATGCAAATGAAGGCAGACTAAGACGTTAAAGCAAATAGACCGGGAACCGCGATGAGAAACAAGCCCCAGGGGGCAGGGATTAATATATCAATATTTAGTGGGAAAGCCGTATTTTATTATAGTCAGTAGCAGCAAAGATGGATTTTCTCCCAGCAAGGGAATATGATTCATATCCCACACAGTGCAGTGGATAAGGAATAGAGCTAGAGTATCGCTATGAATGATGGGACTTCGTCACTAACACAACCGTTTGTTTCTCACAGACTCAGTTTTACTTGACAGATCTGAGAGTTCCTTAAATGGTTTTGTTTTTCTGATCTTTTCCCCTTGTCTTGATATTTCCAGTCTCTCACAGTGTGACACACGCAGAGACTGTTTGACACGGCAGACGAACTGTGAGGTGGGCTGACAGGAAGAAGTGCCACAGAACCAAACAATATATATAAACAGTATTTTACAGGCAAATTTTTTTTCTAATAAAAATACTCAGTGGTGACGACTTCAAAGGCAAAATATTAGTAGACCTTGAAATATCCCTCAAAATAGCCTAAATTTCCTTTAAGAGATCTTGCTTCCTCTGTAATTCATAGAGGACTCTTTTTATAAACCTTTGAAATGTTCTGTGAACAGTTGTATGAGAGATTCAAAAGGCTTTGCTTATCCATTAACAACGGATGATTATAAGATTAGATTTCATGAAATTTAGAGCAAGATTTTTAATGCGGTTATTCACATAAAATCACATCTGAAGTTATTGTGCCCAAGCATGTAATTGTGGCGGGATTTTTGTACCCCGTGTGAAAGTGCATTACCATGACTGGTGTAATAGAAAGTTCAATGGTCAAAAGCTAGACAAGAGCTATAGGCAGGACTTCCAGGCACAGAGAGGAAGTCGGAAGAGAAATCTAGGCACTCAAGGGAGACATCAGAAGTCAGGGAGAGGAAACAGGAGGTGCGTAGAAAAGAGGTAATGCCACGTGCTAGAACACAGATTAATATAAATGGGTTAATTTAAGTTATAAGAGCTAGTGAGGAACGAGCCTAAGCTATGGGTCATGTGTTCATAATTAATGAGAAGTCTCCGTGTCATTATTTGGGAGCTGGCTGGCAGGACATAAAAAGACTCATTACATATAATTCTCCTTTTAAACGTACCTATATTCTTGGAAATGTCTTCACAGTTCATTTTAAAGCAAAGCACTGAATGATATGGTCACTCGGGTGACATAATCACCTAAGATATTACTGCTCAACTGTTTATTAGAATCACATTGAAAGAACTCACATCTTTCTTATGACAAGGAGTAATTTAAACAATCACTTATAAAATCAGTTTTGTGTCACATACAATAACATCAAACAACACTGCCTCTTGTAAAAGAGAAACAAATTATCATATCAGACTGACATTTTTATCAAAATAAGTAAGTAAACCACACATGTAATTAAACCTCAATGAAATGCATTAAGCAAGCATTTCTCGGAACAACATTGGTATAAGAACTTTTTAACAGGGCTGGAGGGGTGGCTCAGTGGCAAAGAGCACTAATTGTTCCTCCAGAGGACCCGGGTTCAATTCCTAGCACTACATGTTGCCGTACAACCAGCTGTTTCTCCAGTCCCGGGGGATATTCTGGCCTCTCAAAGTACCAGACAGGCATACATGTGATGAACAGACATATAAGTAGTGACAAAACACCCATACACATAAAATAATAAGTAAATTAATTTTTAAAGAACTGTTTAACTTTACAGACCTCTGTAAGACTTTATTCTTCTTATTACTCCATTACTTGAATTACTCCATGGTTTTAAGAATAGACTTCACACTTCTTTCTGGATTTTAAGTAAGCAGTTGGCTTACATTACGGGAAACCCAAGTTTCACAAATCTCTTGATTCCCTGGAAGTGAAAGTCTTCTTGTTTGCTCAGTTCACACGGGAATGGCTACCTATAAGACACTGTGAGCATCAGCAAAACAATACTCTCATGGTTCTGAGCCCTTTGGAGCACTTGTGAAATCAGCTGTGCAGGACTAGTTCAGCCTATCCTGCTGTCCCCTCACATCCCGCTCCCTGCTCCAACTTTGCTTCTTTCTCTTCATTGTTGAGTAGTCTTTCTAGGCTATGAAATGTACATACATCCTAGGAAATTTGAGTAATAAAAATAGAAGGGGAAAACACCCATGATTCCTTTAATATATTCCTCCAGTGTTATGATTAAATAATTATAAGCTGAACAAAATATTTCACATCTGCTTTTTCAATGTGAGAGAAAAACATATTGTTTTAAAAAAAACTATTCAGACTTTACATAAATTTGGTTAATATATATGGAATGCTTAGTGGTTAATTGCATCCTAGGTCTTTACTAGGAAAGCAATAGACAGGGTGCCTAGCTAGTATGGTTTGGTTCAGAAAAGTAAACACTGGCATTGTCTGACTCTGCATTAGGTGTTCATTTTTTCATGAACAGGGGTGTAGCTAATAACCACCAAGCATATACAACATATTCCATGTCAACAACCTTTGTATTCACCATGGCAGTAAGATATCATCCCTATGTCTTTGTAAAAATAAGGTCTGAGGTTCATCACTGTTGGGTGACTCTGAGAGTTTAGTGGACTCGAACCTTGTCTTCTTGGTTTCTGGAGGAGAACCAAGTTCTACCAAGGAACTTCTACAATTCACAAACACCTTCAGTAATGTAGCAGGATACAAGATTAACTTGAAAAACAACAGTAGTCCTCCTTTACAAATGTGATAAATGGGCTGAGAAAGAAATCAGAGAAACATCACCCTTTACAATAGCCACAAATAATGTAAAATATCTTGGAGTAACTCTAACCAAACAAATGAACTTTAAATCTTTGCAGAAAGAAATTGAAGAAGACACCAGAAAATGGAAAGATATCCTATGCTCTTGGGTAGGCAGAGTTAACATAGTAAAAATGGCAATCTTACCCAAAGCAATCTACAGATTCAATGCAATGCCCATCAAAATCCCAGAAAAATTCTTCACAGACCTCAAAAGAACAGTATTTATATGGAAGAACAAAAAACCCAGGATAGCCAAAACAATTCTGTATAATAAAGGAACTTCTGGAGCTGTAACATCCCTGACTTCAAACTCCACTACAAAGCTACAGTACTGAAAACAGCCTGGTATTGGCATAAAAACAGACAGGAGGACCAATGGAACCAAATTGAAGACATAGCTATTAATCCACACACCTATGAACACTTATTTTTGACAAAGAATTAAGGTTATTTCTACATGTTGCCAATTGCTTATTTCTCTGCAGTTGTCCAAATTACAATTCCATCAGTAGTACATCCTGCCTTAAGTTTTATTGTCCCCTCTGTAAGAATCTTGGTTCACTTAGATAAAAAGTGGTTCTTGGTTGTTCATGTTTATTTTTGATGCGACTGACTTCCCCTAGTTTTAACTCATGGATTATTGATTCTACATTATGACCTTTACACACAAGCTGGCAAAGAAGACTTTGAACTAGGGATGGGAAAATGTGGGAAACATGACCAGGCCTTTACTTCCCTTTCTTCATTCGGTAGTTAGCCATCTCTGATTCTTACCAAACACCATAAGATGAAAGACTTCAAAGACCGGTAGGGAAGAAAGACAGAGACACAAACACACAATTGTAGGACAGATGCCCCAGTGCTATGACCAAAGCAGGCGGGACATTTTGTCAAACACAGAGGTGAGCAGCCTTGGGGAGGTGCTGGAAGCCTTTTTGAAGATTCTGGGAACTGAGCTCCTTCTTGAACTGAGGCAAAATTTAGTCAGCTTCTCCCAGTCAACCCTGGCAAGAATTTATCTGTGGACTTTGACCTGTGAATTTATCTGTAGCTTTGTGTCTCCCTGGCCTCTGTGTGTTTCACTGGGCTAAGTGTCCTGATAAGGATAAACATTTCTTGAACTACTTTTAAAACCTAACTACAAAGCCATTTCCTTCCATTTCTTTCCCTTGGCAATCTTTATGTGAATTACCCTCTTGATTGTGTGGACTAAAGCTCCTAGAAAAGCCACCCCTTTGTGAAAGATTCTGCAGACTGATAGATTGGAACGTCTATGATTGTTACAGATCAAAAGCCAAAATTACCTTGGGCTGTCCTTAGCCCCCTTGATGTCCGTTTACTGCTCACGTTTGTATATTATCTAACGTTCTTTTAACTACCAAGTCAAACCTTTAGAATCTGTTAGTTTAGCTGATTGTAGGCTTGCACCAAGCAGAAAGGTAAATGTGTCTTCATACAGCATGAGATCTATGGCAGAGGTATCCCTGTTTTGCTGTGACCTGCCTGCCTGATGTCCCCACTAATGTATTTAGGAGATCATTGATTTGTGGCTGTCTTGCATTCTCTGATAATATAAATTCATATTGTGACTTGGATGATGGACAACAGGACAACCTAAATCCATGTCTCCAGGCTATGGGCACTGATATTTAGCTCAGAATAAATTCCTTTGCACTCCCTTTGGAATGAGAACATGTTTTATAATGACAATTGTACAGAATTAGACTGCTTGCCATGCTTTTAATTTTTAGAATTAGAATTGGGTTTATCTATTTTCTATATGTTTGGCAAGAATACCACATGTGTTCTTGGTGCCCTTGGAGGCCAAAAAGAAGTACTGTTCATCCCATGTGTGAGCATAAGCCACTACTACAGTTTAAAGACCGATCTGAAACAAGCTTTAATTAAACACTGTCAGGTGGTTGGGCTCCAGCCTGGTTTCCAGTCACAGTTTTCAGTGGTTTTAATTATTTTCCACCAGGTCCAATCAGAGGCAATCATACATCCCGACATACACTCAGCCTACATCCAATCAGGAGCAAGCGTATATCCTGACAGTATTTCCTGCCCATGGTGGACATGCGATCAGAGCACCTCTGGTGCAGATGGGTCAGACTTGTGGACAATGAAAAATAGCCTCCAGCGTTTCTGTTTCATGGATCTCTAAGGCATAAAACTTAAAATGTAGCTTTGACTCTCACAGCACATGGACTTAACAGGTGGTTGGGAACCACCGTGAGGGTGGTTCATCAAAACCTGGGTCCTCTGCAAGAGCAACAAGTGCTGGTAACTGCTAAGACAACTCCAGTCCCACCGCACTTTACCAGAAAGATTGAGAGGGAAGAACGGAATCTAAGCATCGGTAAGGCACATGGAGTGACGGGGATGTTCATATATAGCAGGAAGTTAGACCATCCGGGAAAGTGTTGGCAGAATCTAATAAAACTGGTCTGACATACGGTTTGACTCAATCTCCACTCCCCGGTGCACACTCAGCATAAACATGCGAGGATGTTCACCATCAGGCATCTTCACCAAGAGCGGCACCAAGCATACCCAAGAACGGTACCAGCCATGCCTGCTCCTAACTACAAAATGCACGGGTGCTTAGCAGCAGTTTGGTGATGATAAGCTTGTTGGTATGATAATAAATAGGAAAAAATCATAAAAATGTAGTGGCAAAGGGTCAGATTTCCTTTTAAACTTTTTTGGTGCAATTGGTCTACTATAAACTATTAAACAGGCCAAGTGTTCCTTTACCCACTGTAAGCAACTGGGAAGGGTTAGCTCCCGTGGGTATTAATAAGGTTGACTGACCTGGGTCCTAATACATCTGGATTGGGCTTTTCTCTATATGTCTATTACACTTAATGGTTTGGTTTGGTTTGGTTTTTGAGATTTTGCGATGTAGCCCAGGCTGACCTGAAATTTGAGATCCTCTTGAGTGCTGAAAACGATATAATATAAGAGAAAGCAGGAAGAGGCTGGGGGTTTTGTTTTGTTTGTTTGTTGGCTTGTTTGTTTTGTTGTTGTTGTTGTTTAAGTTTTAAAATAACCCACGATCCAGAAACAACTGCTCTCAATACTCGGAGTTATTCTCTTCCCTTCGGAAGCAGGCACACTTGGTCTACCCTATCCTTACCGCTGGTTTTTTATACCCAGAGGAAAAAAATCTACTGGGTCAAGGGCATTCTTTAAGATCTGTGCTCATCTTTATTTCCCTCTAGGAATGGCGCGCCAATTTACAAAGTGCCCTGGTGTGAGGGCTCAACCCAGGCCCGAATGACATAGTACTTGTGTTTGTCTTAAGACGGCCCGGCTGAAAAAGCAGCCCCTGCTGCAGCCCTGCAGCCTCTGCTCGCCCCTCCAAAGGGAAGCCTCTGGAAGACCGCGCAGGGCAGCCCAGGCACCAAGTCCCCAGCTCGGGCACAGCACGGTTGCCCGGGGAACCGCACACGCCGCCGCGTCGGCCGTTTAGCGGGCGTGTGAGCGGCGAGGCCGTGCAGACCCGGCATGGAGCTGCCAGACCCCGTACGTCAGCGCCTGGGCAACTTCAGCCTCACGGTGTTCGGCGACTCCAGCCGCACCGGGCCAGAGTCCAGCGAGGCCGCGGGTGAGTGGCGAGAGCGCAGCCCCGTTCGCGGGCGGCCGCACGGTCCGTGCCCGGGTGAAAAATGGCGGCTCCGGCTTCGGCCATGGCGCGGTCCCTGTGCGCGAGCCCGCGGCCCTGCGACCGACCCGGGCGCCCGCAAGCCTCGGCTGCCGCGGCTGCTGCACCGGGAGGCCCTGTGGCCCGGAGGATTGGGATGCAGAGCCTTCCAGGCCAGGGCGAGGTGGAGCAGCCGCGCCCTCCCGGTCCCGCTCCCACCCTGCACTGAAGCTTTGCTGGGCCCGAGCCCCGCCTGGCAGCGTAGGCCGGGTCCTCCCCGGCCAGCCTTGCAGCTCCAGCGGGCGGAGGAAAGGGAATGGGCCTTTTTAAACCACCATCCCTCTACTGGACGCTGCCAAACGAACACGGCCTTCCCCTGCGCGTTCCTTCCCTCCCCCTCGTTCTAATAACGAAATATCGCTGAGTTGACTCCAGTCTCAGCCTCCTAAATCCTAACGACAGCATATATGGTTTTCACGAAGGAATCAAGGAAGTAGAAATCCCTTCTCCTACTTGGTTTTGACAATTTTTGTGAAAAGGGGGACATTGAAAAGCAAATCCATCGGTACATTTTGTCACCTTGGTCATTTGCCTAATTTAGACTATGTGGAGAAAAACCTGGAAAAAATAGATTTTCATGCTTCTGATTCTAAGAGTGAACCTTAACTGTGCCGTGCAATCTTAAAGTGAAGGTCTCGGGTCCGAGGGCAGCTACTGAAAACGATGGCGTGGTGTTCGTTCTGTAGGTCTGAAGGCGGCAGGGCCTCCGCCTCAGACAGCAGAAACTGTAGGGATGCCAGTACAACTACCTACAGACACTGACGCTGGAGATGCCTATGGTTTTCATGGGTCACAGAATAATTTTTCCCAACCACCCAAACGTGAGAAAAGCCAAGACAGGAAATTAATTGGTCAGTAAAATTTCCCTGCCAATTATATAATGCTTTAATTTTGTCTCATAACAGAACTCAGCTTGAACTTTTGTAAAATTTAATGAATTCATGTCTTGCACCTCATTTATATTTTGGCCTGATTTTTCAATTGCATAAGCTTGATGTGTTGAAGTGTGAACCTGACACTACAAAAAATAATAAAACAGCCGGGCGGTGATGGCGCACGCCTTTAATTCCAGCACTCAGGAGGCAGAGGCAGGCGGATCTCTGGGAGTTCGAGGCCAGCCTGGTCTACAAGAGCTAGTTCCGGGATGGGCACCAAAGCTACAGAGAAACCCTGTCTCGAAAAACCAAAAATAAATAAATAAGTAAAATAAAAAAAAATAAAAATAAACACCCTGGCATGCTAGGCCGTCACTCTACCCAAGCTAGATCCGATAGCTTTTTAAACAAACAACAGCGATGGTATTTATTTTGTTACAAGGCAATCAGAAGTTCCTGGGCAGTCCGGAAACATGCTATGTAGTCCAGACTGGTTTTGAACGTGAAATTTTCCTGCATCCATCTCTGCAAACTTTTTTTCTTTTTCTTTCTTTCTTTCTTTCTTTTTTTTTGGATTTTTTGAGACAAATTTTTGACTAGTTTCTGCTCTAAAGGTTCTGAAACCGGCAGCTTAAACAATGTATCCATATTTTCCTGTCTTCTTAATGAGTTAAACAGACTACAAGAAATTTTTATCACACCTCACCTCCACCTCACCTCACCTCCACCTCACCTCCATATCACATCACCTCCACCTCACCTCCATATCACATCACCTCCAGATCACCTCACCTCCACATCACCTCCACCTCACCTCCATATCACCTCACCTCCACCTCACCTCCAAATCACCTCACCTCCACCTCACCTCCATATCACATCACCTCCAGATCACCTCACCTCCACCTCACCTCCATATCACATCACCTCCAGATCACCTCACCTCCACATCACCTCCACCTCACCTCCATATCACCTCACCTACATCACCTCCAAATCACCTCACCTCCACCTCACCTCCATATCACATCACCTCCAGATCACCTCACCTCCACATCACCTCCACATCACCTCACCTACATCACCTCACCTCCACATCACCTCCACATCACCTCACCTCCAGATCACCTCACCTCCACCTCACCTCCATATCACATCACCTTCAGATCACCTCACCTCCACATCACCTCCACATCACCTCACCTCCAGATCACCTCACCTACATCACCTCACCTCCACATCTCCTCACCTCCACATCTCCTCACCTCCACATCTCCTCACCTCCACATCACCTCACCTCCACATCTCCTCACCTCCACATCTCCTCACCTCCACATCTCCTCACCTCCACATCACCTCACCTCCACATCTCCTCACCTCCACATCTCCTCACCTCCACATCACCTCACCTCCACATCTCCTCACCTCCACATCTCCTCACCTCCACATCACCTCACCTCCACATCTCCTCACCTCCACATCTCCTCACCTCCACATCTCCTCACCTCCACATCTCCTCACCTCCACATCTCCTCACCTCCACATCACCTCACCTCCACATCTCCTCACCTCCACATCTCCTCACCTCCACATCTCCTCACCTCCACATCTCCTCACCTCCACATCTCCTCACCTCCACATCTCCTCACCTCCACATCTCCTCACCTCCACATCTCCTCACCTCCACATCTCCTCACCTCCACATCTCCTCACCTCCACATCTCCTCACCTCCACATCTCCTCACCTCACCTCTACATCACCTCCACATCTCCTCACCTCCACATCACCTCACCTCCACATCACCTCCACATCACCTCCACATCACCTCCACATCACCTCCACATCACCTCCACATCACCTCACCTCTACATCACCTCCACATCACCTCACCTCCACATCACCTCATTTCCACATCTCCTCACCTCCACATCACCTCACCTCCACATCACCTCACCTCCACATCACCTCACCTCCACATCACCTCCACATCACCTCCACATCACCTCCACATCACCTCCACATCACCTCACCTCTACATCACCTCCACATCACCTCACCTCCACATCACCTCATTTCCACATCTCCTCACCTCCACATCACCTCACCTCCACATCACCTCACCTCCACATCACCTCCACATCACCTCCACATCACCTCCACATCACCTCCACATCACCTCACCTCCACATCACCTCCACATCACCTCACCTCTACATCACCTCCACATCTCCTCACCTCCACATCACCTCATTTCCACATCACCTCACCTCCACATCACCTCATTTCCACATCACCTCCACATCACCTCATTTCCACATCACCTCCACATCACCTCACCTCCACATCACCTCACCTCTACATCACCTCCACATCACCTCACCTCTACATCACCTCCACATCACCTCATTTCCACATCACCTCCACATCACCTCACCTCCACATCACCTCATTTCCACATCACCTCCACATCACCTCACCTACATCACCTTCATATCACCTCACCTCCACATCAATCAGGCATGCTCTTAAAACGTAAAGGAAACCTGATGTGCATAGACTATTTGTCTACCTATGTACAGCTGTGTTGCATTTGTTTCTGCTGCTTTTGTTTAAGTATGTAAAGATTGCATTTGTTTACCTTGCGTGCCTAAGGCACCTCATTGGGCTAATAAAAAGCTGAATGGCCAATAGTTAGGCAGTAAAGGGATAGGTGGGGCTGGTGGGCAGAGAGAATAAATAGGAGGAGTCTGGGCTTAAGAGAGAAGGAGGAGAGAAAGGGAGAAAAAAGGGAGACACCAGGAGCCAGCCAGGCAACCACCAGCCAGGCAGTCACACAGGAAGCATACAGAAAGTAGGACATACAGAATGAAAGAAAGAAAAAAAAAAGCAAAACAAAGATGACGAGAACCAGGTTAAAATAAATTACAAGAGCCAGTGGGACAAGCCTAAACTCAGGCCGAGCATTCATAACTAATAATCAGTTTCTGTGCCATAATTTGGGGGCTAGCAATCCAAGAAAGTCTGCTACAGAAACTTTTGCTTCTAGAGGCCATGCTTGTCTCAAGCACTAGATTTCAATTTTAAAAATTATGCAGATAAAAAGAAAAATATTACAAAGTAGTTTATGTTAGTAGCTTTCTAAATTCTTACTTTAAAAACCCAATTTAAAATAAGAATATAGTTAAATTTATAATGTATTTTTTTAGGGCTCAGTTTTTAAAATAAAAATCTTGTTGAGGGACCTTTTTCCTTATAAAAAAGCAAAAGATTTGGGGTAATCAGATTGATAAATGGAATTTGTGTGTCACAAATGGCCTTTTATGTATGACAGCATTTGAAGATTTGTTCTTTCTGCTCATGCATGCTCGGTATTCACAGTGTATAAAGCAAGATTCTGAATAGGGCATTGCAGTCTGTGCTTACACTGAGACTGTGTGTATACAAATAAGAAAAGGAGATGGTCCTATTGAGCGCCCATTGAGTGTGACAGGCACGCTAGTGAGGGTGAAATAACCTCACAAGCAGCCTTTGAGTGGTGACTGAGTGGGTGCTCAGAAAGTTGGGATAATGCACCCCATCTCTGGCTCCTGTCTTAGTTAGGGTTTCTATTGCTATGAAGAGACACCAGGACCACAGCAACTCTTACAAGGAAAACATGTAGTTGGGGCTCAGTTCAGAGGCTTGGTCCATTATTGTCATGTCAGAAAGCATGGCGACACACAGGCAGACATGGTGCTCGAGAGGTAGCTGATAGTTCTGCAGGCAGCAGGAAGAGAGAGACACTGGGCCTGGTTTGAGCATTTGGAAACACAAAGTCCACCCCAGTGATACTTCCTCCAACAAGGCCACGCCTCCTAAGAGTGCCACCCCCATGTGCCTATGGAGGCCATTTTCATTTTAACCACCACAGCTTCTAAAGCCCATGGTTTCTTCAGTGTAGCACACACACCTTAGATGAGAATATGATTTTTTGCCTACACTTCTTTATTTTTTACTTTGTGAGTATGAATGTATCCTTGAAGGTATGTGTACTACATGCATGCAGTGCCCACAGAGGCCAGAAGAGGGCGGCAGATCTCCTGGAACTGGAGTTACAGATGGTTGTGAGCCCCTGTGGAGGTGCTGGGAACTGAACCCAGTCTTCTGCAAGAGCAGCAAGTGCTCTTGACCACTGAACCATCTCCCCAGCCCTCATACATAGTTCAGAGTGGTAGATACCTAGAGGGAAGGATTCTGCTGGACTGTGGGAATGTAATCAAGGAAATATTTGTCAGGGAAATGGCACCAGATTAGCATTAAGGCATGTACAGGATTAGGATTTGCCAAAAGGGGGAGGTTTTTATAATTTGAGATTAATTATTATATAAGAGCTAACCTATAAGTGATCCATTTTTATTCATTCATTTTATAGCTCTTTATAGAGACCCTACAAAGGAGGCGATAGAATTTCATATTTGCATTGCTTTTTTTGGATTTTATTTATTTTCAGAAACAGGTCAGATATGCAGTTCTGGGGCTGGCCTGAAACTTGCTGTTTTCCTGTCTCTGAGGGTTAGGGTGACAAGAATACCCTGACATACCAGCTGGTAGTCCCTTGTTCTTTCTTCTCCTCTTCTTACTGTATAACCCAGGCTGGCCTCAAACTCACAGTGATTCTGCCTCCCAAGTGTTGTGATTAAAGGTCTGTGCCACCATATTCAGCTTGGTAGTTCATATTTAATCCACAGCCCTGGTCTGCAAACTGCCAGCAGAGGCAAACACTTGAAGGACATGAAACACATCCCCAAGCAACTAATGTCTGAAGTAAAAGGCAAGCAGATGACTATACTGCTAGTGATTATAAATAGGCCTAGAGTGTGGAGTTTTATTGAACTGATATTAATGTTCAGGAATATGAGGCTTTAACATTTGTTCCCTTTCTACCTGTGGCGCAGACAATGAGATGGTCTCCAGCCTGCCGTTGCAGATGTCTCTGTATTTCAACTCGTACTTTTTCCCACTGTGGTGGGTGAGCTGCATTGTGATGCTTCACATGAAGGTGAGCCCCCCTCACCCCGCTGCTCGGCCCTGGCTCCTCATGTCCCCAGCGAAGGTTCTCAAGCCCCCCTCACCCCGCTGCTCGGCCCTGGCTCCTCAGGTCCCCTGCGAAGGTTCTCAAGCCCCCCTCACCCCGCTGCTCGGCCCTGGCTCCTCAGGTCCCCTGCGAAGGTTCTCAAGCCCTCCTCACCCTGTGCATGTTACTTGACGAAAGACTTTGCGAGCATGTCCTGCTGTTTCTTTTTAGTATTCAGTCTTGCCTGACTACTACAAGTTCATTGTGATCACTGTCATCGTCCTCGTGACCTTGATGGAAGCTATCCGGCTGTACCTGGGCTGCATGGGGAACCTGCAGGAGAAGGTGAGCTCTCCCCTCCTTCAGGGCTGTGCTAGAGACAGTTAAGGTTTCAGGCAACTAAAGCAATGGCCAGGGTGGAGGTGACACCGGCCTGGAGCTAAGGACCAGCTCCAGCTTGAAGATTTCCATCACTGCTCAGTCTTTTGAGCTCTGGTGTCCTCATCTACTCGGTGAGGAAAGCGATACTGACAAGGTCACTGAGGTGAAGCACAGTGACCCCTACGAAGTCTCTAAACACAATAGACTTCTAACGATTGCTAATGTTCTCACTTCTCTCAGTCTTGAAAATATTCCATCACTGGTGGAGAAGGGGAGTCAGCAGGAGGAGGAGAGACACAAGGGGGTAAAGGGGGGATATGATCAAAGTACATTATGGATATGTATGTAGTAAAAATGGTCTGTTAAATGTCTGTTTGGAACCTTTAGAAAAGTTATAAATCCATGTCCACTGCCAGGCCCCTGTTCTCTGAATCACCACCCTGCCTAAAGGCTTTAAATAATTCTGTGGTTTGCTCAACCCTTCAAAATGGGCCCCACCCAGCATATCTTATTGTTTTTTCTGCCATTTGACTGATGGGTTGATTCCTAGTCATGCTGGAGCTTCGTGGGCGGGATGCTCCCCTGTGCACACCCTTGAAGTCTCCCTTCCCAACCCTTGGTCTCTGCAGTGGCTACTCTGTGCCTCTCAACGCTGCACTTCGTTATTAACCAAGTGGGGGCCGTTCCCATTAAACTGGCGTTCTCGTCTAGATCTCTAAGGACAAGAACTATGGCGTACTCCTGAATGACTCATGGAGCCCATCCTGCAGGTTCTTTGTAGTGCTGAGGACATGTCTGTGTGTCCAACAAAACTGGATTTACTAATCTTACAACTCCTGATGTGAATCTCTGCAGGTTCCCGAGTTGGCTGGCTTTTGGCTCTTGAGCCTCCTCCTGCAGCTGCCTTTAATCCTTTTCTTGCTCCTCAATGAGGGCCTGAGGAATCTGCCCTTGGAAAAAGCCATACACATCATCTTCACCATCTTCCTTACTTTCCAAGTCATCTCGGCATTTCTGACCCTGAAGAAAATGGTCAATCAGCTGGCAGCCCACTTCCACCTCCAGGACTTTGACCGGCTCTCTGCAAACAGTGCAGCCATGACAGGGAGAAGGCAGCCTTTTACAGAAGAGCTCTGATCCCACTGCAGAGCCACCCACGGAGACAGAGGGAGTGACGGAACACGTGAGGTCAGGCCTGAGAAAGGGCGCAGGCTTCTGGGCTCTATCCTCCAGCTCTGAAGTCCCATGGAGACAATGCTAAGACACACTGTGGTCCATGAAAGCCGAGGGGCTGTCCAGCGGACACTACATTTCTTGTTTCTGATGTTGACTTTCCAGGTGTTCTCTGTTGATAGTTGTAATCTGCCACATTTCTGTAATGTTCCTAGCTAGAATCTGTAACTAGAAATGCGTGGAATTTCAGGAAAAAACCCAGTTTTGGCCAGTGGAATCTCACTGTGTGTGTCAACACACTCCAGGCGTGCCCCACACCCAGGAGTAGCTGGCCAACACCAAACAAACTCAGCAGTGTTTCTGTGGACTGTTTGTTTCATTTTGCTTTGTTTTGGCATATTTTTTTTTGTCTTATTGTTAGGGGTAGAAAGCTGGAGAGGAGTTAGGAAAGAGGAAAAAAACATGCAAAATATATGGTATGAAGAAAAAATTTAACAACAACGAAAGAAATGTGTAACATCTTTAAACTTTCAGTTGTCTGGTTGGCCGTCCTGGGTTTCCGGGAGCTTGTGGGAACGCTTGCTCGTCAGCACGCTCAGCACAGAGGGCGTGTTTAACAGGGATGGATTTGCCTGTGCTTGATTCCGATTCTCTTCTCGGTTGCTGTCCTGAGGTGAGAGAGGCAGCCATATTATGGTATTTAAGGAATATTTTGTCACAAAACCATGTTCAGTATTTGTGATGGAGGCACATAACTGTTTTTTACAATAAATCATAAGCTATTTACATTAAAATACCAGCAATATATACTTATTTTGTGCAGTTCTTTTGAAGTCTGAAATTGGTGGAATTTTTTTAAACTCTTTGCATTTTGGGGGTTTTTTCCAAGACAGGTTTCTCTGTGTAGTCCTGGTTGTACTGGAACTCACTCTGTAGACCAGGCTGGCCTCAAACTCAAAGTTCCACATGCTTCTGGCTCCTGAGTGCTGGGATTAAAGGTGTGCAGCACCACCACCTGTGTCTGTGTCTGTGTGTGTGTGCGTGTGTGTGTGTGTGTATGTGTGTGCGTATGTGTGTGCGTGTGTATGTGTGTGTGCGTGTATGTGTGTGCGTATGTTTGTGCATGTGTGTGTATGTGTGTGTGTGCGTGTGTCTGTGTGTGCGTGTGTGTATGTGTGCGTGTGTGTATGTGTGTGTACGTGTGTGCGTGTGTCTGTGTGTGTATGTGTGCGTGTGTGTGTGTATGTGTGTGCGTGTGTGTGTGTGTTAGTGTATGGGTATGTTTTGCCTGCATGTATGTGTGTATGTGTACCACGTGCATGCCTGGTGCCCATGGAGGCCAGAAGATGGTGTCAGATCCCCTGGGAGTAGAGTCACAAAAGGTTGTGAACTACCATGTAAGCATTGTGAATCAAAGTTGGGTTCTCTCAAAAAGTAGCCAGCGCTCTTCCCAGCTGAGCCCGTGAGTGTGTTTTCGTTGGAGCTGTAGCTTGAGGGAGCCTGGTATACAGCAGAGGGTGGGCACGTTGGCTTTGTGATCATCCGCATTCTCTAAGGAACTGCTACATAGCATTCGGCTCGTACCTGAAACCTGGTTCGAAAGCAGTGGTTCCCGAATTTTACACAGTGGGAGCTAAGATTGAGTTAGGAGAGCCAAATGGACTGCGCCCATGATCATGCCATGAGCATGTTCGCTTGTTGGTAAAGGAAACCCGTTTAAGGAAATTGGGTTAAAATGTTTTCCTGGGTAGGGATAGCCACACGTTGTTCTTCAGTGTCTATTTGGATTACCTTAAGGGACAGAGTGTTTTTTCTCAGGCTTTCATCTTTCCTATAAAGAAATACACCTCCATAAATAATATATTTTACTAGGGAATGGTTGTATACACTACATTAAAAAACTGTTCTTTTTTTTTTTTTCGCCTTGGGCTGGAACTCCCTATGTAGACCAGGTTGGCCTCAGAGAGAGCCACCCACCTCTGCCTCCTAAAATCTAGGATTAAAGGTGTGCACCACCACGCTGGCCTCCACTTTTCTGTTACTTCAATTCATGCCCATAGGAGTTCCTTGATTTTCTTACGTTACTTACTTTTTAAAAAATGTCTAAACTTGCCATTCCTGATTTTGCCTGACACACTTCCTCAAATATGAACATTTGTGGACAAGATGGGTTCTCAGTCTGCAGGGGTGTGCCCTGGGAGGTAAAACATTTGCACAACAACCCACAGTCAAAATTAGAGGTGTCACTTTATCAGGGGGTGCACTGAAGCCTCAAGTACCTCACAGGTGAGTCCTGGGCTCTCCACTTTGGTCCAAGCACTTAGCAACCTCATCAGCCGAATTAAGCATCCGCCCTGCTTCACACTGCAGGGAGGGATTAGCAGTGACTTTAGAAGAGTACACACCCACCTTGCCTGTACCAGGGAGGAGTAACAAGCAAAGCAGGCGTCTTATGATGTGGGGTGGGCACCACGGTTGGCAGGGGAGCAATATCTCAAGGGGCTGGATCTGGAAGGCTCTGCAGGATGAGATGACGCTTCACACTTGAAGGATGAGGTGAGAGTGTGCAGCATTAAGAAATACGGTAATAGGCTGGAGCGATGACTCAGCAGTTAAGAGCACTGGCAGCTCTTCCAGAGGACCTGGTTCAATTCCCAGCAACCACATGACAGCTCATACCTGCCGATAACTCCAGTTCCTGGGGATCTGACACCCTCACACAGACACACAGGCAGGCAAAGCACCAATGCACATCAAATAAAAATAAATTATAAATAAAAAAGAAAAAGGTTCATAATGACATTGTTTCATGACTTCAAGGAAGTGCCATTGGAATAGGCATTTAGAAAGTGTTTTTCCTAAAAATTCTGACTCATCACTTGGGCCACAAAGCTAACAACACAGAGATGTCATTGTCCTCAACCTGTAGTCACCTTGGATTCCAGAAAGAGCAAGACTCTCCAGGACAGACTCACCTCTCCTACCATGAGAGCAGTTACCCACAGGTGGGGCTGCTTCCCAAGCACAGGACTTGCAGCAAGCACACTGGTCCCCTGAGGATGACCGGTTAGTAGAGCAACAGGTCACGGAGCATCTTGCAGGACTGCAGCGGAGACAGTGATGGTCAGGATGAGACCTTGACTAGGCGTCCTTGGTTATGCACACTTCCTGCCCTCTATTTAAATCTAGTGTGTGTCAGTGCCCTAAAGATGGACTTGGAGTCACTGGACCCTTCTTCCCAGTGTGCCCACATTGAGTTCATCTTTTCACAGTCCTTGACTGGAACATGGGGACAGGCAGCTGAGCCTGGCCTGTTAGGACCACTGGAGTCCAGGCTTTTGTGCTAAAAACTCTCATACTTACTTTAGCAAACCAACCAGGAGAGAAGAGGCCTTTGAGTAGTAACCACTAGTAGCAAGTTGGAGAATGGGGGGAAAGGATGGGATGGTCCCACATGGAGGGAGGATGGGATGGATGGTCCCACATAAGTGAGAGGACAGGACGGTTGGTCCCACATAGGTGAGAGGACAGGACGGTTGGTCCCACATAGGAGGAAGATGGGATGGATGGTCCTACATAGGAAGAGGATAGCATAGATGGTCCCACATAGGAGGAGGACGGGATGGATGGTCCCACATAGGAGGAGGACGGGATGGATGGTCCCACATAAGGCAGAATATAAGATAGATGGTCCCACATAGGTGAGGGGACGGGATGGATGGTTCCACATAGTGGGAAGATGGGATGGATGGTCCCACATAGGAAGAGGATAGGATAGATGGTCCCACATAACTTCCAGAGACTCATGTTACATTTGATGAGGACCCAGATGATTCCACTAGTATTTGGTGGGACAGAAATGTTCAGACTCTTCAACCCTAGGTGAGTTCGCTCCAATCAGCTGCCTTGAGTCATGCCTTTTCCTTGTCAGCATTGAGGCTACTCTGAGCTGCTTGGGTTCTTTTTGAATTAATTCACATTTCTGAGAATATGTCCAGGTTCTTTATCTTTGGGGCTCTTTTGAGTCTTTTGAGCCATTTAGTTGACTGCTATTTCTCTGACAGATCTTGTCTTGGGGTTCTGTTTGAGCCAATCAGGGATCCTATTAAATTTTGTTTGGGCATCTGACATTTCTCCAATAGGTCTTGAATAGGGGTATTCTTTTGAGCAAATCTGAGTTCACCTGAGCTGTTAGGACATCCGCTGGTTGGCAAGATCTTGCAGAATATTATTTTAACTATGTAAAGATATATTACATTTGTTTATGCTGCAGAATATTAGTTTTACTGTGTAAAGGTATGCTACTTTTGTATAATTATTAAAAAGATGTGATGCATTTCTTTCACCTTGCCTGTCTAGGGCATCTGATTGGTCTAATAAAGAGCTGAATGGCCAGTAGCTAGGCAGAGAAATGATGGGCAGGGCTGGCAGCCAGAGAGAATAAATAGGAAGAGAAATCAAGGCTTGAAAGGAAGGAAGAACAAGAGGGAGAAGAGAGAATGAGGGACATACTCAGGGCAAGAAGCCAGTCAACCACCAGCCAGCAGACATAGGGAAGCAGTGAAAACAAGATATACAGAAGTAAAAAAGGTAATAATACCCAAGGCAAAAGGTAGATAAAGGGAAACTTTTAAGTTAGTTTAAGTTAGAAGAGCTATCCATAAGCTAGGCTGAGCATTCAAAACCATAATAAGTCTCTGGGTCATGATTCAGGAGCTGGTTGGTGGCCCAAAAGAAAAAGTCTGATACATTTTGGTGCCCATTGTGGGGCCCATATTCCTATGTGGGCTGAGGAAACTGAAAGAGAGAGAGAGAGAGAGAGAGAGAGAGAGAGAGAGAGAGAGAGAGAAGATACAGCTCCTTTAAAAAACTCTACCATACAGAAGAACACTTAGACGCTCTTTTTCATGCTAAGTAGAAATTAAAAACTAAGTAAAAATGCCTGCCACAGTACAGCACTGGCATCTCAGAGGTGGAGGGTTGAATGCAATTTCTGGTTAAATTCCTGGTTGAATGCAACCTCTGGACCTGGCATAAGAGCTTATGGCTTGCCTATCACAGACCTGAGAAGGGGGTGGAGGAGGACCCAGCGGTAGTTTAGCAGGTTTTTGTTCAGGCAGACACACACACACACACAAAAAAAAAAGATAGAGATATGCAGTAAAGCAGGCTCAGATGGAAAAAACAACCTCTAAACAGGATCCAGTGTGGTTAAAATGTTCCTAGGCTTAAGAAAGAAAAGAAAAATGGGTATAAACAATCATAGAAAAAATAGTTTAAAAAATAATAAAGTCTTTAAAGAAAAGTAAAGTAAAAAATGAAACACACAAAGATGAAAATGCACAGGGAGTCTGGACCCTGTATGGTATTGTGTTGTCTTTGAATTTTTTGAATGCTGAGAAGCAAAAGACAGAAGCTGGGAGATGTGGGATTGTAACAGGAACTGCTAAATTAAACCAGCTTAGATTTAGGGATGACTTAACTTTAAAATGGAAGTTTAAAAATGTATTGCATTGGGGAAGAGGTTATGCTTTTGTTTCCACAGGAAATAAAAAACTGTGGATTCCTTCAAGGTTGATAGAGATCAGTTTTGGTAAAAGAAGACCTCCTAAAATCCTGGATACAGACATAAAAAAAAAATAAATCTAGAAAAACTGTAGGACAGGTATGTTACCTGCTCAAACATTAAACAAAAAGTTACCTTTGGCTGGCTTGTGTGCAACACACAGTCCATACTTGTATTGGTGCAAACATGCATGTTACCTTTGAAAGTTTGTATGTTTTGAGCAAGGGGACCAGACACCAATGAAAACAGGTGGCCTCTGCGATTCAGCCTCTCAGAGTGCCTCTGTTGCTGTTTCCTCAGAGTTCTGCATCCAGGACATCTTCATGGCTGCTGGCTGAGATGGTCCAGCCTCCCTCACAGACTATTCTGTCCAGGACTACAGAAAGTCTTGCACTTTCCCGTTGCAGAGAATGAACAACACAAGTTATGGCTAGTTTTTCCAGGACTTGAACATTATCTCAATTTTCTCAGGTTCCCTAAAGATGCCTTTATTCTCAGACAACAGGAAGCTGTCTATAGAACACAACACCCACATTCCCAAGAGGAGGGGTAGGTGGGTTTTGGTCATTTGGTGGATTATAAATGTTTTTCATCATTTACTGTGGATATAGGAATATAGGATAAAAAGGCAACTATTAACTTCAAATATCTTACACTGGTATGTGCTTTGGTATATTTATACAAATAAGTTAACTTTGTTATACTGTATTGTATGTTTCTACTCTTGTTTAAGGCATTGTGCTTATGCAACACATTTAAAAACATAATGTACAAGCCGGGCGATGGTGGCGCACACCTTTAATCCCAGCACTCAGGAGGCAGAGGCAGGAGGATTTCTGTGAGTTCGAGACCAGCCTGGTCTACAGAGTTAGTTCCAGGACAGGTTCCAAAGCCACAGAGAAACCCTGTCTCGAAAAAAAATAATAATAATATACAATTAAATGCAGGTGAGTAGTTATAATAATCAAACTTCTAGTCATGTTAGGTATGTTTTCAAGGTTAAACAGATATATTTTAGATAGATAAATGATCTTCAAACACTTCAAAGACCTACAGAATATGGCATTTAAGATGTTTAATAACCTGAGGCTTTTCATGACAGTGAGACAAGTCTGCTCCTGGCAGCACCAATCTGCATCAGAAAAGAAACTCCATTTGAAGTTGGGTTTCATTGTGTCAAGGTTAGTCACTGGGCAAAGAAACTGCTCTTGCCTTGACTGCTGACAGTATGGTTCACAAACTGAACAAGCAGGACCCAAAGGAAAAAGACTGTCAAACTTTTCCAAAACAAGGCTGGACAATCCTTCAAAATTTCCGCTTCATAGAAGAGTCTGCCTAATATTCTAGGCCTGTAGGCTAAAAATTGCATGCCCCAACATTGTAGAAGAACTTTGGGTGACTGTCCAGGCAGCCAGATGCCTGTCATTTCTATAGATTTGGAAGTAGCTTCCACTGCACTTCCTGTTCCTGCATTACCTGAGGGTAATAGTATATCCTTCTGGGGTCTCTGATGGAGCTGAAGACTAGATAGTTATAGTTAATAGTTTTCCTTGGTAAATTATATAAGGTAAATAATATAAGGTAAATTAGGTACAGAGCTTTGGACTCATCAAATAAAATAGATAATAGAGTGATTTCTCCAAATTTGCCAAATGCAAAAAGAATGGATATTGTAAATGTAATCCTTACTTGATAACTGTTCCTATTGTATATAGTCTTGTTATTTTAAAGTTAAAATCCTTTCTTTTTAGGGGGAAATATTGTAGAATATTATTTTAACTATGTAAAGATGTATTATGTTTGTTTATGCTGAAGAATATTGATTTAACTGTATAAAGGTGTATCTTTTGGTTTACGCTGCATTTGTTTAATTATGAAAAGATGGGTTCCTTTTTTTTTTTTTACCTCTTTCACCTTGCCTGCCCAAGGCATCTCATTGGTCTACTAAGGAGATGAATGACCAATAACTAGGCAGAGAAAGGATAGGCGGGGCTAGCAGGCAAGAAGAATAAATAGGAGGAGAAATCTAGACTCAAGAAGAAGGAAGGGAGGTCTCTAACTCTTCCACTTCCTACAAGGACTGAGAATGTAGCTATGCACCACCATCCTGCCCTGACTAAAGCTTTATTTTTTTTTCAGATTTATTTGTTAGCTTTAGCTTTTGTGTATGAGTGTTTGGCCCCTGGTATGCAGGTGTCCCACATGCATGCAGGGGCCACTACATGAATACTAGGAACGAGACTCTGGCCCTGGAAGTGCAGTACACAGTACATGTTCAAAACCTGTGAGCCATCTCTCCAGGCCCCACTGCCGACCCGACGAGGTCTCTTACCCGCCTGGGACCCACAGAGGCCTCGGGTGGTTGGACCTGGCTGCTCCTCATGGGCCGCCGCTGGCCCTCGGGGAACGGCGCCGTTTTATCTAAACCATTACATACGCGAACCAAAGCAAACAGTGCTTCTTTCATTACAATCTTAATTAGATTAAGTAGAAACTCTTCTGATAGCATGCCACACAGTAAATATATCTATATACATATATATTGTCTGTCACTAAACGTCTTTAAGCGTTCCCAAGAAGCTGGTTAGTGTAAAGAGAGCCCCCGTGGGTAACATAATGAACTATAAGGCAGAAGCCGGACAACTCTCAGCAGCTGGAAATTAGGCCAGAGAGTCGTGAGTTTGGGGGCAAAACTGCAGGTGTGAGTCCAGCTGTAGAAGCAGGGTGTCAGGGCTAGATCTAGATGAAGGAACAGGAAGACGGATGCGCGGCAGGTCCGGACATACAGGCGTTCAGCAGTTGATGATTGAACCGCAGCAGCAGCAGGAAATGAGTTGAAGGCCCTGGGACAGTCGCTGCCTATCAAATCTTGCACCAGGTGGTCAGAGGACAGCTTGAAGGAGGCCATTGCCTTTGCAGAGCTTGGCATTCACCTCCGTGTAGGGTCCAGGTAAGGCGCTATACCCATCCCTCGGTCTGTTACGTTCAATAAGTTCTTAGGCCTAGTTGTCTTCATATGATCTAAACACCCCTGTTGTCCCCGGCCTCAGTTCATCCTAAATACCTTGATAGAGCGGCGCCCTCCCCACTCCCCTACCAATCTGTACTATGTGGGTGGTGCCAGGCACATGGAGCCGTTCATGTGTCCACCCAGGTGCAATCCAGCCTCCAGCCTCACAATGGATTCAAAGGCGCTAGTAAAATGGAGTTTCTCAAGGCAAGGCACAGTCTTTTTTTTTTTTAACTCAATATGAAGTAATTTTAGAGAAGGGCACATCTGAGTCTCCAACTTCTCCTTAAATGATGCTTTATTTGAATCAGTTAAGATTATAAGTTTTTAAGAACCTAAATAGACTCACACGATTTTGAGAATAAAGAAAACTTATCTATCACCCTAAAAATAGCAAACATCGCCAAATGTCTTGTTTCCTTGAGATTTTTTTTTTAAATGCTATTTTAAAGCAACGCTGTGGGCAGAAGCGATGACTCAGTAGATAGAGGCAATCACTAGCAAGGCTGATAACCTGACTTTGATCCCTAGGACCCACATCCTGTCCTCCAATACACACATATAAACCAGAATGCAATTATAAACGATGATAATAAGAGCTGGGTGTCTTGAAGACTTTGGTCCTCGGGAGCGCCACGGTGGAAGGAGAGGACTGGCCCCTCCGAGATGTCCTCTGACTTTGACACAAGCAAAATTGGTACATGTGTAAACACACACACTCAGAGAGAGAGAGAATAAATTCAATTTAGATGCATTTAATTAAAAGGAAGCTTAGCTGTGCAGCAGGCATGGTGGCATGTATCTATAATCCTAGTACTCAGAAGGCTTACACACTAGGACATTGAGTACAGCCTGAGCTATACAGGGAGAGCCTTCCCACCCCCATGGTTTTTAAAGCGTGGTGCACACCTTTAATCCCAGCACTTAGGAGGCAGATGAAGATGGGTCTCTGTGAGTTTCAGCCAGCCAGGGCTACACAGTGAGACCCTATCTCAAAATAAATAGTGCTGGCAGTGGTGGCACGGGCAGAGGCAGGTTGATCTCCGTGAGTCCAAGGACAGCCTGGTCTACAGAGTGAGTTCCAGGACAGCCAGGATCACACAGTGAAACCCTGTTTCAAGCATACAAAGAAACAAGCCAAGTGAGCTAAATTGTTACATCTGTAACCACAGCACTAGGGCGATAGAGCAGGACTAGAAGTTTTAAACCAGTCTGGGAGGCACTGTCTCAAAAACAAACAAAGAAATAATTTAATAAATCAGAAATACATAATCAGAAGCACTTATAATCTTGCTCCCTGTTCTTTTGAAAATGTAAGTAGAAACCTTATTACTAAATAACCAGCTAAGTATCACCTTCAGTGCTTATACATTATTGCTCAAGTAAATGGGTTGTAATTTATCTCATTTCTTTCCTACTGTTGGACATTTATATTGCTTTTTTTCTTTTGCTTATGTATCATTATAAAGGATATCTTATCTACACAGATTTTTAACTTACCTTAGGTGGTTCTTTGTAATTAATAAGCCAGATTCTCAAAAGTAATATTTCATACAAAATTTTGTACATTTTAAAATATCTTCTTAAGCCGGGTGGTGGTGGTGCACACCTTTAGTCCCAGCACTCAGGAGGCAGAGGCAGGCGGATCTCTGTGAGTTTGAGGCCAGCCTGGTCTACAAGAGCTAGTTCCAGGACAGGAACCAAAAGCTACGGAAAAACCCTGTCTCGAAAATCCAAAAAAAAAAAATCTTCTTTAGTCAGTTTGCTTAGTTGTCTCATAATGAGTCTCACTTTGACCACTTCATACAGAGATATTCTTGACCTTTGCTCATACTTGTCCCCGTGGTTACACTGCCATCCCCACCGCTCCTCGTCCCCTGCCGAATAGGCCCCCTTCGGTTTCATCTCCCTCGCAAACACATGTTTGTTTAGATCAAACTTTCGCATTGTTTCTCTCCGATGTAGATTGTTAACTCTAGATCCATATATAAGAGAAAATGTGATATTTGCCTTAGGTATAAACCATTACTGTTGTCAGATTATTAATGTCCACTTTCTATCATTTGTCCACAAGTTTAAAAGGAGCAAATGAAAATTTTGACAACAGACTTAAGGGCTTTATTTTCTGTTTATCTTTGTGTTGCTGAGTATTCATCACAAGAATACCGGGTTTCCTTGGGAGGAAATAAAAAGGAATCTAAAAGCTTGAGAAAAGAGAAATGCAAAGAATTTATTTTAAAAAAAAGATTTTTTGAATTAAGGGGAAACTGGTAGGGGATGAGCAGCGGATCAGGTAAGCTGGTCACAGCACCAGTGAGAGGCAGCAATGAAATCTGGGTCACTGAGTTGGGATAGCCCTGGGCCATAAAAAGCCTGAAATGAAGCAGAGCTCTGGATTACTTTGTTCTTGAATATTGAATTTTTTCAGAAGCACAGAGCATGAAATATTATTGTGATAAGCCTAGATTGGAAACAGAGCCAAGAAAAGGAGGTCTTTAAGGGATTGTTTAAAAAGTGCTGAAGGAATGATTTGGTTTGGTCTTAAATGGCTCAGAAAGTAAATTGGCATAAAGCTTTTGCATAGTAGAATAGGCGCGGAGGAGGAAACAAAGAGGCCAGCAGAGCGCTTCGCAGCCCCCAACCCCGCCTTAGTGAGATTCACCAAAAGCGGTAGACCTCCATCACAGCGAGCTCAGAGAAAGTACCACAGTGTCTGAGACGTCCCCCTAACCTGTTAGAGTGGACCTCATTCCAGTCCCAAAAAACTCTTATTTGGAGACGCTATGTCATAAAAGCCAAAATTGTTGCTGGATATGGTAAAAATTATTTCAAAGCATATCCCTACCTCCAACTTCGAGCATTTTAAATACTCCGGCCCTAGCGTTTAAATACAAGCTAACTCAGTTTAAGTCTTGGCACGCAGATTTCTCTTTTTCTGAAAACGAGGTTAGGCTTCAATGTGTGACCATTCTAAACCAAAGCCAGGAAAGGACAGAGCTCCTTGAAGAAGGATTGGAAACCAGAGGACGGCGTGGGACGCACAGTCTGTGAAAAGCCAAGGTCACCGGAAATTGTTCTTTGCCGTGCCGGTGTGAAGCAGGCCCACCCACGGCTGAATCACTTGTCTAGGGGGACTTTTGAACTGCGACACGCACGGTCCCAAGTGTCTCAGCTGTCCTTCCTCACCACGTGGACCCCTAGGCTAGCTCTCAGAGACAGTAAAAATGGAGGCCTCTAAAAGCAGCGCTCAGCCTAGAGCGGCCTTGTCTTTAATTTTTCAGAACGGCTACAGCCCTGCATTTGGCTAATAGCTGAATGCGTTATCGATTCATCTTTAAAGGCTTTTTTTAGTTCCTGGTCCGGAGCTATTTATATTCTAATTGAAAGAGATTAGATGCAATGCTCAATAGTGCAGCCTCAAAGGACGAACGCTTAGTAGCAAAGTTACCTACACATTTGATCATTATTTCATAAATGCTTGATTTATCCATGCCTAAAAGTACCAAAATGGTCACGGGATGGATGTTTAGAACCTGAACAGTTTTTCTGAAAGGAACAAGAGCTTCCTGTGCCGAACTTGCCATACTCCGGGAGGGAGGGTCATGAGCTCAAGGCTACCTGGACTACCTAGAATTCAGTTTCCCGCTTTCTAAAGTTGTTGCTCCCAAAAGGTCTATAAACGTTGGCACATAGATATTGAATTTTCTGGAGATAAGGTTGGGCATTGGTATGGAATCCTAGGTCGGACAGACTGTTAACTGTTCAGTAAGGTACGGCCCGGAGCAGCTGAAGAGTCTCCCCATTTTCACAGTACTGCAACTGCTGTCTGCAAGGCAAACTTCGCGCAGGTGGTGCGACACAGCCACGCCCACACGCCAGCGCTAAGGAGGTGACTGAGCTTTAATCTTTGCGTAGCGTTTACTCTTCAGGCCCAAGACTATCAAAAGAGATTAACCAGTGTAATGTGATATAAGCGTCGTAGCATTGTCTATGTTTTGTTTTGACTCAGGCTTACCACGTAGCCCAGGCTGGCCTTGAACTCTAAGACTCAACTCCTTTTGTCTCCCAAGTGCTGGGCTTACCGGGAGAGCCCTCGTGCCTGGTGTTTTATGATAGCATTGTAATTAGATGCGTGCAAAACCTGCCAGGGGCAGACGGGCGTCAGCACCGGCTGCCAGAGTGCGGACATTGGAGAACATAAAGCCAGAGGGGATGTTGTGTAAGTTCCCTATGAGCTATGCAGAGGAGGAACGGCTAAAGTGAGCTCAAAAGACCGGCATCAGATGGGATCCGTCATGTAGACAGCATACTATAATGGTGTGAACAAAAGCAGTGGACACAGGTCCGTCTGTGTTTCAACAGAACTCGTCAGCATTGCTGACCTCCTGGAAATAAAAGTTGCGAGGAGGCTAATTTGATAAATAAAATAATTGTTTCAGAAGAATTATGTGGGCCTATGAACTGATTCAGTCAAGTGTCTGCTGTGCCAGTGTGAGGACCTGGGTTCAGATCCCCAGGGCCCACGTAAGACAAGGCAGATGGTGCAAACCCAGAATCCCAGGCTGTGAGTCAGGGCAGAGACATAGAGATCCCAAATTTAGTTGGTACAGTAAGCCCCAGATTAAGGGGAGATCCTGCCTCTAAAACCAAGGTGGAGAGCAATAGAGAAAGACTGTGCTTTAACCTCTGGCCTCAATACATTCATGCCATGCATACCACACCCACACACAGACACACAAACAATATACACACACTATACACACCACACACAGAAACACACGCACACCCCCCACATAAACAACACACACACACACACAAACACATACACAGACTCTCACAAAAGCCTAAACTGCTAAACCCAAATACACTTAACCTACACATGCATGCACATGCAAACATATGTGTTCTTTTATCCACACACATACTTTTCAAGTAGTTCATTATTATACAATTCTGTGATTTTTTTTCCCCAGGGCATCCTGAAGGCAGTTTTGGGAGATGACAAGCATGTATTAACAGACTGTAAGCATCAGATAGCGGGGTACGGTGTCAGATAGCGGGGTGTAGGGTCTGGCTGTACTCCTCCTTGTTGCTATAAAAGTGTCTTCTCAGCATGACTGCTGTAGAGAAGGCTCCCATGGAAGTCTGTCAAGGCTGCTTCCTCTCTGGTAATAACAGAGCTTCCCAGTGAGTGTCCAAGGCCTCTTTGCTGACCTGACACCACCTTGCTGTCATCACCCCTCCAATGCCACCACACTCCCTTGCTTCCGCTGTACCATGCTGAGTTTTCCCCCAGACCCTTTTCTCCCTGTGCTGTTCTCTCCACTCTAATTCAAAGGATGGCCCTTTGCTGAGGGAGGTGCTTGCTGCAGGAGCTCCTTCCGCTCCTTTAGCCAATAGCCTTTAAGATACCAGCCCACTTTGGCATGGTCTCTTTTGCTTTAAAAAGCAGTGGTAGCCGTGTGCTTGCTCTCTTGCATCGGACTCCGCTTCCAGCTACTAGATTCCTTTCCTGGTCACAACGCTAAATACCCCTATTGCTGCCTTACTTCACTGCTCCAGGTTGCTGTAAGAATATGTGCAGAGAGACGCTATTTAGCTGACATGCGAGTGTCATAGAATACACTCATATAAACCAAGACAGCTAGAGCATCACTGGGCAATACCAATGTATGTCCTGAGGTGGGAGAGTAGGTGAAGAGAGAGGTCCAAAGGGTCCTGGACAAAACCTTCTGGATGAGCAAAAGATGAGCATTGAAAAACAAACAAAAAATCTAGTGCAATGGAAACTCCTAGCAATCTATGAGAGTGACGCCAGTAAGACTCCTAGTGGTGGGAGATACGGAGCCTGAACCAGCCATCTTCTGCAATCAGGCAAGACTTCCGTTGGAGGGATTGGGACCACAAAACCTTTGACCTACAGTTTGTCCTCTTACAAGATGTGCTGTGGTAAATTGAGTGGCTGTGGCACATGCCTTTAATTCCAGCACTCAGGAGCCAGAGGCAAGCAGATCTCTGTGAGTTCGAGACTAGCCTGGTCTACAGCGTGAGTTCCAAGACAGGCTCCAAAGCTACAGAGAAATGTTGTCTTGAAAAACCAAAAAAGAAACAAAAGGAAGGAAGAGAAAGAGAGAGAAAGAGAGAGAGAGAGAGGGAGGGAGGGAGGGAAGGAGGGAGGGAGGAAGGAAGGAAGGAAGGAAGGAAGGAAGGAAGGAAGGAAGGAAGGAAGGAAGGAAAAAGATGTACTGGTTAAAGGTGGTGCTGAAATTGTGGGAATGACCAACCAATGACTAGACCAGCTGGAGACCCATGCCGTGAAAGGGAACCCACCACTGAGGGCCAGGACCCAGAGAAGGATAGCCCAGAGACCCAGGATAGAGCCCAATATGACTGGGGGAAAAAAGTTGGCAAAGAAGAAAAGAAGGCTGGGAAAATCTTGACAAGGATAATTACAACCAGTCACAGATTTCAACGCAAAATATTTCAGATTGCCCTAAGGTAACCTATGGTTCTTTACAGTACCAAGCATGGGGGCTTAGGAGACAGACAGGCGTTTAGCAGTTAAAAGCCCCTGTTGCTCTTGTAGAGGAAGAGGGCTCGGTTCCCAGCACCTGGGTAGCAACGCACAACTGTCTTCAACTGCAGTTCCAGGGGATCTCACATTCTTCTGACCTCTTCAGGCACTACATACATGTAGGCAAAACACACATAAAATAAAAATAGATCTTAAAACAAAACAGCCAGGCGGTGGTGGCACACGCCTTTAGTCCCAGCACTTGGGAGGCAGAGGCAGGTGGATCTCAGTGAGCTGTTACACAGAGAAACCTGGTCTCAAAAACAAACAAACAATTATGATACTGAGCAGGCCAGAGAGATGGCGGGGGGGGGGGTAGAAGACTGAAGACCTGAGCTCCGTCCCCAGAAATCACTAGAAGCTATGTATACAGGCACACACATGTAATGTCAGCATTCCTGTAGTGAAATGAGAGGTAGAGATAGCCAGGAACTCACAGGACAACTAGTCTGGAGTACACTGCAAAGTGACAGAAACAAAGTCACTGCCTCAACAAGGTGGAAGGTGAGAATCAGTCATGAAGATTGCCTTCTGTCCTATAAACATGCACACACACATACACATGAACACACACACATACACATGAACACACACACATGCACATGAACACACACATACACATGAACACACACACATGCACATACACACACACATACACATGAACACACACATACACATGAACACACATACACATGAACACACACACATGCACCCCACTCACACATACACACTCACTCATACACATACACGCATGCACACACACTCAAACACAATATAAATTTTTAAATACTAAAACAGAAACCCTGAGTATACCTTTAAATGCTTCTCAGACACACAGTGAAGGAAGTTGTGTGTAGAATTCTAAGTGACAGAGCCTGCCCAGAAAGTTCAAGTTATGCAAATGACCCCAAAAGCCCACCCTGTGTGACCTAAAAACCTCCACTCTGCGCTGTATGACTACCCTCTGCCCTGCTCTGGTCTGTTTCTGCCCCCTTCCAAGCACACTGTCTCTAGGACCCATCTGCTTCCACGTGATGATGTCTCTACTCAGCGCTCTGAGGACAAGAACCTGGAGCCCTCCCTCTCAGGCTCCCAGTAGCAGCTCAGATCTCTTTGTATCTGTGTCTGTCACTGAAATGCCATTGTACAACACATGGCTATGGTTGTGTTGTGTTTGAATTATGTTATTATTGTAATTACAACGCCTTTTCCTGCCCTGCAAGTGAGACAAGAGAGTCTGAGGAAATCTAACAAAGCCCATGGTTCTCACTTGAAGTGGGATTTCAGCTGAGACCGTGGTCTGTCCACAGTTCTGTTCTACAGATAACTGAGGTCCTATGCCCTGGCAGGCACCTGAGAGTCTAGGATGAGGAAGATGCCGTTGTGCACTCGTGAGACTTACAGCCAAACCTTGGAATGCAAAGCAAACGAGAGGAGCTGGGTGGGAGACCCTGGACCTCCCTGGACCAAACTCTCTCCTATTCCAAACAGCCAAGAGGCCCAGAGCATGAGACCTCTGATAGAACGGGGAAGCCGCTGGGCTTTCACAGCAAGTTGGCATGCATACCTGCTCCCCATCCCTTAGGACAAAACTGCAGGCTGGTTTTTATACAGCAGAAACCCACAGACACAAACTGGTGAAGCACAAGCTGAGAAGGGAGAGAGGAGGCACAGGACCAGGCCAGCAGGGTGGAAAGGAGCTCTGAAGACTGCGCCATCATCGCTGGCTCTGGGCCCAGGGCTGTGCTGTTTCTTCAGAAAAGGATGGGTTGGAATTTTGAGAATGAGAGCGTTGTTAGCGCACACTCCAGCCTCTCCAGGCCTTTGCAGTTCTGTGAAGTCGTGACTCAGTGTTCCTGCATCATAAAGCGTAGATGAGAAGCTGCCAGGTCCTCATCAGTGTCTATGATGAGGTTTTACAAAACACTAGACAAATACTTTCTGATCAGTTTTTAGTTCTGCAGAAACAAGAAGAAACACACTGATTCAGCATGTCATGGATGAGAAAACCATGGAGCTCAAATGCACAGGCGAATTTAGTAACATGTATGCATGCACAGGCATATGTGTGCATGCGTGTGCACACGCACACACACATGAGTCCTTGAGTAGAGTGTATACACACATGTTTGCACTCAGCAAGACCAGAGAAGGATGTCAGTTACCTTGCCTGCCTCATTCTTTGAGACACAGATCCCTCCACTCACCCTGAAGCTAAGTTAGAGACAGCAAGCTTAAGTGGTTGTCCTGTCTCTATACTGCACAGTGCTTGGGTGACAGGCTCCTGTGACCATGCCAGGCCTTTTCAAGGTGCTAGCAAACACTCTTACCCACTGCACCATCTCACCGATCCTTAACAACATCTTAATGCAAGTTATGACTTGTTTTCTTCTCATTTTTGAGTTTTATGTATGAGGCTAACACATAAATACACTTAAGGTGTTACTGTTTGACTTCTTATCACACAGAATTCAGTATCCCCAAAGGTGTGTCGAACTTATTTTGAAACTTCTCTCTGAGAGGCTATGAAAACAGCCCTCTGGGTTATAAAACAGATCTTGCTGCTACTGCATGAGCTGGAATAAGCCTTTTCACAAATAAGCCCAAATCAACATATGGATTGAAAAGTGAAGAAAAGACACAACAAAGGCATAAGACCTCTCTCGCGTCTGCCCCAACGCTCATTCCACCCGCAAAAGCTGAGCAACCAGAAGTCCACACGTTTCCTCGCCAAAGAAGAAAGCGCAGCTCACAGTGAGCCCAACCGCAGTCAGTAACACAAGCAGTATCAAGAGCAGATCAGCACGCTCATGTGCCAGGAAAGAGAGTTTTATGGTTTCAGTAGAGAACACTCCACCTTCTGCTCCACTCAGGGCCAAAAGCAAAATTATACAAGTGGAAAATCCGCTGGAAACAGCGTGGGGCTCTCCAACACAAACATTCCTCCCTTGTCGTTTGGATCATTTGAGGCAGCGGGGCTCAAGGGCTGGAACAGGAAGAACCAGAGTCATCACTCATCTTGAGAGAAGCCTGCCCTGAGTGTATTTTATTTTAGTTGCTTTCCTGGAGGCTGAGCTTCTCCAGGATACCTGGGAGCAGGGGGGTGGAGTGGGGTGGGGAAGGAGGATGGGAGTTTGTGCTGCCGACTTCAAGTCTCCTGGTACCGTCTCTCCAGGCTCAAGCGGGCATCTATCCAGGACGAATGGTCTGTCCAGAAGCTGGGACCCTCCACCCTCTGGTTCTCCGAGATGTCCCTATGAAGGGCATATCTGCTCTCTCTCGCGTCTCACTCATTCTTTCTGGCAATCATGACGCTTCCCGTGGCTAGCCTTTTTCATAGGGCCAATGATAACAATATTTTTTTCCTCCTAGTAACTTGCTTTCTCAGCTCCCTCAAGGAATATTGGCCTGAGGTCTCCAGGATGGCATCTAAGTGAATGCTTCTTCACCCATACCTCCCACTAACTGTGAGACCACCAACTCTCCAACTGATGTCCCAACTCTCCATCCCCACTTCATCCCATGCCTGCAGGAAGTTGCCAGACATGAATCCAATGCCTGTAAACCCAGGAATCTGAAATGTTTGGATGGAGCGCCGACTCGCTCCCCGCCCCCGCCCACACCAAACCCTGCCCAGTCTCAGAAAGCCAGCGAATTATTATGCCATCTCTCTTTATCTACCTCTTGCCTCTGGGCTTCTTATCTTTCCTTATTCTACTTGTCTTTCTTTCCTTCTTACTCCTTGGCTGGCTGTGTAGCTTGGCTCTGCATCCTCCTCTCCTCCTTCTCCTTTTCTTGCTCCTTCCTCTTTTTTCTCAGGCTAAATTTTTCCTTCTATATACTCTCTCTGCATTCCAGCCCCGCCTATTTCTCTCTCCTGCCTAGCTTTTGGTAGTTCAGCTCTTTATTAGACCAATCAGGAGGCGTTTTAATCAGGGAAAGTGACACAGCTTCACAGAGTTAAACAAACACAACATAAAAGAAAGCAACACATCTTTGCATCATTAAACAAACATTCCACAGCATAAACAAATGGGACACATATTCCACAGTTATGGGTTTTGAGACACACCGCCCCCCAAAACTGTCCCTGTCTTTAAAATATGTTGATCTTTGCCATAAATAATCTGCTTCTCCTTCGTGGAAAATTCCGCATAGTTGATGCCAGTGCCAGGGGTTTGATTTCCCACTTGGCCTTTCTCTGTGACACTAATTTTTAATAAATACAAATAGTTCTGCAGTTGGGTTCACCCTACCACTGCAGCTATCTGTGATAAGACCATCAGCTTGGCCACTTTCAAAGTTTGTAGGAAAGCCCAGAAAGGGCAGATATGGGTAGGTCAAGGTCATGTGACTACAAACCAGAGGCCTGGCACCCTCCTCCTCATCTGTCGTCCAGACAGGCGAACTGAACTGAACACCGTGGCCTGCATCTCTACTGTGTTCTATCATTATTTCAAAGTAGCTCAGGTTGGTCGTTTGCTTATATTTTGACTCATATCCCAGCCTCCTTCTCCATTAAAGCCTTGTTCTTACTAAGCTACTTCGCAGACGTTTTTAGGGTCAGAGATATCTACAAAGGGCTTTGAGAAGGGTGGGGATTTAATCATGGTGACCCAAACAACGATTTCCCAAACCCTGTGAGCTTGTCAGGTAAGGTGGAAGATGGTTTGAAGATGGAAAGAATATCTTGGGTCAGTTGGGTGATCACAGGAGCCCTAAATGAGGGAGACAGGAGAGTGGGCGACAACGTGGAGAGATGTGAGAACTCAACCAGCAGCACTGGCTTTGAAGCTGGAAGGCATCCTTACGTGAAGGAATGTGGGCACCTTTAGAATGTAAACCAGTAAGAAAGCAAGTTCTCCCTTGGGGCGCCAGCAGGGAAGGTGGCACCCACCGAAGTGATTTTCACCCTAGACATTTGGAACCATTGATCTTTAGAACTACTGGAAACAAGAATAATGGTCACATAACCTATTAATGTCTACTGGGAACTAAAACAATTAGTACAATGGCTGAGCTTATCAGCAGTGAGCTGTGCTGTGTGTACAGTGAACTGTGCTGTGTGTACACAGTGAGCCGTGCTGTGTGTGCACAGTGAGCCGTGCTGTGTGTGTACAGTGTGTACAGTGAGCCGTGCTGTGTGTGTACAGTGAGCCGTGCTGTGTGTGTACAGTGAGCCGTGCTGTGTGTACACAGTGAGCCGTGCTGTGTGTGTACAGTGTGCACAGTGAGCCGTGCTGTGTGTGTACAGTGTGTACAGTGAGCCGTGCTGTGTGTGTACAGTGAGCCGTGCTGTGTGTGCACAGTGAGCCGTGCTGTGTGTGTACAGTGAGCCGTGCTGTGTGTGCACAGTGAGCCGTGCTGTGTGTGTACAGTGAGCCGTGCTGTGTGTGCACAGTGAGCCGTGCTGTGTGTGCACAGTGAGCCGTGCTGTGTGTGTACAGTGAGCCGTGCTGTGTGTGCACAGTGAGCCGTGCTGTGTGTGTACAGTGAGCCGTGCTGTGTGTGTACAGTGTGCACAGTGAGCCGTGCTGTGTGTGTACAGTGAGCCGTGCTGTGTGTGTACAGTGAGCCGTGCTGTGTGTACAGTGAGCCGTGCTGTGTGTGTACAGTGAGCCGTGCTGTGTGTACACAGTGAGCCGTGCTGTGTGTGTACAGTGAGCCGTGCTGTGTGTACACAGTGAGCCGTGCTGTGTGTGTACAGTGAGCCGTGCTGTGTGTACAGTGAGCCGTGCTGTGTGTGTACAGTGTGTACAGTGAGCCGTGCTGTGTGTGTACAGTGAGCCGTGCTGTGTGTGCACAGTGAGCCGTGCTGTGTGTGTACAGTGTGTACAGTGAGCCGTGCTGTGTGTGTACAGTGAGCCGTGCTGTGTGTGCACAGTGAGCCGTGCTGTGTGTGTACAGTGTGTACAGTGAGCCGTGCTGTGTGTGTACAGTGTGTACAGTGAGCCGTGCTGTGTGTGTACAGTGTGCACAGTGAGCCGTGCTGTGTGTGCACAGTGAGCCGTGCTGTGTGTGTACAGTGTGTACAGTGAGCCGTGCTGTGTGTGTACAGTGTGTACAGTGAGCCGTGCTGTGTGTGTACAGTGTGTACAGTGAGCCGTGCTGTGTGTGCACAGTGAGCCGTGCTGTGTGTGTACAGTGTGTACAGTGAGCCGTGCTGTGTGTGTACAGTGTGTACAGTGAGCCGTGCTGTGTGTACAGTGAGCCGTGCTGTGTGTGCACAGTGAGCCGTGCTGTGTGTGTACAGTGAGCCGTGCTGTGTGTGTACAGTGACCCGTGCTGTGTGTGTACAGTGTGCACAGTGAGCCGTGCTGTGTGTACAGTGAGCCGTGCTGTGTGTGTACAGTGAGCCGTGCTGTGTGTGTACAGTGTGCACAGTGAGCCGTGCTGTGTGTACAGTGAGCCGTGCTGTGTGTACAGTGAGCCGTGCTGTGTGTGTACAGTGAGCCGTGCTGTGTGTGTACAGTGAGCCGTGCTGTGTGTGTACAGTGTGTACAGTGAGCCGTGCTGTGTGTACACAGTGAGCCGTGCTGTGTGTACAGTGAGCCGTGCTGTGTGTGCACAGGGAGCCGTGCTGTGTGTGTACAGTGAGCCGTGCTGTGTGTGTACAGTGAGCCGTGCTGTGTGTACACAGTGAGCCGTGCTGTGTGTGTACAGTGAGCCGTGCTGTGTGTGCACAGTCAGCCGTGCTGTGTGTGTACAGTGAGCCGTGCTGTGTGTGTACAGTGAGCCGTGCTGTGTGTGTACAGTGAGCCGTGCTGTGTGTGTACAGTGTGCACAGTGAGCCGTGCTGTGTGTGTACAGTGTGTACAGTGAGCCGTGCTGTGTGTGCACAGTGAGCCGTGCTGTGTGTGTACAGTGTGTACAGTGAGCCGTGCTGTGTGTGTACAGTGTGCACAGTGAGCCGTGCTGTGTGTACAGTGAGCCGTGCTGTGTGTGCACAGGGAGCCGTGATGTGTGTACAGGGAGCCGTGATGTGTGTACAGTGAGCCGTGCTGTGTGTGCACAGTGAGCCGTGCTGTGTGTGTACAGTGAGCCGTGCTGTGTGTGCACAGTGAGCCGTGCTGTGTGTGTACAGTGAGCCGTGCTGTGTGTGTACAGTGTGCACAGTGAGCCGTGCTGTGTGTACAGTGAGCCGTGCTGTGTGTACACAGTGAGCCGTGCTGTGTGTACAGTGTGTACAGTGAGCCGTGCTGTGTGTGTACAGTGAGCCGTGCTGTTTGTGTACAGTGAGCCGTGCTGTGTGTGTACAGTGAGCCGTGCTGTGTGTGTACAGTGAGCCATGCTGTGTGTGCACAGTGAGCCGTGCTGTGTGTACAGTGAGCCGTGCTGTGTGTGCACAGGGAGCCGTGATGTGTGTGTACAGTGAGCCGTGCTGTGTGTGTACAGTGAGCCGTGCTGTGTGTGTACAGTGAGCCATGCTGTGTGTGCACAGTGAGCCGTGCTGTGTGTGCACAGTGAGCCGTGCTGTGTGTGTACAGTGAGCCGTGCTGTGTGTGCACAGTGAGCCGTGCTGTGTGTGTACAGTGAGCCGTGCTGTGTGTACACAGTGAGCCGTGCTGTGTGTGTACAGTGTGTACAGTGAGCCGTGCTGTGTGTGTACAGTGACCCGTGTTGTGTGTTCACAGTGAACCATACTGTCTGTGCACAGTAAGCATGTCCCCCAGTATCTGATAAGAAAACAATAGCCCAACAACAGCCAGGCAGCTCACCAGAATACACATCTCCAAGCAGAGCTGCTTCTAAAATGCCAGACTGGACTTAGTGTTGAAAATAGTGAGAGGCTCATAGCTATAATACTCCACCACCAGCAAGATGAGGGTCCCTTGCATCCTCCCTGTCCACTCTGCCCAGGCAGCACCGACTTTGTCTCTTTGGTGACTTCTATCTTCTCAACGCCTTCTAGCCTGCTTTTTGGCTCATCCCGCTGGTAAGGAAGGCTGCAGCTACCCAAGAAGGCTGTGCCATCTCAACCAGGGAAAGTCTCAGGCCCTGTCTCAAGCTTTGGGGTTCCAGATTCACCACAGCAGAGAGGAACTGGAGACCTTATGTTTTGCTCTGTTCCTGCCGGAAGATCATACACATCTCATCAGAGGGTAAAGGCCAGATCTTAACATTGTTTTCCTGCCTATGCATTAACATTTTGTTTCAGTCTTGACCCAAAGCTGGGTCACAATGAAAAGCTTGAGGGATTTCCAAAACTAACTGATATTTGACTATGTTTCCAGGTCCCAGCTCTCCTCCGTTGCCTACAGCCGGATCTCTGGAGTGCCCCAGTCAGGCCTGCAGGATCATTGGTAAGCGATTCAGCTTCCACAGGTGTGCCGCTCAGACCCACACCCTAGAATAATTTCTTTGGCAAATCGACAGGTTTTAACTAACAAGGACACAGTGCACAGGCTGCGTTCCCCATAAGAAGAGGGCACTGAAGCTGCGTGCTTCCCCCCAAACCCCCTACCCCAGCATGCTCACTGCAGTGGCCCTGTTTGGTTTCCCTCACATGTAAAATGAGGACTATTAGAGAATCAATAATTCACCAACACCTCTAGTATACACCGCTCAAATCACAGTACCTCATAGCTTGCCAATAATTTACTATTAATTTTGGTTAGGGCAAGTGGCTTTTTTAAAAAAAAAAGTATCAAGTTAGCTAAGCTCAACTAAATTTCCCAGCAGTTCACTTCTTGTATATTCTAGTTTGATTCTGTCCAAGGGGATTCTTGTGTGTGCTCTGGAAGAAGGATGTGGAACAGAAGCCATTGTGTCATCGTTTATCTGAGGGCTCGTCTTTTTGGGGGAAGGGCAACGGTGAAACCCACAACAGTTCCACCTTCCCAGACTCCCCCTCAGCCTCTCCAGCATCCCCATAGATGTTTAGTTCCAAGGCATGGGGAATTAGCTGTTCCTGACTCCATCAACAGAAACAAGGGAAACAGACACGGGCTTCTGTCTGTCCTCGGTGCTTACAAGTGACCTTCTCTTTTATCTGCCTTTCCAACTGCCTTCCCGGAGGCACTGGACACAAATACAGCAGCTTCACAGAGGTTCCCAGCCAGGCCTGCAGCTGTGAAATAGGACTGTGGAAGGTCAAATCTAGCGCTCTCTCTCTCTCTCTCTCTCTCTCTCTCTCTCTCTCTCTCTCTCTCTCACACACACACACACACACACACACACACACACACAAGCACAGAGAGAGAGAGAGAGAGAGAGAGAGAGAAGAGAGAGAGAGAGAGAGAGAGATAGAGAGAGAGAGAGGGAGGAAGAGACCTTTGAATGGTTTTTTTTCTCTTTAGTCCCAAACTGATGAAACAGAATTCCGCTTTTTCTAAATTCCCCCACAGAATGTGGGCTTCCTTTAGAACAAAATGTCCCTTTGGAAACTGTTTCAAGATAAGTACAAAGCGGGATAAAACCAGAGCTGACACAGCAACCTTAATAAAGAACGCAGGATGGGAGGGTTATAATAATCAGAACGCATGTTATAGGGGTATGAAATTGCCAAAGAACAAACTCAATAAAAGTTAAAAATAATAATAACAATAAGACAATGAAAACAATCCCCAAAACAGCCCGAACCATTTCTGTCTTCCCTGCCAGAGGTACAGGAAACACATGAGTCTAACCTCTCCTGCATTGACCCAGTACTGGCTCTCACTTGCCCCGGACAGGGCAAAAGGCAAACAAGATGCTTGTGCCAAGGGGGAAAGTGCAAGCACCCCTCCCCTTCAGCTTGGTCACGTCTCAGCTGAGGGGTAAGGAAGGCTCATATCCACCTCACCGCCAATGCACAGGCTGTGCCGTGTGCTCCAAGGGTCTTGGCTGGGACCCCAGGGGCGGCTGCCAGAGTCATGTTCTCTAGATTTCCTTCTTCCTGCCCCTTCTCTACAGGAAGCCAGGAAGCAGTACGTGCTGCTCTCTCCAGAGGAAGGGAAATAACAGGCCCCACTGCCTAAGAAAGGAAGAGTTCCCATCCTGCCATGTGACCTGGGATGGATTTAGGAGGAAACAGAAATCTAGTTTGGGCTCCATCGAAGTGTTCCTCAGGGTAGGAGCTCATCACTTTCTGAGCCCCTCCTAGATCTGACTACCCATCTCTCCTCTTGGAATCTGATCACCTGAAATGTTACCACTAGAGTCGTTTATCTGGAGCTCAAAAAACAGCCATGCCGATAGTTTAATCGCATTTTTGCCTTGTAACTGTAAGTAGACATCTTCCCAGGAAGAATAAGAGGTTTAATGAGGGGTTGGTGGGACTTCTGGACCTATGCAACGAGACAAGGGAGGACTGAAAGAAGGGGTTCGGTGGGGCTGTTGGTGCTCTCTTCACATGAGCCCAATTGCTGCAATGAGCAAGTGGGGTGGCTATCATCAGGAGAGCCCTCGAGGTAAGAGACCATGAATGAAGTAGACTCTTTACCTCAACAGACTCTTGCCTCAAAATCAGTGTTTGGTTCAATCTTAAGAAAAGCCGCTCTGCCAACGCAAATAACTCCAATTAGACCAGATTAGACCAAATTAAAATGCCCGCATTTAATAACGCAGCACTCTCGGGTGGACCAAAACAGCGTGGCAGGGAGAGGAGCCCATGTAAACCCTGGAGAGACCACTTATTCCTTTTTCCAACATGAGCCCAAATACCCTGTGGGAGTGGTCCTGACCCTCCCCAAGGAGGGGTCAGTGCTTGGCAGCCTGGGCGTAGGAGACCGGACCAGGACAATTCCCAGGCCAGGGGCTGGGGTGACACTTCCAGCTCAATATCACATTCCAGACTCTTTGGATATAGGGGTGTTAGAGGGCTGGGGTCTCACTTTTGACCAAACAATCAGGACATGTCTGGTGTTCACTATTATTTCTATAAGGGCATTTTAGAAATGGGTACCCACTCAAGACTCTGTGTGAACAATTCTGACCTTCAGGAGAGCTAATGCCTGTGATACAGCCCTCAGACACTGAAAGATGGGAGCTGATGGCTGAGTGCCTCTTCTGGCTGCTTATCAGGACGATCCAGAGATTTTTTTTTTAACTTTTCAAAAGGTCCTGGGTGGGCTGAACTCCAATTGCTCAGAAACGGCTCCATTAAAGAGTTTGTGTTGACTTCCTTCTCTTGCCCCGCACCTTGCTCCTACTCACTGGAAACGCCTGGATAAATTACCACACTTTCAGACAAACAGTCCTTTACCTGAGTTACACCTTCCAGGGAGGACCTATGATGGGAAAAGAAACATTTTCGTTTAACATGAATAAATCTAAAGGCCCTCCATTTTTACAGCAAATCGTTTCAGCATCTGGAGGAATTCCAGTTTTTAACATTTGTAAAGATGTATAACTGTTCTCTAACACTTTCTCAGTTCCCTTGTTTGGATCCTGTTGGTACCAGGAGTGGGGTGCTGCTGTGGTAGACTGACCAAGCTGCCTGTTGGTACCAGGAGTGGGGTGTTGCTGTGGTAGACTGACCAAGCTGCCTGTTGGTACCGGGAGTGGGTGTTGCTGTGGTAGACTGACCAAGCTGCCTGCTGGTACCAGGAGTGGGGTGTTGCTGTCACAGGCTGACCAAGCTTCATGTTGGTACCAGGAGTGGGGTGTTGCTGTGGTAGACTGACCATGCTGCCTGTTGGTACCAGGAGTGGGTGTTGCTGTGGTAGACTGACCAAGCTGCCTGCTGGTACCAGGAGTGGGTGCTGCTGTGGTAGACTGACCATGCTGCCTGTTGGTACCAGGAGTGGGTGCTGCTGTGGTAGACTGACCAAGCTGCCTGTTGGTACCAGGAGTGGGTGTTGCTGTGGTAGACTGACCAAGCTGCATGTTGGTACCAGGAGTGGGTGTTGCTGTGGTAGACTGACCAAGCTGCCTGTTGGTACCAGGAGTGGGTGTTGCTGTGGTAGACTGACCAAGCTGCATGTTGGTACCAGGAGTGGGTGTTGCTGTGGTAGAATGACCAAGCTGCCTGTGGACAGAATGTGGACTTTGAGGTTTTGGATTAGGAAAGCAGTTGAACACTCTAAGCAGTGACTAATGGGCCATCCTAGTAGGAGCATGGAAAACACTGTTGCTGAGAGCAATGTAGATTATTGTGGTCCAGCTTGTCAGAGACCAGCTTCCATAAAAATACCACTTACCAGGGAAGGGTCATGGGGATCAGAAAACTAGTAAAGTGGGTGAAGACACAAGTGAAAATAATAAAACAGAAACATGGGATATTATCAGGAAGGAGTTCCGGTGAATACTGAAATTCGCCCACGTTTAATTTCCAGTTGCTTAAAATGCCCCTTACCCTAAAAGGTAGGAGTGAGATTTTAAAAAAGAAAACTGCATTAACATGATACAAGGAAATGAATACACAAATTGAAGTTTGCAGGCTACATTCTTAGGTAAAAAATTTGTTGCTAGAACAAGATAAATAATGTTCAAACCCTAGACCAAAATGTTCTGTAGGCAAATCACTCCCTGGGTGGAATCCATTGTTATCTCCTTAAGGGAGCAGGAACTTAGCTGGCTCCTTAGACTTTTGTTTCGAAGTAGAAACATATCTACTTCTCCATTCCTGAAATACAAGGTTCTAGCTATTAGCCACACCTATTGACAATAACCTTGAAAGAGCAGAATTCTCTGCTCTAAATCTAGGTGGGACCTTTGTCCTTCAAGGCAGTAACCTTGAAGGAATAGAGGTGAGTTCCAACTCTCTGACCTTTGGTCAAGGTGGAAATTAGGCACACATTTTTAGACCTCCACACCAGTTCAAGAGGTTCCGAGGAGAAAAATACTAGTATGTGGCTTAGAAACCACTCTAGTGATATTTTATCAAAGAATGTGGCTAATTTATGCCCTTGTCCAAAAAATATGCATACAGTTAAGCTGAAGAGTTGGGGATTAATGGCATTGGCAGAGGTGATTTCAAGACAGCCTAGTGTTGATTGTGTCATGTGATCATTAATAATCACTCTTACATAGATCTATAATGAAAAGGAGCAAGCTGAGCAAGGAAAATACAAAATACACAGTTTGAGGAGAAAGGGGGCACCAGCAAGCATAATGGGGCTAATTCCAATGCTCAAAGAGATTAAAAAAAAAAGTTCAACAAAAAGCCTGATGCTAAATGAAATAAAGGGACCTCAGGGCAAAACTCCACCCAGCTAAGCTTCCAATTGGTGGAAAGAAGTTAAAGAAAAGCTTAAGCAATGAAGGAAACCATCAGCTACAGAAAATTGGTGCAAATGTAATTGAACAAAGGAGCCATATTCTATCCCTAGCAAACAGCAGCACTTATTAACTTCAGCCTGAGATTCTTTAGAGTCCAGGATACAAGATTGTGGAATCTCCCTCCTGGTGAAGAAAAGCTGCTGAGGCCAGAAGTCTGGCAGGGATGTCACTGCATGGAGACCCAGAGAGGCCATGGCATGAAGTTGTGAAAGTGAAGGCTGGATTGTGTTGGAGACCACAAGATGCTGGAGGATGCCAGAGTCATGGGATTCCTGCCAATGGGAGCCCCTAACAGGACGTGGGATCAGCTCAAGAGAGAGACGTGTGCTGCAGTCAACAAAGCTGAAGAGCGCTTTTGACATCACTCATGCAAATGCAGAGTTTGTGGTTTGACTTGCTTTGGTCCATTATCTCCTTGCTATGCTCCCTTTCCTCTGTTTGGGGATGGTAATGTATATTCTGTGCCATTGTATGTTGAAGTATGTGATCTGCCTTTTGATTTTGATTGTACAGGAATTACAGTTAAGAGATTGCCTTGAGTCTCAGAAGAGACTTTTGAACAGTGTTGGGACTTTGATAGACTATAGGGACTTTCGAAGTTGGACTGAATCTATTTTGCATTATGTTATGGCTAGCTACAATCCCATGGGGGCCAGGGAGTGGAATGTAGTGGTTTGAATGAGAATGACCCGCATAGGGTCATCATAGACTTAAATACTTGGTTACCAGGGAATGGCATTATTTGAAGTGATTAGGAGGTCTGGCCTTAAAGGAAGTGTGTCACTGTGGGTGGACTTTGAGGTTTTCAAAAAGCCCATTCTAGGCCCAGAGTCTCTCTCTTCCTGCTGCTTGGGGATTCAGATGGAGTAATCTCAGCTTCTTCTCCAGCGCCATGTCTGCCTGCATAGTGCCGTGATGCCAATGGACTAAACCTCTGGAACTCTAAGCCAGCCTCAGTTAAATTCTCTCTTTCCTAAGTGTTGCCAAGGTCATGGTGTCTCTTCACAGCCACAGAACACTGACTAAGACATATCCTGCCCTAGTGGTATCTATCTAACAAACACCAGGACCAAAAGCAACTGGGGGAAGAAAGTGGTTATTTTGTCTTATTTGATCTTTATTGCAGGTAATGCAGAGCAGGATCCCAGAAGCACAAACGGAAGCAGAGACCATGGAGACTTGCTGCCTATTGGCTTTACTCTCCCAGGCTTGCTTAGCTTGCTTCCTTATATTCACCCAGGACCATCGCCCCAGTGGACTGGACTCTCCTACATCAATCATTAACCAAGAAAATGCCCAATCTGATAGAGCTATAGTCTCAATCGAGGCTGCTTCTTCCCAGATGACTCCAGCTTGTGTCAAGTTAACAGCAACAACAACAACAACAACAAATCCTAACCAGGTCTTAAACATCTCATACCTACTCCAGGTCCCTTCAGATGCCCTACTGGTTCTCCATGTTACCTCTTTAAATATATAGGCCTGGGGACTGTGATCCCTTTGGGAACTGAACGACCTTTTCATGGGGTCACATATCAGATATCCTGCTTAGCAGATATTTACATTGCAATCCATAACTAACAAATTTACAGTTATGAAGTAGCACAAAAATAATTTTATCATTGGGGACCACCATAACATGGGGTGCTGTATTAGAAGATAGTGACATTAGGAAGGTTGAGAACCACTGATAAGATGTACTTAGCTTCTCCTGCTTAAATACAAGGTGATCTGGGTCTGTATCCCAGAAGACCCTACTGTAATGGATTAAGTAAAAATGCTGTGGATCCCCAAGTGGCAGCAGTGATCAGCGGGTCCCAAGAGCAGCCAGTCCCCAGCAGGGACAGCACAGTTCCCTGAGTGGTTGCAGTGGGCCACAAGTCCCAGGCAGGGAGCCGCATGGTGGGTGAGAGACCTCGATGGAGTAGCCAGTCTCAGGAGAGGCAGACAGACGGGCATGCTATAGGACCATACCTCAGGTCTCCAAAGGCAACTGGTCCCAGGCAGGGAGCCACACTGCAGGCGAGAGACAGACAGATAGGCATGCTATGCAGAGTGAGGTTGGATATTTATTTAGTGGGTTATGGAGGGGAAATGAAGAAGGGGAGAAGAGCAGAGAGGCAGAGAGAAACAGAAACAGAGAAGGGAGAGACGGAAGGTGCTTCTTTGAGAGGGAGATGGAAAAGAGGAAGAGACTCAGGCTGCAAGCAGGAAGATCTGCCTGCCTCAGCAGACAGGGGAGGGTGTGGGGTGCATGTATACACATCCACTGTGGGAGTGGGTGGAGCTTGTCTCTTAAAGGGACAGGACAGATCATTACACCTACAATCTTGTTTAACCCCAAGAACAGAAAAGGGACTGGGGGACCTCTGACCCTACCTATTATAACTCACTAGAAGCTCACTAGAAGCCTGAGTCTCAGTAGTTTACCCAGGGTCAATACCTGGTTTCAAGAAAGACCACAAACTGAGACTACCCAGGCACCACCCAGGAACAGACCATCCAAAGGAAATTCCTAACTTTCCAACCACTGTAGATAGGATCACCTGCCAGCACACATTTACCAGGACACCCCAATCAGGAGTCCTGCCAATCAGGAGTCCTGAACTTTAAAAATCTCCCCCACACCTTTGCTACTATAAAACCCAACTCTAACTGAGCTCGAGGCTCTCAGATCACTCCAATATGTTGGACACACAGAGAGACCAAGTTTGCATACTTGTGTAAGAATAAAGACTCTTTGCTTTTACATACAGGACTCAGTCTCCTTGTTGGTTTTGGGGGGACTCCATGATCTGGGCATAACAATAACTTTTCATGGTGTAGGGGAAGGACTTAGGTTACAGACACAAAAATAGAGCTTGAGGCTGGAGAGGTAACTACTGGTGGAGCCTTGGAGGTCTTGACCTTGATCCCATTGCAGAAGAGGCACAAATTGGAGGAACCCTAAGGCTAACTGGTGAGCTCAAGTCTCACAGGAAGTGGATGGTGTTCCTGAGCATAGCATTGAAGGTTGTGCTTCAACTTACACACACACACATTCATGCACATATATATTCTAATGATCTGTTATTATAAAAAAGAGATGAGAATGTAATGATCTGTTCTGTCTCTTTAAGAGACAAGCCACGCCCACTCCCTCCCCTGTCAGCTAAGACAGGCTGATCTTCAGCTTCCAGCCTTTTCCATCTCCCTCTCAAAAAGGCAGCTTCTGCCTCTCCCCACTTCTCCCCTTCCCCCTTTCTGTCTCTCCCTTCTCTCTCTCTCTCTCTCTCTCTCTCTCTCTCTCTCTCTCTCTCTCTCTCTCTCTCTCTGTGTGTGTGTGTGTGTGTGTGTGTGTGTGTGTGTATGTTCTTCTCCCCTTCTCCCTTCCCCCTCATAACCCACTGAATAAATATCCACCCTCACTCAGCATGGCATGCCTATCTATGTCTCTGTCTCTTGCCTGCTGCTGCATGTCTCCCTGCCCAGAACCAGCAGCTCCTGGGGGACCTGCAGCTGTCCCTGCCTGGGACTGGCTGCTCTCAGGGACAGCTGCCTGCCGCCACATGGCCCGCTACCACTGCTTGGGGATCTGCAGCATTTTTGTTTTTCCATTTCGTATATACATACTTTTTCTTCTTAAAGTATGGGGCTGGAGAGAGAGCTCAGGAGGTAAGAACACCTGTTGCTCTTGCAGGGGACCTGGCTTTGGTTTCCAACCCCGACATATCACCAGGACATGTGATAATACAGTCTTCTCACCCCACTGGCACCACACTCCCATGTAGTGCATGCAAAACCCTCATACATGTAAGCAAAACACACACATAAGATAACATAAATTAATCTAAAACAAAAATAAAAAAACAAACCAACAAACCAGTTTCTGGCCGGTGTGATGCCTATACAGAGACCACGGCTAACCTTTGGAGAGGCAGCCCCTTTTCCTACCGCAATCTTTGAGAAAATGGGCATCTTTTACACAATAGCTTCTAGTGAATGGATGTATCTGCTACCCCCAAAGCTGAGGGGCTCCCTGCCTTATCGGCAGTGCGGACCCATCTGCGGCTCATCAGCATGCCGGTCACCCCAGTCGGGATGGCTGTTGACCCTGCAGGAGGTTACCAGACCTCTGTCACCATGGAGGTCTTGGGAACCTGTGGGGAGCAGACTTCTAATGAGCACACACGACTTGTTTGACATTTCCTGCATCCTTACATTTCCAACTGCCTTCCTGACCCCAGGCGCGCATCCCGCAACACAGCAATTAATTGTCCTCTGCTGCTTGACAGCGTTGGTGTGCACAGCCACGACTGTAGTGTTGCTTTGTTCCTGGCTTAATAAGAAGCCATTCCCCCAACCAAAAAAAAAATTGATGAAGCCAGCCAGCTGCAGACCCAGCTGTCGGCCCCCTCGCCCCCAACACACACACACACACACACACACACACACACACACACACACACACACACGCTTGCATTCAAGTGACTGCAGGGGAGCCCAGTCAGCACCCAGAGAAAGCGTCTCTCACAGCTCCTGCTTTTCTCCTTCTCACAATTGACAGGCTGGGGAGGGGAGGAAACGGGGCTTGGGCTTGGCAGCAGGGCAGGAGGCTCCTGTTAACAGCTTGCCTTCCTGTTTATATGGGGCCTGGCAAAACTGTTAATTTCTCTTACGAGGTGACAATTGGGAAACCTAGGGGAGCTGCAGTCTAAAAACAGGCCCAAGCACTGTTGAAGCCAGGCCCAGAGACTGGAAACAGGCAGACAGGGGACTCCTACGGTCCTTAGGCCCTCTGTAGAGGATCGCTGCCCTTGGCTGTCCCTCCCCTGCCTTGCTGCCCCTTGGAGGCAGGCTGAGGAGACCCTTCAGACAGAAACCTACTCCTCAAAAAGATCTGTTTAGGACCCGTAGGTTTCTGCCCCTGCCAATCACCTGCGAGCAGCCCTGGTGTGGCTACCAGCAGAAACCACTGGGGGACTCCCCCAGGACTCCCCCTTCTCACACCCCTTCTCACTGCTTCCCTGTGATATCCTCACCCCTAGGGAGTGGCGCTCCATCTGCTGCCCAGGGAAAACACTCGTGGAAAGCCCGTCAGACCTCATATTACCACAGGTGGCACAAAGGTGCTTGATCAGTTTTTAAAACTTCCAAATGGTTATGAAAAGCAGTGGGTAGAGAGAAGATACAAAGGTAGACCGCTGCTCTTGGGTTCATTCTCATTGTTTCATAGTAGGTATTAGAATGTTACAAAGCCCTGCTGGGTGGCGAGTGAGGGCCAAGAATGAGAAGAGGAAGGAAGATATTCCTACCCAGAGCTCCCTCCACCACCCAGAGCTCCCTCCACCGCCCACCCCCCACCCCGGCCGAGTGGCCAAGGCTTCCTTGTTAACCTGTAGGTATGGGAGAGTATCCCTGAGGTGTGGGACTTGCAGTCCTAAAGCTGAGCAAGTCCATCACCCTATCAGCCCCAGGGCAGTGAAATCTGCCCTCAGTCTGGGTTGCCAGAACCACTGAGTTTTCTGGAGGCAAGGACAGGGGCCTCACCGCCTGCTACCGCACTATCAAGTTCCTGATTTACGGCTAAAGGTTTATTTCAGCTGTAGCCTGCTGCTATCTTATGCAAGAATCCCACCAAGTTTTCCTCCCCGTCTGTCCGTGTCATGGTGTCATGGTATCGCAAAGTGTGTCCGTCCCCACCCCTACCCCAGTCAGTACCTTCCCGACCCACCTGGTCTGTCCGTGTGCCCCCCCCCCACTCCTCCTGGAGAAAGGCTAGGGAAGTAGCTACAGTGTGGGCAGGAGATCAGGCGGGTTGAGACTTGGGAGAGCAGTTGCAAGGCTATGGACGCTGGACACTGTGGCTACAGACATTTTAGAAGCAGAGAGCTGTACTTGACAGATATAGGTCCCATTTAAATATCCCTATACATATAATTTTATTATTAAAGGAAGGAACTGCGCTGGGAAACACTGGCTATTTTGGAAGTGTTAACTACTATAATAGGAAAAATCAGGATTTTCTGTTCTTTCCTTCAGTTTCACATGGAGGAAGTATATATATATATATGTGTGTGTGTGTGTGTATATATATATATATATATATATATATATATATATATATATATATATAGAGAGAGAGAGAGAGAGAGAGAGAGAGAGAGAGAGAGGAGAAAAAGAGTTTGGGTGGTTTTCTGTGGTTTTGAACTCTGAACCACTCAGTACCGCAAACAGATTGCTACCCTCTATGGTCTGTTTAATGTATTTAATGGGTTTTAATATGTTAATCTCAATACCTCTATGGGTTTCTTAACACCAGCAATTCTGTCATGAGCATTTTCTCTATTTGGCAGTATGTTTAATGTAGTTCCTGGCACTGGTTGAGTGACAAGAAATTGGGAAACCCCAAAATTAACAACCCATTGCCCATTGTCCACGAGGGCAGAAATAACACTGAAGAATCCTCTATGACCCTTGAATGTTGGTCAGCCCGGAGAGGAGGCTGTCAACTAGCAGGTCTTCCAGTCCTAAACTCTGCCTGCTCTGGGAGACTTGGAGTAAATCCCAATAGCTTTGTTTGGGGGGAGGGGGAGAGACTGCAGCCAGAACCAAGAAGCAGCCATCCACCTATCCCTGGGTGTTGTTTCCCTAGTGTTGAGCTGAAACCAGGCTGCACCAGAATCTGCAGGAATAAAGCGGGAAGAACCAGGGAGGAGCTGTCGGGGTTGCAAGGAAAGCCCCAAGGCTGTTGGCTCTCCAAGATCACTCTTCTTTTCCCGGGGAGGGACTATTTGTGGCACCTTTGGGTCCCACCAAGAGTTTGTCATCTTCATTAGAAAATGTATGGATGCTTGCTTTGTTCTGAGGCTGGGTCTTTAAATGGAGCCCTGACAGGTCTAACCTGCTGTGTACAGAGGTTGGCTTCCAGCTTATGGCAATCTTCCTGCCTCTGCCTCCTGAATGCTGGGGTTACCCTCACCACACCTGCCGTGCTTGTAGGCTGGCTTTTTCTGTGTTACTGCTAAAAAGCCTGCGTGAGTAATCGACGAGACGAGCAAGCCCTCTCGTTTTCATTCTGAATCCACCCAACTTCCCTGAACAAAATGTCTGTATTCCTGCCATCCACACCTCAGTTCCCTGCTGCTGAGGCTGAAATTTCACCAGCTCTGCTTTAGTCCTGTGACTTCAGGCTGCCCTCCACCCCCACCCCCACCCCCATCCCCGCCCCTGCAGTGTGTGCTAGGGACCTGACTCTGGACTCTGTGTCCTGACACAGATAAAGCCATGTTGATGAGGCCAAGAGTCCCTCTGCCAGATGGGCTGAAAGGCTGTGGGCTGACCGCAGTCAGCACTTGGAAAAGGAGTCCAGCCTATAAATGCTTTGCTGCATGCAAATTGTCAGCAAACAGCAGGGAGGCCTAGCCCCTGCATGCTGGGCATGCTTCATTCCAGTCTGGAAGGCCCTCCTTTCTCCCAGCTGCCTGACAGAGACTTGGCCCCAGCTTCATGCCCCATCACCTATTCCTTCTGAATCAATTTATTGGCTGCCTCCTGAAGTACAGGAATGGGCTGGGGAGGGAGATACCTATAATGATCTGTCGTGTCCCTTTAAGAGACAAGCCACACCCACTCCCTCCCTGTCCTGATCTTCAGCTTCCAGTCTGAGTTCCCTCTCTTTTCTGTCTTTCCCCCCAAAGGCAACTTCTGCCTCTCTCCATTTTCCCCACTTTTTCCCTTCCCCCCTCTCTGTCTCTGTCTCTTTCTGCTCTTTCCCCTTGTCTCCTCACCCCCTCTCCCCTTCCCTTCCATAACCCACTAAATAAATATCCAACCTCACTCTGCATGGTGCGCCTATCCATGTGTCTGTCTCTCACTTGCTGCATGGCTACCTGCCCAGGCCCTGTGGTGTGGTCTCATGGCATGCCCTGTCTGTCTCTCCTCATGGCTTGCTGCAGCCACTCAGGAAAATGCACCATCCCTTGTGGGACTGGCTGTCCCAATGAGGTCTCTCACCTACCACACGGCTCCCTACTTGGGACTCGGGATCTGCTGAAGCCATTCAGGGAACTGTGCCACCCCTGCCTGGGACTGGCTGTTCTTGGGACCCCCTGCCCACTACCTTCCCCCACTGTCAACTCTCAGAGACCTGCAGCATTTCTGCCACTGCTGCCGCTGGAGATCCACAGCATTTTACTTACTCTATTACAATATCTATGGTGATAAACTCCACACTCCCTTGTTGTGGGATAATCTTTTTGTACATTGTAAAGATGTGTTTTTACTAAGGAGCCTTCTGATTGCTTTAGTAAGAGCTGAATGGCCAATAGCTAGGCAGGACAGAGTAGGTGGGACTTCCAGGCAGAGAGAGGAACTCGGGATGAATCCAGGTGCAGCTGGAGATGCCAGTGAGACATGGAGGGAGTCAGACATACAGAATGGAGGAGAAGTAAAGAACCACATGGCAAAATGTAATAAATGGGAACAGGTTAATTTAAGTTATAAGAGCTAGCTGGGAGCGGCCTAAGCTAAAGGCCAAGCTTTCTTAATTAATAATAAGTCTCTGTGTCACCAACTGGGGGTCCAGAGAAAGTCCAACAAGTCCTACCTCACTCCCTAATCTGTAAAGGGCTCACGGTCTCAGAAGCTTCCCCTGACCACTCCAACCCACAAGCACCGAACACCAGTGGGCACAGAGCCCCACAACCGTGGCCTTCAGTAATATGACCCTTCACTTACAGGGGAGTTAACAGGCGATGAAGGTTAAGGCATTGCCCAAAGCTGGAGACCTGGTGGCCTTCAATCTCCTGCCATGATCCGGATTGGTCTTATTTTCACAACCACGCCCCAGGTCCTCAGGAGGGTCCACAGCACAGTGGCTTCCTCACGCGCAAGCCTTCCTGTCAACTGAGGTCTTAAGTCTCCCAGCACTTCTCACTCTGCCTTTATCCTAAGCTCTCCAGCCCAGCCAGGGCCTGGGCCCTGCTTCCCTTCCCACGGCCTCTTTTCTACAAACTTACCTCTTCAGCCATTCACCCTCTTGGCCACTGGCTGGCTCGCTGTTGGCCTCTTTGCCCTCTTAGTTCTCTCTCAGTTCTTCTCTTGGTCCTTGGCTCCTCTCTTGGTCTGCTTGCCCCCTCTCTCCTCTCTCTTTCTCCTCTTCCTCACTCTCTGCCCTCCCCCCAGACCTGGTTCAGTCTGGACCCTTCTAGATGCCTTTGACTGAATTCTCCCTCATATCTACAATAAATCTCCCCAGTCACCCCTTCAGGCAACCATGTCCTCATAGTCATTCATCAATACCTTTGCACACATTGTGACCCACTGACTGTTCTTTTGTTTTTTGAGACAGGGTTTCTGTGCATAGTGCTGGCTGCCCTAGAACTGTCTGTAGACCAGACTGGCCTCTAACTCAGAGATCTGCCTGCCTCTGCCTCCCAAATGCTGGGATTAAAGGTGTGTGTCACCACTGTCCCGCTAACTGACTGTTAACCTATCGGTTCATCTGGCCAGAACCTCTGCTCTGGGGTGCCACAGTATAGGGTTCTTGTAGAAGTTAGCTCAATTCAGGAAATAATCAGGCAAGCTAAAAGATAAAACAATTACATTTTTATTTGTTATAAGGGGAAAAGTCACAAAACAGGAACGAGAAGTCCAAGCTCAGCTGTGCAGTGAGGGAGCCACAGAAAAAGAGCACCTGGACCATTCACCCAGTTTTTCTCTGCATCCCAGAAAGCCACACCTTAACTTGGTCCCACCTCTTAAAGATAATTGGTTAACAAAGCTTCCCCATCACCTCCCCCTTTTGTCTAAACAAGAGCAATCCAAACCCAATACAAAACTATATACAATGGGAACAGATATCAAGTATAAAATTACAACCATAAACAATATTAAGCAAGGAACACATGACAAATGTTTTAATAGACATTCTATTCTAAAGAGTCTAAGTCTTGCATTGGAAATAAGCTTGGCTAAACCATAAGAGCATGGTAACTACAACTATCTAATCTTTAACCCCATCGAAGGCCTGAGAAGGGAGATAATATTACTTGAGTAGGCAGGAAGTGCAATCAAGTAGCTTCTAAAGCGAGCAGTATATGATGGAGACAATTGGCTACCTAAGTAATCACCCAAAGTCTCATTTGCAATGTTGAAGCAACCAACTTTGGCTAAAGTTTAGCATAACCTAGCATACCTAGAGGTAGGGGATTTTTTTAGAACTATCTTCCCCTGTCTTGGCAAGGTTTAGCAGTCCTTTTCCTTGTGTCCTGCTTATCCAGTCTGGATACCATGTACTTTGTCAGTGGTTGAGGCATGGGCAGTTCCTTCCAAAGGCCAATTGTGCCAAGAAGAAAACAAACTCCAAGTGGAGTGTTTTTGGTGCTCAACATTCTCTCGGGTATAGATTCGTGCTGTCAGGAGCAATCATGTTTCATGTCAACAGAACCCTGTTATTTAAATACCATGTTCTACAGATCCTTGAAGTAGTTAAAGATTACCTATCTATGCAGAATATAATCTCTATATATCTAAAGAACCTAATTAATATGATAATATATATATAAAACAAACATGAACAACTATTGACCTATAATATTTAATACCTGTATAATTTAAAGACTAAGACTTCATATCAGAATATTAAATAATCTGTAAACAAATGTGCAACAAATGAGGACAATGACCTCAAAATGTAAACAATGTATACTTGATCAGAGGTAGGACTATATAATGCAATATGATAAATATATCCTAAAAGTTGTATCAATATAAAAATGTCCTAAACATACATATGTACAATCTGACAGAATAACTTTGCATAGGTGTACAAATATTGGAAACAGAAATAACAAATATAATTTGAAATTGTATCAATATACAAAAACTATACTAATGTAACTTAACCATAAATAATAGCTTACCACAAGTGAAGGCGTAAGTCACAAACAATTCCACACCAGTTGAAATTATGATTAATAGAATGGTTATTTATTTAAAGGGGAAAAACTTACAGATTACCGTCCCAGACAACAGCACTCTGCACAATCAGGAAAGGAGCCTACTCGCCGGAAGTGGAGCCGGAAGCCAGAGAGAGAGCGGAGGGAAGTGGCCGCTTTTTTTAAAGGGAGAGAGACCACACCCCAATGGGCTGGTATCTCAGCGGCTAGTGGCTGAAGGAGCGGAAGGAGCTCCCACAACACACAAGTATTCACTCTATTACCCACTATTATTATCCCTTTTATAATTTCTGAACCTACACAGTTTACACCCCAACCCTCTACCTGATACAAGTAATAACAACAACCCCTAAACAGTGTTCCCAACCCTGAGGACAAACTTTTTTGGGAGAGGGGACATCATCCTTTTTTTGGTCCTATTCTTCCTTGCTTTGGTCTCATGATCATCACCTTGAGATGACCTCTGAAGCAGCAGCAACTTTCAGCAAGGAAAGAGGACATAAATGTCACTGGAGACAAGTTTTGTTTGTTCCTTAGGCTCTGGCCCTAAGACAGGCCCTAGTGAGAAGACCTTGAGACAGGAGAAACTTGTTTAAATAGGAATCCAGACAGCAATCTCCTCTCTCAAGGACAATGAAGTCACCTTGATCTTTTTCCAGTAAGATTTTGGAGACCAGAATCCCAACTCCCACCCCTCCACGTTCTGAACTTGTGGGAGGCTATTGTCTTGCCAAGAGAGGGCAGTGTAACTGTAAGAAGCTCCTGGGTCCAGGTTGAGGGATGGCCATGGTGACATCACTGAGGACCCCAATACAGGGGCCTTTGGCCAAGGAGGTAAGGTCCAGACATTACACAGCCCAAAACACTGTTGGTCTATAGACAATGCTCACTTGGGATGGCACAGTCAGGGCATGGACCCATGTCCACTAGGTGTCTGTCTGTTTTTCGACAGCCCTACCCAGGACGGAGTGGTGAGATGATTTAAGAAGCAGGAGCTGAGAACTCTCCTGGGGACACTGAGATTTTAGGAGGTTAGTCAACCAGCAGCTTCTTGTCGATGTGTGTCTGTCTGTCTCAGAGCTGACCCCATATCTATAGAGGGGAGAGAGGGACTTCAGGGCCTTGGGCTGGAAAACCAAGGATATAAGTTCTCAGGATAGAGAAAGCGGTAGCCACACACACACAATAGCAATATGATGGGATGGCGGATGAAGAGAAGTAAATCAGATAAAAAGAAGAAAACAACAGGTGTCTCTCAAGATTCTGGGAGCTGCTCACTGACCTTCAGGAAGGAGCAGGATGGGCTCTTGGTATCAGGGAATGGAGTGAGGCTGGTAACCTGAGACGCACGCCCAGTTCCCCCAAAGACCGCCTGTGACCAAGACCCAGGAGACAACTGCTCCCAAGGACCACACAGCCTTGGCCAACAGAAAGCCACCTGGGGGGCCAAGTGTGGTGGCTCACTATAGGGGAATGTGTGTTGTTGACATGGGCACAGCCTTGTGGACCCCAGGGTCAGCCCCATGGAAGTGGCAAAGGCTTTCTCAGGTCTGAGTGTAAACGGTGAATGGTGACCTGTGTGTAGACAATGTCCACTGTAGCTTCTCCCCCTGAATGTTCCCTGCCTGAAGACTGCTCCCCTGCAGACTGCTCCCCTGCAGGCTGCTCCCCTGCAGACTGCTCCCCTGCAGACTGCTCCCCTGCAGACTGCTCCTGCTGAAGTGAGCTAAACCTGCCTCCTGCTCAACTGTTGCAATAACCCCACCCCACCCTGTTCAACTGTATATAATTAACATGTGTACCTCTAGGGTGCTGTGTGCTCTTCACCAGAGCCCAGACCACCTGATCCCAGCATTTCAGTGTCCACAGATGCTTTTCTCATCCCCTCAGTATCCCAGTTATGTCAACCCCTGGAGTTGTGCAAGGGCACAACAGCCCGTGTCTAATCCCAGCACTCTGAAGAGAGAGCCAAAAGGATCTCTGTGAGTTTGAACTTGAGGTCAGCTTGGTCTACATACTGAGATCAAGGCCAGCCAGGGCTACATTAGTGAGATTATGTCTCAAATAAAATAAGCAAACAAACCAGCGTCATCTGGATGTTCTTATACACCTTCCTCCGCCAGGGGCCAGGAACATGCGTCTTTCACCTCTGTCTTCCTACTTCATTCTACTCTCCAGGCTGCTGTTGGCCTCCCATCACCCCACAAAAGGCACACTGAGTAACTCCCACCTTTAAAGTTTCTGTTTTCTTTCTGTCAGACTCCCTGGGAAGAGTCCTGAAGATGAGGAGAGAAAATTCCAGTCTAGGAACACCCTTAAACATTTCCACTTCCTTAGGCAAGCCTCTCTTTCTGCCCCCATCTATGTAATATGTACAGTCTTAGCGAGAAGCTACCTGATCTGCGCAGCTTGAAACTGCACCTAAGAGCCTCAGCCAAACCGAGGAGTTTAGCAGTCTGTGTGAGTCTGAGGGTAGAATTTGCCGGAGACACAGATTCTTCTAGACCAGTGGTTCTCAACCTTTCTCACGCTTCAGGCCTTTAACACAGCTCCTCATGCTGTGGTGACCCCCAACCTTAAAATCATTTTCATTGCTTCTTCATAACTGTACTTTTGCTACTGTTAGGAATTATAATGTAAGTATCTGTGTTTTCCAATGGTCTTGGGTGACCCCTGTGAAAGAGTCATTCAACTCCAAAGGGGTCACGACTGATGCCTACGTAGCATAAAATTGTATGCAAGATAAAATGAATTGTGTGTCTTAGATAAAGTGTACTTGCATATTTCCTGGTAAAATAACCGTGTTGTCTGGCTTGGTCCTTTGAGGAAGCAAGGGCAGAAGGTGAATGAGGTGCTTCCTGCCATGGCTGCCCTTATAGGACATAGACCTGTGCAGACCCCATGGCCTTTACTCAGAGATGGTGCGCAGGGACCCCCAGATTTCCATTCTTCCTGTCTCAAGTACAACACTAAGCTCTGTCAAGCTCTCCTAGTGAGAGTCCTCCCACTTCTGATGGCTCCTCTTCTTTGTCCTCTTAGGTCACTTAGTGGGCACTGGTCCTCCATCAGGCCTACTGTACAGGCTCCCAGGCTCCTGTGTGCCGCAGCAGAGAGGGTCAGGGTACCACTCTCCAGTTTTCCCTGAGGTTCCATAACTGTCCTCTCTGCAGCACACCCACACCTCCACACACAGCTCCACACCCCCACACATCTCCACACCCCCACACATACCCCTCAACGCCCCCACACACATCCACACATCCCCAGTTCTACCTAGAAATGTAAATTAAACATGCACAGGGCAGATGAAACAGCAATAGCCCAAATCAGGGCTCCATTTGTAAGTGTGCTGGAAGTCCTTTTTTTTTTTTTTTGTCTTTTTTTTTTTAAGATGACAAGTGTCACTGTCTCTTGAATTCCAAGCTAAATGTCAAACGAAGATCTGGAGTCTCTGAAGTTTTAAATTTAGCCAGCCCCACCCACTGCCATTGAAACTCTGACCGTGATGGACAGATCCCACCAAGTGCCCGCATTCATCTGCCTGCCCTCCCCTCCCAAAGTCAGAGCGCACACAGGACCGGCTCTGTTCACGTAACCCTTTTCCCAGCCCCTTTTCCCAGCCGTAGCCTCTTCAAGAGCTAGGGCGTGGCTGTCTGCTTCTTTAGGATCCTGTGGAAGAGTGCCAGGATGAGGTCCATTTGGTAGGGACGAGGTGAAAAGGAACTCTCCTGGGGCGGGGGAGGGGGCGGAGGGGGCGGAGGGGGCGGAGGACAAGATCACACCAGCCTCACGCTCATTTGAAAACCACAGAAAGTTCAGTCTCTCCCTCAGCTTTGGGGTAATGCTACCACTAAAGGACGACTCGGGGCCCCAACCCCCCAACGTTCTCAACCAGGTCCCAAGACCAGTACTTGGGTGCTGAGGCCAGAACATCTGGCTTCATAATCAACCTCCCTTCTCTGACTCAAAAAGAAGCAGGAAGGCTCGGTTTAAGCAAGCCCTAAGCAAACCCTGCACCGACTGTGGACCCTTGTGGGAAGCTCACAGTCTCTGAGGCCCTAACACAGAATGTGTGACCCTCGGTGAAGACTAGACCTCTGCCTCCTAGTGGAAGGATTTCATTTGTCAGAAGGCCTAGGATCAGACTTGGTCACCTCAGCCCCACCCTGCCCTGAAGATAAAGGCAGAATGCTAACTCCCAGCCTCAGAGCCTTGGAGTTTGTTAAAGGACAGCCCTGTAAAGACAGACACCCGGCAGAGCAAAGAGCTAGAAGAAGCCTTCATTGGCTCCGGAGGCAGAGGACCATGCTGCCTCTAGGAACCCTGGGCACAGAAGTATTTACGCTAGAATGTTCCACAAGACAGTATAGTGATTGCGGGTTTCCAGAGTCATAATATGAAGACGAGAAGGGATATTTTGTGGGGATTCTGCAAGTCCTCTCTTTTCTGGGCCATGATTTGTTTGATCTATATAACAAAAGGATTGGCCTAGATCCTTGGGTCTCAAACCTCTGTACACACCAGAACTCCTGAGGGTAGTGACAGTTGAGTTGTCTTTTAATAAATAAAGCTTGCCTGAGGGTCAGGATGCAAAACTAAGCCACTAGAGGAAAGGAGGTGGCGGTGCAGACCTTTAATCCCAGGATTTAGGGGACAGAGGCTGACAGATCTCTGTAAATTCAAGGCTACCCTGGGCTACACAAGATCTATCCAGAAACAGACCCAGGTAGTGGTGGTTCACACCTTTAATCCCAGTCTTTGGGAGTCACACGCCTTTAATCCCAGCACTAGGGAGGTGGAGACAGGATCTCTTCATTCCCATCCGAAGATTTGGTAGAGGTAAAAGGTCTCTCTGGTGACTTGATTGCTTTGCTTTTCTGATCTTCAGGTTGAACCCCAATATCTGTCTCTTGTATTGTATTATTCATGCTACAACTGGGGGATGCCACAATGCTCTGAGCTCACAACTGCTGACAACCGCAATGACTTCGGAGTAATCTATGGGGCAGGTGGGAGGGGACCCCAGGAAGAACCCTTGATGCTGCAACAGGACTGGCTAAGGGTGGGAAATTGTTTCAACAGATGCTGGGTGTGGGGAGGATGACGGGACATTCCACTGCCTTGGGTTTCAAGAGGAAGATAAAGGTTGGCTGGGAGGCTCAGCTCATCACGTGCTTGCCCTATAACAGTGAGGATCTGAGTTCAGTCCAGGAGCCCACACGAGAAAGTCATTATGGTGCCCCATACAAGTAACCACAGAGCAGGGGAATCCCTGGGACTCCCTGATCAGCCAGCCAGGGTAATTAAAACAGCAAGCCCTAGGCCAGTGAGTAACCCTGTCTGAACAAACAAACAAGCCCAGGGTAGCTGGCACCTAAGGAACCAGGCTGACGGCTAGGCTCCACGTGCAGGTGCGGGCACACACAGAGACAGACAGACAGGCAGACAGACAAAGAGAAAATACAAGTAAAATAATGTTTTGGTTTTTTTTAAAAAAAAAAATGATACGTCAACTGGGCATGGGACACCTTTAATATCAGAGCTCCAGAGGCAGAGGCAGGCGGATCTCTGAGTTTGAGGCCAGCTTGGTCTACAGAGAGTTCCAGGATGATCAGAGCTATACAGAGAAACCCTGTCCTGAAAAATCAAAATAAACAAATCATCTAAACCAGTGATTCTGAACCTTCCTAACGCCGTGACCCTTTAATACAGTCCCCCCATGCTGTGCTGACCCCCCAAACATAAAATTATTTCATTGCTACTTCTTAAGTGAAGTTTTGCTACTGTTAAGAATCATAAGGTAAATATCTAATATGCAGAATCTCTGATAGGCAACCCCTGTGAAAAGGTCGTTGGATCCCCAAAGGGTTTGGTCTATGCCTGGATCTCACTTGAAACCTATTAAAATGCAGCTAGTGGGCTGGTATTGGTATCTTCGCAAAGGAATCAGTCCCCAGGTGACTGATTTACAGCCAGGCCTGAGAACACTGGGTAGAAGAAACTCTCATGGGACCCAAGTTTACCGTTAAGCAGAGTAATTGAGCCACCTACACCTTCCACCAAAATAAGCAAGTCACATTCCTACAGCTTTACCTCTCCCTGTCACCCTTCCTCTCCAGGAACTGCTGGGAGGGCCAGGCAAAGTCCAGCAGCTGCTGGGGTTGCAAACCTGTCCGCTTTCCACCCAGGTTTTGTGCTCAGTGGCAGAGCCTGGAGGCCACACTCAAGGCACGACGGAGGGGTGGGTGTGGGCCTGTGCCTCCAGGTGCATCGGGAAGATGCAGCTGCGACCATCGCCCTCTACCTCAACCCCTCACCCCTACAGTGAATTTGAATTTGAGCCTTGCTTCCTGTTCCCTTAAGTACCCTAGCCTTCCTCGGGTGGTTCACAGTGAAAATGTGTTTACCTTCCCAGAAGACAGCATCCCCGGATGGCTACCAAATGTCCGTTTTCCCTAACGTGTTTCAACCGCTGGGATCAGCGTACCTAGCCTGGATGGCCACTCAAGAGGCTCAGCTCCCAGGGGAGGCCCCGCGGAGCTTCCTGGTTTTCCCGAACCGTCCCGAACACTAACCGCAGCCCTCCCGTCGCCAGCAGGGTTCCAGCTCACCTGCAGCATTTTGCTTCCTGCGCCCAGTGGGGGAAGTTTGCGTTTCACACTCCTGGGAATCTTCCTAGAGTGATCCCCTTTTCTATGCTAAGAGCATGGCAGAGGGGCCCTCTGCTAAGGCCTTTTTGAAATTCGGGAACTGTTCTAGGACCAGCAGACACTTTTCACATAAGCACACCCCACGTCCCAGCGGCAAATGAAGCTCTCCAATCTGTACTGCCCCGGCCTCATTTCTCAAGATAGCCTGGCTAAACTACCAGCAGGGTGCCTAATGGCTGTGGAGACTAGGAGGTCACGTGTATGGAGAACCAAGACTGCCCTTTTTCCTATCTGCAGCCTGCGAGGTCAGGAAGGAGGAATCATGAAGGCCTGGCCTCACACACATCCAAACTTAGGACCAAGAGTGGATCCTGGAAGAGTCTTCAGTGTCCCTTGGGACCTTGCGAGGACAAAATCACCAGTAGGAAGTGAGAGAAAGGTGGAGGGAGGTAGAAGAAACATCTGATCCAGGCCAAGACATCCTTCCAGGGCGGTGTCTGTTATCATCAGACCCTCCAGTGCCAAGTTGGATTGATTGAAGGGATTCTGCTGGGGTTCAGTGGTGGAAAGTACACTTCGAGGGGGCCCTTTCTGTTCCCCGCGTCCCCTCAGTGCGTCTTTAAAGTCACACCTAGCCATAGTTCAGAAAGCATTTGTCCACCGTTGGGTATAAAGAGCTAGGCTAGCAGTCCCTTCAGCCTTGTAGGGCCCAGCCATGACAAGCTCAATGGGGGCCTGCGTTTCAGGTTAACTGATTCTAGGAGAGACCACAAACTGAGACCACCCAGGCACCAACCGTCCAAGGGGAAAGTAGCAAACGTTCCAAAGGAGATTACTAACATTCCAATCCCTGTAGAGGGCATCACCCTTTGCCCAGCACACACCCCATCCCTTCTCACCAAGACATCCCTAGACAAATGTCAACCAATCAGAGGTTATGAACCTTAGAAATCCCTCACCCCAACCTCTGCTATAATAAAAAAACAAAAAACCACCCCCACTGAGCTCGAGGCCCTCTGAGGGTTCCAATGCACACTGAGAGTCCCAAGTTCGAACTTGAATGAATAAAGGTTTTTGCTTTTACATACAGGATGCAGTCTCCATGGAGGTCTGGGGGTGAGGGGTCCCTGCGATCTGGGCATAACAAGCGGAGATTGGCTTTGGAGCTTCTTCTTCTTCCTCCTCCTCCTCCTCCTCCTCCTCCTCCTCCTCCTCCTCCTCCTCCTCCCTTTCCTGAGTAGGCTTCCTCAAGAACCATGGTTTGTTAAAGTCAAAGTGTATGATGACACCAAGGAAACAGACACAAGAGAACTGACACATGTATGAACTCACAGAGGCTGTGGGAGCCACATGGGTCTGCACTGATCCAACCCAGATGGGGTCCCAGCGCTGAGAAGGGGAAATGGACACAAACTCCCTAACCAGAAGCCGTCTCCAAGTGACAGCTCTTTGCAAAGAAAAATCAGTTTAGTTTTCTCCAACTGAGTCTCACACGGTACACAAACCACACTTGGAGGCAGGCCCATGCCCAGCAGCTGATGGCCATCACAAAACAAACTCAATGGGAATTTTAGGGCAAAAATTGTCTCCTATTGCTTTGTTCGGGTATTATTTTTTAAATCTTACTGATCTTCTGCTTGTATGTTATGGCTTCTGATTTTGTATTTTTATGGCATGTGTGTGAGTGAGATTACAGTGTTTCTCAGGATTTTTCTTTTTCTTTTTTCTTTATTTTTTTTTTTACTCAGATTTGTTTGCCTGTCTGTTTTCTAAAGAGAGAGAGAGAGAAGGTATAGGGCTGGAAGCTAAAAGAGGTGGAGAAGACCTGGGAGATGAGGGAGGGGAAAAGCATGATCAGAATACATTGCATGAAAAAAGTTCCTTTCTTTTGAGATAGGTTTCTCTATGTTATAGCCTTGTCTGTCCTTTGTAAACCAGGTTGGCCTTGAACTCAGAGATCCGCCTGTCTCTGCTTCTCAAGTGTTGGGATTAAAGGTATTCAACACCACATCTGACTTGAAAAAACATTATCTTCAATATAAAAAGAAGACGAGTATGTCAGGGGTCAGACTAGAGTGTGAAGCCAGAGGAACAAGCTTACTGGCTCACATTGTACACACACCAGAGAGGGTGAGCAATTTGTTCAAAACTCCTGTAGGGCTGGAAATGGGGTCTCGTGACCCTGCCTGAAGAGTATGTTCTCTCTCTCTCTCTCTCTCTCTCTCTCTCTCTCTCTCTCTCTCTCTCTCTCTCTCTCTCTCTTCATATTTTGATATGGAACAGAGTAGAGTTGCCTGAGACCTCCCATGGCAGCAGAGGTGTCGGGGAGAGCGGGAAGAGGCGTGGATAATTGTGGAGATGTATTGGGGCTCAGGACAGTAGCTACGAGGCCAGGGAGAGCAGGGCTGGGTAGAAGAGAGCTTGTTCAGGGGGAAGCCACAGCTGAAAACACAGTACAGCCTCTGGGCTGTCAGACTTCAATTTCCAGCTCCTGGGGTTTTGACTCACATGGCAATTATCATTCCATTCCCTGGCTTCCAGAGCCAAATGGCTGGAATGAAGACTCCAGGTGTCCACAGCCAGAGGAAAGGGGAAATAGGGGAAACAGTGCCGAGGCCTGGCTGGTGCCCCAAGAACTATACTGTCCTCTCGATACAGCTCACCCACTACAGACAGTGTCGAAGGCTCTACCTGCCCAGCCCAGATCCCTGGGGTACAGTGTGAGGGCACAGGGCTTCAGACCCCAGACTTCCCTGGGTGCAGTGTGAGGGCACAGGGCTTTAGATTCCAGACATTGCTGGGTGCAGTGTGAGGGCACAGGGCGTCAGACTCCAGACCTCCCTGGGTGTAGTGTGAGGGCACAGGGCTTTAGATTCCAGACATTGCTGGATGCAGTGTGAGGGCACAGGGCTTTAGATTCCAGACATCGCTGGATGCAGTGTGAGGGCACAGGGCTTTAGATTCCAGACATCGCTGGATGCAGTGTGAGGGCACAGGGCTTCAGACCCCAGACTTCCCTGGGTGCAGTGTGAGGGCACAGGGCTTTAGATTCCAGACATTGTTGGATGCAGTGTGAGGGCACAGGGCGTCAGACCCCAGACCTCCCTGGGTGCAGTATAAGGGCTTCAGGCCCCAGACATCACTGGATGCAGTGTTAGGGCGCAAGGCATCAGACCCCAGACATCCCTGGGTACAGTTGAGGATACAAGGCTAGGTAAGTCTACCGTTGGAGTGAGATGGTGGACCACAGGTCTACTCCAGAGAGTGGGTTCAGGAGTTCTACACCGAGGCTCACAGATATCTTTGCTAACAAATGCCCCAGATGACTATGGGTTGCCCTCTGCTTGGGGACACACTTTAACCAACAATGAATTTGATCACCTCTGGGGTGTCTCCTGGAGTTCCTTGATGTGGTCAAGTTCCTTGGTCTAGTAGAGGGGAGGTGATCATTTTTTTTTGTTAACTCCTACCTGTTAGTATTGGGTAGGAAAGGTTGCCTACTCCCCTTGACCAGGCACAGGTAGACAAACAAAACATTGACCTCAGAGAGCCAACACAGCCAACATACAGTGGAATGGGCACTAGACCCAGAGGTGGGAGAGTCCCTATATGACAGTAAACCAGGCTGTCTGCTTAAGTCTCTAATGTCCTGTTCACCTAGATCGTCACTGCCTGGGCCTTGACCTGTTCAACTCAACTCCCAGCCAAACCAGGCTCCGCGGAATACAACTGTACCCAAGAGAGCAGAGCTCAGGGCTTGTATTTTCAAAACGCTTTGTGTTCTCCCAAATCCCATAAATTCAACAGCAAGAGTCCTCACAGGACTCAGTCCTTCCCAGCACTCAGGAGGCAAAGGCAGGCAGATCTCTGTGCGTTCAAAGCCAAACTGGTCTACAGAGCCAGTTCCAGGATAGGCAAGATTACACAGAGAAACCCTGTTTCGAAAAAACCAAAAAAGAAAATAAAAGAAGGCATGGTGTCATCTCCTGTTCGGGTGAGATGCTCAGAGCCCTCCAGGAAAGGGAACAGAATTGTGAAATCTTTAGTCTATGCAGGAGGTGAGGATCTGTGGGTAATGGATGGCTCTAAAACATTTAGGACAACATGCAGAACTACTGTAGCAGAAAAAACAAGCTCAGTGACTGACTGAGAGAGCAAAGCCCAGTAGGCGCAGTCATCAGCATCTCTGCTGCAGCTCCCTATAAGGACGGCTCAGCTGCAGCAAGCACACGGTAAAAGGTATGACTGCTCGAGGACCCTCGCTTCATCCTTATATACACAACCACCATTTCTACACACGTGTCGTAAGAACTGGATAATAGCACTGCATGCTTAATACATGTTCTTCCTAGCCGAGCACAGTGGGGCGCACCTTTAATCCCAGCACTCAGGAGGCAGAGGCAGGTGGATCTCTGTGAGTTCCAGGCCAGCTTGCTCTCCAGAGTTAGTTCTAGGACAGCCAGAGCTACAGCGTGATATCTGTCTCAATAAACCGATCAATCAATAAACAACTGCTCTTCCTGAGACGAGAGTAAACAGTTCTTTGGCTTGATTTGCCATAACAGGCATGAGCCCCGTTGTCAGTACTTGTTAGTATTTTTGGCTCGATGTGCTGTCCTTGTTGCTTAGTTTGTTTTTGAAAGCTATTTTACCAGGATCGGAGAAAGTTTGGCACTCAAAAAATGCTTGGAGCCAGGCAACCCTTTTAAATGAGATGCATCATCACTCAGGCTCCTGAGGTTTCGCCATCCCCCTCGGGCTAGGAACTTTCACAGATGAAATAAAAATTAAATTTACCATTACCGTTGATTCTGAGAAGTAAATTAGTGTGTCTGGCAGTGCTGGCATTGTTTGAAGTACTGGTAAGTGTTAGCCGGGTTTCACTGTTACAAACGTCTGCCGTGAAAGCCTAGAAAAGGGGCTGAAACACAAAGTTGATACTCCATAAACCAAGACGGTCAAGAAACACGCAGGAAAATAGGGGCCTCACCTGGAGACGAGCATGACAACCCCAGCCCGCCAAGACAGGATCTGACAGGAACCGATCCAAAGAAACAAGCCCCGCCCCCTGTCCTGCCCCCCAGCAAGTTGACCCGGGCTTCAGAGTAGTATGGGGCCGTCCACCAAGGATCTTGCTCAGGGTGTTTTCTGCAGCTGCATCAGCTGCCCCCAGAGCTAGCATGCTGCGCTGCTGCATCCCACAATTTGAATAGAGAGAGACACCCCGTGCCCTGCCCCAGACACACAGATATGCTACCTACCACAAAACAACCACTCATCCCCAATACCCGTGGTGTTTTCCAAGTCTCTGTTGATTTTTCAATTAGAAATGCTACAAGCAAGAATAACACGACACACCTAGCTATGAAAATATATCCACAGCCTCATACACAAGTGTTTATAGCTTTTCATTTATCGTGAATAGTGAATCTGCTTTATATTCATCACGGACAGTGATAGGTTGCTCCGTTCAAGCCCAGAATGTAGTTTCTCTTTGAACTATCGACAGGGTTCCATATTGGCGTCAAGAATGCCTCCTTTGGTTAGGAAGGACACAGGCGAAAAGGAAGGAAATTGGACTATGGCTTTAATTCCTGAGTTTGCCCCGAGTCCAGTAGCCAAGGCGCCATCACTGCAGCACTAATACACTGGGCTGCTATCGAAGACACAACACACGCACCCTTTGCACCAGGATGGGCTCCACCCAGCCCCAAGGAACCACGGGACTTTAGAATCAGACCAATTTCCCCAAGAATCTGAGACCGTAGGCAGAAAGTTCGTTCTAAATTTAACAGTTCCTGCTTCTCAGGAAGGCCTCTGGGCTTTGGGGCCTCTCTGACCCTTGGGCTACACACACACACACACACACACACACACACACACACACACACACGACACGTGCCTTCGCGGGCCTTCCTGGGCAAGCACGTTTCCCCTAAGCTGGACCCCCATCAGCCCACTCACTGTCTGCACGCCCAAGCCAACTTCTCTAAGGTGGGAAACAAAGCAAGCCGGGTGAGCAGTGGAGACACAAATGGTTGTGCTCAGGACCTGGATGTGTTGGACTCTAGCGTCCAAACACCGAGAAGGAGTCGCCCCCAGAGACCATCTCACACACCACAGCCGATGCAAAAGCATGAGGATTTTATTAATTCTGTCATGACAGGGTCCCCCAGCATTCGGGAAGCCGAGGGACCTCGAATAGCTGGTGCAGTCTACTTTTAAAGGGGCCTCAGAAGCAAGGGGGGTTGTTCTTTGACTATTCTGATTGGCTTATTTGAAAGGGCTATTACCAATAATTGACTGGAGAGCTGTTGCCAGATCAGATGAGGTAAGAGATCATTTTGACCCCGTTTCCCAGGGGACCGAACCAAAACTTACGTATATGGGTAATTGTTCAGGAACTGAGTACGTGCGAGTGTAGCTGTTAGGTCCTTGGTTCCCGGTGGGGAGGGGAAGCACTATGGCACAGAGGCTGAGAGGATTCAGAATTGTCAAAAATGGCTTCAGGATTGTCTTAAAGTCTTATAGATGCAGCACTCCAGCACCAGAAGCGGCAGAAGGATGCAAAGCCAGAGCCACCAGCCGCCGCCTCGGGATCCCTCTGCGCGGTGATGCTGACCCCTGCTGGCCGCGTGAGAGAGTGCAGCGTGACAGACTCCCAAGGTGCAGCAGGGGTAAAGGAGGCAGAGACCACCAGTGGATGTGGTTTGTGTGCACTGCAGAATGCTAGGAGCCAGCTGCGGGGTAGCAGAGGTCCCTGCACCTCCCTGTGGCTGCCCAGATGCGTGTCCGCTTTTCTTGTTTCTAGAAAGAAGAGTAAAGGAAAAAAGGGTAGGGGGATACAGAGACCCAAGACACTGGCATCCCTCTAGCACCTACCTGCGCCTCCAAAAGACCCCCTCGATGCGGGTATTGCCAGGCAACAGTCAACTCCTAACCTAAGCCCCCGGGGCCTCTCACTCAGACAGATGGTCGCTGGCTGCAGTCAGCTGAAAATGCCCCACAGCTATTCAGGGCCTACGTCCAAGAGCTGTGGAGACAATGGCAAGAGAGCACTCAAGAGTAAAGGAAGGATTTTGAGATTGGGGCATTGGTCTAGATCATTAGACAGACTCTACGTGTAATTACCCATGTCACCAAAGGAAGGCCGAGGTGAAGGATATGTCACCTTACATGAGGATGGGGAGAGAGATGGGAGGGATGGGAGAGAACGGGTTTCCTCTGGAGCGCCCGGAGTCCCTACTGAGAATACATTATTATATATATTATTTATGAAGATATTTTTCTTTTTTCTTTTTCTTTTTTCTTTTTTTCATGATATTTATTGAGCTCTACATTTTTCTCTGTTCCCCTCCCTGCCTCTCCCCTCCCTCCTTTAATCCTCCCCCAAGGTCCTCATGCTCCCAATTTACTCAGGAGATCTTGTCTTTTTATACTTTCTACTTCCCATGTAGATTAGATCTATGTAAATCTCTCTTAGTGTCTGCATTGTTCTCTAAATTCTCTGGGATTGTGGTTTGTAGGCTGGCTTTCTTTGCTTTATGTTTAAAAACCACCTATGAGTGAGTACATGTTTGAATTGTCTTTCTGTGTTTGGGTTACCTCAATCAAAATAATGTTTTCTAGCTCCATCCATTTTTCCTGCAAAATTCAAGCTGTCATTATTTTTTTCTGCTGTGTTGTACTCCATTGTGAAGATATGTATCTTAATAAATATTAAGAGAATAAACGTGTGCTGTTTTAAAGTACTAAGTTTGTAGCCTTTTTTGCTTTTAATAGCAGCAGCATTGAACTAACGCATAACTGTCTACTCAGTCTTTACCATGAAGTAGGCTAATGAACAAGGCAGACCCCACCCCCAACCCCAGGAAGGTTTATCTGCCACCTCCTGGGCTTTAAATATGTCTGGCAAATAAACAGGGTAGTGCAGAAGACAAAGAGCACATTAAAAGACCGGCAAAAAAATAAAAATAAAAAAAATTTAAAAATCTCACCAGGATAAGTCTTCACACTTGCTAGGATAGCTAACATCAAAGAAAGTGGCAAGAATTGGTGGGGACTTGGAGAAACTGTGGTCCTTATATGCTGCTGGAGGGGCTGTGCAATGGGGTAGCCATCCTGGAAAGTGGTTTGGCAGTGTCTTAAAAAACTGAACACAAATAACAGTATCTCAGCAACATATTCCCAGAAATAATGCCCAGGGAGCCAACCAAGATAACTGCACACACGTACCCAAGACCATCTCCACGAATACACATGATTCATACACAATAGCTGTAGCCCATAATAGCGCAGATGCTCAACCATGAATAAAATTCACTGTATGCAAGTGGCATATTATCCACAAGCCGAAAGGACAGATCGTTAATGTGCTACGGGCTGTGTAGGCCCACAGCACGCTGGCTGACAGAGGCTATCTTCAGAAGACTGAGGACCGCATGATTCCGTTTCATAAGAAATATGAAAATCAGATCTAACCAGGCATGGTGGCACACGCCTGGAATTCCCAGCTCTTGCGAGGGAGAGACAGGAGCATTGTGAGTTCAAGGCCAGCGGGAGAGACGTACTAAACCACTGTCACAAAAAGGGTAAATCCTGAGACAGAAAGATGGGTGGCTGCCTGGGGCCAGAGGTGAGGCTAGGAATGGGGACAAGCTATGGTGGCCAGCAGGGGTCAGTCCAGGGTGCTGACTTTTAAAACCAGGTTGTGTGATGATTACACAACATGCTAGCAAGTCGGCCTTACTCTCTAGAAACTATACCGCAATAAAAATGTTTTGTTTTTTGACACAGCCCAGTAAGGAGCCTCTTGGAAAATATTGCAAAATATTAAGTAGGATAAGAAGTCAAACAAGTTGGGCTTCAGGAAAACTGCCCAACTCTTCTCTTTAGACTAACAAGGTAGCGGGTCCCTGGTCAGCAGCCCAATGGTGTCACACTATCTTTATTTTATTAATTTATTTGTGTGTGTGTGTGTGTGTGTGTGTGTGTATTTCTGTGTGTGTGTGCGCGCGCGCGTGCGTGTGTGTGTGTGTGTGTGTGTGTGTGTGTTACTGGGAACCCAGGCCCTCCCACATATTAGGCAACCACTGTTATATAACCCCAACATTTTTTATTTTTTGTTTTGAGACAGGGGTCTCACTATTGAATTGTCCAGACTAGGCTTGAATTGACCATCCTCCTGCCTCAGCCTCTCAAGCGACTGGGATTACAGGCCTGGGTCACCAGGCTTGGCTTCATGGTGCCCTTTACACTCCCCAGAGCTATGGGGACAGAGCTACCCATTGTCCACCTCGTCTTGGCAAGGGTCCCACCTGGAAGCCAGTAAATGGCTCCCAGTGTCACAGCTCATGCTGTAGCATGTCTGCCCTGACGCCTGAACCTTCTCCAAGGGAGGCCTGGGATCCCACCCTGTCCACAACGCCTGGGTGTGTCCAGCTGGAGCAGTTGAGACACCATGCTTTTTCCTAAGGGGCTCTGTCCCCAGCCTGCCGAGTTCCTGCCTAGCTGCGGTGGGCATCTAGGCTGCTCCCTGGAGCAGTAAGGGTGAGGAGCTGGAGCAGGAAGCTCCTGGCACAAGGTCAGAGCACATAGTCTTTTATAGCCCCGTGTCTCCAGGGTCCTGGAGTCAGCTCATAGAGGAAATGTCCTCTGAGGGTTGAGTCACTGAATTGGACAGATGAGCAAGTAAACAGCAGACAGATGTCCCAGTGTGCACAGGGGCAGCCCAAGAAGGTAATGAGTCAAGGGCCCTCCTCACCGAGGCCTGGGGAAGCCAGGAATGCAGCCATCCTGAGAGGCAGAGAATGCCCCAGAGACAATCAGTATAGGAAAATGGCTCTCTGGTGTGGGTCAAAGCCTCAGGCGATAAATTGCTTGTGGCAGTCTCAAGTCTCACTGGATGAGCCGACTTTCCTGGGCCTTCCTACTCTTCCCAGGTTGATGGGGTCTCCGGAAATCAAAGGCAGCTGTATCCCTTTTGGCAGACCTGATCATTAAGTAGATAAGGGACTTTCTAAGTAAGCCACTCCTGGCTTCTGCTGATCCCCAAGCCAGCAGACAGGAGCACTGCATTTGGGGGTGACATTCCTTGGATTCCTTCAACAAGTAAAAGCCTTCCATCTGCAGAACAGGCCCCTACCTGTCACTGCAATGGTCCCACTTCCAGAAACCTGGGACCCTGGGTGAGTTCTTTTCTTCAATCTGTTTTACAAGTTTTTCCTCCTACAATGTTCGAAGAACGCAGGCCCCTGCAAGCTCGTGTGTCAGTCACCCACCTGTGCGGCTCAACCAAACAAAAACAAAGATGTCACGGGCTGAGACCGCAGGCCTCTGGTCTCCTCTCCAGCAGTCCAGCGCAAAATGCTAAGTGTAGGAGAAGGACAGGGTCACCCCCTTTTAAAATGTCAAGGAGACAGAAGGGTAGATTTAAAAAAGAAGACGTGTGTGTGTGTGTGTGTGTGTGTGTGTGTGTGTGTGTGTGTACATGCGTTTCTTCTGTTTATGGTTGAGGGACACAGTTCTGATAGCAGGAGAACCCAGACAGGGACCAAAAGAGTCAAGACAGAATTCCTCCGTGGACCCAAAGGCACAGCTGAAGAAAATGCAACTGGAGCTGAAGGGAGAGCAATGGCCACGCTCACCTGCCCACCTGCAGCTGAAGGGCGAGCAATGGCCACGCTCACCTGCCCACCTGGAGCTGAAGGGAGGGCAATGGCCATGCTCACCTGCCCACCTGGAGCTGAAGGGAGACAGTTGATCTACCTGCCTGTGCAAGGCAGCAGCTTTCCTGTGTCCCAAGGGGTGCTGCCCGGTGACCAGCAGAAACTCCCCGAAAGGAATAAAAGGGAGCTGTTCTATGCTAGACCCACTCAGATGTTCACATCAACTTTTTTAAAAAAAAGATTTATTTATTTTTATTTAATGTACACTGGTGTTTTGCCTGTATATACTCTGTGTGAGGGTGTCAGATCCCCTAACTAAAATTATACACAGCTGTGAGCTGTCATGTGGGTGCTGAGAATTGAACCCAGGTCCTCTGGAGAAATAGCCAATGCTCGTAAACTGCTGAGCCATCTCTCCAGCCCTCCGCATGAACTTTTCTGGTGCAGGTCCCAGCATAAAACTGTATCTGGTAAAACACAAGACAAATTCCAGTCACAAGAACCTGAGTCACAACTGTACACTCTAGCTCATTCCTGCCTCTCTGCTGTAATCAGCCAGAGCACCATCCCAATGGGCACGCTCCCAAACTAAGGCCTGCGAAAGACAGCCAGCGTGGCAAAGACTCTCTAGTATGTTACTGTGCCTTTTGTTCCAAATTCTAGGTCCTTCAGGGACTATGCTTTGGTGTTTGTGGCCAAAGACGTTAACATATGATCAGGAAGCTGACCTGCTCATTGCATGAGTCCTGTAGAAAAATTCTAGTAATTCCTAAGCACACAAAAGGACGTGCTATCCAGTTCCCAAATCCACAAAGGGTCATGCTATTCAGTTCCCAAATCCACAAAGGGTCATGCTATCCAGTTCCCAAATACACAAAGGGTCAAGCTATCCAGTTCCTAAGCACGCAGAGGGTCAAGCTATCCAGTTCCTAAGCACGCAGAGGGTTATGCTCTCCCGTTCCTAAGCACACAAAGGGTCAAGCTACCCAGGCCAGGAGAACCTGAGAGGGGCAAGCACAGCATCCCAGAATGCAACAGCAGCCAGTCTCATAGGGAAGGAATGGGTTTGTCTGATCATTGCTCCTTGGCCCATCCCTTTTTCCACTATCTCTAGGCTGTTACTGAGGCTCAACCACTGCCCTTCTCCTCTCTTGCTGGTCTCCGTGTCAGTCCTTGAACATAGCAGGCACAGCGCTGCTGCTCCAGACTTCAGTGTCACCTAGAAGCTCTCTCCAAGTCTCTCATAGGCCCTCCTTCCTCACGGGCTGTGAAAGACTGAACTCAACCCTCACACTCGCCCTTGGTTCTTTGTGATTTTTCTCCATATGATCTATCAGTCCATCTTTTAATCCTTTATCTTGTCAGTCTGGCTACATTTAAGTCCACAAGGGAAGGGATTTGTGGTTTAGGTTTGCTATTGCATCTGCCGTGTCTAGAACAGCAACTAACCCACAATGGGAATGTAATTAGTGCATTGGGTAAATAAATGGATGTGTTAGGAGGAAGCTTTCTCTCAGGCGAGTTGAGCATGGCTGTCAGGATGAGGACTAAGAAATGGGATGCTGTCCCTCAGAAATAGCATGGACCAGAGTGGGGCCCTGGCCTCTTCCTAACTGACTCAGTCCTGGCCCCATCACACCAAATTCTCCAAGCCTGACACTCCCACCAACATCCCAGACACCCAACCATCCCTCTTGGGTACTCAGCCTTCTCCCTGAGAGTAATGGGATGGTAAGACGGGCACAGTCGTTCCTTGAGACTTAAAGTGTGGCTGGAAGATGTACAGGACCTCTACAGTGCTTTTCGGGGAATGTTTCAAATGTCTATCTCTTGGTGGAGAAATTTGAAACCACCTTGAAAGAGTGCAAGACCAGACAATACAGTTATGAGTCTGTCTTGTTGGCTACCTTTTGAATATAGCTTCATGTTTAAATTTGAGAGTCCTTTTCTTTTTGTCGTGTGTGTGAGTGTGTCTGTGTGTGTGCATGCGCACGTGTGTGGTCTGTGCGGTGTACCAGAGCACACATGTGGAGGTCAGATGTCAACTCGTGGAGTCGGTTTTCTGCTTCCACCGTGTAGGTCAGACTCAGCCCATCAGGTTTGACAGCAAGTGCCTTTACCCACTGAGCCATCCCGCTGGCCCTTGAGACATGTGAGACATGAAACAAGCAGAAGGGAGGACTATCCTATCTGGGGAGGAGGAGGATTAGCACAATGGGCAGAAGGATGGAGGAGGGCATTGGTAGGATGGGAGTACCAACCATGAAATATAAAGACATATATGTATAAAGACATTATAATAAAATCCACTACTTTGTATGCTAACTTAAAAACTTAATCAAGAAACTTAATCATAGTTACTTTGACTCACTGTTCCGGTCCAAGCTCAAGACGCTATATCTGGTTATGGTCTTCCTGCTGGCAGAGTCCTGAGGTGGCATGGGACATCACAACTCTAGAGAAAGGATGTATCCTCCCACCTCTACGCGCTACAAGCCAACCAGCTCTTTTGTTAATCCCTCCCAGTGGAGATTCTCGGACAATGTGAGTTTTCAGAGTGGACAAACCACAGCGTCTCTTGTTTTCAAGCATTGGAACTTAGCAGCTCTTGTCATTTCCTTCCTTCCTTTTTTCTTTCTTTCTTTGTTCTGTTTTATTTTAGTTTTTGAGACAGAGTTTCTCTGTGTAGCCTTGGCTGTCCTAGAACAAGCTCTACAGACCAGACTGGCCTCGAATTCACAGAGATGCACCTGCTTCTGCCCCATGAGTGCTGGGATTCAAGGCTGTGCCACCACCACTGGCCTGGCAGTTCTTGTCATTTCTGTTGTGTGCAGGACTAGGGATAGAGCCTGGGACCCTGTGCGTGCTGGGAAGTGCTCTGCCACTGGCTTTGGCTCCCAGCCCTCTGGTCAGCAGTTAAGCTTAGAGCAGTGTGGCACTGTTAAACTCCAGGCTCCTGGGTCCTCCACTGCATCCAGTATATCTTAAGAACTGAGTCTGCCTAACTGTTTTCTTCTCTCTGTTTTCTTATTGACTGGACAGCTTTATTTGAAATGAAAAAAAAAAACTGCTTGTGTATGTGTGTGCTTTTGGTGTGGGACAATGATCTTGTACCCTGTAAAGATTTGTCAGTTGTATTGATTTAATAAAACACTGATTGGCTAGTAGCCAGGCAGAAAGTATAAGTGGGGTGACCAGAACAGGAGAATTCTGGGAAGAGGAAAGGCTCAGTCTGCAGTCATCAAGATGAGAATGCCTCATTGATAAAGGTGCCAAGCCACGTGGCTAACACAGACAAGAATTATGGGTTAATGTAAGCTATAAGAGTTAATAAGAAGCCTGAGCTAATAGGCCAACCAGTTTATAATTAATGTAAGTCTCTGCGTGTTTCTTTGGGACCAGGCAGGACAGAAACCTCTGTCAACATGCTATGATTAATGTGTGTTCACATGTCTGTGATTAAATATGCATGTGAGGTGCATGTGTGTTTGTAGATGCGTGTGGGGGTCAGTAGTCACTCTGCACCTTACATGCTGAGGCAGGATCTCTCACTTGGACCCAAACCTTGCTGATTTGGCTAGCCAGGCTCTCTCTCCAGCTTGTCCCCAGGATCCCGTCTCTGCCAACCTAGTGCAGGGAATATTAGTGGGTCTCCATGCTGTGCGCCATTTCCATGGGTAGTGGGGGTGAAACTCAGGTCCTCACTAACACAGTAAATACTTTCTCCACTGAGACATTTCCCAGTCCCTGAAATGAAAATTCTTATGCTCAGCAAAGTGCAGTGGTCATGACAGAGCACCCAGGCCTCTGCTCCCATAAGCACCTGGACACATGCTCTATCACCAAGGATATGGGCTGTTCTTGTGCCTCTGAGCCCAACAGTGAGCTCGGCTAGGAAGCCTGAGTTAGAAGGGGAAGAGTGACCCAAGCCTGTAACAGCAGCTGGCAGGCTGAAGCAGGAAGTTCACAGATTCTAAGCCAGCCCAGGCTACAGAGTGAGACCCCACTACAAGCAAATAATCAAACAAACAGAGAGAAATAACAGCTGAGAACCAAGTAAATGTTTGGGCAACTCCATATTCACAGTCTCCCAAGGAACAGCTTTCTACTCCATGTAACTGGTTTGTTCTAGTCTCTTGAGGCGCAGACACCCAAGGAAAGAGAAAGTTCCTGCTTCTGCGGTCGCTTCCCACACAGGTCGCAGTCAGAACAGTGTTGATGTGTTTTAAAGCGTCAGTGTGAGGCTAGGAAACGTGATGCTATTAATCCTACTGGATGAGAATAGACCCACTACCACAATTTTTGAGCCAAATTTGAACCAAGCTTTATTAAATACTGGCCAGGACAATGGACACTGACCAGGCCTAGGCCTGGGATTCTGAGAGAATGGCGCCAATTAGCTAGGTACTTACAAAGGCAAAACCCACAAGGCTGTGTCCTTCCTCCCTTTGTCCATCAGGGGCAGCACACATTCTGATATTCATCCTAACTACAGACTACTCACCTACAAGCCCATCCTGTGCAGTAGGGACAACCTACCTTGTTTATAGACGTGAAAACACGTGGCTTGTTATCTTACAGGAACAACAGCCCCCAGCATTCCGGAAAGTTATCTCCTCTTGGGCTTACAGGTGAGAGGCATATTTTGTTTTATAGCACAGTAATTAAAACTTAAAACATAGCCGGGCAGTGATGTTGCAAATCTGTCACCCCAGCACTCAGGAAGCAGAGGCAGGCAGATCTCTGTTCAAGGCTAGCCTGGTCTATAATTCAAGTTTCAGGGCAGTCAGCCAGAGCTATTGCACAGGTAAGTGCTGCCTCAAAAAAACAAAACAAAACACCAACAAAACTTCAGACATAACTTTAGCTCTCACAGTGCCCTTCGGGTGCACAGGGGATTTAGAACATGCTGGCAGAGACTGGCGAGGGTGCTGCCTGGCTTCTTTCCACTTGTTACATGCCAGCTTCAATGGCATGATCCCCAAACACTCGGCGAGGATCCGGAACACACACATTTTGGCTAAACTAGAACCCATTTCTTCCTCCCTCCCACTAGTTCCTCCCTCCCACCACAATTAACTTCAGAACATAGACTGAAGGGAAAAAGTTTGATTTGGCCCCCATAGGATTCTCAGAAGTGCTGCTTTAACGGAGCAGAAGGAGGATGGCAGAGGCTGTGGGGGAGCTTCCCACGCTGCAGGTGAGGGGGGTTGCCTGGTGAGTAAACCTGTTGGATCCTCATTACCAGCTGAGCCAAAGAGCCAGAGCTGGAGACCTAGCGTGTGCATTAACATTTCTCTCCCATTCAAAGTCCAGTCACATGAAATTCACAAGCTATTCTTCAATGGAACGTGTATTTCCTGAAGGCCCTATGCAGAGGCTGCTCCATGAGGGCCACTTAGCAACACACTGAGTGCCACAAGCTGACTCCTGGGGACGAATGGGGAAAACAAGTCACATGACGAGGTACCACAAGCTGACTCCTGGGGACGAATAGGGAAAACAAGTCACATGACGAGGTACCTCATGACACTTGCATTCCTCAGACAGACAGACAACAAGAGGAAGTCACCACAACTAACAAGGAAGTGCTCTGAATTATCTAGGCTGGTATGTCTGCTGGCGGCCTGATGCAGCCTCTGCTAGCTGAAGCAGGTTGTCTGGGCTTAGGGAAGGGGCAGCCCAGAGAGGCCTGATGAGGGGACAACAAAGACAAACTTCAAACCTGTCCCTCTCAGACCTGGCCAGGGCAGCAGGAAACTGAAAACATCAACAGGTTCAGGTTCATGTCCAACGCAACTTGTTCCAGTCTTCTTGAGAAAGGTTCTCAGTGTCAACCTTCTGGGAGCCCCAGGCACGGGAGGAAGGACTGTGGATTTGAACCTTGTGTCCTGACCTTCTTGGATCTCTGGTGTTGGGACGGGAATCATCGATGGCCCCAGGAGGCTACTTCTCTCTAGTAGGGCTCTTCTGAAAATTAAGGTTACAGTGCCTAGCATGCAGCAAGGGTTCAGCCTGACTCAAATCTCACTCAGCTCTCTCCAGGGACCTGAAGTCTCTCCAGGGACTATGATGCACCTCATGGTAGGAACAGGAAGACTTTGATTTCCTTAGTGACCTTCTCCTCGATCATCCTGACCACACTACCCTTCTACCAGTCTATCTCGAAGATGACCAGCCACAATAGGGGCACCCTTCTTCAGCCCAATGTCTTGAGGACTCTCAAAAGAAGCTCAGTGCAGGTTGCTGACCTACAGACCGAGGTTAGAAGCCAGCCTCCCATCAGGGCACATAGGGGCTTCTCACTCCTCCCTCTCCCACTCTCACAGCTGAATTTAGGTTTCAGTTCTCTGAGAAGGGAAAAACAGGTGTCTCTCCCAACAAAGGGTCATTCATTCACAATGCCCTTGCAGTCAGGGATGAGGGAGAGAACAAACACCAGACCTAAGTCAGCCTCACAGCGTCTCAAGGACAAATCCCACAGCCCCGTTCTGACTCACATCCAGACTTGCCCAAGCTTGTGCAAGTATGTCCAAAAATGATCAAAACTAAACTTCAGCCGATTAGCAATATCCTGATGGAACTGCTGCTTGCCTAACCAATTATGTATGAGATGACCTGACTGTCCCTGCAACTCCCCTAAGCTGTGCTTAAAAGAAGCCTGCACACCCCTCTCGTGAACGACCTCACATGGATGCTGGAATATTAATAAATGCTCTTTGCTCTCACATACTATTTGAGCCTGGGGTCTTCCTTCAGTGCTACCTCGGACCTTACATTAGTTGGCCCCCTCTACCTGGGGATCCTTACTCAGAGCCCGTGCAGCCCAGTTCATACTCACCTTCTTTCAAACCTAAGAGCCAGGCCAGACTTGGGGCCGGCTAGTTAATTTTACCTCGTCCCGATCAAGCACCTGCAGAAGCGATCAAGGGAGGAAGGATTTATTTCAGCTCATCGTTTCAGAACATCTATGTTTTGGGCCATTATGAGGGGACTACCAATGGCAGTGGCAGGGTGTGGCCGAGGAGAGGTTAGAATGACGTCAGACGGGAAGCAGAGAGAAGGAAGCTGAATGGGGACCAGTGTGCAGCGTAGCCTCCAAAGGCACACCTCTGCCACGCTGTTCTCCAGCTAGCCTCTGAAGGACTGCTAGACTAGAATCCCTCCTCCCCTGCCGCCCTCTTTCTGGACCTCTCTGCCCTGCACTGTGCCTCCTCAGCAGTCAGCCTCCTGTGAGATAGTGGGTTTACATCCTCAGTTCCCATGGGAACCTGCTTGCAGGACAACGTGGTATCAGGCATTGGTATCTTTACATTAGTTTAGTCCTTGTTTGAACTCTAACTTCATGAGCCTTAGAATGGGATACTGGAACCTCACAATGACAGTGTTTCCAAGTAGAACTCTAACACAGCAAAGGCCCAGAGACCGGATGGCGAGGATACAGGGGAATTCTGGGGCGTTAATTGTGCTGTCTCCTCAGGCTCCACCACTCTGAAGGTCAAGGTCACTCCTCCCTCCACACTTCTCTCCACAGGTGCCGGGAAAAGGACCAGAACCTAGGATAAGTTCCCACAACTTCTATACAGGAATTGGGCAGAAAACGCCCACCAGACCATAGTCAATGACATTTAAAATAACAAACCTCTGGGGAAGAAACACATGGCCCATTTCCTATAAACCTACTTGGTTAAAGAGAAGAGGGTGGGACATCAAAGGAGAGTTCGGGGCCAGGGTGGCGGTGTGAGGGGAAGGTGCTGCAGCTATGGACCACGTGGTAAGTTTAGCAGGGGCTCAGAGGCACCTGGAAGGTCATCATGGGATTTGAGTTAAGTTTACTATACATTCAAGAATGTGAACGAGGCCCAGCGTGGACCACCCCAGGCTTGAGGAGGAAGCATGGTCCTGCTCAGCACCACGATGATTGAGAGGGACAAGGAGACCCACAGGCAGGTCTGCGGTAGTCTACCCTGGGCTCCAAGGAGAAAACATGGGCAGACAGGCACTGTTGCCATGAGCAAATAGTGCTGGAGAGAGAGACAGAATGGCTCGTGTCCTGCAGACATCTGCACATCTGAAGAGGTAAAGAGGTGCAGGATGGGCTGACGTGGTGATGTCTGGGCCTGGGCTACTGCCAGGGCCCAAGCCTAGGTTCATGGCTCTGATGTAGCCACGGTCTGTATTGATGTCCATGGCTCCTGATACCACAGAAGGCTGCCAGGATAGGGCTGAACAGAGTTGGTCTTGCCCCTCACTGGCTGAAGCACTCAGGAGAGAAGGTCCTACACATTACCTGGGCAGCACCATAGAGCTGACCCCGCTCCCAGGGGCGTGGGCGAACTGAGGGGAAGAGAATGGGAGTGTAGGTCCCTCCTGCCTTGTGGTGAGGGAAGATGCCTCCCCTCATCCCTCACCATCTGGAGCAGCTGGGGGACCTCACCCAACCCCTCATTAGCTGCAGCACTCGAGAGAACAGGGCCTTGGGCCTTGCCTGGGCGGCCAGAGGTTTTGACCCTGTAGACAGGGGTACAGGTGAGCCAGCCCTGAGTGTGTGAAAAAAACAAAGCTAGTACTGCCTCCCTTGTCTGCAGTGTGGGATGGGGGCAAGGGAAAGATGCCCTCCCCTCTAGCCCTTAACACCTCCAGCTGGCAAGGGAGCTGACCCTTCCCTTTACTAGCTCCAGCACTTGGGAAAGCAGGCCCTGCACCTCATTTGGACAGCACAGCCCTTGTTGATGGGCAGAGGTGGGGATGTGGGGGGGGGGTCAGCCAGCCTAAGAATCTGAGCATGAGAGATCTGGCCCCACCCCTCATCTGCCAAATGGTGGCATGGGGCATGGGTAGGGGAGAGATGCTCTCCCCCTCTCCGAAGCCTTGCACAGGACAGCACAGGAGAGCCAACCCTGTTGGTAGAAGTGTTGGTGAGCCAGCCCAAAGTTGTGAGGTTGGAAGATCTGGCCCCCGCCGTCATCTGCCATATGATGGTGTGGATGGGGGAGAGATGCCCACACCTCCCCTGGCTGTCTGTGGCAGGTGGGAGAGCTGTCCCTGCCGTCATCTGCCATATGATGGTGTGGGTGGGGGAGAGATGCCTGCCTACCCCCTTCCCACCTGCAGCTGTCTGTGGCAGGTGGGAGAGCTGTCCCTGCCCTTACCAGCTGTAAGAGAGGCCCCTGCCCAATTGGTCCTGAAGGCGTAGGTATGGGAGAACTGACTCCGAGGACTCTGAGAACTGGTCCCGCCCCTTGCTCATTGCCCCAAAGAGTGAATGAGCCAGGGCAATGCCTGATGGTGAGGACCTGGAGCAGCTGGAAGACTGACAGACCCTGCAACCACTCAGGCTCAGAACCAGGGCTGTGAGCTGGCCCACCCCCAAATCCACCCCATCTATATCTGCTGGAGCATGGAAGGACCCAGAGGTGCAGGATCTTCACAATACAGGACAAGAACAAGACATCCAAGAGGAGTCCCAGTGAGGGCCCCGCATTGACAGTGCAGCAGAAGCCAGAGGCCTCTAAGCAGACCCATCGCAATAAACACTCGCAAGTAAAGATGTATGGGCGAGACTGTTCACTGTGTGGCTCACTGTGTTGCGCTACAGCTTCTGTGACGAGATATTTCCCCCCTTGTTTTCTTTATTTTTTATTTTATTTTATTTTGGGGGGAAGGTTGCAAGGCACAGAGTGAATACAAAGGGGCAGGGAAATGAATGGAATCGAGATGCCTGATGTGAAAGACACAAGGAACAAACAAAAAGGTTTTAAAAAAAGAACATGAATGCCCGTTTTGTCCCCAGCACCGGGTTGTTCCCCGGGTGACCCTGTCCTGCCACCCTTGCAGCTGGTCTCAGGAAAGTTCAAACTTTTGCCCTCTTCTCAAGCCCTGTGTTAGATACAATTCTGGAAGGGGGGGGAAGGAGGGAGGGGGAGCTGCGGTCTGGCCTTTCTGTCTTGGGGGACAGTGCTTATCCAGACTTCAACCATAAAGACAGCAGATTCCTATTCAGGGAGCGTTGAGAGCTCAGGAACAGGCCTTCCCTTAGTGTCCAGCAAGACAAATGTCTGGAGAAGGACGGCAATACAGGTTCAGGTCCATCCAGCACCCCGATTCTGGCTGGAGCTGAGGCCAATGTCTGTCAGGGGTGACAGAGCCAGAGCCACATCAGAACTGTTGGTGGAGAAGAGACACGGCCGCTAAAATGCAGATTCTTGGGACGGTGAGAAGCCTTGGTGGTGCTTACTACTAACTACGACAACCTGAGTTCAATTCCCCAGACCCATAGGATAAAAGAAGAAAACCAACCTTGAAAATTGTGACCTCAATATGTTCTCCATGGTGCGCACGCACACACCCCCACATACATACACACCATATATATAAATATATAATATATACATATATTACATACACAATACATTATATATAAATTTTGTATATATACATTATAATATATATATTCCCCTAAAGTCTCTGGAGCTTTGGTGGCAGGATTACTTATACCCCTCAGCAGGACTTTGGACTGAAAAAGGGTATTTCTCGGCCCTCAGAGACTAGCAGCAGTGCTTGGGCAGGATCCACACAGCACACTGCTCTCTGTGCAATGCTGCCCCTGTTTATACTCACTCCTGCAACGGCACCCAAGAATCCTTCCCCAAGCTCTGCTCGTCCTATACCATGCTGCTCGCCCCAAGACTCACCTTCCAGAAGGAAACCCTACAGAGGCAGAGGCCTTGGGAGCCCTTGCTGGAGGGTGGCAGGAGGAGAAGACACAGAACTAATTCTGTGCCCTGACCCTGATGATCTGACTTCGGGAGAGTGTGCTGTGGCTGCTGATCCAGGCACAACCGGCTGGATTCACTTCAAGGCCGTGATGACCAGCCTTCCTTACACTCTGACTTCGGGAGAGTGTGCTGTGGCTGCTGATCCAGGCACAACCGGCTGGATTCACTTCAAGGCCGTGATGACCAGCCTTCCTTACACTCTGGCCCAGGCCCAGGCTTGGCTAGAAGGATGCTCCACGCTATCTCTCCCCAGGCTCAGACAGTGACACAGATCACCAGATCGCGACAGTCAGGATGAGCTTCTCTGGGCAAGAGACAGCTCATCTCCAAGACGCGTTACTGTCCTTTCTCTTTGGATGACATGCCCAAATAAGGTAGGTGCTGAAGCCACAAAACAGAAAAAGGTTAGATCCACGGTGAAGCCGTGACCTCACAGCCACATGGGATTTTCTGAATTTGCTTAATCTCTTTTCTTTATTACCATTATTGTTAGTATTAGTTTGGCAGAGGTCATTTGAGTTCGGCTCTCCGAGTGCTGTCTGGAAAAAGCCCAGCCTGCACACCAGGCTGCCCAGGCTCTCAGCTGCTGGGGACAGAAACGGGCATTGTGGACGTGGCCGCATGGCTCGGATTCCTTGTGGCAGACTTCTCTGACCTTCTGAGTCAAGCAATCTGCCGAGACCAGTCCCCTCATCTACCCAGAGGCCGCTCAGGAAATGCTTGGCTCGCGCTCCGGGACTCCCGTGCCAAACAACAGAGATAGCGATCTGGCTCCGAACAATTGCCTCTGTAAGCAGAATTGCCTTCTGACTGCAGAAGCTGGGCCGACCGGAACAAGGCCGGGTCCTGCCGGCAGCCCGCCCCCGTGTGGCGCGCCAGGTGATGCCTGAGGAGCCGACCTGGAAAGTCTGTCTGTTGACAGAAAACAGAATGAGCAAGGCGCAGTCTGCCAGAACTGGCCACTAACCAGATTTCTTCGTGGGATTACATTATGAGAGAATTGTTGCAAAAAATTTTTTGAACTTGGCTGGCTTAATGAGATATTCAAATGATGATCTGCGGCCTTTAGTGTAAACAAAGGCAAGCTCGTAGAACCAGCACTGGCCACAGAAGGAAGGTCAGCAATTGGGGCAGAGAACTCTCAGGGAAGGGCATCAGGTTCAAGGTCAGCCTCAGAGGATAACAGTCCAAAGGTCCTGAATCCAGAAGGACTTCCCACATACTGTTAGGGAACTTGGGGTGTGTGTGTGTGGGGGGGGTTGTCCTAGGATACTGATGGTAGAGGAAAGATTGTATGTCTGTCTAGCCCCTAGACTACCTGGCTGTCTTGCTTCCTATAACTGTTAATTCACGGCGGAGTCATGGCCCAGAATTGGTCTACCTTCCCTCACCTGTCCCCTTGGCCTGCTCCCTCACTTTATTCAGGCCTCAGCACAAATGCCACCGTCTTAGGAAAACCTGTGTCGACCCATTACCCCATCTGAATGCAAGGCACTGGCCCCGCTTCATTTCCCAATGTCATACACGCTATTGTGCCCATTACATTTTGTGTTGCCTACGCCTGAAGTAACCGTCCTGGCAGGAGCCAAGATGTTCTGTTTCATTTACATGTTTACTTATTTTGAGATAGGGTCTTCTGCATCCCGCGCTGGCCTCAAACTCTCTGAAGAAGACCTCGAACCTCTGACCCGCCTGCCTCTACCTCCAAAGTGCTAGGATTACAGGCACACGCCACCACACCCGCCTTGGACTATCTGCAAGGCTGTGGATTGAACCCGCAGCCTCCTGCATACTGCACAAGCACTATACAAGCTGAGTTCCACCTCCAGCCCCTTGCGGGTGAAGATATTTGTGCACCCCCCTTGTCTATCAGACTGTTGAAATAACGGACCCCATGAAATTGGGATCCCACAAGATTGTCATGCTGGGAGAAAGAAAAGGATGAAGGCAGAGAGGACCTTGTGTCCTGGAGTGAGATTTCACACAGCCCTGAGGACTCACCTGGTAGGAGATGGGTCCGTGGTGTGTGGAACCGACCTCGCCAGGGACTGTTCAGTAACGCGTACCTCTGGTCCTCTCTTTAAACCTGAACTTCACTGTCAGGACCCCAAGGTAGATCTGGGGGCTAAGGGACCTCATATTTGTGCCTATTCCCAGTGTGCCCACACCGAATAAATCTTTCTCCACTTCTCACTGTTCTTCACCTCAATAATTGGCCTATTGAGGGGGAGTGGCCAAGCCTCCATTGCTGGGCTGCCAGAGCCCAGGTTCTGACCGGAACAGCTTTGGGAAGAATAGCCGCCTCCTAGCTGAAATGCCAAGAGCAAGAACGTGCATTTTCACTCACAGCTGGGTCCCAGGGGCTTTTGAAAATGCTTGATAAAGTCTAGGAAATGTTCATTGAATGAATGAAGGAGAACCTACAGTTGTGTTTGACTCAAGCACCGAACCCCATCATTTCACTGAGTTAGTGATGGACTCGCCAAAAAGGTATGAGAAAGAATATGCCAAGCGTGGAACGAAGGTTGTCTCGTGTAGAACCAAGAACTACAGCTTGTTTCTTGCACTTTTCGGTGAAAATAGGCCAATACACCATGTTGGAGGACCGGGCTGCGATTCTGATTTATAGCCACAAGATGGCACCCTTGCTCAGAGTCTTTACTCTGGAAAGCAGGCGAGTATCAGAAAATTCTCATTCCTCTTCCTCCTCCTCCTTTCTCCTCTCCCTTCTCCTCTCTTCCCTTCTTCCTTCTCTTTTCTTCAGTAGTCTTAAGCAGCACACTGAGAGCAAGCCTTTCCCGAAGCTCTGAGAAGGAAGATATCAAGCAGGATTCTTCGCCCCAGGCAGTACTTGGCTCAAGATGCCTGACAGGAAAGACTGGACCCATAAGTTTTATCTTCCCTCTGGCCCAAGGCCCAGAGACCCGCTGTCCCCTGCCTGTCTGGCAGCATGGGGACCTTCAGGGGGTTAGACCTCCCTCCCCTGGCCTTGTCCTCCACTCCAAACCCCCCAACAGTCTCTGGACAGTGCCTACCCTCAAGTCTGATTCTGAGAAACCATCAGGAGGGGGGGGGGGGGGGGAGGGAGGGAGGGAGGGAGGGAGGGAGGGAGGGAGGGAGGTGTCTCCCCTTGGGGTTCTGTGGCCTTTGCTCCCTATTGGCCTAAGGAAAAACCATGTGGCCCTGAGCCTGTGGAGCGGCGCTTGTGATATTTTGTATTTGGGGAACAAATTCCCAGGGATGGGGCGTTATGGGATCTGGTTTGCCGAAACAAGAAGACAAAGGGAAAGTCAGGGATTTTCCAACCTGACTGGGACCTGGCCTGCGGAAAGGTGGGCGTTACTGTCCAGCAGGCTTCCTCTTGTTTTCGGAAGGCCTTGGCAAAGCAAACAGCCGGGGGCTTCTCTTTCCCAGGGTCCTTATCTACAGAGCTCTGAGAGCCTGGGTTTGGAGGCTGCCGCCTGGTTCTAGCCCTCTGGGCCTAGTGTTCGTGGTCCACAGGAGCAGAAGCCAGTAGTCACCTCTAAACTGAGACTGGGAAAAAGAAAATGAACCACACCCATAGGAATTATGGGTGCTCCCCACCTCAGGTCCACTTCCCCTCTTAGCCTGACACAGCCACTCTGCAGGAAATGGTGGGAAGTGCTCATGCTAGGAGGTCATTCAGGGTGATAATTAGCACAATCATTAATTTCTGAGGCCCAGGGGTAACTCATGGGCTCTGATGTGCAGAGATGAAAGGAAGGTGTTTATGGCTGAGACACAAGCCTTCCATTCTCCGCCCCGCCATCATAAATATAGTTAATATATAAATATATAAAGTCATCACTCTGCAGCCCACCCTCTGCCCCAGCTGTCTCTGTACTGAGCTGAACACCCATCTCCCTCTCTCTACTCTCTTCGTCCTCCAAAAAGCTCAAGCCATTCTCTGCTGGCTCTCAGAGACCAGCTGTCAAGTGTCATGGAGGGAGGGGTTCAGAGCCCAAGTCCCCAGACAAGGCACAGGCTGGTCTAGGGTGGGCTTGGAGCTAGCTCTCCCTGGGAACTTACCATTCTTATTCTGTTCGAGCATGTCTCTCAGTGCTTGGGCAAGCTGGAAACCTGGTTGTCGTTTAAGAGCTCTGGGACCTCAAGAGAACTTTTAAGCCTCCATTTCCCAGTCTATAAAATATGGATAATAATAGCAGCAAGTCTGACTTATGAGAAGGACAAGATAAAATATGTAAAGTGTTCAGCACCAAGCCTCTTACAAAACAAGGCCAGGAGCTCTGTCCATGCCTCAGAATTCTTGTGTTATTTCCAAGAACTTGGGGATGCAGTACAAACTGTTCTGTGTGGCCTCTCAGTGAAGATGCGGCCCTCCCCACACACCCCCAGGACTCAAGACTGATACTGTTACAGGAACCAAATGGCTCGGAAGATGGGGTGAGTGGCCCTAGCTGTTTCTCACTTCTGCCTCTGTGGGTTCTCTGGACCAGGCCAGACCGGGTTGTCGGGCGCACTTAAGAATGATTTACCACATCTCTGCCTTCTACTCCTTGGATCCAATAATAGCCTTCTGGTTGCCACTGTGGAAGTGTCTCTGAAGCTGTCTGCAGGACACCAGGTCTAGATGGATAGACGGACAGACAGATAGGAGGAAGGATAGTAATCCGAGTAGGCCCCATCAGGTTAAAGCCCTGGGGACAGTTGGGAGTTCTCGTCAGCCCCTTGATGCACATATTTTAGATGGGTGGATGACAGGTCCCTGGGGCTGTCCCTATCTCTGTCACGGCGTTAATAGGTGCTTTTCTTTTTATGGGGTCCAAGTGTGTCTTGGTGACCTTTTTATTTCTGTGATAAGGCACCATGACCAAGGCGACCTATAGAAGAAAGGGTTTATTTGGGGCTCACAGCTCCAGAGAATTTGAATCTTGGACCATCATGGCAGGAAGTGTAGCAGCAGGCAGGTAGGCATGCTGGAGCCATAGTCAAGAGCTTACATATTGAGACACAGGCACAAAACAGAGAGAGCTAACCCGGAATGGCAAACTCAAAACCTAGTGACACACCTCCCCCAACAAGGCCATACCTCCTAATTCCTTCCCAACACTTCCACCAACTGGAGACAGAGTATTCGGATATAAGAGCTATGGGGCCCTTCTCATTCACACCACCACAGAGTGAGGCCATCAGACGCTCATTGCTCTGGTATGTTCACTAAGTTTGGGGCCTAGTTTTCATGATAAGCTTTTAATATACTCATGAGACCATATGTCCCCAATCTACTTATAATTAGATAAGCTTCTATGTGGCACCTTTTTTGTTTGTACAAATGAGTAATTGGTCGGCACCTGAGAGTTGGTTCAAGAAAGGTTTTGGCATTTCTGTGCACCCATGAGATGCAGGCGTGCACAGCTTCTGTCTTCCCACTCAGAATGGAGTTGACTGCTGCTGCTGTGTAAAAATGCTGCCACTTAAGCAAGGCACAGCCTGGAGGTTACTGCTTCATACAACTCGGATCAGGGACCACCTGACCTGCGTAAAGAATCACGTGGACCCTCAGGGGCCTGGAAGATGAGTTCCTGAGCTCGTCCTTCCTTGGAAGGTGATTTTCCTTAGATGTGGGTCCTTAGCCTGAAGCAAAATACATAGAAACCTGTCCAGCCTCTAGGGCCTGGACAAGAAACAGTGCCCCCATGGCACTAAGTGGGTTCCAGTTCAACCAAGCCACTCACTCCCTGTGTAAACTTGGGAAGTTGCCTGAACATTGCCCCTAACAGCCTCATTTGCAAACAAAGGCACTAATAGCATCTTCTCTGTAGAGATGACTTCAGGACTAAATGTCTTCACATTGGAATCCTTAGAGCAGAGCCAGGCACGCAGCAAATCAACAAACACTCAAGTTAATAGGAGCTACCAGGAGGCAGGGCCTTCTCCATGCACGGGTATCCAGGTCATGGCCAAAGGTGCTTCCATGGGTTCTTGACCATCTGCACAGGAGGACTAGGGTGGAGGTGGGGTGTGGGCTTAGGGGGTGGAGCTTATGGTGGGGGGGCCGAGATTGAGGGGACTGACAGACTTGTGTGTCCCAAGGGTCCTTCTCAGAAGAGGCTGTTCTGGTGACCAGGGCCAGAGAGAAAACCCAGTGCAGAGGCTCTGGGTCTCTTCATCTCAGCCTCTGGGGACTGCTCTTCCAAGAATATTGGAGAAGAAAAAATTTCCCCTCCCAATTTAGATTGGAGTCGGGGCCTGTGAACAAGCTGGCCTTAAATAGCAGAAAAGTCAAAGCCTCGTCGCGTGTGGAAAGACCGAAAGGTCTGCCTATGTACAAACTATACGAAAGAGTCGGCTTTGGAAAGCGGAAATGGCACATTTACATAATCGTTTTTGGACTGCCCTGGTGCCCAGACTGCAGGCCTCTGGGCAGGCGGCAGGTGTGGTGCTCCGATTTAGCAGATAAGCGCGGTGAGCCTTTCTTTCTACATCTGCTGTGGGGACCTCAGTCTGAGGGAAGGAGGGAGTAAGTTTGGGGAGCCCTAATATTTCCTATCTGGCAGAGGCTCCAGCGCAGAAGCCTCCCCAAACACAAAACTGAAAGCCGCTGGGCACTGCCAAATGTCCCGGATGACTTACTGGTTCCGTGCGATAAATCACCCTCCAGCATAGCCGCTCAAACAAACAGAAACCCCGCATTCATCATCTCCCACAGATCCAAGCGGCAGGAATCTGGAAGCAGTTCAGTTGGGTGGTTCCGGTTCAGGGCTCCTCCTGGAATTGTGGTCAAGATGTTGAACTGGCTGACAGCACATGAGGGCTCCGTGGGGCCAGAGGAACTCAGTCGTGATGGTTCCTCACGTGGAGTTGGCAGGAGCGTTCCCTCCCTCATCACATAGGCCCTGAGGTGGTTGCACGAACTCTCTTACACCACGGAAGCTGGCCTCCTCCACAGGGAGGACCTCAAGCAGGAAGCGAGACAGAAGCTATCTCTGAGCCAGGCTCCACAGCGCATCCCAGAACATCTGCTGTTTTGGGGGTCATGCATCACGAAAGGAGATGATATCAGAACTTAAACACTAGGAGTTGGGGCTCCACCTTGAAGGTTGGCACCTACAGCCTTCACTCTCCCCATGCCAGTCTGTCTCTGCCAGGTATGCAGAGCCCCCCAGAGCTGGGGAGAGTGAGATTTGGAGCACCCTTTGCTGCCCCCACCTGCCTCAGTGAATAACACACCCACTAACCTGGACCTTCAGCAGTGGTGGGTTGGAGGCCCAGGGAAGAGCATAGCTTCTGGGCCACCTATGTCGCTATGTTGATGTTGTGCTTCCTAGCACGCACAGAGCATTGGGTGTGATTCCCCCACACCACAGAAACTGGGCATGGTGCCTCACCCCTATAATCCTAACACTAGGGATGTGGAGGTATGAGGATTGGAAGTTTAAGGCCACCCTGGACCACTGGAAGACACTGGCTCAGAATAATAAATAAAAATAAACAGGAAGAGCTGTTCTACTGCTCCCTTGTCATAGGGAGGCTGGGAAATAGGACGTTCACACCCAAACCCAGGTCAATCAGGAAATGTCCCTCTGTAAATGGCAGCCCAGGCTTTCAAGACCAGGGACTGGGGGACCTGAGGCAATTCTGCTGGCTTCAAAGAGAAGACAGTGCCTAAATTCTCACACCCAAGGCTCTTCCTGATCCCAGATCCTGATATGTGGATGACTTCTGGCATCTCCATGCTGTCCTGGCCCCGATGGGAATCTGTTCTTCTTGTGATGGAATCATTTCCCTGCCGTTCCTGTCCCGGTGCGTGCATGAGTCTGCCGGACTCACCCTGCACCCCTAGGTCTCCTGACCCAGCTAACGGAAGTCAGGTTAATGGCAGGTAGAAACCATTATAAAGCGGCAATCCATGGAAATCTCCTTTCACCCATCCGTTTCTCCAAGGACACAAGACAGGGACTCAAGCAAGTCAAGGCTGTGCACAGAGAGACCCAGACTGAGACCAGCAATTCGGGAAGAATAACAGACGAGGTTAAAGATTGCAGAATCGAACCATAGGCTTTCCCTGGAGCTGCCCAAGGCCACCTCCCACAGCCCAGTCCCCCCATTACTGCCTCTCTGTCTCCTCTGATCAGGCCCTGGTTGGAGCTTTCTCCTCTTGCCACGCACATTAAATATTAACTCGGCTTTTGTTTCGGTTTAGCATTCTGTTTGTGCCCACAGTAAATTAACCTTCCTGCTGGGGGTCAAGGCGTCTGGGGCCTTATTTGTATAGGCAGGACTCGCTTTTTTAATTCCTTCCCTCAATGTGTAATCTCATATTCCCTTCCTTCCCTCAGAAGTCATTCCTGTGATTTTTATGTCTTACCATAAAAATGGTATTATTGGTATCCAAGCTCAACACGGGTGTTATAGGGGGCACGTTTAAACAAGTACATGAGTGGCCTTTTGGTGGACGCCTCTCACTCTCTCTCCCCCGTACAGGCTAGAGTGTGCCTTTCATCATTTGCATATAACAATTATCCATCCATTCTCCTAGCAACACGTTTCTAGATGTTTCCAATTCATCCACATCACAAACGACTCTGAGATGGGCTTAGGTCCCCGTGTCTCCCTGAGCCTGGCCAAGTCCCTTGGGGATGGCCTGAGCACACTAACATGTGCCAGAGTCATTATTTCCCAGAGAGCCTCTCCTCTTCATCTGTGCCAGTGTCTGCAGCCAGCTTCTAAGCTGGTCAGTGTGGCAGGAGTACAGCCACGCCCAGGCCTTCCTCAGGGCTCCTGCTGGCTTCCTGGTACATAGTGTCAGTGTGTCCGTCTTGGTTGTAGGCTTTTAGTCGGCTTTTCAGTGCCAGATATGAATTCTATACCGTAAAGTAGGCCTCAAATCCAATCCGAAAATAGTTGGTTACCTCATAACAGACTCCCATTGTTGTGCGTGGGCTCATCTTGCCCATCTGGTTGGCATTATTGTACACAGGGCCAACCACCTGTGGCTGAAGAGGTCCCGGACCCTAGTGAGGAAGCTACTGCTGTTGTTTTGTCAAATGGCTATGATGTGCCTGTCAAACCACCTTTTAAATAGTTGTGCTTATGGCCCGTGTTAGTCTTGTCAGCCGGCTTGGTCACTGAAGCCCCTCTTTGTGATGATTAGAGACGGCAGCAGAGACCTACTACTGGTCAGTGTACCGAGAGGAAGTGCTTGAATGCCCAACCACAGAGGGACTATCATTCTCACCCCCTCGAAGGCTTAAGGAGCACTGTGGAAGAAGAAGGGGGCAGAGCCAGAGCAAGTCAGGCAGTGGAATTCGACTTCCCGAGAGGGCATGCAGGTTGCACTCTTGAATTCAGCAGCAGCTATGATCACCTGCACAAGATTGGACTGGTCAACACCCTGCCATAGAATGGGGAGTGGCTGTGGGACTCCACCCCTCGCTGAAGATTTAAGTATAGTTAGTGGTTGATGGGAAGGGAGAGTCTTTATTTAGTGGTGTAGCCACTGGTAAAAGACCCGCATTCCTGTAACAATCTCTCACTCATGATTTATTAGGTCACACAAACATACATGACAGTAAACAGTGTGTGATCTCACTGCCTCCTGGGAACTGATATGGAGACAGAAACAGGACTGGGGAGGAGACGTGGCTCTTTCTAGCTTTTGAGTTTCAAAATCCAGGGTTGGAACCAAAAAGGATGGGCAGAACAGGAAACCGGTCTAGAAGCAAAGCATCGTAAACATAAACGAAGGCAAGGTGCTCCCCTTGTGGAGCCCCGCTTAAACAGTGGCCAGCTGGGCGAAGGAGGATGTGAGAAGGGAAGTGGGAAAGCTCCGTCAGGAAGGCTGAGGCAGGTGCACAAAGCTGTGGCCGGGGTCAAGGGCGAAGCGGGCTGCAGCCTGCGGACACGGGGTCAGGCAGCCCAGACCTTTTCTAACGGGCTATTGTAATGCGGCAATCTGGCCTAATGCTTTCTGATCTTTCAATCTTTTCGTAAAAATCCAAACTGAAATTTTATTTGGAAGCTCTTTCATAAAAAATATGAACTGAAGTTTTATTTAAAGCTCTCTTTTAAAAAAAAGAATACTATTATGGAAAACTTTAAACATATTTAAAAATAAACAAGGAGTATAAGTAACCGCTTGGCACCAGCTCCCAGTTTCAGCAAGATCCCCAAGAACCACGCCCCCTGAAGCCCCGCCCACTTCTCTGTCCCTAGTTGTGGCCCAGACTCATTGTTTCCTTTGCAAAGTCAAGGACTTCTGGGGTTTTATTTGTTTAATTGCTTTATGCTATGCCCACCTGTGAAGGTCAGAGGTCAACTGTGGGTTCAGTTCTCTCCTCCCACCAAGGTGGAACTCAAATCATAAGGCTTGCAACCATGGGGTAGCGCAGTGCCCTCACCTGCTGCAAGGCTGGCACCATGGAGTAGCGCAGTGCCCTCACCTGCTGCAAGGCTGGCACCACGGAGTAGCGCGTGCCCTCACCTGCTGCAAGGCTGGCACCACGGAGTAGCGCAGTGCCCTCACCTGCTGCAAGGCTGGCACCATGGGGTAGCGCGTGCCCTCACCTGCTGCAAGGCTGGCACCATGGGGTAGCGCGTGCCCTCACCTGCTGCAAGGCTGGCACCACGGGGTAGCGCAGTGCCCTCACCTGCTGCAAGGCTGGCACCATGGGGTAGCCCAGTGCCCTCACCTGCTGCAAGGCTGGCACCACGGGGTAGCCCAGTGCCCTCACCTGCTGCAAGGCTGGCACCACGGGGTAGCCCAGTGCCCTCACCTGCTGCAAGGCTGGCACCACGGGGTAGCCCAGTGCCCTCACCTGCTGCAAGGCTGGCACCACGGGGTAGCCCAGTGCCCTCACCTGCTGCAAGGCTGGCACCACGGAGTAGCGCGTGCCCTCACCTGCTGCAAGGCTGGCACCACGGAGTAGCGCAGTGCCCTCACCTGCTGCAAGGCTGGCACCATGGGGTAGCGCAGTGCCCTCACCTGCTGCAAGGCTGGCACCATGGAGTAGCGCAATGCCCTCACCTGCTGCAAGGCTGGCACCATGGAGTAGTGCGTGCCCTCACCTGCTGCAAGGCTGGCACCACGGAGTAGCGCAGTGCCCTCACCTGCTGCAAGGCTGGCACCATGGGGTAAGCGCAGTGCCCTCACCTGCTGCAAGGCTGGCACCACGGGGTAGCGCAGTGCCCTCACCTGCTGCAAGGCTGGCACCACGGGGTAGCGCAGTGCCCTCACCTGCTGCAAGGCTGGCACCATGGGGTAGCGCGTGCCCTCACCTGCTGCAAGGCTGGCACCATGGGGTAGCGCAGTGCCTTCACCTGCTGCAAGGCTGGCACCATGGGGTAGCGCAGTGCCCTCACCTGCTGCAAGGCTGGCACCATGGGGTAGCGCAGTGCCCTCACCTGCTGCAAGGTTGGCACCATGGAGTAGCGCGTGCCCTCACCTGCTGCAAGGCTGGCACCATGGAGTAGCGCAGTGCCCTCACCTGCTGCAAGGCTGGCACCATGGGGTAGCCCAGTGCCCTCACCTGCTGCAAGGCTGGCACCACGGGGTAGCGCAGTGCCCTCACCTGCTGCAAGGCTGGCACCACGGGGTAGCGCGTGCCCTCACCTGCTGCAAGGCTGGCACCATGGAGTAGCGCGTGCCCTCACCTGCTGCAAGGCTGGCACCATGGGGTAGCGCAGTGCCCTCACCTGCTGCAAGGCTGGCACCATGGAGTAGCGTGTGCCCTCACCTGCTGCAAGGCTGGCACCATGGAGTAGCGCGTGCCCTCACCTGCTGCAAGGCTGGCACCATGGGGTAGCGCAGTGCCCTCACCTGCTGCAAGGCTGGCACCATGGGGTAGCGCAGTGCCCTCACCTGCTGCAAGGCTGGCACCATGGAGTAGCGCGTGCCCTCACCTGCTGCAAGGCTGGCACCATGGGGTAGCGCAGTGCCCTCACCTGCTGCAAGGCTGGCACCATGGAGTAGCGCGTGCCCTCACCTGCTGCAAGGCTGGCACCATGGGGTAGCGCAGTGCCCTCACCTGCTGCAAGGCTGGCACCATGGGGTAGCGCAGTGCCCTCACCTGCTGCAAGGCTGGCACCATGGAGTAGCGCGTGCCCTCACCTGCTGCAAGGCTGGCACCATGGAGTAGTGCAGTGCCCTCACCTGCTGCAAGGCTGGCACCATGGAGTAGCGCGTGCCCTCACCTGCTGCAAGGCTGGCACCATGGGGTAAGCGCAGTGCCCTCACCCGCTGCAAGGCTGGCACCATGGAGTAGCGCAGTGCCCTCACCTGCTGCAAGGCTGGCACCATGGAGTAGCGCGTGCCCTCACCTGCTGCAAGGCTGGCACCACGGGGTAGCGCAGTGCCCTCACCCGCTGCAAGGCTGGCACCATGGAGTAGCGCGTGCCCTCACCTGCTGCAAGGCTGGCACCATGGGGTAAGCGCAGTGCCCTCACTTGCAGAGTCAGCCTTAGCCCAGGACACACACCACAGCAGTCTCCACTCTGGTGACGCAGCAAGAAGACCCTCTGATAGCTTAGCTTTATCCTTTAAAAAAGAAAAGAAAAAGGAGCCTGCGCAAAGCTCCTAGTTCATTTGCAAACAGATTCTGTTTCTCATTCTGAACTGGCGGGTGTATGCTTTTAGCAGAATGATTTTTACTATATTTGTGTATTATTTTGTTAATCATTTCCTGGTTTTATATTTTAGTTTAATTCTCATGTTTTGTCATCTCTTTTCTATTGTCTCCTTTGTTTATTCATATCTTGTAATACGTTTTCAGCAGTAACAGGCAATTAGCGTAAAACAGACAACGGCTTTTTTTTCTATATTTAGCCCTGAATAACAACAGTCATGAATGGCATCAGTCATCTTCCAGGAGGGAAAGGGTGTCACCCCACTGTTTACCCATAAAGGCTAAAAAAATTCAAAATAACTTTAAAGATCATATAGTGGAGAAGATATTTAATAAGTGTTAAGAACTGTAAGCATATACCACCTTGAAATACACACAGTACAGTGGAGGGGCGAGCTTGCTCAGCGGACAGCAGTTTCCTGCTCAAAGCCCCGGGCTCATCCTTAGAACTGGAGAAAGGGGTGGTGGTGGTATAAACACAATGACTTTACATTTGAGAAAAAAATATATGGTAAGAACTTTTTGTTCGTGTGCATATATGATATGTGTGTGTGTGCGTGCAAGAACACACGTGTCATGGAGAGCATGTGAAGGTCAGGGGTCAAATTTCAGAACCAGGTTCCTTCTTTTCACCTTGGGATCCCAGAGTCAGACTCCTGTTGCTAAGCTTGCACGGCAAGCGCTTTTTGCAGGGCCCCACAGTACGAGTTTTGTGTCCCTTCCTCATTTCAGCCTGAATTCTGCTGCAGAGAACAGAACCCAAATACACTAGCTCAGTCAGCTATGTCCCAGGAAGGGGCTGCGGGCGACACCCAAGGATGAGACCCACATTCTGTGCGCCGTTCTTCGTCTGTTTCACATGATGGCTGCTGTGCTCTCAGGCGTTGATTTTGCAATCTAAGCACGAGAGAAGTATGGAAAGAAGCCACATGCCAGCTGAATTCATCTCGAAGTTGAAAAGCAGCAGCATTTCAGGAAACCCCACCCAATGTCCTCCCTTTCAGGTCTCTTCAGGCATCAGTTACGTCACATGGCCACTTGTGGCTGCGGGAGAGCTTTGTTTGCATGTTTATTTTTAGCCTGGGTGCATTGCCATCCTGCACAAAATTGGAGTTATCACAATGAGAAAATGTCTGCACTATACGAGGTGATGTGTCACGGGGCAACAGCTGCCCTCCACAGGCCAGAAGCTAGTTCTGCGGGGTGAATGGTGTGTACCTCCCAGCAACCTTCAACGGAAGCCCTGAGCCTGCCTCGGCGTGATGGCATTTGGAGACGGGACTTTACCTGGGGACATGCGGGTAGGACCCTCACGATGGGTTTGCTGCCATTATTAAGAGGAAAGGAAAGAGAGAGATCTTTTTATGAGCATCCCACGTAAACATGGACAGCATGAAAGTCACTGTTGATAAGCCAGGCAGCAGGACCCCTGTAAAAAACCCCACACCATCCAGCACCTTGCTCTTGGTCTTCCCAGCCCTAAAAACCAGGGAGAAACAAAATTCTATTGTTCAAACAACTCAGTGTATGTCATTTTGTTAGAGCAGACCAAGCTAAGTCAACCAGAAGCAGCAACATCCACACACACAGACATACATGCACACACACGCGCACACAATATACCACATACACATACACACAATACACATACATGCACATGCACACACACAACATACCACATACACATACACACAATACACATACATGCACATACACATAAAAACAAACACACAATATACCACAAACACATACACACAATACACATACATGCACATACACATAAAAACAAACACACAATATACCACAAACACATACACACAATATACATGCATGCACATACACATAAAAACAAACACACAATATACCACAAACACATACACACAATACACATACATGCACACACACATACAAACACATACACACACATACATACAAATGCACATATACACACATACACACACATGCACACACCCATACATACAAACACATACACATATACACACACATACACTTGCACACATACAAAGAGGGAAAGGCAGTGGAGTCAAGGATGCGCAGAGTATTCTAGAAGCAGGAATTGAGCCCAGACAGTGCAATGATTGCCTCACTGTATGACACGGGGAATGCTTGCTTGACATAGACCGTCCATCTCCTGAGCATATCCCCAAAGCTTCCCTTGAAGGAGGTGGGGTTACATGCCCCGGCCCACTGTAGTCCTTATTCATATGATTCAGGCTGGCCCAGAGCTCAGGAGGGACAGAGCTCTGCTTAACATCAGCTCAGACTGCGCCTTCTAAACGGCTGTGCTCTAGGTCTGTTAATGCCTTGGAAGGTCCATGTTAGGCCTGGCATTAGGGACATCCTAGTAGATGGTGTGTGGGCGCTGTGCAGGGAGCATGGCCTACTACTACCGACTACTGTTTCTCTACTTGCTCCGTAACAGAATCAGGTTCCGAGACATACCCAGCAAGAAGATAGCACCTCCCAGGTTTCCTTGCAACCGAGGCTGGTCCTGTGGCCCACAGTGGGTGCCCAGAAGATGTCTACAAAGGCTTCCCCATGTCCTTTCCTGTCCCAGGAGGATAGACAGGGCAGCTGAACTTTGGCATGTGAACTCTTGAGACTAGCAGTGATAAAAGTTAGAAGCCCCTCGGGGGTCAGGCTTTGGCAGCCATGGCAGCCCTCTGCAGCCCTCCTCAGGAGCCTGAGAGAATAAACCGGAAGTATAGGATCACGTTTGCCCAGGACTTCTGCGGTATGCAAGCAATTCAAATCCTATCGAATTCAGGGATCTTTGGTAAGATTCACATTCTGTATCATCTTACATCTCTGCCTGTTTATGCAAGCACTTGACCTGGGTCCCCCGTATCCACATAAAAAAGCCAGGAGTGTCCCAGGCTTGTACCACTGGACTTCCAGTGTCAGAGAGGCGGAGATGCATGCATCCCAGGGCTTGCGGGCCATCCAGCCTAGAGCCCAGCAGTGGCGCTCTCCAAGTCCCCATGAGAGACACCGATCTCAAAACACGAGGCGAGCAGATCCTGAGGAAGGACACCCGTGTGCACACACACCAACATATGAACACGCAGTCACGTGTGCGTGTGCACACATGAAGACAAACCTCAAAATCAAACAGGAGGAAAGGCTGAGGTGATTTCTAGAGCTATCGGTCACTCAGAGGGTCCCCTGACTGCCTCATCGCTGCTCCCACCACCTCACGGGGAGGAGACAGCATCCCAGAACGCCTCAGCTCAGAGGGCTGCTCTCAGAGGGTTCTTCGGGGTTCCCGGATGTTCTCGTCCCAGCACAAACGCCAGGAGGAACACACTGTTGCCTAACTTCTGTGCCAGGCTCCTGGCCTTTCCAGAGGGCTTGTGGTCCAGCCTCACCACTAAGGGAATATTTCTTTTTTCTGGAAACTTTTAGCTGATTAACTTTCCAGGTTTCTCTCTCCCCAAATTTGTTAACATCAGACTTCTATATTATAAAAAGTTTATGCTTTTCACTCCTGTGTTCAAATGTTAGTGGTGGTGCACTTTTGCATTTTGCTTTCTGATTTTCAATGTATCATTTGGTATCCCCTTAGGAATTCTAAATTTTTTTTTTTTTTGCTGTTGTTTTTTCAAGACAGGGTTTCTCTGTGGTTTTGGAGCCTGTCCTGGAACTAGCTCTTTTAGACCAGGCTGGTCTCAAACTCACAGAGATCTGCCTGCCTCTGCCTCCTGAGTGCTGGGATTAAAGGCATGTGCCACCACCGCCTGGATAGGAATTCTAATTTTATTGAATTGTGGATTTACTTTACAAATACTTAACTTTTTTTTTTTGACTACTTAGCTTGGTTTTGTCTTTTAGAACCATCTTCCACCCTCTTTACCATGGTTCCCACCCTTTCTGGTTCACAATTTTCCTAATATCTTAAATTTTTTTCTAAAATATATTTTTATCAGCTACTAAAAAAGGAGGAAAATCTCAAATCACAGAATTTCCTTACAGTGCAGCATTGAGGACATTCCAGAGACCGGTGCAGCGTGTCCTGACTGTCATTGTTTTCTGAGTAAAGTTCTCTGTTCTTGATTTCCTTCCCAGGTCAATTGCTGACTCAGTGAGTTTTTTCAAATTTCCAAGTAGTTGGTTTATTTTGATTTGTTTTGGTTGTGATTTTATTTCATATCCTATGTTGGCCAGAGAATGGAGCACACTTTGTCCTCTTTCAGAACTAACTGCAATTGTGTCTGCGACCTAGCCAGTGACACATGAGACCACAGGGGTCATGGCCATGCACAGATGAAAATCTCACGTAGTAAGAGACGGCCACCAGGTCTGTCTATAAAGTTCTCTTTCAGGTTGGGACAGGCTTAGAAACCAAAGAAAGAGCTGAGAACTATCCACGAGGGTGGCCTGTTTGGAGGGGGTCACTGAGCTGGGGGTATGGGCCCTCACTCTGTGTGGCTGAAACAGAGACAGTAGTTACACTGTGATTGGCCGGAGAGGGGAACGACTTGGGCAAAGTTCTGGAGAAGGAGTGAACCAGAACCAGAAGGCTCTGGAGCTGAGCTCACTAGTGAAGTCAAAGGCCACATGTATTTGTTGGTGCCTTTTAGAGGGTGGCCAGACAGGAGCCAAGGAGCAGACTGTGTTTTTGTTTAAATCTATGCTCTTCTGCGAATAGTTTCTGAGCTTTGAAAGGCATGGCCTGCGGAACAGTTCATTCCGAGATGTAAACTACACCTTGGCCCTGATGTCTAATAACAGAAACACACAAATAAAAGGTATTCTAAGCTACACGTTCTCCCAAGGCGTCAAACCTGGCCTTTGAAGGGGCTAACACGCTCCATGTGTGTACAATGGCAGCCGTACATAGAGCACATGAATACAGATGCAATCTTTCTGTACCTAAGCTTAACAGAGGGCTGGAGAGATGGCTCTGCAGTTAAGAGTATTTATCTTCTTTTCAGAGAACCTGAGCTCAGTTCCCAGCACCCACTTGACAGCTCCAGTTTCAGGGGATCCAGAGCCCTCCTCCAGCTTCTGAGGGCTCCCCCACACACATACATACACATGGTGCATATAAACTCACACAAACACACACAAAAGCACATTAAGAAAAAAGCTAAATGAAGGAACAATTGAGAGAAAAAGGCCTCACTGGAGAGCTGGATGTGTGATGTGCACCTGTAATTCCAGCACTGAGTGGGGGGCTTGGGAGTTCAAGACCAGCCTCAACCACTTAATTATTTTAATGTCAGGTTGGTCACATGAGAGCCTGTCTTAAAAATACCAGAGGTTGGGAGAGGGAGGAGAAAAGCTTGTTAGAGAGGTATTTTTTTTTTTGAGTCAAAATACTTTATTCAGAGACTTGGGGAAAGGCTGGAGAGGCCCACGCTGTCTGCTGGCCTCCACTGGACAGATGTTGCAGGTCTACCCTTCTTGCTAAGAAGAGAGGCAATATTTTTTTAAAAGAATAAAAGCTACCAATCTGGGGAATCCTTACATATGTACATCAGCCACTTCCAAACCTTACATTGAATGCACAAGATGATGTCACATGATAGAGTGTACTGCGCCGTGAATGAACACAGGCAGCTTTACCCCAAGAATGGTGGAAGGGTTTGATGCAAAGACTACAGTTAATGGTAATGACAATGGGATGTCTTCAACAGAGGATGACGATATTACAATAACCAACCTTAGAGCTACTTAACAGTATGAGTTACCCTTATACGAAGTAGACACCTTGAGATTTAAACAGAAACAAAGGAGGAAGAATAAGCCAGCTCCACCTTCCCCACCCATTTGACCAGCTATGGAGAGCCCTCATCCTCCTGACCTGGGGCCCATATCAACCGGGGACATCTGTGTACGGCAGCTACCTGGATCTCCAGCAACTGAACTTTCCAAATGTCTCGGTCAGGCTGCTCTACTAAAATACTGTAGACTGAGTTGTTGAAATAGCATTTGTTTCATTTATGCCTGTAGGCTTAAGAGACCAAGGTCAAGGCATAATGGATTCTGTCTTCATGTGGGTCCGCTTCCAACCTGCAGACAACCTATTTCTTGTTGTGTCCTGGGATGTCAGAACAAGTCAGGAAGCCCCAGGGAACATTTCCTAAGGGCATTGACAGGATTGAGAGCCGCCTAGAAGAGCCCAAGTTGGAGTCTGTGAGAATATTTCCAGAGAGGATTCGGTCACTTAACAAATGACCTGCTCTACCAATGGTTTCAACGTCTGAGAAGACTGTTGGGAAGGGGTGGAACTGGGGAGATGGAATCTTGGGTGGAGGAAACGGGCTACTGTGGGCGTGCCTCCAGGAGCTGGATCTTGCCCTGGCCCCTTCCTGTTCAGCTTGTCTTCAACTTCCTGTCTGCTCCTCCGTGGCCTTCTGCCATAATGGACCGAGCCTTCCAAAACTGAGTAGAATAGGCCTTTACTCCCTCTGATTCTCAATGTCAAGTCTTTGGTCACAGTGGGAGAAGAGAAACCAATACAGACACGGATTCCATCCATAAGGGCAGCACCCAACGCAGTTCCAAGGGTGGACTGATTAGGGAGGCGACGGACTGAAGGAAGGACAGACACACGGAAGAGCTGGGAGCAGGCCGACTGGGCTCTCTGATGGAGAAGCTGCCACACTCCAGACGCTCAGTAAGCTGATTACAAACAGCTGGCGAGATAGATGGGTTGTTGCACATTGCTGAATGAGGAGGCAGGGTTGTTATACAGATAAACAAGGATGCAGGGATATTTGATACAGCTGAACAAGGAGGTTTAGCTAGTCCCAGTAGAAGCAGTCTCAGGGCCATAAGCCAGGGAAGAAGGCTATGGTGGCTATGTTCTGAACACACTCTCCACATGGACCAGGAGGAGGTTTTGCTGTTTTCTCATGAGTGCAAGTCCCTGACATGGCCAGTTCACATCAATAGCACACACCACACTCAGGCCTTCACACACAGGGTGTCCCCCACTCCCCTACACGGGGGACCCCACCTTCTCACCCTGTTCTCAATCCAGTCACATTAAAGTCTAGAAAACCAGTATGAACTGAAATGAGGTTCACAGACATTCAAAGCACTGGACTCTTCTTTCTGGATTCCCAAATCCTCATCTCCGCAATGATGTTATTTCCAAATAAGGCCATATTCTTAATTGCTGAGAATTAGGACTTCAGTCTACGGTTTTCTGGGAACACAAAGTCAACCCCCAGTGGGTAGCCTAGCAGCAGCTCACACACCATCAGCAGCAGGGCCAGGGGCCAGGAGCCAGGGGAGAAAACTCAGCCAAGATGATGTCAGGGAAACAGCCAACCTCACAATTCAGGAGGTCATCAGCAGGACACATCTTCCACAAACACACTGAGCCCAATGCAGTTGATAATTATGGCTGTCCTCCTGCACACTACACCCCCAAAGCCCCTCAGGCTCTGGACTCCTACACAGCTACCCACAACCAAAGATAAAAAGAGGTATCTGGTCGACCTTGCGCCACAGGCTCCCTGTGAACTGCCAGCAAACAGGAGAAAGGAGAGATACCCTATAATCTGGGGCCGGGAAATGGACACCTGCCTGTGCAGTATGTGAGTCCCTCATGGGAAGACAGGTACTGGGGTGCCACACAGACAAAAGAATATCACTGCAAAGCTGTTGGCCACATCCTGCACACCAGTGGTCTCCGGTGTGTGGAACACACTGTCAACATCCTCCAGAAATCTGAACAGTGTAAATTCTTGACCCCACCCAGAACTACCAAGCCAGAAAACCCGGTTGCGGGATCCAGTGAGCTTTTCAACAAGCTGTGTGGGGGTTCTTTATCTTTTAATTTCCCCCTTTTTACAGCTCAACACAATGCTACAATATGTAAAATGTACAATTTGGTTACTTTTGACATGAGTATAATATGCACCTGTGGAATTACCACCACAGTCAAGATAATGCATCTGTCCACCACTCCTCAGTCCTCCGGTCCTGCATCACCCCTCTTCCCTCCCCCACACTCCCAGGGCCACCAGTCAGCACTGATCTATCACTATAGCGCAGTTACACTTTTTATAATTTTCATTCTTCTACATAGAATAATAAACCTCATGTTCAGCAATGTGTAGTGTGTCATGCATATTTTATAGCCAAATAGTGTTCTATGCTATAGATATAGGTATTTGTTTTTAACCATTTCTATACCTTGGGACTAGTTCCCATGTGAAGGTATTGGAGATGAAGAAGCAGCCAGTATTTGTGCACTTGTCTTTGTTTGCACGCTTCCATTTCTGTTCTGAATAGGCCTGGGATCAGACCATGGGTGCACGTTTATCTTTGGAAGAAACTACAGAACAGGTTCCTCCTGTTTTTTTTTTTAATTATTCCTTTTCTATTTGTGTTTTGAGGGGCTAGAAAAATGGCTCTGTGGTTAAGAGAATTTGCTGTTCTGGCAGAAGATCCTAGCCAGCACCAACATGGTGCCTATAACTCCAATTCTAGGGGAGCCAATGCCTTCTTTGACCTCAGTGGGCTCCTGTACACACATAATACAAAAACCATTTATTTATTTTTACTTTTATGTGTATGAGTATTTGTCTGCAAGCATGTATATGCATCATATGTGGGGTACTATTTGTGGGGCGGAGGGCTGCCACTCAGCTCCCCAATCATGGCATGGAGGCTTATTCTTACTTATGAATGTCTGGTTTCAGCTTGGCTTGTTTCTAGCCAGCTCTTCTTCACTTAAACTATCCCGTCTATCTTTTGCCTCTGGGCTTTCACCTCTTCTAACTTCTGTAATCTTACTTTCACTCTTACTCTGTGGCTGGGTGACTGTGTAGCTGTGTAGCTGTGTATCTGGGTGGCTGTGTAGTTGTGTAGCTGTGTGGCTGTGTGACTGTGTAGCTGTGTGGCTGTGTGACTGTGTAGCTGTGTATCTGGGTGGCTGTGTAGTTGTGTAGCTGTGTGGCTGTGTAGCTGTGTGACTGTGTAGCTGTGTGGCTGTGTGGCTGTGTGGCTGTGTGGCTGGGTGACTGTGTAGCTGTGTGGCTGGGTGACTGTGTATCTGGGTGGCTGTGTAGCTGTGTGACTGTGTAGCTGTGTGACTGTGTGGCTGGGTGACTGTGTAGCTGTGTGACTGTGTAGCTGTGTATCTGGGTGGCTGTGTAGCTGTGTGACTGTGTAGCTGTGTGGCTGGGTGACTGTGTAGCTGTGTAGATGTGTATCTGGGTGGCTGTGTAGCTGTGTATCTGGGTGGCTGTGTAGCTGTGTGGCTGTGTAGCTGTGTGGCTGTGTAGCTGTGTAGATGTGTATCTGGGTGACTGTGTAGCTGTGTATCTGGGTGGCTGTGTAGCTGTGTAGCTGTATAGCTGTGTGGCTGGGTGGCTGTGTGGCTGGGTGACTGTGTAGCTGTGTGGCTAGGTGGCTGTGTAGCTGTGTGACTGTGTAGCTGGGTGACTGTGTAGCTGTCTGACTGTGTAGCTGTGTGACTGTGTAGCTGTGTGGCTGGGTGACTGTGTAGCTGTGTGGCTGTGTAGCTGTGTGGCTGTGTAGCTGTGTGGCTGGGTGACTGTGTAGCTGGGTGACTGTGTAGCTGGGTGACTGTGTAGCTGGGTGACTGTGTAGCTGTGTGACTGTGTAGCTGGGTGACTGTGTAGCTGTGTGGCTGTGTGACTGTGTGGCTGTGTGACTGTGTAGCTGGGTGACTGTGTAGCTGGGTGACTGTGTAGCTGGGTGACTGTGTAGCTGGGTGACTATGTAGCTGGGTGACTGTGTAGCTGTGTGGCTGGGTGACTGTGTAGCTGGGTGACTGTGTAGCTGGGTGACTGTGTAGCTGTGTGGCTGGGTGACTGTGTAGCTGGGTGACTGTGTAGCTGTGTGGCTGGGTGACTGTGTAGCTGTGTGGCTGGGTGACTGTGTAGCTGTGTGGCTGGGTGACTGTGTAGCTGTGAAGCTGGGTGGCTGTGTAGCTGTGTGGCTGTGTAGCTGGGTAGCTGTGTGGCTGGGTGACTGTGTAGCTGTGTGGCTGGGTGGCTGTGTATCTGGGTGACTGTGTAGCTGTGTGGCTGTGTAGCTGGGTGGCAGTGTGGCTGGGTGACTGTGTAGCTGTGTGGCTGTGTGGCTGTGTAGCTGGGTGGCAGTGTGGCTGGGTGGCTGGCCCCTGATGTCCTCCTCCCTTGTTGTCTTGCTCTTTGATTTCTCTTGTTTTCTCTCTTTTTCTCCCTCTATTGAGTCTCTCTACCTGCCAGCCCCACCTATCCTTTTTCCTGCCTCGCTATTGGCCATCCAGCTCTTTATTAGACCCTCAGGTGTTTTGACAGGCGAAGAATCACAGCTTCACAGAGTTAAACAAGTGCAACATAAAAAGAACACAACACATCTTTGCATCGTCAAACAAATGTTCCACGGCAGAAACAAATGAAACACATCTTAAAATAATATTCTACTACATATATATTTTGCAAATATTTCTCACAATGCTTGGCTTATCTTTGGGTTTTGTAGCAGTGTCTGGTGAAATCTAGTTCACTGGTTCTTTCTTTTAAAGTTTATGATTTTTGATCATATTTTTTAAAAAAAACTGTCAAGTCCAAGACTACCAGGTTTTCCATTACAGTTTCTTCTGGAGGTTCTAGCTCTAACATGTCATCCATTTAATTTTTTTTTTTTTTACACAGGAAGCTTGGTGAAGCTTGCCTGTAATTTCTGCTGAGGAAGAAGTATCATGAGTTCAAGGTTAATCTGGGTAACACAGTTAGAAACTGCTCTAAAAAAAAATCAATTTAAAATGTCTTTAGTTTGAGCTGTTTTGACTTACAGAAAAGCTACAGAAATGATTCATGTAATTTATGTATACAGTTGGCCTAGCTTCAGCTGATATTAACTAACATAACCATGGAACAACTATCAAAACCAGAAAATTAACTAAAGCTATAGATTTTACTTAAGTTTACCAGTTTGGGGGACAGCTATACAGCCCATCAGCTAAAGGCACTTGCCACTAAGTGTAACCATCTGAGTTCACACACACAACAAAGAAATGAATGAATAAACGTAACAATAGAATTTAATCTCCACATGTTTTCTTCATGTGTGCCTGCTCGAGGACCTAATTCTGAACCTGTTTGCCTCCAGCTGTTGGGTCTTCTCTGTCTCCTTCCCTCTTCACCAGCCCTTATCTGTTCTGACACCTTCTCTTTATATACAATGTGAGGGAAAGGGCGTGATCGTTTTCAGTTTCCTGTTTTCACAGGCATTTCCAGTTGTTCCAGCATCCTTTGCTGAGAGATCATCCTTTCTCTAGCTAAACAGCCTTGACAGCTTCGCCAGCCACCAATGACCTGGGCCACAGGCAGCCGTGTCTGGCTCTGTCTGCTCTGCAGAGACATCTGTCTGTCTTCACATTGGGGCAACAGTGTCTCTGTTTCTGTTGTTGTATGGAAGTGTGAAATCAGGTCCATGAGCCCTCTATCTATGTTTCCTCCTCTTCCAGGTTGTCTTGGCTGCTCCAGGATCTTGACACGTAAAAATCAGCCCTTTGCTTTCTGCAAAGAGGCCCCATTGTGCAGAAAACTGACAACCATACCAATATTGAATCCTCTGTGAATTGAGAATCTCTTTTGGCTAACTTAGTTCTTTCGTTCCTCTTGGCAACAGTGTAGTTTTCAGTATATACGTCCCACACGCCTCTCCTTAGACTCAGCAAATGCCACAAGCTAAGAACTGCTTTCTCTACGTTGCCTCCATTGCTTAGACATGAGGCTGGAAAGAAGCCTTTACTATAAATGCTGTGGGAACGCCTTCAGCCAATAGCCTTTAAGATACTGGCTCACTCTGGGCGTGGCCACATGTACTGTAGAAACCTGCACAGTCCCTTGGCTGCTGGATTTGACTCCTGTTCCCCACTCAGGCAGAGGAGGGCTGCTCTGTGTGTCTACCCCTAAATAAAGAGACCTTTATTATACTCAGTCTGACTGGTGTGGGGCTACTTTATTATAACTGACTACAATAAAATATGCAAATGTACACTGTAAATATAATTGAGAACCTAGGAAAACCAAAAGTAATTTGGCGTGATAACAAATACCTGTAATACCAGGACTTGGAAGGTGGAGACAAGCAGATCAAGAGTTCAAGGCTGGATCTGGAAAGATGGCTCAGATGCCAAGTGTTGCTGGTATTTTACTCATGTACTCTTTGGGGGCCCACCACCCAGCTCCCAAATAAATCACATGGAGGCTTTTCCTTTCTTATAAATGCCTAGCCTTAGCTTGTCTTGTTTCTAGCCAGCTTTTCTTAACTTAAATTATACCATCTACCTTTTGCCTCTGGGCTTTTTTTCTTGCTCTATTTCTGTATACCTTTCTTTACTTCTTACTCTGTGGTTTGTTGTGTAGCTGGGTGGCTGGCCCCTGGTGTCTTCCTCCTTCTCTTTGCTCCTAGATATTTTCTTACCAGATTCCTGCATTTATTCTCTCTGCCTGCCAGCCCCGCCTATCCTTCCTCCTGCCTCGCTATTGGTCCTTCAGCTCTTTATTAGACCAATCAGGTGTTTCAGACAGGCAAAGAATCACAGCTTCACAGAGTTAAACAGATGCAACATAAAAGAATACAGCACATCCTTGCATCCTTAAACAAATATTCCACAGCATAAACAAATCTAACACATCTTAAAATAATATTCCACAACAGTTAAGAGCACAGGCTGCTCTTCCAGAGGTCCTGAGTTCAATTCCCAGCAACCACATGGTGACTCATAACCTTCTGTAATGAGATTTGGTGCCCTCTTTTGGCCTGCAGGCATATATGCAGGTAGAACAGTGTACCCATAATAAATAAATCAATCTTTAAAAAAGAACTCAAGGCCAAGTGCAAGGTCCTTGGCTACATAGTGGGCCTGAGGCCAGTGAGGGTTTCATGAGATGTCTTTAATCACAGCATTCAGGAGGCAAGGCAGGTGGGCCTCTGTGAGTTCCTGCCCAGCCCGGTCTATACAGTTAGTTCTGGAACAGCCAGGACTACATTGTGAGACTCTGTCTCAAAACATACATAGAAGCCTAAACCAAAGTAGGACGTAGGGGTGTAATGCCAGAGTTTGGGAGGCAGGGGGCATCAAGAGCCTCACAAGTTCAAGGCTAATCTGTGTCAGGAGCCAATTTCCTCCTAAAATCATTGCAGGAACTGTCACCCTGGGGAGTCTGCAGAGAACCCCACACCCCTAATTGTGTTAGGAATCGTTCTATTGACAGAGCCTACCCCACACCCAAATTGGCTGTTAATGAGAGCTATCTGTTAGCGGAACCCACCCCACATTCCAAACTATCTAAAGATCTAGGTGTGTCGACTCGTGACTTCTTGGCCTACAGTGACCTGACCGAAGATAACCTCCTGCCTACGTGACCAACTCGGACCATGTGACCAACGTGAACCACGCGGCAAGAGCCCAGGCCCCTGTGCCCATCCCCCAACTCTTTACCCTATAAAAGTTGTATCCCGTCTCTAATAAACTGAGGCTTTGACAAGAACTCTCGCTTAGCCTCCTTCCTCTTTCTTAGCCCATTTATCTTACAGGTAGTGCCTCTCTGGGACCCTGGAATAACTGACTTCCGGGTGGGTTACTAACCCTAGACTGAGTAGCCCACCCAAAGGCAATCGACAAATCTGTCCTACTGCAGTGGGTTGCTCAGCAGCTCAGCACAGCCAGGGCAACAAGGCGAGACCCTGTCTCAAGTAGCTAAGTAAACAACAAATCCAAAAGCATGAACTATAATTCACAAACCCCGAATAAAACATTAAGTTGTTGGGTAAAGTGGGTGAATAATATGATACAGTGTGTATTCAACATACAACATGATTCCTTTAAACAGATAAAAACTTTTAAATAAAAATAAGGTCCCTTTCACACTAGCAACTAAAAACAAAACAAAATATGGATGAACAGTTCAGTCATATTCATTGCTAATTAATGTTTGTTTTTTGTTGTTGTTGTTCGTTTGCTTGTTTCTTCTTTTTGAAATAGGGTTTCTCTAAATATCTCTGGCTGTCCTGGAACTCACTCTGTAGGCTAAGCTGTCCTTGAACTCACAGAGATCTGCCTGCCTCTGCCCCCGGAGTGCTGGGGTTAAAGGCATGCACCACCACTGCCCGGCTAATTAATGTTTTTTAAAATCCTGTGTAGCCGGGTAGTGGTGGTGCACGCCTTTAACCCCAGCACTCCGGGGGCAGAGGCAGGCAGATTTCTGTGAGTTTGAGGCCAGGCTGATCTAGAGTTAGTTCCAGGACAGCCAAGGCTACACAGAGAAACCCTGTCTCTAAAAACAAAACAAAAAAGCCCTTGTATTTACAGGCATTCATGTAATCAATAGTAACAGCCCAGAAGAACATAGAACGAGCTGTTCCGCTTTCCCAGACAAAGGTGAGGGGCGCCCTGTTTAGTCGCTGCATGAGAGCAGAATTTACCCGAGGAACGCTTGATAAACCTGGCTATGCAGTCCCACTTTGCCTAGTGGAAGATACATTTGGTTACCTGTGGAAAATGATAATCTCATAAACCTCATAGCAGAAGGGAATTCAGGCAATTTTCCCTTGTTAGTATTGTTTAATGTTTTATAATGAGCACTATTTTATAACTACAAAGCAATAAAGATATCTTTAGCTTGAAAAGAAGCAGAATGTAAGGAACGTTGCTTACGATTTGAACCTACAGAAGAAATGTTCAAGATACTTTTTTTTTTAAATATTTATTTATTTATTTATTATGTATACAATACTCTGTCTGCGTGTATGTCTGCAGGCCAGAAGAGGGCACCAGGCCCCATTACAGATGGTTGTGAGCCACCATGTGGTTGCCGGGAATTGAACTCAGGACCCCTGGAAGAGCAGGCAATGCTCTTAACCGCTGAGCCATCTCTCCAGCCCATCAAGATACTTTTAAATTTAAGTGAGGAGTTGGGGGTATTTTAATATGCTCAGTGGCAGGGTGCTTACCGGTATACACGAAGCCCTGGGCTCGGTCTCCAGCACCAGACCCCCATGCCCCATCACTAAGTTATGAGAAATAGGATCACGTTCCTATTTATAATTTATAGTTCACTCGCATGTAAATATAATAAAACAAAAATTTCCCAAGCTATAAATAGCTTATTATAATACTTGTGAACTTTTTGAAAACAAAATGCTTCCTGTTAAAAAAATAGTTATTTCCTTCTACTGTTATGAAAACTACAGATTATAATAGAACAAATGAAAATATGGGGGCCTCATTTCAGTGAGGTGAAGAAGCTGCTATAGCACCCACCAGCTCCCCAGAAACAAGCCTGTTGGACGCCATCAGATGGAAAGGAGAAGAGGCCGGAGGTCCAGGTGCTTGCTGGACCTAGGCTCGGCTCAGATCTCTAGCATTCTGGGGTGCTTTGACTTCACCCATCTGTGGTGGCACAGGCCGACCCCAGAGGCTGGGAACCCTTTGGGGAGCATCAGGCAGTGAAGAGTGTCGGGGGAGGTGGGGTTTCCAGAACCACTTGCTGACCTCCCCTCCAAAAAAGGAGCGGTGTGGGAACGGGTTGCCTGGCAGGAAGGAGTAGAGCGCAGCAGACCGTCCCCCGAGACCCATGAGTCTCGACCACGCGGGCTTTCCAGACACTGAACCCTGTAGCCTGCTCCCCAAAGCAAAAGAAACAGCACAAGGGTGTTTGAGCCGAAGAAGCCTGCGAAAATTGCAGGATCGCAGGTCCTCTCTCACCTCACGTCCTCCTCCACTCTTCACTCTGCGTTCACTTGTTAGCAGACCAATCCAAAGATAAAGAATAGGACGAAAGATTTGTACCTTGTATTAGCCGACCCCATCCAAAGATAAGTAATAAGATACACTCCTGGGAACATCAGGGGAAGAAAACATGCACGCGCTCGCGCGCGCGCGCACACACACACACACACACAGCACAATTAAAAATAATCAACCATGGAAAAGGAATTCACCTACAGAAGAAATGTTCAAGATACTTTCTGGGCTGTCAACAAACTTTCACGCAACATTCTTTCTAGAAAATAATCCTCAAAACAAGACAGAGAATTGAAAGGTGAGTTTTCAGAGGGCAGAGGAGGGGGGAAAGCAAGCTAGGATAAAAACAAAACAGCCGTCCACGCTGGGCTGGAATCTACATGAGGAGCAGCTGAACACAGGATACAAAAAAAAAACCTTAATTCAGCACACGGCCAGCAGACCAGGAAATCACACAAGAAATGAACAATAGTCCCAAGACTCACCGATGAGCCTAGAGAGAAAACACTGTTAGAGGAAGCCAAGGAAAGTAAAGACCCCAGGGGTTCTGAAGAATGGTCACACGTACAGGCGATCTAAGGAACACAATGTAATTTAAAGAATAAACACGAGAAAACTTTCTTGAAACAAGGATATTTTGAATCTGCTGATGAAAAAGTGTATTGATTTCAAGAAAATAACTATAGGTAATTCAACACCAATATATTCCTACTGAAGTTATGAAATGCCAAGGACAAGGAAAATCTCACATGAATATTCATACATCCGGGTAGAAGAGCACATACAGACAGAAAAATCAAGACAGGACGTCACCATGCAAAAGTCCCGAGGGAAAGGAAGCAAGACTACAGGTCATGTAAGCAGGCAGTTCTTCACGTACAGAGATAACAGACACACTCAGATATGTGAGACCTCAGGGCTAAGAGACTCAGCTCCACACATCAGTGGAATCTACCCAACCAAAAGATGAGTCAGGATAAATTCTAGAGGAAAAAATTTCAGGTTTCTAGTGCTTTCGTAACAAAGTCAGGGGCCATGAGTGGAAGCCGGTATTGCGACAATACCTGACAGAAATGATGGACGGAGGAGCGATGTCCGCGGGCTCACAGTTTCAAAGGCTCTAAGTCTCTCACAGTTAGAAGAACTTGCTGGAGTTTGTGGCCTTAGAAGTGTGTGGCTGAGGCTTCTCACATCCCACTGAACCAGGAAGAAGAGAGCGAAAGCCCACTGCTAGGGACCCGTGAAAGCCCACCCCAAGAGACCGTGAAAGCCTAGAGACCTGCTTCTGCTCCTCCCCCAAAGCCTCCAGCAGCTTTGGAGTGTTCAGAATGTGAACCTGTGGCGCATATTTCAGGTTCCAACTGCAGCATCCTATTGATGGTCCCAAAGTCTCGTGGCCATCCCATCTTACAAATTCATTTGCACCAACCGTGAGTCTCCACAGTTCATAGCACCAACGTTCTTCCCAAGTCCATAATCAACTAGTAAATTACAGCACCGTAGAGCTTTGCTAGCCTCCGTTTCTAAACTCTTCCAACAAACCATTTCCACAGGCCAAAGGACCACATGCCAGGTCTACTCATAAACAACCTCACTTCTCTGGTACCAAGTTTTCTTTTTTAGTTGTGTGTGTGTGTGTGTGTGTGTGTGAGAGAGAGAGAGAGAGAGAGAGAGAGAGAGAGAGAGAGAGAGAGAGAGAGAGAACTTCTGACATGAAGAACACTTGGAGGCAACATTTTATTTCGGCTTACAGTTTCAGAGGGTCCATCATAGTGGGAAGCATGGCAGAATCCAGGACAGCTGGCACATGTGACTGGATCATGTCATGTCACAGCACATCTGGAAGCAGATGCAGAGCCAGAGCTAGTCCATAACCTTCAAAAAACCAGTCCTAGTGACCACCCCCACCAATCAAGCCCTACCTCCTATGACTCCACGGTCTTCCAAAATCGTCCCACCAGCCAGGAAGGAAACGAGTGTTCAGAGCATGAGACCCAGAAGAACTTTGTATACCAAGTCACAAAGTTCACAACAACTAGAAGCATGAAATCGGGGTGTCAGCAGGACTGTGGTCCCTTAGAAGGCTCGAGGGAAGGGTCTTTGCCCCTCCCAGCTTCCCATCGACTTCTGCAGAGTACCTCTCCAGCTTTCAGACCACACTCTTCCCAGCTCGTCACTTCTGTACATGTGTGTGTCCAAGTGTCCCCTTGCTATGATGACATCATCTAGACCAGGGCCACTCTAATGGCCCCATTTTAATCCGATGACCTCTTTAAAGACCTTATTTCCAATTAAATCCTATTTTGAGAACACCAATATATCCTTTCCCTCCCCTCTGGAGAAAGGCACAATCCAATCCGAAATTCTGAAATCACAGACGAGTCCTGAGCCGGTGAAAGACGGAGCTGAACCCAGCAGCAAGAAGCGCAGTTTGAGAACAGAAGGAAGGGAGGCAGGCATTAGCAGCGGGGCTAACGAGAGTGCTGAGGCTGGACGAGTGTAGATGTGGGTAATGGCTTTAAATTGAAACCAATTTTGCAGAAAATGGCAAACTCAGTCTCCTAATGGATTTTCGGTTGTCATTGCTCTGAATTCTAGAATAATTCATCTTTGAAGTATGCTTCTATCTTGTGCTGAAGAGGCAACCAATTTAGTGATTCTGAGTTCTGCTTCGTTTTTTTTTCTACTTTTCTATTCAACTAAAAGTTAATATTTTTCATGAGAAACAGCATGTAGAATCTGATGGTAGTTTTGTAAAACTATATTGCTGTCCTGCCATGGAGTCCTGCTTCAAGTATTGATGATGGTTATCTAGGGACAATGGGATTTATGGTTAAGGGTTTGTCAACTGTGAGACAGACATTTCTATAGTACTTGAATTTTCATCACGATTATGTTGCTTTGAACAAAACCTATAAAATCCCTCCTCTTTATCTTTCACTTTCTCTCTCCTTTCCCCTTATTTCTAAACCTTCTCTTTGCAGGTGTGGGTGGGGGTGCTAAGAGTTAGAAGGTCCCTTAGGTGCTATGAGGGAGCCAGTCCAGGGGTCAGAGGCAGGGCTGGCAACGCTGTGACAGCAAACAGAAGACATCTGGGCTGTCAGAAGAATATTATCCAAGTGGTGTCTGTCCCACAATGTGACAAAAGACTGCTTTACCTGCAGATGTCACCCTATGTATTTAATAACTTCCCACAGCCCCACTTGGCCCCCGAAGATCCAGGGAGCCTCCCCAGCAGGATGGGTCGGAGCTGTTCCTGACTTTTGAGAAAATCTAATATTAAACCAGGCACTGTGACACATACCTGTCTTCTCAGCACTCGGGAGGTTGAGGAAACCAGATGTTTTTATTTATTTATTTATTTATTTTGGTTTTTTGAGACAGGGTTTCTCTGTAGCTTTGGAACCTGTTCTAGAACTAGCTCTTGTAGACCAGGCTGGCATTGAACTCACAGAGATCTGCCTGCCTCTGTCTCTCGAGTGCTGGGATTAAAGGCGTGCGCCACCATGGCCCCGCTGAGGATCAGGATTTTAAATCCACCCGGGATTACATAGTGAGTGTGAGAGTACCCTAGCTACATGGGACTTTGGGAAGAGAAGGAGGAGGTGAGGAAGAGAACAAGGGAGGGGAGGGAAAGGAAGAGCTGGGGAGGGGAGGGAAGGAAAGGGAAGAGAGAGAGAGGAAAGTATAGCCTTAGCTTTACTGGGAGATAAAAGAAACCCACACACTCACAAGCTGACCCTGGGTCTATCTTTCTGTCTTCTTGGGCCCCAGTCAAAGCCGCTTCTTTGTATGACGGTCCCAGGCCCTGTGACTAAGTCATTCTCATCCTCCAAGGAAAGGCCCCTGTATAGACAATGGGTATAGTGTTCACGTTTTATAGTTCCTCTTTTCCTCTCATGGTCCCAAACGACTGGCAGGAAATACATCTCTTATTACTTCTTTTCCTGTTATTTTGACAGGAAACGGGAGTTTTGTGAGGCCAGCATGAAGACAGCTGGGTTGCATGGAGCTGAGCACATCACACGAGGGTCACGGCTTTAGAGCTGTTTCCTGAGAACTGTTTCTGGGGCTTCCATTCAATCTTCCTAGTCTCACAGAAATGCGGTCTCAATGGAGGCACCAACTCGGCTGTCAGGGCTAAAGGGATACACAGAGGGGCAATGCGGCATGAACAGGGGTCTAGCCTGGGCAAGCCCTTCCTGTTGGCTTGGAGAAGTAGGAAGTTATCAACTTGGAGTGTGCACATGGTTAGCGTGCAAGTTGCCTTGGGTTCAGTCTCCAGAATGGTAAAATGAAATAAAAATCTGTAGCCCAGTATCACAAGCGCAATCGTCATCAGGTAACAGCGCCCTCAGAGCCTCTCACAGGGCACTGTCAGGAGCCAATTTCCTCCTAAAATCATTACAGGAACCATCACCCTGGGGAGTCTGCAGAGAACCCCACACCCCTAATTGTGTTAAGAATGGTTCTATTGACAGAGCCTACCCCACACCCAAATTGGCTGTTAATGAGAGCCATCTGTTAGCGGAACCCACCCCACATTCCAAACTATCTAGGGAGCTAGGTGAGCCAGGCCTACTGTGACTTGACCGAAGATAACCTCCTGCCTACGTGACCAACGAGGACCATGTGACCAACGTGAACCACGCGGCAAGAGCCCAGAACCCTGTGCCCATCCCCCCAACTCCTTACCCTATAAAAGGTTGTATCTCGTCCCTAATAAACGGAGGCTTTGACAAACTTTGCATGGCCTTCTTCCTGTCTCCTAGCCCATATCTTCCAGGTAGTGCCTCTCCGTGACCCTGGAATAACTGACTGCCAGGCGGGCTACTAACCCTAGACTAAGTGGCCCGCCAAGGCAATCTACAGGGCACCTCCACGACCACACCCATTTCTCTCTGGCTCCCATTGCCAGCCACCTTCGGGATCTGCTCATCTCTGGCCCCGGTGCCGTAGTTACAGGCCCCAAAGCCACGCCTGGGCATCTAAACTCCTCCTCACTGGGCCATCCTCCCAATTCCATGAATTGGTTTTCATTAATTTTATTTCAAGAATATCATATATTAAAAAACAAGACAGGAGGCTATTAAATGAACCAATACAGGAAGCAATCTTCAGCTGCTTTCTCCACTTAGAAGAACTTTGTTCAGCCTTTACCTACCAAAGGGCATCTGGGTCCCCAGCCTGAAGGCTTTCTTTCTCCAGGATCCTGTCCTGTCATAGGTGGCTATTAACTGATAGTTAGGATTTATATAAAAATCCTCAAGGAGGTCGTGGTGGTGTGGTCACACTGTATTTCTCAGTTCAATTTACACCTCTAGTCTTAATTTCTGAGGAAATTTATTTATTCCTAAGTTGCATAAGCATCATTGTGAATGCTCTTCATTAAGAAAATCTGGGGCTGACGAGATGGCTCAGCGGGTTCAATCCCCAAGACCCACATGCTAGAAGAAGAGAGCTGACTTGCATACATTGTCCTCTGACCTTCCCACGGAAGCAGCGGTGCAAGCTCCCTCCAAAGGCCACAAAACAAACATAATATTTTTAAAAAATAAAGGAATGAAAATCTAACTCATGGTTTCCAATCCCCTGTGTATACCTCCACCTAATGTTTTAAAATTGAGACTTAGATTTGCTCTCTGCCTTTGTTAGGGTAGGATGAGGCTGATGTGTACGGTCTGAGTGTGCAGGGGTGAGGAGGACGGGGCTGAGGCTGAGGTGTACAGTCTGAGTGTGCAGGGGTGAGGAGGACGGGGCTGAGGCTGAGGTGTACAGTCTGAGTATGCAGGGGTGAGGAGGACGGGGCTGAGGCTGAGGTGTACAGTCTGAGTATGCAGGGGTGAGGAGGACAGGGCTGAGGCTGAGGTGTATAGTCTGAGTATGCAGGGGTGAGGACAGGGCTGAGGTGTATAGTCTGAGTGTGCAGGGGTGAGGAGGACAGGGCTGAGGCTGACATATACAGTCTGAGTATGCAGGAGTGAGGAGGACGGGGCTGAGGCTGACATGTATAGTCTGACTGTGCAGGGGTGAGGAGGACGGGGCTGAGGCTGAGGTGTACAGTCTGAGTGTGCAGGGGTGAGGAGGACGGGGCTGAGGCTGACATGTATAGTCTGTGCAGGGGTGAGGACAGGGCTGAGGTGTACAGTCTGAGTATGCAGGGGTGAGGAGGACGGGGCTGAAGCTGAGGTGTACAGTCTGAGTATGCAGGGGTGAGGAGGACGGGGCTGAGGCTGAGGTGTACAGTCTGAGTGTGCAGGGGTGAGGAGGACGGGGCTGAGGCTGAGGTGTACAGTCTGAGTGTGCAGGGGTGAGGAGGACGGGGCTGAGGCTGAGGTGTACAGTCTGAGTGTGCAGGGGTGAGGAGGACGGGGCTGAGGCTGAGGTGTACAGTCTGAGTGTGCAGGGGTGAGGAGGACGGGGCTGAGGCTGAGGTGTATAGTCTGAGTATGCAGGGGTGAGGAGGATGGGGCTGAGGCTGAGGTGTACAGTCTGCGTATGCACGGGTGAGGAGGACAGGGCTGAGGCTGAGGTGTACAGTCTGAGTGTGCAGGGGTGAGGAGGACGGAGCTGAGGCTGAGGTGTATAGTCTGAGTATGCAGGGGTGAGGAGGACGGGGCTGAGGCTGAGGTGTACAGTCTGAGTATGCAGGGGTGAGGAGGACGGGGCTGAGGTGTACAGTCTGAGTGTGCAGGGGTGAGGAGGACGGGGCTGAGGTGTACAGTCTGAGTATGCAGGGGTGAGGAGGACGGGGCTGAGGCTGAGGTGTACAGTCTGAGTGTGCAGGGGTGAGGAGGACAGGGCTGAGGCTGAGGTGTACAGTCTGAGTGTGCAGGGGTGAGGAGGACAGGGCTGAGGTGTACAGTCTGAGTGTGCAGGGGTGAGGAGGACGGGGCTGAGGTGTACAGTCTGAGTGTGCAGGGGTGAGGACAGGGCTGAGGTGTATAGTCTGAGTATGCAGGGGTGAGGAGGACAGGGCTGAGGCTGAGGTGTATAGTCTGAGTATGCAGGGGTGAGGAGGACGGGTCTGAGGCTGAGGTGTACAGTCTGAGTGTGCAGGGGTGAGGAGGACAGGGCTGAGGCTGAGGTGTACAGTCTGAGTGTGCAGGGGTGAGGAGGACAGGGCTGAGGTGTACAGTCTGAGTGTGCAGGGGTGAGGAGGACGGGGCTGAGGTGTACAGTCTGAGTGTGCAGGGGTGAGGAGGACAGGGCTGAGGTGTATAGTCTGAGTATGCAGGGGTGAGGAGGACGGGGCTGAGGCTGAGGTGTATAGTCTGAGTATGCAGGGGTGAGGAGGACGGGGCTGAGGCTGAGGTGTACAGTCTGAGTATGCAGGGGTGAGGAGGACGGGGCTGAGGTGTACAGTCTGAGTGTGCAGGGGTGAGGAGGACGGGGCTGAGGCTGAGGTGTACAGTCTGAGTGTGCAGGGGTGAGGATGGGGCTGAGGCTGATATGTCTAGTCTGATTGTGCAGGGATGATATGGCAGACAACGTTTATCCATATAGAAAGACCCCTGTTGAAGGACCTGAAGTATCCATGGGTCCTCTGTGTTTCAAACGGTATCCAGTAGTGTTCTGTGCATCATTTGTTTTATAAATTCATATGCACATTGGGTATTTAATGTCTAATCCCAGTTTGGGTTTGAGCTGTTGTGTATTCATACTGCCTTTAATTACTTTCAGGATTATTTTTATAGCTTAATACAATTTTAATCATGTTTAAATTTGTTCTTTTTTGGTTTGGGGGGGGTTGGGTTTTTTTGTTATTGTTGTTGTTTTGTTTTGTTTCTCAAGACAGGGTTTCTCTGTGTAACAGCCTTCAGCTGACCTGGAACTCCCTCTTTAGACCAGGCTGGCCTCAAACTCACAAAGATTCGACTACCTCTGCCCCCTGAGTGCTGGGATTAAAGGCGTGCACCTCCACTTAACTTACATTTGCTCTTAAATACACTTTATAGTGAGTGACGGGGAGTGGGGCACTATTCCCTAGATCAATCCTGTGACCAAAGTTACTGGGATGGCATTTGCCAGCTATAAATATTACAATTTACAAAAGTTAGAATAATAAAAGTCAGACTTTTGCTTCATTGTTTTGTTGTTGTTGTTGTTGTTGTTTTTATTAAACCAGTATCATAGTATCCGGGTGCACACAGATACACCACGGGGGCAGGCGCACACGTGGAGAACAGCTCTGCGTTGGTTCTTTCCTCCCACTCTGGTGTAGTTCCGAGCCATCTTGCTGAGCGTCTTGCTTGGTTTGAATCACTGCTGTATCCCAGGGCTGTGGCAAAGCGTTTTGTGGTATGTGTTAGAAAGACTGGTGGCTGCTCCTCTGAGCCCCTTAAAACATCGTGCAGAACCCTCAAGATGACTCAGCAGGCAGAGGCGTTTGCCACTGAGCCCAAGGACCTGAACTCCATCCCTAGGACCCACGTGACGGAAGCAGAGAACCCACGCTCTCAGGTTCTCCTCTGACTTCCAATCCAACATGTACAAACACACATAAAAGAAACAGAAATAAGTAAATATGTGAACATTTTTAAAAAGAATTATGAGCCAAGCACTGGTGAAATGACTCAGCAGGTGAAGATCTTTGTTCCCCCAAGCCCCAGAACCATACGGAGGAAGGAGAGACCCAACTCCCACAGGTTGTCCTCTGACCCGCGCAAGCGCATCGCACCATGCACAACTCCCACATACAAAATTAAAAAGAATGGAATGACATTAAATGTAATAATTCTGTTCTGGAGGGCGTTCTTCCTGAAGTGAGGGTATATGCATGTGTAACTTTGCCAAAATTTCATAAAAAAAACAGGACCGAACCTTCAGTGCTTATAAGGTTGAGTGACCCTGCTAAGCGTTTCCAGGCCTTTGCTTTAGAAATTAAGCTACAAGAACAAACATTTAACTGGTAGCTGTGTTAGGAATTTAAATCAAAAAGCTCTTCTCTTTAGGAACCAGGATGAGCTGAAGTGCTATGCTCGTGTCGGGGGCATACTTCAGCAACGTATAAAAGAAGTGTAGGTGTTTTAGCTCAGGAAGTCTCAGGAATCTTAAACAGACATGGAAAGCAGTCCTGTAACTGAGAGGCCAGCTCAACACAGCTTGTAAGAATGGGGACTGTTGGGGCTGGCAAGAGGTGGGTTTCTGTGCTACCTAACTTTACTAGAGACAAAGACTTGAAGTGGAAGGGGAGATAATGGGGGTGGGGCTGCCTGCATAGTCACAGGATGTACATATGCAGAGGCAGGTATACACACCTACACCGGCTTATTCATAAATGTGTGTTTGTGTTTATCGCATCCAACAAATGTGGGAAATTAGCACCTCCTGATTTGTATGTGAGAACAGTATTAAAGGCCCAGATACACGATAACCGTCTGTGTCAAAACCCTCATTGCCACGCTGAATCACACCCTAAAAACAAACAGTACCCAGTCCCATATGGTGATGTGTCTCAAGAGGAACCAGCAAGTGACCTTGGTGTCACGGTGCTGAGGCAAGAACCAGGTGTGAGCTACAATCTTGTACCCGAAAGCCCCAAGTGTTAGCCAACTGTGAGCTACAGTCTTGTATCAGAAATCCCCAAGTGGTAGGGCTTGGAATGATATGAGAGAATTTCTCAAGATAGATACGGCTTCTAGAGACAAAATCAAGAGAGAAATTAGGAAGATGTCACTCATAGTGACAACGACTGACTTTACTTAATACACCGTGTAAGGATGACTAACATGTAATACGTAAACATCAAAGGTTTAATTTCAACAATATTAATGTTGTAAATAATTTTTAAAGATCAATACATTAATGTTTCACATAAAGTTTACTTTACTTGTTTAGTGCATAGGGTCACACCACTTAAAGCCTATTTATAAGTATGTATGTACAGTGTGTGATGTAACATAAATAATACGTAATTAGGATCAAGCATATATTGTACAACATATGCATGTTAATAAAATTTAGGAAAAAATTTATATATTGTCGTTGTACTTGAGAAATAAAAATGGGGGCTAGAGAGGAGATTCAGTGGTTAACAGCACTGGCTGCTATTCCAGAGGACCTATGTTCAATTCCCAGTACCCACATGGCAGCTCACAACTGTCTGTAACTCCAGTTCTAGGGCTCCAATATCCCCTGTCTGATCTTTGCAGGCACTACACGCACAGCACATGGTGCACAGACATACATGTAGGCAAAACATCCACACACATAAAATAAAAATTAAAAAAAATGTTAAAACAAGCCCAGCACCAGTGGCACATGCCTTCAATCCCAGCACTCGGCAGGCAGAGGCAGGTGGATCTCTAAGTGTTCAAGGTCAGCAGCCTGGTCTACAGAGCTAGCTAGCTTCAGGAAAGCCAGGGCTACACAGAGAAACCAGGTCTTGAAAAAATAAATAAATAAATAAATAAATAAACAAATAAATAAAACATAAATGTAAAAAGATATTTTAAAAAATATATAGCTCTCAAGAACAAAAGTTGGAATTAGTTTAAGCTAAAATACCAGTTCTGGGTTCCGACAGTAATTGTTGTTTCTTTCTTGTTGTTCCAGCAAGACTGAGTCTCCATTCTTTGGTTTACAAGATCTAAGTATCTGCTATGCTCAGAGGGCTCTTCATTTAGGTGATTTTGTTTTTTTTTTTTTTTTAGAAAGGCTGGAAGAGGAATTAGGATGAAAATAATGAGGAGCTAGCAGGCTGAGGCTATGTGTCCGTCAGCGATGAAGCCCTGTTTGATCATTGGCCTCCATTGTCAGTGTGGCGACCAGCGGCTAGACTTCAGAACAGGTGCCGGCTGAGTGGTCACAACATCAGACTTCACGTTTGGAAACACGAGGTGGGCGAGTTGATTGGGTGAGAATGGGAAGTATGCGGGCAAACAGTCATCTAGATAGCTGGAAACTGAGAGCAAGTACGCTTAGCCATGAAGACAAAGTCTAACGTGTGGCAGTAAGTGAAGGGGACTTTCAAAGGTGTGACTGCCTGGCTCTCCTGGGTTTAGACAAGAACAACACTAGAGAAAGAATGAGGATCAAGAACAGGAAACCTAAAAATATCTGTAATCGAACTGTAGGAGAGTAAAGGGGTTTTGTCAGAATCTGAATGCGTTCCTGGTGGGTTGTTTGAGCCTGTTTCATGAGGGCATAAATGGCAAATGATTACCAGGGTTGCTGATGAACGGAAGAATGAAATGGAAGCCAGTAATTGAACAAAAGTAATTTCATCAACTGAGACCTGAGGATGGATATTACTATCAATGATATGGTTCTAATTAATTTTAGGTTATTTGCTTGGGATGTCTGTGGAAGAGAGTAATAGAGACTTTTTAGATCAAACAGAGATGTAATCGCAACTAGAAAAATTCCATGGAGACCAATAGATGTATATGCCCAATCTCTTAGGTCAAACCCACACCTCACAGACTTGACTTCTCTGAACAAATATTTAACCGGGAGACCAAAATGTAGTCATGACAAGTAGAACGGCTAGTGTCGGTTCCTAAAGTTAGCATTGGACAATGCGTTCTCTTCCCGTCCGTATGTGAGCCGATGGCTGGAAGTCAGTTGCACAAATTAAAATGAGATCCTCATTAATACTCAGAAACAGGGGAAATAAGGCCTCGATCATGTGTCATTGTGACTCAGGAGCATCAAGAGCCCAAACAATGGTTTGGTGTGCGGTGAGACGTCAGCTGGTCCGGCACCGTGAGCAGACTGTCCCAGAGCTGATCCGGCACCGTAAGCAGACCATACCAGAGTCGATCCGGCACCGTGAACAAATGGTCCCAGAGCTGATCCGGCACCGTGAGCAGACCGTCCCAGAGTCGATCCGCCACTGTGAGCAGACCGTCCCAGAGTCGATCCAACGTTAATGTGTGGTTAGCGCGAGACCTGCTATTGTAGTAGGCTTCCTACTGGCGGGCCAGAAAACTCCTTCAGCTGCAGATACAGTCACACTTATGAACAACTTTACAGTCACACCCAATCCTTGAAGAAGCCAGATGGCCCCCGGGTTGGCAGAATGAGTCAGAGCCCTTCTAACGTGGATATCATCCAGCATTAGCTTTGCTGTACCATAAAGCAGTCAGCATACCCGGAAACCAGCCAGGAGGTTGTCCAGGCTCTTCTTGGTCCCCGATCAAGGGAGCTGTCTTATGCTGTGCCCCTGAGATCACAGCCAAGTGATTAAGTTCTCTGCTGTATCCTCCAAGCCAGCTCTTTCCAATAGGAAAGACATGCGGTGCATAGCGGTTGTTAATATGCTCCTATTTAGTTCCTCTTCGCGTTGTTTCTCGTCCTCTGTCGGCATCCTTTGTATTCTTTCTGTACTTCAGTGGGAAAGTGTCCTAGCACGGAAAATACATAGAATCCAAGCCTGAATGCAGGTCTAATGTGCGTGGCCTAGAGGCTCTGCCACCGAAATGGGGATCACATCCTCCAAGAGGCAGAATCACCAGACAGGTTGTCATAGTAACAGTGTTGGCGGCAGGTGGCAGGCTGTCCACAAATGTTGACCACAGGGAAACCCAGCAGGAACTGTGAGGATAACACCTGCTGGCAGCCTGCAACCCTTCTTGGAAAAGATTGTCTATATCACTGATTTGTGTCAAAAAGCCTAATAGGAAACATACAGAGATGTATTCCTGAAAGCCCACGAGAAATCAGTTTATTTCAAATGAAACAGTGAGAGTCATAGGTTCTCTCAGTTCAAAATCCAAGCCCTGGAAATGTCCATTGCAATTTTCCCATCTCATCTTTGATAATACACCTGAGATTGGTGCTACTTATCCAGGCTGTCGAATCAGCCAGGTCGCATTTGTGTAGACAGGCAGAGGGTTCATCTCACCAGGCGCTGCCTTGACCTCCAGACTACTCATGCTCTTGTTACTCACGCTAACTTCTATACTCCAAAGAGAGATCTCTGTATTAATGTCCTGGTGGGGAGAGGGGGTTGTTATTCCTGGTGGTGCATGCCTTTAATCCCAGGGAGATAGAGGCAGGCAGGCCATTCTGAGTTCAAGGCCAGACTGCTCTAAGTAGCAAGTTCCAGCCCAACAAGGACTAGGCAGTGAGTCTTATCTCTGAGGAAAAGAAAAAGAAAAGAAAAATTTTGTTAAAAATGTGATTTTGGACTTATCAGGAGAAGGCACTTGCTGTCAAGCCTAACAACTTGAGTTCAATCCCTGACCCTATCCTTTGACCTACACACACACACACACACACACACACACACACACACTGTAATTTTAATGTGATTTCATTCATCCCATGAAAGCAGATTACAAACAAGTAGCAAAACAAACATTCTGCTTTCACCTCACCCTTCCATCTGTCTCCTAGTTCACCCTAGAAGCCTGTAATAGTTTCCACTTTACCCAGTCTTCAACATTGACTATGTGTACTATGGGTAGCCATTTTTCTCATTATTGGTTTGTGTGTGTGTTTAAGCCTCTGTACGAGTGTGCTTACCTGCACACAGATATGTTGAGGCCAGAGGTCAATATTGGGCATCCTCCTCTGTTGCTCTCCAGTTATTCTTTGAGGCAGGATCTCTCACTGAACCTGGAGCTCACTATTTCAGCTACACCAACTGAGCATTGAGCTCCAGGGAATTTCCTGCCTCTGCCGCCTCAGGGCTGAATTGACAGACAATCACCACCGTGCCTGGCTCTCATGGACACTGGGAATGCTCCCTCAGGTCCCCACACTTACTAGGTTGAGCCATCTTTCCAGCTCTGCTCAGTCTTTACATGTGAGCCTTTTCAGCTCACCCCCTCCTCAGCCTGCTCGAATCAGGCTTCTGCTCTATTCCAATCATCTGCTCCTTCCCAACCTCAAATCACCCTGAATAAGAGTGATACATTTCTACAATTCACAGCCCTAGGGAGGCCAGATAGCAAAGAGGGCCCAAAGAGACATGCATGGATCTCCCAGGGAAGAGGAAATAGAAGAGATCTCTTGAGTAAACTGGGGGCTAGGGTGATGGCAGGGGCCTGGAAACTTGAGAAAGTCGGTTGGGCTGGCTGGGCCTGGGAGGCTGGGTCAGAGGGGGAGAGTAACGAAAGAGATAAGAAAGCCATTTCAGGGTTAGGGAGAAACCTGGTGCCAGGGAAACTCCCAGAAACCCACAGGAATGACCCCAGCCAAGACTCCTAGCAATAGTGGAAAGGATGCCTCAACTGGCCATCTACTGTAATCAGATTGGTGACTACCCTGATTGTCACCAGAGAGCCTTCATCCAGTAAGTGGTGGACGTAGATGCAGAGACCCACAGCAAAGCACTGGGCCAATCTCCGGGAGTTCTCCTGAAGAAAGGAAGAGGGATTGTATGAGCCAGGGGGAAGGGAGGGGAGGATGGTGGGGGGAGATGGATGGGCAGAGAGGAGGACACCCACAGAGACAGCTGACCTGAGCTCATGGGAGTGCATGGACTCTGAGCCGACAGTTAGGGAGCCTGCCTGGGACTGACCTAGGCCCTCTGCATGTGTTTCACAGTTGTGTAGCTTGGGTCTGTTTGTAAGGCTCCTAGCAGTGTGATCAGGACCTGTCCCTGGCACTTAGCTGGCTTTTAGGAACCTGTTCCCAATGCTGGATTACCTTGCCCAGGCAGGGGGAGGAGCTTGGTCCTACCTCAATTTGATGCTCCATGCTTTGTTCCAGGCCTTGGGAGTCCTGTCCCTTTCTGAATGGAGACAGAGGAGGAGCGGAAGGGGGAAGAGGTAGGTGGGAGCGGGGTGGGAGATGGGAGGATAGAAGAAAGGGGAAACTGTGGTCGGTATATAAAATAAATGAAAAAAAAGGTTAAATAAAATAAAATTTGAAAAAGAGAGAGAAAGAATAACAGGTTTCTGCCTGGTGGTAGCGGCGGCTCACGCCTTTAATGCCAGCACTTGGGAAACAGAGGCAGGTGGATTTCTAGTTCGAGGCCAGCCTGGTCTACAGAGTGAGTTCGAGGACAGCCAGGGCTACACAGAGAAACCCTGCCTTGAAAAACAAATAGACAAAAACATGACATGCCAGTTCCCCCGTGCTTCTGCTGATATTTCCATGTGAAATCATTGCTGGCTCTGTTTGTCTCTCAACACCTCGTCTGTCTTTCTGTCCCATCTCCCACCGGCTCTATCACCTCCTTCATTCCGTAGTGAGCTTTCTTCTCCCATTCCTGAGTTTGGAGGGATCTGTCCTTAGCAAACAAGGCATTTTGTACCCATGTTTCAGCTTCCAAACGCTACCACATCCAGCCCTCAGTAAATCAGGGCTGGGAGCGCAGGTTCATGGTGAAGTGTTGAGTCTGGCATGAGCGAGGGCCAGTTCCGTGGTTCTGTTCTCGGCACTGGGGTGTCGAAGTTCCTCAAAGTAGATTTCCTCCAGACTGAAGCCCTTTCACCTTGCTAGGTGCTGTTTCTCTGCCTGGGTTACATGTCCTGTCTGACGCAGCCCCAGGATGTTGCAGCTCAACAGACGTGACCTCACGCTGGGTTTCCCAGAGAGGAAGCTGACCCTGAGCCTTACAGGACTTTTGATTCACTCTGAATGCATGACCTCGAGGGATTTAGAAGACAAAACTCAGAGAGGAAATCTGACTGCGCTCCTTCCAGACTCTGTCCCCTTCAGAAGTCGTTGTCCCCCAGATTATGCTTCTCCTTATGGCGTCCTTATTATTATTTTGGTGTTGGCCTAGGGGCAGGGGTCTGTGTCACAATGAGAGAAGAGGACCCCAGGGAACTGACAAATGAGTTCCGTCCGAGTCCCCCAAGCTTTCTCATCTGTTCTGGGAATATAAATGAAGCCAGCTCACTGAGCTCTAGACCGGAGTTTTCACCTCTAAGAGCGGACTTCCTTCCTCTATTTCTAGCAGTCTTCTCTGGAAACCCCGCCAGCCACCCTGAATCTCTTTTCCATACGGTTGAGTCACAAAAATAGAACCACGAGAAGATCTAGTGCGAGCGAGCACTTTGCCCTCTGAGTGAGAAGAGCCTAAGGCAAGGCAAGGAAGGCAAGGCTGCTTCTTCTATGGGAAAGAAAGCAAACTGAAACTCAGACGCAGAACAAGTGCTTTCAGTTAGTCATCTTCAGGAAGTGGTCATACTTGGAATATTCTAGAATTTCAGGAAGGAGCTTTAAACATAAGACCACGGAGTGAGCCTTTACACAGCATGTATGCTTGCATATTTTTTCCTGAGGAAGTCTACAATTTTTATCAAATTCTCAGCATCCCTCAAAGGTAAGAATCACCCAAAGGATAACAGGATAATTATGCATTGTTGCGGAACCACTCACTGACAAAGAGAGCACAGCTCCGTCAGCATCGCTACCACACGGTCGGAGCTGGGGAGTAATTCAGCTGAGCGACCACTCAGTTGAAGTCCCCTATGCACCCAGGAAGTCAGCTGAGGCTTCTGTCACTTGGAGATTTGTTTTCAAGATGGTTCACCCTCATGGCTCTTGGCAGGAGGTCTCAATTGCCATACAGACCTCCCCACTGAACTGCATGGGGTATCCTCACAAAGTGGTAATTGGTGCCTGTCACACCCCCTGCCCTATCTCCCCAGCATCTGAGTAAGAGAGAAGGCAGGAGCACCTTCCGAGAGTGTGCCAGAAGTCCTAAAAGCAAATACTGTTAGTTCCTCCACGGGCTGTGCAGTGAAAAGGGCAGCTTGCTCTCAGGAGGGGAAATTTGGCTCCATCTTTGGAGGAGAAAGTATCATAGAACTTGTGTTCATATTTCCAAATTATTAACTGGCTTAAAAAAACTGACCATACTTTATATAAGAAGAAAATTTACACACACACCACAGATCCGAACATTCCTGGCATTTATTAGATCAAAATTTATAAGCCAGTCAGGGAGAGGACATTTATAAGACCCACTCTGTCCCTTTAGGTGAACCAACTACCACATGAATGATCCTCTGAAGGGAATTCAACAGATTAAAGCAACATGTTGTTATCTTTGTGGCCCACATCAGTGTATTAGTCTCTTTTCCCACTGCTCTAACAAAATACTGGGGTGGGCTGACTTTATAAAAGAGAGAGAGAGAGGAGAGAGAGTTATTAACTCACACATCAAAAGAGTCAAGGTTACGGTGCTGGCATCTGCTGGCTCTGACGTGGAGGCCACAGCCGCTGGCAGGAGTACAAAGGAGAGGGCAAGACCACATCACCCAACAGGAAGCCCTGGAACACAGGGCCCTGTGATCTCCTCTGAGGGCCGCTCCCAGCACCATGGCATCCCTCCTGAAACCCCCTCTTAAAGACCCAGATCATCCCCTAAAACTGCTCTGCAAGGAGCTGGAGAGGTGGCGCAGTGGACTCGAGCATGTGTAGCTGTTAAAGAAGATCTGGATCGGTTCCCAGCACCCACACAGCGGCTCACAGCCAACTGTAGCTCCAGTTCCAGGGGATCTGACGCCCTCTTCTGTCCTCTGCGGGCACCAGGCGGTGCACATACACACATACATGCATATGGAACACCCATTCACCTTACAAAAGAACAAATCTAAAATTTTTAGATTGCTAAAATGTTAAATTGCACATACACACACATATACACACACAACTAAGCTTCTCACACATGAAATCTTAGAGGACATATTCAAACATCAGTTATAACACCAGAAACCCTATGGACATGGCACCCAGATGCCAGCTGAATTTAGGGTCAAAAGGAACATACCATTTTTGCAAGTCCATGCCATAACCCTTACTTTCTTCCTTCCTTTTTCTTTCTTTCTCCCCCTTCCCCCTCTCTTTTGGTTTTGGAAGACAGGGTTTCACTGTGTAGCCTTAGCTGTCCTAGAACTCACTTAGTAGACCAGGCTGGCCTTGAACTCACAGAGATCTTCTTGTCTCTGCCTCCCAAGTGCTGGGATTAAAGTTGTGTGCCACCACCACCCAGCACTTCGTTTCTCTTTTTCAAAAATCTTTTGTGAAACCAAGTCTCCCTGATTGTTCCAGGCTGGCCTTGAACTCACCATTCTCCCGTCTCAGTCTCCCTGGTGCTGGGATCACTGGTGTGAGCCACTCTACTGAGCTCTCAACGGACTCGACTCTACTGCTCAGATGTGTGTTCTCAAATGTGCCCATCCGCACACCCCGACCGTCTTTACTTTCATCCGTGAGAGCCATCGCTAGCATTGGCATGTTAGTCACAAAGCCATCAATTACACTAGGAAAGAATCCATTTCTGATCCATAGCATGTTAATCAGCAGAGTACCTACCACAGAAAATACAGATGACTTGGGCACTTGCAGTGGCCACCGTGCAAGGCTGGAGGGATTTTGTGTTAGCTGATATCCTTGAGGGTCTAGATGGTTAAGCTGGGCATGACGGCACATTTTTGTAATTCCAGACTCAAGAGATTGAGGCAAGAAAATTGAGAATTTGAGGCTGTCCCTGCTCACAAAACATTCAGAGTCTTGGGACGATATCCTGAGAGTTCGTTTTCAAACAAACAACAAAACAATAACAACACACAGTAAAAATATCATGGGTCATGGGTTAGAATGAATATGTCCCCCTAAAGCCCATGTGTTGAAGTGTGTTATCCAGTGGAGCCGTGTTCATGGGCGGGACCTTAGGAGACGGGGCCCATTTGGTTAAAGTAGGTCACTAGAGACTGCCCAGGAAAGATATATTTTGCCCTGACCCTTTTTCCTTCAGCCCGTCTCTGCTTAGTGAGATAAAGTAGCTCTGTTCTGACACATTCTCCCCACCATGACATCCTCCCTACTCCAGAAATAGCCATGGGGCCAAGAAACTAAGGAATGAGACCAAGAGGCAAATAAAGCGTCCTTTTTTCAAGCTGTTGTCTCCAGTTTTTGGTCATGGTGAAAGAAAGGCAGCTAACAAGGAAAGCTGGCACCGAGAAGTAAGGTTGCGGTGACTGCACCTGCCATGATCAGAAGCTCCGAGTAAGCAGAAGCGTTAGAAAAGTCTGGAGAAGCCAAGTAGAAAAACTTAGTGGGCATTTCTCGTGGGATTTCAGACCAGACGCCAGCAGGGTCACAGGCAGCACAGCCCAGTGAAGCTTCGGAGAGAAATGAGGGCTGTGGGAAGCAAAGCGGAGGCCGTTCATGTTACATTCTGGAAAAGCCCTTATCCTGAAGAGCATCTGTCACTGTAATAAAACGCCATGATCAAAAGCAGTTTGATGAGAGAAAGGGTTTATTTGCCGGAAGCTGCTGGCGGGAACTGGAGCAGAGGCCATGCGCAAACTGTGCCTACTGCCTTGCTCCCCATGGGTTGCTTAGTCTGCTTTCTTAGTCACCTCAGGATCAGGACCACCCTCCTAAGCGTGGCACTGCTCACAGTGGGCTGGGCCCTCCCACATCAATCATCAATCAAGAAGAGGCCCGCAGACTTGCCTATAACCGATCTATGTAGGCATTTTTTTTTCAGTTAAAATTCCTTCCTCCCAGATATATCTAGGTTCGTTTCAAGTTGACAAAAATCAGCCAGCTCAGAACTTGTTTTTATTGTGTCTGTTCCCTGAGACCACGCACTTGGTGGAGAAGATTTCAAGCAAAATAACATTCCGGCTGTGACATGAGTCTCACTGGATGCTTTTGCTCAATTTACAATGGGAATCAGAAACAAAAGCCAAAAAGGAAAGATTTGAAAATTTTGCCCAGAAAAGCAATGTATGTAAAATTGGGACCAAAGCGGATGCAGTGATGAGAGAGATTGATGTCATTAAAAAGACTACTCGGTTGGCAAGGTGCTTGCTGAGGGCCTAGATTTGGTCCCCAGCGCATAGACCAGGCATGGTAACACGTGCCTGTAACCCAGCACTCTGGAAGTGAAGGTAGAAAATTCGGGATTATAGTTCAGGGTCATACCCAGCCACATAATAAGTTTGAGGCCAGCCTGGGCAACACAAGACACAGTGGACTTAACTTTAGCAGGACTTTACCTCTGAAGCCTCAGAGCCTAACAGTCCAAGTCCTTCATTTGCATTTGGCTCCCACAGGACCACTGAGGAAGTGGTTTCCCAAGAATCTCCTCCGCTGCCTTCAGACATTCCCAGGTCAATGTGGCCACGATCCGAGGAGGGGTCCAGATTCTGCTCCTCCTGGTGACAGACCTTGATGTCTCTACAGGTGTTGATTTTGCAGGCTTGCACAGCACAAGACTTGCAGGGCCACAGAGGCATCCCAAGATCTCAAAAGAAAGCCTGGAAGGCCAGTCAGTGAGCAGCAAGGTCAGAGTCCCTGCAAGGAGCCACCGAGAGGATAATAATGGAAGCTATACCAGCGAGACCAAAGCTAAATGGAGACCCAGGGAAAACAGACGTGCCAGGACCACGTAAGGTCTGCTGAGAAATGCCACAGGTAGCAAAGACAGTTACCCGTGGCCAAGAGAGAGATCATATAAAACTTCAGCCATCAAGGCTACATGGGCGGGACTGCCCAGGCCTGTGGGAGCCCTGTGTGCCCCACTGTGGGCACAGCTACACGATTCAGTGCTTGTTTTGGTTTGGTTTTTCCCTGCTATCTTCTTACTTTTCCCGTTTGGGAGTGTATGCCATTAATATCTTGAGAACATGTACCTTGGTTTTTGGTTTTTACAAGGGCCTCACCGTTGTATTTGCTGTGCGTCTCACACTAAACTTTGGAATGGACCTTCATGCTACGTTGAAACAGTTACAACACTGGCAGCTTTCGGAGATGACTGGATAAATTCTGTGTTCCGAGACAGCCAAGAACCTTTGGGGATTAAGTGGAATACTTTGGCTTGAATCTTGAGTATCTCACAAAAAAATGGATGGATTGAAGTCTTGGATCCCAATGCAGTAGAGTTGAGATCTAGGGCTTTGGGGAAGCATTTGCCTCATGTGATTCACTTATATAATCATAACTTGGTAGGCTTTTTGGATAATGGCATTGTGTTAGGAGCCTGGGCCTGGCAGCCCCAACAACCTAGTTTCAGGCACCTGCCCTCAAAAGGACGATTAAAGATACACACAGAGAGGCCCGGCCAAGAGGAGGAGCAAAGAGGCCCATGCCGTGCCCCAGCCCCAGCTTCTCCGAGTTCCTAACATGAGACTTTAGTTTAAATAGAGGGTTCAAGACTTGCACAGCTAAACAGTCCTGGTCAAAGTGTGACCCCCATCTGCCATTGTCTCAGCTCCACTCTCTCCTGTGACATGGTGTGACAGCTTGTCACACCAGTGCAAAGTCTCTTCCTGGGAGACAAGCTCCCCTCTCTGCAGGGGCAGGCTCCCAGCCTTTCCCTTCTCTCAGCGTGAGATTCCTGGAGAAATTCTACTGTCTTGGGATCTGCTGTTTCAATAGTTCAATAGCCACAGGGAGACACAAGTGTCTCTAGGGTAGCTTGATTCCTTCCAGGATGCTTACAATGTTAGAAGCCTTGGAGGTAGAGCCTACGTGGAGGAAGCGGGTCATCGGGAATGCGTGTTTTATCCCCAGCAACATCCGCTACCATCATGAGAGTATGAATTTTATCCCAACAACATCCGCCACTGTCATGATGTGATCAGCTTTGTCCGCTTGATGCAGTCACTGGACCATGGGGCCAAGCCACACTGTACCAAAACCTGGGAATTCATAGCCCCAAATCTATCTTCACTGGATGTTTAATCAGAAGGACAGAAATCTGACCAATGCCCCATATCTTCAGGGCAAGGCGAGTCACAAATTGGAAAGTGTAACATGAAGGTTTATGACACACACAGATATAAAGGAACACAATACAAACACTTGTATAAACCAATGGGAAACAGACTGACATGGTGCACAGTCACTTTGTCACGAGGCTGAGCAGAGCCCATAGGACAGTGTTGCCAGAACGCTTTGCATCCAGATATTCAACACACTGTTTTAAACAGGCTTGTGTTCAGTGACTTCACTCAACTGATTTAAGTGTTCTGGGCATGTTTGGATAAGTGAGACTAAGCTATTGCATTTGTTAGGTTAAATCCATTAAGGGCATTTTCAGCTTGTGGTATTTTAACCTGGGGAGGGTTTGCTGAATGTTCACCATGGCAAGTTAAAGATCAGCTGTGCCAATCAATGTTGGGAGACGTGTAAAATGACACATGAGAGGACCACCGAGATCGCTCAGTCGTTAGCGAGCTTGCTGCCCTTCCAGAGGACCCCAGTTCAGTGCCCAGCACTTAGGACTTCAGCTCTGGGCTGAAGGGTGGGGATAGGACTCAAGGGCAGAGTACTTGCCCAGTACGTTCATGACCTGAGGTGCCATCCAATACAATACAAAAGAAAAGCTCTATTTATTGGGTTGAAGGCTATATTAGTTGTGTTTTACATTTATTCATTCTTCTTTTTTGGGGGGGAGGGGGATTCAAGACAGGGTTTCTCTGTGTAGCCCTGGCTGTGCTAGGACTCACTCTGTAGACTAGGCTGGCCTCGAACTCAGAGATCCCTCTGCCTCTGCCTCCTGAGTGCGAGGACCAAAGTTGTGTGCCACCACGCCCAGCTCATTCTTTTGTTTTTAAACCAGGATCTCCCTACGCTGACAGGCCGAGTTTAAACTCATGATTCTCCTGCCTCAGCCCCTTATATGTGGGGATTACAGGTATGTGCCACCATACCTGACTAGATTTGTCTTCATATTTTTGCCTATTAAATATGATAAAGCCAAGCTTAAAAATAAACAGCATACTCTAGTTTGCAGTTTTCCTATCGGGTTAGGTTCTTGTTGCTGGATAACAAGCTGCCCAAAGTTAGTGCTACATTGATTTAATATCTATGTCTCATGTCCTGGGACAGAGCAACTTATCTGCTGCACACACTTATGTATTTTAATTTAAAATTTATTTAATGTATTTTTATGTGTAATTGTTTTACTTGCATGCATGTCTGTGCACCATATGCATGTCTGGTGCCCACATAGGCCAGAATAGGGTGGATCCTTGAACTGGAATTACAGGTGGTTGTGAGCCACCACCATGTAGGCACTGGGAATTGGACCCCTAGTGCTCTGGAAAAATATCCAATGCTCTTAACCAATCAACCATCTCCCAAGTTTTCTGTAGTTCCACATAAATTAAGAAACATATTGATAAAGGAAATGAACTTATTTACAGTTTGGTCAAACGGTAGACAAAGACCCCTGGCCTCCTCCTGCCTTTCTGGTGCATATTTCAGTGTTAGAGGAAAGACTAAAGACAGAGATGTACCTATGCTGACTCGGCCGTGAGCTCTCCTCAGAACTGTGTGCTCGCTCCTCTCCCCAGCCTGGTCCTGGAGCTTTAACTCTTCCTGGCATGGGCTTCCTGGAGAAATTTGAATTCTTTGGGATCAGCTGTTTCAATAGTTTGAAAGTGGAAGGAAGGGTAAAGAATGTCTCTCTCTAGCAGGAAGTGTCAGTGGCCAGGCATCAACAAAGGCTCACAGTGCAGCCCCTCATCCTCAGAGCGGTCCACACAGCATTTTCAAACCTGCCCCTGACCTGTTCCCATCATCACATGTCCGAATCTGACCCTCCGCCTTCCTCTCCTCTTTCAATGACACTGAGTTTGCCTACAAAATCCACTATAATCTCCTCACGGCTCAGAATCCAGAATCCATAACTAGTCACATCTAAATTCCTTTCTGTGTGTAACATGACATCTGCAGGTCCGAGGGTTAGGACCACGGACATCTCTGAGGTGTTTTTCTGGCTGCTACAGATGCTGAAATATTTGGCAGGCTCGAATTCTGTGACTCTTGTAGCTCAGGAAAAAGCCCTGTATGGCTTAGCTCTGAATCAGGTCTCTGATCTGAGGAGACTCGGATGGTCATAGACCAATCAAAAGGTGAAGGCCAATGGTGGAGGCTCACAGCTGAAAACCCCATCTGGAGACTGGCCGTGGAAACACGAAAGTGATTCTAAATGCTACAGACCTTCCTGGAGCAGCCGGCTTGGTTATAAATACAAATATAACCCTGACACTCTCCTGTGTGAAGCCCCTTCACAATTCCCCCAGGCTTCAGAAAAAGGAACAAAGAAAGTCCTAAAAGAAGAAGGCTTTTCACCTTCAGCCCTGATGATACCCTGGGCCAGGCCATTCTTTGTGGCCAGGGGCTGTTGACACCCTGGGCCAGGCCATTCTTTGTGGCCAGGGGCTGTTGACACCCTGGGCCAGGTCATTCTTTGTGGCCAAGGGCTGTCCCATGCATTGCTGGGAGTTTCACAGTTTCCTTAGCGTGACCCACTAAACCCTGCACATCCTTATGACAATCAGCTGAATGTTCCCAGAGGACAGAATGGTACCCAACTAAGATGCTACATTCTGGGAGAGCCTTCAGGACTTGTCTGACCATTGTCCATCTTGGGCCCTCTTCTTCAGCTACCTGAAGGGTAAACCATGAGGAGTGTCTCTCAGTATAACACACTGCCCCGCTACCTCAAGATTTCTGCATACTCTTCCTCTCTGGCCAGAGATCGGTTTCCTTGTGTCTGGGTCAATGTTTCCTGCTCACCCGTGCCCTCCAAGGCTACCCGCCACGTGCTGAGGCAGTCTGATCCTCTGTACACCTCTCTTCTTAACCACCTCCCCTACTGATGGAAGAAGGTCATTGGTTAAATAAAAAGAAACTGCTTGGTCCTCATTGGTTAGAAGATAGGTGGGAGGAGTAAACAGAACAGAACGCTGGGAGGAATTGGAAGTGAGCTCAGACTCCACAGCTCTCCTCTCAGGAGCAGATGCCTCAGAGAGACACCATGCTCCCCGCTCCTGGGAAGATGCAAGCTATGAAGCAAGCCGCCAGGTCAGACATGCTGAATCTTTCCCGGTAAGACCGGTGCTCACAGTTTATTAGAGATGGGTTGATCGGGATATCAGAATTAGCCAGTAAGGGCTAGAGCTAAAGGGCCAAGCAGTGTTTAAATGAATACAGTGTTGTTATTTTGGGGCAAAAGCTAGCCGAGCAGGCGGCTGGGGTGTTGGGGACGCAGCCCCGCCGCCGCCCTTATTACTACAAATGGCGCCTGACGTGGTAGCAACAATTTCTCGGGTCTACTCTGCTTGCCAGAAGCAAGCAAGCGCCTCATCTAAGAGAGGCTTCCTGACTCAGCTTTAGCTGCAAAGCCTGCAGCTCATTAAGAGGTCCTGCCACGAAACACTTAAACGGTGTTGACGAAAAGCTGAACACATGCTTTTCGGTTTTCAGCCGTAGCAGGAAAAAAGCTGCGCCGTTTAAAAATGCCAGCTTTCTGGGCTGTCCTGCCAGGGCAAACTCTGACTCTTTTACGCAGGCAGTTCGTGTGGTTTGCAAGCACAGGCTGCTGAAGCTCGCTTGCTGGCAGGGACCTTGAAATGCCATAGAGTTGTGGCAGTAAACATGGCTACAGCCAGTACCTCAGCCACGAGGCTGGAAAGCTAAGGAATGGGCTACATCTAGCCGGCAAAGCCACGCCTTTAGTCCTACTGAGATTGCTTGGTAAATTAAAGACTCATGTGGTCAGAAAAAGGGAGATATACAGTAAAGAGAGATTCAAAGACAGAGAAAATTTCTGAATGGTTTAAAGTGTGTTAAAAATATATGCAGACTAAAAGTTGAAGTAAAGAAAAAAACAAAAAAAGGAAGAGAGTTGTTGTGTGTGGTAGTACACACCTTTAATCCCAACACTTGGGAGGCAGAGGGAGATAGACCTCTCTGACTTCAAGGTGTGGTAGCACACGCCTTAAATCCCAGTGCCTAAAGGCAGAGACAAACAGATCTCTGTGAGTTCAAGGTGTAGTAGCAAACACCTTTAATCCCAATGCCTGGGAGGCAGAGACAGGCAGATCTCTGAGAGTTCAAAGACAGCCTGGTCTACAGAGTTATTCCAGGTTAAAGATATATATGCTCAAAAAGCAAAAAGTTAACCTAGGAATGTCACAGCTTAGATTCTTAAGCGCCTAGTGATTTAAAGGCGCAAATCAAAAGTGCTCCTGGATAGTAAAAAAATGCAGATTCACAATAGGACAGATTCAGACCACTAAATGAGTCACACTGTTGGATGAATGTACGTAGGCTTGAGAGAGAGAAGAAAAAGAATATAGAGAATAAAGTTAATGGTTTAAAAAAAAAGGTAAAGTCTTTAAAGAGACAGAGTACAGATAGTTAAGAGATTAAAAGAAATAAACTAAAATAAGCCACGTAAAAATGGAAAATTCACAGAGAGTCTGGATTATGTACATTGTGTTTTCTTTAAAATTTTTGACTGTGAAGGAGCTAAGTACAGAGAGACATTTCATTATATGGGCTGCCAAGTGGAACCAGAACGGATATCATGAGGGTATGATTTCAGAATTTGGGTCTAAGGATATGATGCTTTGGAGAGGGTCTTCTTTTGTTTTCACAGAGGACCAGACCCTGTGGATTGCATCTATCCTGATATGGTATGATAGACCACGACCTCCCGAAAGGTTCCTGTGAATACCCTCAAAAAATTACTTCACTCAACTGCCAACTGAGATGACCCTGGCACACAGGTTACACCCTAAAATCATTAACGATGCCCCCATTCAGCAGGAAGCAGTTTGGCGAGAAAAAACTGCGCCCATGTTCCCAAATATAGTTTATAAATGTTCTTTTACATTTAAAGGGGGATATGATATAGATATGAATAATTTGCATTAGTATAGATTTTGCTTTATTTATAGAGATTTAAGGTCAATTTTGTTATATGTATAAGTGTTTCTGATTTTGATTAAGGTATTGTGATTGTGTAGTTCATTTAAATATGTACTGTATAATTAAGAAATATAGGTTGTTAATGGATAATCATCGATAATAGTAAAGCTTGTAGTCATGTTAGTTGGATTTTCTAGATATATAGAGATATATTTTAGATAGACATTCTTCATGTCTTTCAAAGATTACAGAATAGGACATTTAATGTTTTAATAACTGAGGACTTTTCATGACATTGAGACACTCTGCTCCTGGCAGCACCAATGTACTTCAAGAGGAAGATGGGCATCGAAGAGGCATCTTATAGAGTTTGATAGTCATTTGGGCAAGAAACTGCTCTTGCCTGGACTATTGCATAAACTGGACACAGAGAACCTGCAGAGAGAGGACTACTGAACTTGCCTAAGGTGAGATGATCTTTCGGGGTTCCTGATTCATGAAAGAGTCTGCGAGACATTCTGCAGAACACAACAGATAGTGACTGAACTGACTTTGAATTTTCCTGCTTTATGGAAATGTCTGCTGGATACCATGGGCCTGAAGGCTGAAGATGGACGTCCCCAACGGTACAGAGGAACTTTGGGTGACTGTCCAGGCAGCGAGATGTCTCTGTCATTTCTAGAGTTTTAAAAGTTGCTTTTTTCTTGTTTGCTTAGGTAGTATTGTATATTTCTGGAGTCTTTGATGGAGTTAAGAATAGTTAGTTATAGTTTTCCTTAGTTATGATAAAGATTATTGTAACTTTTACTTGATAACTGTTTCGTTATATGTAATTTTGCTATGTTAAAGTTAAAGCCTTTTTTTTTTTTGTTTAAACCGAAAAAGGGGAAATGATGGAGGAAGGTCATTGGCTAATAAAGGAACTGCTTGGTCCTCATTGGTTAGAAGATAGGTGGGAGGAGTAAACAGAACAGAATGCTGGGAGGAATTGGAAGTGAGCTCAGACTCCACAGCTCTCCTCTCGGGGGAAGACGCCTCAGAGAGACACCATGCTCCCCGCTCCTGGGAAGATGCACGCGATGAAGCAAGCCGCCAGGTCAGACATGCTGAATCTTTCCCGGTAAGACCGGTGCTCACAGTTTATTAGAGATGGGTTGATCGGGATATCAGAATTAGCCAGTAAGGGCTAGAGCTAAAGGGCCAAGCAGAGTTTAAATGAATACAGTGTTGTTATTTTGGGGCAAAAGCTAGCCGAGCAGGCGGCTGGGGTGTTGGGGACGCAGCCCCGCCACCCTTATTACTACACCCTACGGACTCTCATTTCTTAGGAGCAGAGACTGTAACCCTGGTTCTCCCTTAGTCTCTAGTGTTGCTCGCTGGGTAGACACTGCTGCCCAGGCTACTGCTGAACCACATCAGACAGTCAAGACAGCAGTCAGAGTGTGAGGCACAGCAGATCAGTCCTGAAAGAAGGAGACGGTTAAGAGTCAGCTTGAGTCTCGATAGTGTTGTTGGTCCTATGACAGTTAACAAGTATCCTGAGTATGAAAAAGTCTCACTCTGAGGGTAGTGAGCACAGGGTTCCTGCACTTCAGAATCCCCCATCCGCACCCCCCAGGACTCCTGACAAGTTATGCTCCTCCCATGGAACCGTAGCTCCATGAACTTGGAACTTACCCATGATTCTCTGGGAGAGGAGACAGCTCAGCCGGGAGAAGGCTGTTCCCTGTCAGCCCAGGTATAGTAGAGCAATCACGGGGCTCCCAATCAGAGAAGTCCAGATCCTGGGGTGTCCCCTGTTGCCTACTCATCCTGGATCAGTGAAATGCAAGTGACACAAAGATCTGGTGTCACAAAAACTAGCTGCAGCCTCAGCAGTGCTCCCCAGGGAACCTCAGGAAAGCCAGAACACAACAAAACAACCCTCTGAAACAGCACAGCCTACCTCTCGGTTGCCAGAATTCCCCAGGACATGAAGTCCGTTCTCCTGCTTTCCCATGCCCCGTAAGGGGGTTCACCAGGCTCCACCCCGTTCCTGGTGGGGTCCCAAATATAAACTCCTGCATCCCACTAAGGCATCAGTCTCTGAGTTGAGTTTCTTAACTTCGGACAAGTACTGATAAATATGTAATTGCTGTATTATTATTCACTTAATGTTCCTTTAGATGTGCATATATGTGTATACATATTCATCTGTAATAAAAAACAGTTCTGATTATATAACACATTCACTGTAAAAAATACAAACGTTAAGTAATTCAAAAAATGGTAAGAAAAAAATGACCTTTCCTATGTCTCTTTACCCAAATACACACATAATGTGACTTTGGCACACAAGGCAAATGAGTTAAAAAGAAAACATCCCATTAGCATAATTGATAATAAACTCCACGACTTGCCAGAACAGAAGGTAATCCCCTCATACAATGAAAACAGAACAGTGTGGTTAAACAGTTACCCACCAGAGTTCTCCAAGGCTTCTGAACCTGAGGTGAGAGTCCTCGGGCACTGAAGGGGGTGTAAAGGGGCAGAGCACTTTACAGTTTTTATTTCCTCCCAGATGCATCCCAAAGGCCTGGTCAGTTGAATGAAATAGCTAAAATTTTCTGTGCTATCGGATTCCATGTCTGTGAGAAGCTTAAACTTTCCGGGTGGCCCTAAGCACCTCTCACATTCTGTGAAGAAGCAAGGGGATAGACCCCACAAGTACCAGGCCCTGAGGGCTCCAATCATGACAGCAGAATGCTCTGGCCTTCTGCCCGTCACTGAAGCCATCCAATACTGGGAAGCCTCTCCCAGCACCACTAGGGCTCAAGGTCCTGGCTCCCAGAGGCAGCTCTCTGGCCTTCCGAGATGAATGTACTCTTTATTCTAGAGTCAGAGCCGAAAGGAGATTCCAGCATCCTCCTCTTCCACAAAGCCTGTGTCAGAGACCCACATTCCTGGGCAGATCAAAAGTTGCCTGTGTGCTGGGAGTTATCTGAGGCAAAAAGAACCTTCCCATCATGGGTGGGGCTCAATAAGCGGGCAGCCACAGTAGGGGAGGATAGAGTTTCAATTTAGGAAGACACCCGTGCTCAGTTGGCCATGAACTTGCACCCTTGCTTGGCAGCTGGTGCTTTGCTTGCCCTGTCCTTACCCTTGCCCTGGGCAATAGAGCAAAGTCATGAACTATCCAAAACGTGGTCCTGGGACAACTAGGTACCCATCTAGGAAAAGCGCACACATGCACACACGCGCCTCATTGTGGATCAAAGACTTCAAAGAAAAATATTAAAGCTTCTAGAACATAGAGAATAATGGCTTTCTGTTTGTTTAAGTGAGTGTCAAGAAGCCAGCCTGTGGTCGCCCGCTCAGGCAAGGCCGGGCAGCTAATCCACTTCCTTCTCTCTCCAGATTGTCTTTGCAGGCTCAGCCCTGAACATGCCTTTCTGCCTTTAAAGAATGTACATGAATGTGTAGATGTGTGCCACATGTGTGCAGATGCCGGTGGAGGCCAAAAGAGGGTGTTAGATGTCTTAGAACTGTGGTTACAGAGAGTCATGGGCTGCCTGGTGTGGGTGCTGGGAACGGAACGGGGGTCCTCTGCAAGAGCAACAGACACTCCCAACTGCTGTGCTTCTCTGCAGCCCCCTTCCTGTCGTGGATCCCTGTTCCCCCGCAGAGCGACTCTTTAACTGCTGCCTTAGCTCCCTCTGTGTGCCCTCACTCAGTGTTCTTCCTGCTTTTCCCGTGAAACTTACAGTCTAGGCTGAACTCTCTCTTTTAAGGCCTGCCCACACGGGATATTAAATGGTGGCTGAGGGCTAACAGAATGGGATGCTTCATGTTATAGAAGACAATGTGGAGGTGGAGTTTGGGGGGGCGGGGCGCAAGGGAGGAGGCTCCACTCAAGGCCACACCCACAAGGCTCGGAGAGAGACTCCGAGCTGCCAGCCTCCCAAACCCTCCTCATGGCTCCTGCCCCCACCTCCCACCCACGCCCCTGCCACACAAGTTAATTCCTGACCGAAATATCACAAGCCAAACTACAGGGATGTCAGGAGTCCAACCCACCTGGCTCCCTTCACATCATCCTAATTGACATAGCCCGGGAATGACAGATACCATTTGTCATGAAACAAAAATACCCCAGGCTGCTGGAGCCAGAGAGTATTTTCTGGGCTGGCGGCCTGCTGGTCCCAACACGCCACAGGGCCCTTGTGTTCACCGGGTCTGCAGGGAGCAAGAGCTGTTTCTGTAATTGGGTTAGTCCTGTGGGGTTGCCCCAGGTGTCAAAAGCAATTAGACAGAAAGGCACTGCCACCTGGACCCCAGCTCCGCCGCAGGCTGGAGCCAGAAGGAAGAAACAGTCACTAATGGCCCAGAATGCCTGCCTGTGCCACTGACCATTGCAAGCCCTAAGCTCCAGCAGCTGCTCAAAGGGCCCCTGTGAGCTGCAGATTGGAGGTGGGAGTGTGGGTGCAGTGCCCGGAAAGTTCCAGATATCTGCGGGGTCGTACTCACCTTGTTCAGGTCTCGGTGCCTAAAAGAGGAATGATCCTAAGATGCAAATTTAAAATAAAAAAAAAAGCCATTGTGGCAGGTCACAAAAGAGACAAGAGGAAAATGGAAAATCCTTCCCCTGGTTTCTGAACAGAAGCCCTTCAGTTTCACTCCGTGCTGGACCCCACTAGGCAGAAGGCAGGCTCTCCCCGAGCCCAGCAGTTTCTACACTAATGGGCGAACTGGGAGCATTGTTCCCACCTGTGCCCATTAAAGCTGCTGTGGCTGAGGCCATTATCATCTGAGCTATTCTCAGCCTCGGCAAGCCAAGCACTCATCTATAAACGCTACAGGTTATAGAGGCAAATCCACAGAGCCCAGATCCAGAATCGGAAGCAGGTGGGGAGGTGCTCGAACACGCTCCATGTCCCATGTGTCCCAACACTGCCATCTGTGGCCGAGGGCTCCCCCCACCCCCAAGAGGATACAGAGGCCCGGGCTGAGAAGAGTCATCCAGAGACGCTCTCTCTCTCCTTCCACCTTGACTGGCTAAGCCATCTTGATGGTTCCACCCTCTGCAGATCCCACCATGCCCAGCTCTCCACACTTTCTTAGCGCTCTGGCGGTACCGCGGCGCCCTGGGGAAGTCCGAGGAAGGATGGTGGTGTTAGCTCATGCTCTGAAAGCTTCCATAACTGTTCACTGAGCAAGCAAGCATCCTGAGAAGTCAGAACTCCTAATGCTCCTTCTCCCTATGGGAGGCAAGTAACACCAGGTCAGCCTCACTAGCGCTGGGCCTACTTCCTGAACAGTTTCCTGGTGAGTAGCAGGCATTCTCCTGCCCCAAACCTCTGCACCAATCTGTGGTACAAGTGCCACTACATCCTAACTTTACAGATGAGAAAAGTAACTCAAAGAACTTAGCCAGGTGCGGTGTTCTAACTGGTCTCAATAATAAAGAGCTGGCGTCAGCTATCAGGGGTAAAAGCCAAAGGATCAGAGAAGCAGAGAAGCCAGCCACTAGAGAGACCTTTCACCTCTACCAATGCTCAGCCTGCAAGGATGACCCTGTCCTCAGACTGCATCTCCACACTGCACCTGTCTCCACCAAACCTCAGACTTCAGTGAGCTCCTGTCTCCTCGCGCCTTATATTCCTCTCTCTGCCCAGCCATATCGCTCCTGTCTCCGCCTCCCTAGTGCTGGGATTAAAGGCATGGGATCCCAAGTACTGGGATCACCTTTGTGTGAGTTCTGTTTCTCTTATAGACTGCATCAATTTCATGTAGCCCAGGGTGGCCTTGAACTAACAGGGCTCCATCTGCTTCTATCTCCCGGTTGCTTGGATTCAAGGTGTGAGCCACCATTGCCTGGCCTCTAGTGGCTTAGCTCTGCACTCTGATCTTCAGGCAAGCTTTCTTTGTTAAAACACAAACAAAATATCACTACATGGTGGTGGCTCAAGTCCATAATCCTAGCGTTTGGGACACAGAGAGAGAAGGGTTGGTTGTCTATGGTTAAAATCAAGATGTAGTGGCACTTGGACCACAGATTGGTGAAGAGGTTTGGAGCAGGGGAATGCCTGCCACTTAGTGAGGTGGCAACTTAAGGAAGCAGGCTCAGCATTGGTGAAGCTGATCTGGTGTTTCTTGTCTCCCATAGGGAAGAGGAGCAGGCAGAGCTCTGAGTTCTCAGGATGCGTGTTTGCTCGGTGAATAGTGACTTTCAGACGTGTGAGGTCGTCTCCAGCCCAGCTCCTGAGGGCAGTTCTGTTCTCACGCTGGCATAGAGTACCCACACCCCTAGACCAGTGTCTGGGAGTATGGAGTGGGGTAGGCAGCACTGGCAAGAAAGCTGGGGGAGGGGACCTGCTGGGATGAGCAGGAAGTCTTTAACGGTTTGGGATGAAGAAAGCTGAGAAGCGGTGGGTGGACCAGTTACAGGGACAAGGCTAAAGCCCCACTCTTCCAGCGATGCCATTTTGTTAGCTATCACTGATGTGTAACACAGTTCTATAAACATAGGCTCACACTAAGTACCTCAGCTTCTGTGGCTTAGGAATCTGGGCAGGGTCTGTATGTCCTTGGGAGTTCTTCTCCAGGGCTTTGACCTCATCTAAAGGCTCAACAGAGAAATGATCCGCTTCCACGCCCATATAGCTGTTAGCATTTCTGTTACATGGGATGGAGGGAGGGTCTCAGTTCTTTGTGCTCGTTGACTAGACACTGTCCTCAGTGGGAACATGGCAACTTGCTTTCCTAACCCAGAAAGGAAGCATCTGCTGGCAGGAAACAGATCTTTGTTTTTCCCGTCCTAATCATAGAAATGGCATTCCGTTACCTTTGTATGCTTTCACTGGTAAGAAGCAATGTTGTAAGCACACATGAGGGAAGACGATTTCAAGGGACATAACCATCAGCGTCACTGGCATCCTCTGAGAAGCTGCTGGCCACAGTCAGCAGTTTGTTGGCTTGAGTCACAGCTTTGAAATGTGTGCTATATAAGCCTGTCATCAGGGCCCTGTAGTGCCAGGGGCAGGCCTGCTTCTGTGCGTGCACCTTGGCTGTCATCTGACATGGGGAGGACCTGTGGTCAGCCCCACGTGCTATCGTATGCTCCTTAGACAACCTAGCACGGTGCTGATCCAGCGCTGGCCGTTAGCAGTCTGTGTGGCAGCCACCAGGTGAGGCAGCCACCAGGTGAGGCGCGCAACTGCGCATTCACACCCTCCCCACAGCTTCTCCCAGGAGGAGGCTCTGCTTCCTCTGAAACAAGGTCAGAGCATCCACAGAAAGGAAGGATGGGGCAGCAAGCCAGTCAGACAGACTCCCAAAGTTCGCAGGAACGTCCAAGGGGCTACCTCTACATAAAGCTACAAGCCTATTTTCTATTTTATTATAGAAATAATAAACATGCCCTATTTTTTTAACTTAGGAAATAAAAGGAAATAAATCAATCTACTACTAGAAGTGTCTTTGTTGGATGAGAGAAGGTAATTGGGGGATTAAAAAAGATGAAAATTCACTATATACACATATGAAACTGTCAGAGAATGTTTTTAAAAGTAAGTCCTATTATCTCCTGTACATCTATATTCTTAAAATGTTTTCCTCCTTATGAAATGCTTTTAAACATAGTTGCCCCCATCTCCAGGTTTGCAGTGTGAGGCCAAGATGTAGCTCAGTGGCAGAGGACCTGCCTAGCACGCACAGCACACTGGATGTCATCCCTGGACCGTATTAACAGGGTGTGATAACACATGCCTAAACCCCAAAACTTGGGGGTTGGAGACAGAAAGATTAGATGTTAAAGGCCAGCCTGAGTTACCCAAAACCTCATCTAAAAAAGTAAAAATAAGTAGGTGATGATGGTGCACACCTACAATCCAGCACCTGGGAGGCAGACATCCCTGTAGTTTGGCTAGTGATATTCCAGCCAGGAAAACTATATAAAACAGACATGTTGTCTCTGACAGTCAGCCTGAGGTCATGCAGACTACCTCCTGAACTAAGCCATGCCAACATGGTGACAGATAAAGGGGTCCCACCATTGAGTTGTCAGCCAAGAGGTCGAGGGGTTGTCTGATCAACAAAATGATCAACTGCCTCCTAGAGGCAGGCAAAAAAGACACAAACAAACAAACTAAAAAATCCTGTCTACACTTGCATTAATTGTAACAAAGTTAGGGAAATTCCACGGGCCCAGAGGAAGCCCTGTCATTTTCCTGGCTAGGTGCGCTGAAGCCATTACCAAAGGCGCTAATCCAAGTTCTATACCTGGGGTTGGAACCCTCTTGATCCACTGTCTCGTCATTAGCTAGTTCACTCCAGACATTAGACAAAAGCTCTGGCAATTGGAAAAGGTCCTTGAGCCCCCTTGAAAGGACCTTCTAGAGGTAACCTTCAAGAATTTTAACAGTAGGGAAGAGGAAGCAAAAAGGAAAAGAAAGGAACCTTAGGACCAAATACCAGCTTTTGGACAATAGTAACCTGGAGACTAAGCCCTCTAGGATCTGCTCCAGATGCATCTGTCCAGGATCGTGAGCTAAGGGCTGCCCTAGTCCAGGCCCCACACAAGCCTCCCCGATTTCAGTCAGTGATAACACTGAAAGATAGATTGTCCTCAGGGATCCAGGCACCCTCTGAGGACTCCCCACTCCTAGCCTACTCCACTGTAGCCGTTCTGATGAAGGAGCCCAGGCTCACAAACCACAGCTGTAAATCCCGATTGACCCACTGAACTCTGGGTGGCAAGGATGGTGACTAGGCACAAAGTCTCCTTCAACCTGAACACAGGGTGTGCATTTTCTCTCCTCAGCTCATGGAAGGAGGAACCAGCCACCAAATCTAAGATCACGGTTGTAAGGGCGTGGTCTAAGGAATTCTCACTAATTCCAGGAATATCCCATCCTTGCCTTGCCAATTCAGAAGCCTAAATTTCACTTGCTCCATTTTAGTTATGCCTGAGAGTCCCATGCCCCTCCTAGGTAGGGACTTCTTAGTCAGACTCAAAGTCTCCATTACCATCCCCCACACAATGCATTACAATGTTTTATCTTCAATCAAACCCTCGTGAGCCTTCCCATCCCTCCACTCTCCCATCCAGCCCTATGCCTATAATTTTCTTGTCTATCATATGGAACACAGCTCCATTGTCCTATACACAACTCCATCATTGTTACCCTAAGGGCCCCTGTATCCTATGACACTCAAGACCAATACGCTTTACCCTGGACTACTCCCCGAGGTCCAAAGTCCATCATTACTGCCTCCTGAAATCTCATCTTCTAAAATCCATCAACTCTCCTCATCACACCTCCAGTCTTGGAGTTAAAAGTCACAAAGGAACTTTCTACCTAGTACAAGCCCCTTGAAAAGCCAGTAAGGCCACAAGACACACCTACCCCATTGTCCCTCTAATCATTGTACCGTCCTTACAATCCCACTCCATGTTGGGGTCCAGCCTCAATGGGGTCATACGTCCCAGGGTAGGGGCGTGTGGATTAGAAATATTAGGCAGAAAAAAAAACAGAGATAAAAAAGAAAAGATAGAGGCACAGGATGGAGTCAGGAGGGCAACCCAGTGAAGACTGAATCCACCCATTCTTATTTCTCCTAGGTTTTTTATCCCCCGATCCAAAAAGGAGAGGGAAGACAAAAGACATTTTTATCAAAATGCAAGGAGCCAACGAAGTGATCATCTTCTCAAATACCCAAAGCATCAAGTACCCACACCCAAGGTCAAAACACACCCTGAATCAAACCTCCTGTCAAGAACCTTGAAGGATCAAGAATAGGCTTGAATTCTCTGACCTTTGGTCAAGGTGGAACAGACCCATATCTGTGGACTCTGACATATTCCCCTTTTTGATTTATTTATTAAAACCCATGCTTCTGCTACAGGACAGATGACTGCCTGCCTTAGATCATCTTCTTCCACCTTCCAGACTTACCCATCATCCGTACGTACATTCTGCCATACACGTTCTGTCTTAGATTGCCTGGAGGGAAAAAAGATCTTACCCGTCATAACCTCTGTTTATGAAGGGCTAGGGGAGAGCATGCAGGTAGACGCCATGCACTTCTGAGCCAACTTTCCACCGAAAGAATTCACAAATAACTAGATAATCATAAGAAAGCAGATGATGCTATGTGGTACACATGCTCCTATGGCCACAATATCTCCCAATTAAGGAGCGGAGGATCACCAAGATGGGGTGGCCTTTTAAAATCTGTCTAGGATGTCTTTGTTTTTAGCTGCATCAAAATCAAAATATATCTAATTAAACACATCAAATCTAAGGACTCATTGGCATCATGTCAAATTTTTCTCAGATAAGCTCTAACCTTTCTCTAAATGGTAAAATCTTCAAGTGAACCAAAGTAGTTACAAACATTAACAGGTCAATACCATAATTCTAATAGGAAAATTAACAATAAACATACAATTTGTGAAATCACAATTCTCATAACTTTGTTCTAATCAAAAAATGGGGAAAGTTTCTGTGATGGGTGAGCTATGAGTCTTTTCCCTCTCCAATTGCATTGCTGCTTCTTTCAAAGATAAGTTCTGGCTGTTACAGTCTCATGAACAAAGCTTTCATCCTATTCCTCCCCATCAATCAGGGGGCGGGGTCTCTTCAGTACCGCCAAAGAGGTTTATTATACTGAGGAGGCATTTAGCTGCACACCGTCTCTACAATAGTGTTCAGTTGTTCCAATGAGTCTCTTTCCCACAGCAGGGAAGTCGTGGAGACATCTGTTTCCCAGGCTTTCTATGTCAACAGCAGACAAATACTATACTGGTAAAAATGAGCTCAGTGTCCCAAGATAAAGAGTGGACAAACTGCGAAACATTTAGTTTTTGGTCAGATCCAGAGTGGCCGAAACTCACAGAGGTCTGGGAAGGTGGTGAAATAGGTTTGTCAAGAAGGTAGGAACCACTAGCCATCACCAAAACCTCTCTCCCATCACAGACAGCAGAATGATGACATCAGAGCATCAGAAACACAAGTTCATTGAATTTCACTCAAACTCCTCTGTGAGGGTCTCCATTGCTATGATGTCATCAGGACTGTCACTCCCCTGGTCCGTGTACCACACCAAGCACTCAGGAAGCCATCAAGATGTCCTTCTGTATATGTGTTGCCTTTACTGGATAATTAATAAAATCATTTTGGCCAATGGCTTAGCAGAGTAAAGCCAGTAGGAAATCCGAACAAAGATATATAGAGAGTGAGTAGACAGAATCAAGGAGATGCCATATAGCTGCTGAAGAAGACGCCCACCGCCAGAACCTTACCCATAGGCCACAGCCTCACAGTGATACACAGGTTAGTAGAAATGGGTTAATTTAAGATGTAAAAGTTAGCTAGGGATATGCCTAAGCTATTGGCCAAACAGTGTTGTAATTAATATAGTTTCTGTGTGGTTATTTGGGTCTCGGTGGCTGGAAGATGAACGAACAGTCTCTGTTTACAAAATGGTGCCCACATGAGACCTAGGAAAGCTTAAGAAAAACAAGAGGGCTTCTAGACCCACAAAAATGGGAACCAAGCACAGCTTCTTGGTAGCCACATTTTTTTCCAGATAGGCTCTTTTTGCTGGCAGTAAGCAGAGATGTGGCTCCTTTAACAGAAGGCTTCCTGACTCAGCATTAGCATAAAAAAACTTCATGGTTTCTTTAAGAGACAACTTCCTGGTTTGTACAGGCAGTATAAATGGCAAGGACACTTTTGGGAGGTCCTGTTTTCAATGGAGTTTGTGAGCAGCATGTTTCAAACTGCTTAATGGCTACATAGACTCACTGCATCCTTGGAACTAGAGCAGTGAGCATGGTTAGCAGAGGTAGTGAACATACCTCCACCATGTTAGACAGGGCAGAGCCATGTGGAGTTGGTCCTAGCCACACCCACTTAGCATTTAAAAACAAGAGCTCCTGGTCAGAATATATATAATAAGATTCAGACAAAAAAAGACCTCTGAATGGATCACAGTCTTGGATAAATGTAGATGGGCTTATGAGAGCAAAGAATGAGTACAGAATATATTAAAGGAGCAAAGATAATTAAATATTAAGAAGTAATAGAGTAAAAAAGGCCACATAAAGATGAAAAATACACAGAGTCTGGATGATGTATATTGTTGTGTTTTCTTTAAATTTTTTGATTGTTAATGAGCTAATTGCAGAAAGACATTTGATTCTGGGGGCTACTAAGCTAAACCAACATAAAGGTATCTTAACTTCAAAATTTGGGTCTAAGGATTTATTACTTTGGAAAAGAGGTTCTGCTTTTGTTTCCACAGAAGAGAACCTGTGGATTCCTTCCAGACTAATGTGCTTTGATGGAACAAGACTCCCTTAAAAGGTCTCCGAGAACCCTAAAGATACTTTGCCCAACAAACAGCAGGAAGTAGTTTGGAGAAAATAATGCCCAAATTCCCAAATGATTGTTTATAAATGTTTGTTTTCATTTAAAGGAGGATATACTATAGAAATGAATACTTTACACTGGTATGAATCTTGATCTGTTGATACAAATATAAGTTCAATTTTGTTACACTGTGCATATGTATTTCTGCTCTTGTTTAAGGTATTTAAACAATGTAATGTATAATTAAGAAATACAGATTAATAGATAGTCATCTGTAATAGTCAAACCATAGTCATCTTAGTTAGGTTTTCTAGATATACAGAGATATATTTCAGTTAGATAAATACTCTTCAATATTTCGAAAACCAACAAAATATGGCATCTAAAATGTTTTAAGAACTTTGACTTTTCTCAACAATGAGACATGTTGGCTTCTGGCAGCACCAATTATTTCAGAGAAGTTGATGGGCTCTGAAGAAACTTGTTATAGAATTGGCCTTCAATGTGACAAGGCTAGGCATTTGGGCAAGAAACTGTACTTGCCTTGATTACTTGGTGGTATGTTGTATAAACTGAACATGCAGGACCCACAGGAAAGGGACCAGTGAACTTTGCCTGACTGAAAAAGGTGGGATAGTCCTTCAGAACTTCAAATTTCCTGCTTCATGGAAAAGTCTGCTGGATGATATGGGCCTGTAGGCTGAAGATGGCCCCAACGTTACAGAAGAACTTTGGGTGACTGTCCAGGCAGCAAAAAGCCTCTATCAATTCTAGAACTTTGGAAGTTGCTTACAATACACTTCCTGTTTACTTAAGTAATATATCCTTCTGGGGTCTTTGAAGAGTTGAAGATGGATAGTTATATGGTTTTCCTTAGTTATGATAAAAGATAAATTATATATGAAACTTTAGACTTATAAAGAAATATAACTGTAATTATTGCTTGATAACTATTTTGTTATATGTAATTTTATTATGTTAAAGCTATAACCTTCCTTTTTATTTAGATAGAAGAGGGGAGATGATGTGGGTGTCCTTCTGTATATGTGTTGCTTTTATTAGATGATTAATAAAGCTGTTTCAGTCAATGACTTAGCAGAGTAAATCCAGGTGGGAAATACGAACAAAGATATAGAGAGAGAATAGGCAGAATCAAGGAGACACCATGTAGCTGCCAAAGGAAAAAGATGCCACCAGAACCTTACCAGTAGGACATAGCTTTGTGGTGATACACAGATTAATAGAAATAGGTTAATTCAAGATGTAAGAGTTAACTAGGAATACGCCTAAGCTATTGGCCAAACAGTGTTGTAATTAATATAGTTTCTATGTAATTATTCAGGTCTGGGTGACAGGGAAATAAATGAGCAGTCTTTGTTTACAATCAAGCTTCATTCTCCTCCTGTGAAAAAACACAAACCTGCCCTCGACCCCATATTAAAACAGGGTCAGGTTCTTTCCATAATTCAGTGCAAGGGTCTTTCCATTTTGCTTTAGTGGAAGTCACTCTGGTTGCCATCATCCCAAAATCTATCCATGGCAGATTGCTTGCGGGCATCCATATTTAAGAAATTTAGAATAAAAGGGTGTGGTTTAAGACATTATATGGAGATTGAAAGTATAATTCCCCCTTATCTGTTTTTTGAAAGTGTGTTTTCAAAGCCCTATGGGCATGTTAATTGCATGCTTCATCGGAGCCAGCAACTGTTTTAGCAGCTTCTGTGAGATGCCTGGGGGAACTACGATCACTATTCCCCTGAACACTTTCACGGGGTAAGGGTGGAGGCTCAAATGTAGTTCTCTCCCTGTAGAGAACTTTAAATAGGGCTGTAGCCACTGGATATCTCCCAATAACTTCTGAAAATCAAAGTTTGTAAGCCAAGCTGCAGAGCTCCCATTAGCTGACAGGCAGCAATTTGCGTTTTTACGGAGGAGAGGAGTTGTACTCCCTGCAGCTTGGCCATCCAGCCGGGGACCAGGAGGCTTTGGTCCCTCATTGCCTGCTGGGTCTGAGCAGGGTGCAGGCCACACTTTCCATGGGAAAGACAAAACACATTTTTATCAAAATGCAAGGGACAAACAAAGTGACCATCTTCTCAAATACTCAAAGAATCAAGCACCCACACCCAAGGTCAAAACACACTGTCAGTAGGCACCCCTGGGTCAAACCTTCTGTCGAGAACCTTGAAAGTGGGAGAATAGGCCTGAACTCTCTGACCTTTGGTCAAGGTGGAACAAATCCACGTCTGTGGGCTCCAACAACTCCATCCACAGCCACAACTCCTTTTTGCCTTCTTCTGGAAAGGCCCCCATACCCACTCTGCTCAACGAACCTGAACAGTCCTAGACTTCCAAGATAGTCTCTACCACTCTGGCCAGGTCCTACAGTGGGGACTCTCTACTCTGGACCCATCCCAGCATCTCTTACAGTATGTAGATGACCTCCTCTTATACCGTCCTTCAAAAGGTTTCTGTCTGACACCATTAACCTCCTTGATGTCTTCGCCACCAGGGGTTACTGTGTCTCAAGAGATAAAGCCCAAATTTGCCAGGTTACTGTAGGCCTTTCAGTCCCAATCCTTCTCTTTCACATCAAACCCAATCAACACCCCGAACCAAACAAAGACCCTTTTAGACTATCTTACACCAGCCACCAAGATAGAGTACCTAGGTCTTGTCAACTTCCCTCACAGATGGATGCCCAACTTTTCCCTCATCACCCCACCCCTAGAAGAGGCTACTGAAGGCTCTTTGAAGGATCCCCTCATCATCTCTCCTCACTAGTCTCCCCTATTCAGCCATTGGACCTCAGTTAAAGCATCTGTTTTCTCACTACCCAACCCTTCCAAACTGTTTTTCTTTTTCTTCATCTTTTCCTTTTATTGAAAATAGACTTTTTTCTCATACAATATATCTGGTTACAGTTTCCCTTCTCTCTACTCCTCCCAGTTCCTCCCCACTTCCCTGTCCTCTGGATCCATGCCATTTCTATCTCTGCTTAGAAAAAGAACAGGTTTCTAGCAATAACAACAAAACATGACAAAATAAAATATAATAAGACAAAATAAAAACCATCACATCGAGGCTGAACAAGGCAACCCAACAGAAGGAAAAGAGCCCCAAGGGCAGGCACAAAAATTAGAGACCCACTCATTCATACACTCAGGAGTTCCATAAAAATACTAAGCTGCAAGCTGTACTATATACACAGAGGACCTGGTGCAGACCTGTGTTCACCCTGTGATTGCTGCTTCAGTCTCTATGAATTCATATGCACCTTGCTTAGTTGATTCAGAGAGTCTTGCTCTCCTGGCGTCCTCCATCCCCTCGGGCTTTTACACACTTTCTGCCTCCTCATCAGCAGGGTTCTCTGAGCTCAGAGGGGAGGGATTTGATGGCAATATCCTATTTACAGCTGTGTGTTCCAAGGACTCTCTCTCCATGTGATGTCTGTGGGTCTCTGCATCTGTTCCGGTCTGCTGCAGAAGGAAGCCTCTCTGATGATGACTGAATAAGGCAATGATCTATGAGTATAGCAGAATATCATTAGGAGTCACTTTATTGGTGCTTTTATTTAGACCAGTAGCCCCAAACCCTTCTTTCTGTCCCTAAAAATTAATTAGGAGCAAGCCCTGGCTATCCTCTGCCAACTATCATGAAATATCTACAATCTCAAGGCATAACTTTCTAAACAACAACATTTTATTAGGTGGGGATAGCCTCCTTGCCAATAGAATCTAGAAGTTAAAAATCTTTCTCCATAGTCCATTAACTGTCTACCATTCTCTCAAATATCCCCCGAGTCACCAGGCCTTCTTCACTCTACTGCCTTCCTGGGTCCAAATATTACATGTATTTCTTCTTCTTCTTCTTCTTCTTCTTCTTCTTCTTCTTCTTCTTCTTCTTCTTCTTCTTCTTCTTCTTCTTCTTCTTCTTCTTCTTCTTGTGGTGGTGGTGGTGGTGGTGGTGAGTTTCAAAAACAGGGTTTCTCTGTGTAGCCCTGGCTGTCCTGGAACTCGCTCTGTAGACCAGGCTGGCCTCGAACTCACAGAGATCCATCTGCCTCTGCCTCCCGAGTGCTGGGGTTAAAGACATGCACTGCCACTACCACCCAGTCACATGTATATCTCTTGACTCTAACCTATCCTTTTAGCCCCGCCCCACCCTCAAACCCACCCCATCCTTCTAACCCATATTGATATTATTCCTCATATGCATGCACACAGGTACTAAATCTCCCTCAGTCCTTCACACACATTTCAGACACCCCAAGCTCCAAACTGATTTATAAATGGAAGCCCCCTAAAATCACTTCCTTGTGTTTTAGATTATGCCATTTTCCAAGGTCTTCCCAATTCTCCCACAACATACACCCTTATCAATACCAAACCTCTACCCCAGGCACCACTCCCCAACAGGCTGAACTCATGGCCCTTACTTGAGCCTTAACACTAGCTAAGGATCTTCTGTTAATATACACAGACTCAAAATGTGCTTGTAACACCATCCATTTGAATATTTTAGTTTGTTGTAGGAGTCTGCTTGTTCATTCCTGACTGCTCAGCTCCAAAATAATCACACAGAAACCATATTATTTGCAATACTCTTTGGCCAATAGCTTAAGCATATTTCTGGCTAACTCATATCTTAAATTAACCCATCTCCATTCTTCTGTATCACCATAAGGCTCTGGCTTACTGGATAAAGTTCTGGTGTTTGTCTCCAGTGGGGCTACATGGCTTCTCCCTGACTCCACCTTCTTTCTCCCAGCATTCAGTTTAGTTTTCCCTGCCTAGCTAAATTCTGCCTTGCTATAGGCCAAAGCAGTTTCTTTATTCATTAACCAATAAAAGCAACACATAGACAGAAGGACCTCCCACACCATTAATTCAGAGGGTATCCTCACCCAAGGGGAACCCCTTTTTAGATGCTGCCTCCTTTCCCTCCAAACAATATATCAATGAAACTGTTCTACCACTAAAAGCTCCCACTTGAATCACATTTATTTAGCCTGAGGTCATTTCCTAAACATGGCCACCAATACTGTTCTAAACAATACCAAAACCAGTCAGCCATAATTCATGCCCTACAACCTCCTTTGTCAACATCCACCTCACACTTGTTACACCTCTGGCCCCAACTTCTCTCCATTATGTGTGATCCTCTTTTAGGGGTGTAGCCTGGAATTAAGACGTGGATGCTCAGAACCCAGCCATAGACCCACAAAATACACCAAAGTGTGGATACAGGGTTGACCAATATAGGGTAACTGCTATCTTCAGTTGTTCTATGAAAAAGGGCCTCAGACATGTTAATCTTGAAGCATCCCAACATAGACTCATTCCTAAAGCAAGCTCATGGATAAAGGGGTCAGACTGGGGAGAGACCCAGACCAGAGAGGGCTGGGTATGACTATCCCATTGTAGAAAATCATGCCGGCAGTCCCATGCTTGAGAAATCAGTCTTAAATCTCAGCATCATGGTCCACAAGTTCTGGAAGGCCACAGTGAAGGCAATTGAGGCCCAGCAAAAGAGTATTGACCTTTAGCTATGGCAGGCCTCCAAGGCCAAAGGCCACAGGTATCCTCACAGCAGCTGAAGAGATGAAAGAGAAAGCTGTCGTTCGTATATCAGTGTATCAGGGATGGTAGAAGAAAAGCGAGTCAAGATTTTAAAAATCCAAATTATTGACATACTCAAAATAAAACTCTGGGGTTCCTGAAAGTTGGCTATACTTCTCATTCTCCCCCCTCCCAAGTCACACCCCTTCCTCTGAGTCCGTCATCCTCATCCTTCTGGGCTTTTGCACGGGGCCTTTGTTCTTAATCATCTTGTTTGCTCTTTATACAACTGCCTAAACTCCATAATCTGGGCAACCACTGAAGACCAAGTAGAAACTATGTTCATACTCTAAAAGCTTACCCTTGCCTGTTTGCCTGTGCCCCTCAAGCTGTGAGGACATCTCCTGAGCTTCCTCACTGCTCCCTACCACACACACACACACACACACACACACACAGAGAGAGAGAGAGAGAGAGAGAGAGAGAGAGAGAGAGAGAGAGAGAGAGAGAAATGTAGCTAAAGAACTCTCTGGGTTTAGAATGAAGGGTTAATGACCTAAAGCAAAAACCCTCGACGAGTCTATAAACTCTTGACAAGGAAGCCAACATTCTGACTGTGTTAGTCACAGCTCTCTAGTGTAGCAGAACTTGAAGAATGAATCTCTCTATGCATAGAAATGGAATTTATTAGAATAATTTATAGGCTGTAGTCCAGGCTGTAAGTCAAATAATGGCTGCCTATGAACAGAAAGTTCAAGAATCCAGTAGTTATTCAGTTCATGGGGCAGGATGTCTCAGCTGGTCTTCCGTATATGCTGGAATCCTGAAGGAGTAGGCTACAGTGTCCAGCTTGCCAATGAGGCAAGACCAAGCAGGCAGCGAGCAAATGCTTCCTTCTTCCGCATCCTTATATAGACTGGCAGCAGGAGATATGGGTAGATTAGAGGTGGGTTTTCCCAGCTCAAAAGATCTGGATTAAAGGTGTGTCTTCTCGCCTCAAAGAATTCGAAGCAGATCTTCCCACTTCTAATTAAGCAGAAATTTCTTACAGATGGGTTTCAGTTAATTCCAGATGTAGTCAAGTTGACCCAAAATGTCCCTTGCTGCCCTATAAACCTCTCTGTAGAGTGCCCACTGCTGGGAGAGCCCACTGCCCTTCGTTGTTCTGATAAAAGACAAACTGCTCCAAGGTCGGTCTTCTCTTTCCCTCCTCTATGCATCACCTCAGTCAATCCTGATCTAACAAAAATAATTTTAAAAAAAAACTAGATTCACAGGGTCAGAGGAAGACAGATGAGGAAAACACAGGGATGCGTGTTGTAGTACATGCCTGTAATCCCGGCATTGACTGGGATTGGGAGTTACAATCAGGAGGATAGTTGGAAGTTCAAAGACAGCCTGTATTCCACAGCGAGTTCCAGGCCCATCTAGAACCTAACCAGTCCCCCCCCCCAAAAAAAAACAAGCAGAAAAACCATGACTGCTTCCTTCTCAGCCAGCACTACAGCCCTGGCAGGCCCTTCTGTCCTCACAGAAGTGTTTTAGACACAAAGCCACACAACAGCTGCCGTGTCTCCTCCTGGTTCCAGAGTGGTAGCTCAGGTATGCACACCTGTCTGCAGTTAGCTTGCCTTGAAGGTGGGTCCGCATGCACAGGAGGCTCAATGGTAAGCATGCCTGAACTCTAGATGACCTGTATTGGACTCCATGTAAAGCCCTAACCAGAATGGGTGAGGCCCTGGCTTTAATGCCCAATACCCCGAAACAAACAAAACAGCCACACGAGCCATCTCTACAAAACAACCCTAAGAATCCTGGCTGCCCCCAACTCTGTCCCAGGCCGACTAACAAGAACCTCAAGAGTGGGTGCCAGGCATGGGGACTTTTTAAAAAGTTCTTTAAGGTAAATCCAAGGCTGTAAATTACTATTATACAACTAGCTTTGAAGCCAGGCACAGCAGCACCCAGTCCTTAAATCCCAGCACTTCTGAGGCTGAGGCAGGAGCCTCCCAAGCTTGAAGAACCTTCCAGAAAGCAAGCGGGTCTCTTTTCATGGGATCTAAAGGAAGGAGACTGGTTACTAACAGACACTAATCTATTCTGACTGATACATTAGGTCATGTATTCGCTTCTCCCGTGCCTGTCCCTTCCCACGATGCACCTGATTTTACTTATGTGAAGGTGAAGAACCTCCCTAAAAGGTTAGAAAAAACCTTACTGTGCATACATCTAAACCAGTTCAGGCAGAATCAGCTCATCTAGTCTTCATACCTGGCTATGTTGGGAATACAATGAATAGAAACCGTCTCGATTTGATTATTCCTTAGAACAGAGAAACCATAGTAATTTACAAGATAGGAGTCCATGTAGCCGAGCAGTTGAGGGAGTTCAGAGGTGGCTAGGTACAGAAAGGTACCCAGGGGTGTGTGTGCATGGCACATGCAGGGGAAGGAATTGACCTAACAAGTGCACTGTTACAAGACAGAGTGTGTGCAAAACCCCAGACTCACGAGGGACCCAACTAAACCATCTCCTAAGCTTGCCTGTCTCAACTTCTCCCAGAAACTTCCCCCAATTCATTAGGGAAGCTGTAACTGTTGACATGAGGAAGGATGCAGAGCTGGGCAGGGCAGAGACTGTCCCTCATAGTCTGTCTCTAATGCTGTTATAGCTCCTGGGTCCCCAGCAAAGCATACCCACAAATGAGTCTCCCCCAGCCATGGTCACAGGAGTGTCCTTTGTTGTTTCTGGTGGCACTGGCTCTTGGGGGAAGGGGGCATCTGTAATTTGGCCCGTTGGATTGTGGAAGCTATAAACTGTTTCTTGAGAAGGATAGGGCCAAGGGTAAACAAGATAATCAGAGAAAGGAGGGGCGCTGGAAGAGAAGAGGGGCTGGGAGCACTCCTCTATGCCAGCCTGGGGTTAGGATTGTCACCTAGATTTTCATTGGCATCTTCTCCTTACAAGATATTGCTCATACTTTGTTCTATATTTTCGGTTTATTAACATAAAAGGGCCATTCTTCCTGGAGGTACAAGCAAGTTCCCTCTTGACCTACAGTGAGTAGGTCTACAACTCTTAGACCAACCCTGTCAGGGAGCTTAGCTAACCTTGAACTTGGGCGACACTCTGCAGTTTCTTTCGCAAGTCTGGCAGATTAACTCTTGTTAGACATATTATGAGACTCAACTACTAGGCCATCTGTCTCAAGCAAACCTGCCAGAGATTGCCAGTGGGACGTGGATGCTTCATATGGTGGGAGTCGCTTTCACAGACCATAGGACAATCTTCGGTGACATCGCCCAGAGAGCAAGTGTCTCTTGAGCAATGGGAAAACATCAAGAAGACTTACTATCCACAAACCCAATAGAGACTTTTGGATCCAGCTGCTTGGCTTGAAGGTATGAAGTGCAGAGTTGGCCATCTGAGGGTCTGCATGTGGTCACTACTTTGAGGCCTATGAGTGACTGAGGCAGGTCAGGGTTCATTACTCCAGGCTTGGTCTTCTACAGTTATTCCATGTGCTGCCAACTTGGCACCAACCAATGGGAAAATCTTGGGTTCTTTGGGTTGGGTTCCATTGGCTAGCCTTGGAAGGTATGACGTACCTCTTTCAAGATCCCTTGGGAGCCAAAAACACTTGATATTATACTTAGTGAGAGAAAAACAATTCTCTTTAGTTGATTTGGTAAGAAGGAAGTTTGAACTGATCCAGAGGTGGGACTTCCTTTGAAAGATCTGAGATGGGCGGCCCACAGCAGAGGTCAGAAATGGGGGTGGGCAGGAGGAGCAGAGAGCAAGGGAAGAAGAAAGCTCCTGAGAGGATGGAGTGTAGTTCCTGCTGGATGGTTGGATGATCAACCAGCTTGGAGCATCTTCAAGGAAGCTGGACCCACTGTCAATATCAGGAAGTGTAGAAGGAGCAGGAGCTGCAGGCAGCATTCCTGCCGCTGGCTCCTGGCCGCCAGCTAGCTTATGGCCCGAAATAATTACACAGAAACTGTATTCTTTTAAACACTACTTGGCCCATTAGTTTTAACCTCTTATTGGCTAGCTCTTACATATTGATCTAACCCATTTCTAATATTCTGTGTAGCACCAAGAGCTGGCTTACCAGGAAAGATCTTAACCTGCGTCTGTGTGGAGTGGGAGAATCATGGCGACTGCCTGACTCGGCTTCTTTCTCCCAGCATTCTGTTCTGTTTACTCTGCCTATCTAAATTCTACCCTATCAGAGGGCCAAGCAGTTTCTTTATTAATTAACCAATGAAAGCAACAGATAAGATACAAGACCCATCTCCATCAAGGAAGGCTTCCACCCTGCGTGAGCCTGAGCCTGGCTCACGGAGTAGGCAAAAAGGCCCAGTACCCCCAAAGTCTACCATCTGGTGAAGCTAAAGGAAAGCTTGTGCTATTTCTACAGCCCGTGTTAAGGAGCAGCCCTGCTTCTCTCCTTTGAGAGCAGACTATAAACAGGATATTGCCCTGCCTCCATCCCCATCTTGAATCCCTGCTCACACCTACACACCTACATTCCAGCAGAAGGCAAGAAGACAGCCACACCTGGCGGGAGCTCCTTTACAAGACACCTGTTACTCGGGCTCATGCAAATTCATACGGGAATTTGTTTTAGTTTGTTGTTTTGAGATGAGCTCATAAAGCCATGGCTGACCTTGTCTCTGAGAGAGCTGGGATTCCAGGTGCACCACCACACCCCACAAAGAGGATTCTTTACAAGCCCCTCTCTGTGAGAAACATTCCTTTTACCCAATAAACACCCCTCCCCCAAAAGAAACAGTCTATAAGCCCTTAGTGTGCCCTCACCTGCACAGGGGCACACAGGCTTGTGAAAGGTGTAGGACTTGGCGGTCAGCTGCAGTGCCTGTGACAGTCACAAGCCCAGGCTGTAATACCGATTTGCTTGCTAATTTATATGCCTTTTTCCTTTGTAGCACTTCTTAGTTTATCCCTGGAGCATGCAGAGTCTATGCCTCCTTTCTGAGGCACTCAACAAGCTCTCCAGGAGTGAGTGCTGGCCTGAACCAGGTGCTGAATACAGGAGCCAAGGCTGGAGTCTCTCTGCTCACCTGGTAAACACAGAGCACTGGGCGGGGCCTCCTCCTTCGTTCAGGGATGCAGGCCTGGGCTCTGAGGGGTTCCGTTCCTGTGCAAGGCAGACAAAACTTAGTATGCAGACATGGTGGGAAGCCAAGATGAGAAAGAAGTCTGAGTCAGAGCTGCTGCTCCCATCAACTCCAAGGATTCTGGGAGCCTAAATCAACTGTTGACCACTTTGGGTGGGGTGGGGGTGGGGAATGGGACACAAAACAACAAAAATTAGGTTACATCTGAAATGTGGCATTTGCATTTAATCCCAGCACTTGGGAGGCAGAAATAGGCGGATCTCTGAGTTTATGGCCAGCCTGGTCTGGCCTCTGGTTCCAGGTCAGCTGTAAGATTGTATCCAAATACAACACAGACACACACACATACATACACTCATACATACACTCACACATCACACACACACATACATATGCACGTGAGCACACATACACACACATCACTCATAAACGCACACACTCCCATACACACACTTACACATTTACACATACACACTCATACATACACTCACACATCACATACACATACATATGTACGTGAGCACACACATACACACACTCACATACACACACATGCACACACATCACTCATACACGCACACACTCACATACACATGCACTCACACATCTACACATACATACACTCATACATACACTCACACATCACACACACACATACATATGCACGTGGGCACACATACACACACTCACATACATACACACACATGCACACACACATCTACATATACACACACATACACGTGCGTGCACACACACAGACATCGGTTTATTGACAACAATAATGTAGAGACTCATAACCGGTTAAAGCGATAAGGACCAGTGACCGAGTGCTCAGCTCTAAGTGGGGACTCAGAACCAAGCCTCCAAGACTTGGCAAACACCACGGTGGAGCAGTTTGAAAGAACGCATGAGTGAAGGCTGGGAGGAGCACCATGAACCGATATCTTCTGGGCTCAGAGGCCTACCTGCTCTCAGGACCTCATTCCAGCTATGGTGACCTGCACAAGACCTGCCAGTCAACCAGCATTCCAGCACTGATGGGGGAGGGGGGCTCATGATGCTCCACCCCTAGCTGTGAAGCTCTTAGCAACTGCTGGCTGCTGGGGCAGGGAGTTATTTTCTTTCCGGGTGGGAGGGCTGGTAGATTGCCAAGCTCAGGCAGGCTGGCAGCATTGCTTAGACTCAGTGGACCATACACAATGAGAAGAGAACATAAAGAAGGAAGTGGAAACTTTAAAGGGTCTGACCGGGAGCAGAGGGGACACCTCAGAGTGGATATAATGAAGATACATTGTATACATGAGTAAAACTGCCAAAGAGTAAAATTTTAAAAGTCTAAAACAGTGGAGTGCATAGTTCTCTGGTAGAAGATTTGAGTTCAGTTCCCAGCCCTCCACCTGTAACTCCAACCCCAGAAACCAATACTCTACGGCCTCCACGGGCATGGGCACATACCCACACAGACACGATGCATACACATGACTAAACATAAAAGAAATTTAGCTATGTGAGTTTTAAGACCACTAAGATTTAAAAGGCATTCAGCTTATTCAAGTAACTAGTTTTAAAGTTGTTTGTGAATTAAATTGCATATTTTTTGGTGTGGTGTCAATAATTTTGATTAAAACAACTTTATTATGCAAACTCTTGGATCATTAGTGATGGGTGTACATTGAATTGGAATCAATTTAGATATGACACTGGAGATCAGATAACAAAAATACTCCCCAGGAAGACAGTATTTGGAAGCCATGTACCCAAACTCTTATGTTCTTTTTTTTAAAGATTTTTTTTTTAATCTGGGGGCTGAAGAGATGGTTTAGCAGTTAAGAACACTTGCTGTTAGACTAAGCACACACCTTTAATCCCAGCACCCAGGAGGCAGAGGCAGGCAGATCTCTGAGTCTAAGGCCAGCCTGGTTTACAGATGAGTTCCAGAACATCCAGGGCTAAACAGAGAAACCCTGTCTCGAAAAACAAAAAAACAAAGAACACTTGGCTGCTCTTACAGAGGACCTGGATTTGATTTCCAGAACCATCATGGCTGTTAGTGTCCTAGCAGCCCTTGGGAACCTGGCCCAGTCACCCCTCTGTGTATGGCAAGCAGGTCCTAATTTGTACACAGGTGCAAAGGTCCCTTTAAGAGACAAGTTCCATCCACTTCCAATTTCTCTCTTCCCACCTAGACTAGCAGGTTTTCCTCCTCTTTCTCCCTCTCTCCTCCCCTCCCCTCCCCTCCCCTCCCCTCTCCTCTTCTTCTCTTCTCTCTCTCTCTTTCCCCCTCTCTGTCTGTGTCTCTCTCTCTTCCCTCCCCCACTACCCCCTCTATCAATAAACTCCACACTCAAGCTCTCTCTGCACGACATAGTTCGTCACCCACCGTTGTCATCACCCAACCAGCCAAGATCCCAGTTCGCGCAGTATCTTAACAATGGCAGCTCACAACCATCTCTAACTCCAATTCTGGGGATCCAATGTCCTCCTCTGACCTCTGTGGTCACTAGGTACACACATGGTGCACAGATATACATGCAAGCAAAACACTTCTACACATAAAATAGAAGTAAATGTATGTCTATGCACCACGTGTGTACCTCGTGCCCACGGCGACCAGAAGAGGGTGTCAGATCCCCTGGAGCTGGAGTTACAGGCGGCTGTGAGCCAACACTTGGGTGCTGAAAATTGAACTCAGATCTTCTGTAGAGCAGCCAGTGTTCTTTAACCATGAGCCGAGTCTCCAGCCCCCTGCTTACAAATCTATATCCGAAAGGGCTGAAAGTGTGCACGCTTCTACTGAGCAGGTCCCCTGTAGAATCTGTGAGCTGAGAGCCTCACAGATAGTTTTGGGATGAAGTCGTAATTACTGATGGGAGCTGACGGTAAGAGCATACTCCTGTTAATCACCAGAGCAAGTGGGATGCAATCCTGCACTGCCACCAGCTTTCTGAAGCGAACTCTTACTGCAGCTCCGAATGAATGCACTCCTCAGCCAGCGCTGAGAGGGGGAAGGGGTAGCCATCCTCCCGGCTGACCGCGGGAAGGAATCTGTTCTCAGGGGCCGCAGAACAGGGTGGAGGCAGGGTGGAGGCACTCAGGAAAGCAGGTCAGACTCTAAAGCAGGGGCTGGAGGGCGGGGCGGGTGTGGGTGTCTCCTAGTACACCCTGGCCCTTGGGCGCTAGGAAAAGCCCCAGAGTCACGCCAGCGCCCAGAGTCACGCCTGGGGCCAGGTGTTGGCTGCTGCACGCGGGAGCCTGGAGGCTTTTGCTAGCTCATTAACCCGAGAAGGTGGTGGCTGTTGGAACCGCTGCTAGAAAAGCAGCCAAGGCTTTCTGTTTGCTCTTTCTCTTGCAAACAGTCCTGTTCACCTGCAGGAAGAACCACAGCCTGATTGCCCGTGGGAATGCAGCCTGGCAGCCGCCTCTTTACTCTACAGTGTTTGTGCCGCTGGTAGAGAAGAACAGACATCAACCCACGGGGCTAATTTCATCCAGGTCATACAGTCTCCTGACAGAACAGGGTTTCTTCATTTCCGATTCTGACAGTTTCCCAGTGACTTAAGGCTGTGCTCATATCTTAAAGAAACATGTAGCCCTGTTTCAATCTCCTCTTTGTAAGAGCCTTTGTCCTGGAAAAATCAGAGCCTGCAGGCCAAGGATTAGGTGAACTTGCCAATGAGAATATAAAAATGTTACATGAAGGTGATTAAATTCTGCGTTTCCAAGCATCCCCTGCTTCCTGAGACAGCCCCATTCACAGCTATCAAACACAGCTCTATGTCACAGTAGGAATCTCCTGTTTAGTTTGGGGTTTTGGCTACATTTCATATTGCAAAGATTTATACAAAGTGAAGGAGCTTAAAAAGACCAAATCAGGTATCTACATACAAAGTCGGTGTCCAGGCTATTTCTAACAGCAAACATTTAGGAATAATTGTCTGTTTAAAAAGGGTGGATGGATGATTTGTAATAGAGTATCTACAGCTGCAAAAAAGAAAAAGGAAATGATACAAGAACTTCCTTTTTATTTTTAGATTGAAGAATTGTTTGGAAAGTCAATAAACTATAAATAGAATATAGTGAATCAGTAATCTCCCTCCCTCCCTCCCTTCCTCCCTTCCCCACGCAGATTCCTGGTCACCAAGGTCACCTTGCCTTGGGCAACCAATGTGACCTAGTTTTCCTGTTACAGTTTAAAGCTGTCTGGTTGCCTTTTTGTCTTAGTGACAGTGAGTTTCCTTTGCTTTACAGAAGCTTCTCAGTCTCAGGAGGTCCCATTTATTCAATGAGGCCGTTAATGTCTGTGCTGCTGGGGTTATACGTAGGAAGTGGTCTCCTGTGCCCAAGTGTTGTAAAGTACTTCCCACTTTCTCTTCTATGAGGTTCAGTGTGTTCAGACTGATATTGAGGTCTTTAATCCATTTGGACTTGAGTTTTGAGCATGGTGATAGATATGGATCTATTTTCATTTTTCTACAGATTGACATCCAGTTTTGCCAGCACAATTTGTTGAAGATGCTCTGTTTTTTCCATTGTATACTTTTAGCTCCTTTATCGAAAATCAGGTGTTCATAGGTTTGTGAGTTAAAGTCAGGATCTTCTATTCGATTCCATTGATCGACTTCTCTGTTTTTATGCCAATACCAAGCTGTTTTCAATATTGTAGCTCTGTAATAGAGTTTGAAGTCAGGGATGGTAATGCCTCCAGACAATCCTTTATTGTATAAGATTGTTTTGGCTATCCTGGGTTTTTTGTTTTTCCATATAAAGTTGATTATTGTCTTCTCCAGATCTGTGAAGAAGTATATGCTCAACTATGTTCATAGCAGCATTGTTTGTAATAGCCAGAACCTGGAAACAACCTAGATGTCCTTCAATGGAAGAATGGATGAAGAAAGTATGGAATATATACATATTAGAGTACTACTCAGCAGTAAAAAACAAGGACTTCTTGAATTTTGCATACAAATGGATGGAAATAGAAAACACTATCCTGAGTGAGGTAAGCCAGACCCAAAAAGAGGAACATGGGATGTACTCACTCATATTTGATTTCTAGCCATAAATAAAGGACATTGAGCCTATAATCCGCGATCCTAGAGAAGCTAAATAAGAAGGTGAACCCAAAGAAAAACATATAGGCACCCTCCTGAATATTAACCTTCATCAGGCGATGAAAGGAGACAGAGACAGAGACCCACATTGGAGCACCGGACTGAAATCTCAAGGTCCAAATCAGGGCAGAAGGAGAGAGAGCACGAGCAAGGAACTCAGGACCACGAGGGGTGCACCCACACACTGAGACAATGGGGATGTTCTATTGGGAACTCACCAAGGCCAGCTGGCCTGGGTCTGAAAAAGCATGGGATAAAACCGGACTTGCTGAACATAGCGGACAATGAGGACTACTGAGAACTCAAGAACAATGGCAATGGGTTTTTGATCCTACTGCACGTACTGGCTTTGTGGGATCCTAGGCAGTTTGGATGCTCACCTTACTAGACCTGGATGGAGGTGGGTGGTCCTTGGACTTCCCACAGGTCAGGGAACCCTGATTGCTCTTCCGGCTGATGAGGGAGGGGGCCTTGATTGGGGGAGGGGGAGGGAAATGGGAGGCGGTGGCGGGGAGGAGGCAGAAATCTTTAATAAGTAAATAAATTTAAAAACATAAAGCTGTCTCGTGCATACACGAGCCATTCGTACAGACTCATTCCCCTACCCCCCACTAAAAACTTACATGCCCAGCACTCAGGAGGCAGAGGCAGACAGATCTCCAGGAGTTTGGGGCAAGCCTGGTCTACAGAGTGAATTCTAGGCCAGGCAGGGGTACATGAGACCCTGCTGAGAGAAGGGGTGGGGGAGAGCCATTGCTCAGTAATAGTTTCGTTCACAGGCAGTCTGACATGTGTCAGGCACTGTTGGCCATTAGGAACTAACAGAGAACAAAATAGCTACATCTCTCCCTGTCCTGGAGTTGACTATTTCTGTGGGAAATAAACCAGAAAGTAAACGCCGGGGTGTGTGGTAGAGGCTATGGAGAAAGGCAGGCTGAGGACAGAGGGCAGGACGTCTCTGGCCCTTGCTTCCTGCTTTCTCAAGTGTGGGAAGGGAGCCACACTCCTGAGTATATGAAGGCTTGTTTAGTTGAAGACAGTTACGGAGCTGTGGATGGGAGCACTCGCTGCCTTCCCTCTGCTGACCTAAAAGAACACAGACCCATGAAAACCCACCCCTCCCTCCAGTGGAGGAAAAAGACAACTTTGGTTCCTGCTGGCCTGGAGACAGCATCAGAGGAACCCCCACCATCCACTCTGCTAGCCAGCCTGCCTCTGTCTTTTTGTTTGCTCTCTCTCAAGCTATTTGCCCTGGAAGGTCAAAATCTTTCCTTTGTCTTTGTAACTGATCTAGAGCCCGTACTGTTCTTTGGTGAAGATGTGTGCAAGATGATGTTCGAAGCCGTTTGTCGGAACTGCTCCTCCTGTGGGCGTCTCCCGTGCACATATGAAATACATATCCACACGTTAATAAACTTCTGGGTCTTTTGTTTTTCTCCTACTAATCTATAGATTGTTAGGAAACTCTGCTCCAATTAAGATTCTATGAGCTATATATAGTTCTCTTCTCCCTCCTTTCCCCTCCTCTTCTACCCTCTCCTATAGTCCCCATGCTACCAATTTACTCAGGAGATCTTGTCTTTTTCTACTGTCTGTGGAGATTAGATCCATGTATGTGTCTCTTAGGGTCCTCTGTGTTGTCTAGGTTCTCTGGGATTGTGGTTTGTACCACATAAAACAAAGACTGGTTTTCTTTGCTTTGTGTCTAAAAGCCACTTATGAGTGAGTACATATGATATTTGTCTTTCTAGGTATGGGTTACCACATTCAATATGATGTTTTCTAAATCCATTCATTTGCCTGCAAATTTCAAAATGTCCTCATCTTTTTCTGCTATGTATACTCCATTGTGTAAATGTACCACATTTTCCTTACCCATTCTTTGGTCGAGGGCCATTTAGGTTGTTTCCAGGTTCTGGCTATGACAAACAATGCTGCTATGTACATAGTTGAGCACATGTCCTTGTAGCACGATTGAGCATCCTTTGGGTATATACCCAAAAATGGTATTGCTGGTGTTGTGCTTTCCTGTCGCTTTAAGGGGCAAGCCACGCCCACTCCCATTACCTCTGACCTGCCACCATCTTGGCTCCCTTCCTTTTCTGCTTCCTTGATGTGCGCACACGTTTTCTCTCTCTCCTTTTATCTCTTTTCTCTCCTTTTATTTCTTCTCTCTTTCTTTCTCTCTCTCCCTCTTTCTCTCTCCCTCTTCCTTAATAAATACTTATGGCTATTTCCTGTGTTTATGTGTCTGTTACCTTCCGCCACTGCCCACATGGCACGTGCCCTCCCGCTGGTGGGAAGCTGTAGCCGCTTTTCTCATGGTGGGCTCTGCCAGCCCGCTCGGGGATCGTTTTTAAGAATAACAGCTGGGTTTTGAGGAAGATTGTTTCCTCATTTTCTGAGAAATCGCCACGCTGACATCCAAAGGGGCTGTACCATCTTGCATTTCCACCAGCAATGGAGGAGTGTTTCTTTTCCCCACAACCTCTCCAGCATAAGTTGTCATCAGTGTTTTTGATCTTGGAATCTCAGAGTTGTTTTGATTTGCATGTCTCTGATGACTAAGGATGTTGAACATTTCCTTAAATGTCTTGCAGCCATTTTAGATTCCTCTGTTGAGAGTTCTCTGTTCAGGTCTGTACCCCATTTTTTAAATTGGATTATTTGTTCTTTTGGTTGTTCCCACTGAGGTCACTGCCTTGGGCCTGCTCTGGCAGAGGTCAATGGCTCAGGCCTGCTCCATCGGGGTGGCTCCCCTGTACCTGTGAGCCTATGGAGGCCAATTTCATTCAAAATACCACAGTCAGACTGCTTGATAGTCCCCTAACTGGGGCAAATGGTATCTCAACCTTTTTTGAAACTTACTTGCAATTGGTATAAGACACTTTTTTAAAAAAAAAAATTATTTATTTATTTATTTATTTATTATGTATACAATAGTCTGTCTATCTGGCCTGAAAGCCAGAAGAGGCCACCAGACCTCACTACAGATGGTTGTGAGCCACCATGTGGTTGCTGGGAATTGAACTCAGGAGTTTTGGAAGAGCAGGCAATGCTCTTAACCACTGAGCCATCTCTCCAGCCCGGTATAAGACACTTTTAAATGTGTCATGTCAATCAAACGAGACATTTAACTAGATATGGAGAGCCTAAAATAAGTTGACTCAAAAGACCACACCCTATTACCAAAACATGGCTATGTTTTCTATTTTAAAAGTGGATAAGGACCGATGGGACATCTGCCTAAACTGTCCCTGGGAGATCCAGGCACAGTTTGTCCTGAGGATTTCTAAGTGAGCTCTGTTCAGTGTCACCTGCAGGACCCACTTGTGTGACCAGAGTAGGAGGTACAGGGAATGCCCACAGAGTCACTCTTTTTGTGTCCCAGAACACCCCCAACAGTGTGTGCAGGGTGTTCAAGATGAGGGTGATCACACCCTTATTGCACCTCCCAGTGGGCTGTTAGGGTTTCTTCTAACCTAGAAGGAGGCTTCCTGTAAAACTGTTTCCTGTCTGAAGATCCTAGTGGCCCACAGGTACCCAGGATGGGCTAGCAGGAGCATTTATCTCTTTTCTTAAGTCTGAGGGCCCTTCAGTAGGAAATTACAACATTGACTGAATCTCTTAGCTTCTCTCAAGTTGCTCCCCAAATCTGCCAAGCTTTGTTCTGCTGTTTCATTCACAAATAACCAAACAGTTCCAGAAACAGGTAAGAAATCTACTTATCCTAGATAGGTGTGCCCAGGGCCAAAGACACTTCTCTCTGAACAGTTCTAGGTTTGTTTCCTCATAGGGCAGGGCTGTGAGGGGGGTGTACATGCTCCCATTATAGGTTCTCTCATGATAAGAGAATTCTCAGGGATCAGGGTCCTACCTCCTTCCTCACTTGACCATGGGCAAATCTGTCACAGTACTAGCAGGTGTGTTTTTATCACTTTAATGAGATTCTAATTAGCCCAAGGTTCAGTGATTTACGAACACCGCATCTGACCAGACCAAGCCCCCTCGTCGTGACTGAGAGTGTATGACAAGTTGATGGCAGAGACCTGAGAGCCGGGGCTATCAGCATATGGCTTTAACAAGCAAGTGACATCTGATGACAGGACAACAGGCAGCTAGTCATTTCTGGGTTTAAGCTAAAGACAAAGCCAACGACCTCAAGCACAGACTAATAAACTAGCAGACGAAATAATGTATTAAACGACACTTATTATTTTGCTGCTAAATCAGATGCAGAGACTGGAATCATCTCTAGTTATTCCACACATGGTTCTACCCTTTCCCCACCCCGCCAAAAAAGTCAAAAGGGGGCTTGCCTCTATCCTCAAAACAGAGAGCCACAGCTGTCCTTGCAGGCTTACTGGCCTAAAGACCAGACACTTGGTTTTCAGGGCTGGCTTATTTCTTTTACTTTTTCTCAAAAAGGAAGTTGGCGCAGGTGTCCCATGGCACTGAGGCAGGAAGGCAGACTTCCGGTCTCAGAGCAGCATAGGCAGTCCTTCCTAAGGACCAGAACACAGGCAGTCAGAGAACTCAAAGTCTATTTGGGTCGGCAGAAACTGTCACTGAATGAGGACTTAGTGTCTGACACACATAACAGCTGGAGCCATGAGACTTAGATATTTGTAAAAAAAAAAAAAAAAAAGGTTTATTATGTGACTGACTGATGAGGCAAGAACCGTAACCACAGATCTCCTCACAACTGGTCGGTGGTGGGATGTTTATACAGAGAAAGGAGAATGTTGCTAGTTGATTACATGATATGCCCCTTCATAGATCCCATGTTTCTTGAGTTGAGGGTTGTCAGGAGCCAATTTCCTCCTAAAATCATTACAGGAACCATCACCCTGGGGAGTCTGCAGAGAACCCCACACCCCTAATTGTGTTAAGAATGGTTCTATTGACAAAGCCTACCCCACACCCAAATTGGCTGTTAATGAGAGCTATCTGTTAGCGGAACCCACCCCACATTCCAAACTATCTAGGGAGCTAGGTGAGCCAGGCCTACTGTGACTTGACCGAAGATAACCTCCTGCCTACGTGACCAACGAGGACCATGTGACCAACGTGAACCACGCAGCAAGAGCCCAGAACCCTGTGCCCATCCCCCCAACTCCTTACCCTATAAAAGGTTGTATCTCGTCCCTAATAAACGGAGGCTCTGACAAACTTTGCATGGCCTTCTTCCTGTCTCCTAGCCCATATCTTCCAGGTAGTGCCTCTCCGTGACCCTGGAATAACTGAACTGCCAGGCGGGTTACTAACCCTAGACTAAGTGGCCCGCCAAGGCAACCGACAGTGGCGCCCGAACAGGGACACGGAGCACGGTCAACTATCGGACGACGACGCGCAGTCCCGGGACAACAAGAAGAAAACAGAAGGTTCTGCTGCTGTAGAACTCGGACAGATCTGCAGGACAAGGTAGGCGCAGGCTCACCGTCGTCCAAAAAGATATGGGACTTTCAAGGGAAGAGCCTCCGTTTATTAGGGACGAGATACAACCTTTTATAGGGCACATACTGACAGGAGAAAGAAACCCTACAAGACTGTTGTTTTAAGCTGCCAGTCTTTTGTCTCAGGTCAGGAGGGTGAGGAAGGTGTTGCCATCTTGGAAGCTGCCACCTTTATTGCCTGTGGGGTGGGTTCCGCTAACAGATAGCTCTCATTAACAGCCAATTTGGGTGTGGGGTAGGCTTTGTCAATAGAACCATTCTTAACACAATTAGGGGTGTGGGGTTCTCTGCAGACTCCCCAGGGTGATGGTTCCTGTAATGATTTTAGGAGGAAATTGGCTCCTGACAGAGGGTGGGAGTTATGTTCTGCCCAAGTGTTGGAAACTTGCAACATCATTGATAGGTTGTTGCTAAAATTCCTTTTCTGCCTCCCTAAGATCCTGACAACAAATCAAAGTATTTGTTTTGTTTACCAGTGTTTTTACTTAGCTTGTTTCTACTTAGCATACCCGCCTGCTTTCTTTCTTTCCTTCTTTCTTTCTTTCCTTCTTCCTTTCTTTCTTTCTTTCTTTCTTTCTTTCTTTCTTTCTTTCTTTCTTTCTTTCTTTCTTTCTTGCTTTCTTTCTCTTTTTTTCTTTCTTTCTTTCTCTTTCTTTCTTTCTCTCTTTCTTTTCTTTTTTTTCTTTCTCTCTCTCTCTCTCTTTTTTTTTTTAGCTATCTCAGGCCGTATGTGGGAATTTAAGCCCCACATCAGAATGCCAAATGTAACAAGTACACCAGGCTTTTTCTTCAGGTCCACCAACAAACTCCCAAATCATGACACAGAGACTTATTAGTTATGAATGCTCAGCCTTAGCTTAGGCTCCTTTCTCCTCTCCTCAGAGGGCTGTACTGGAAAGTCTTTATCCAGAAGAGAAAATGGCTTCCTCATAACCCATAAATAGAGCTCCTCTCCAGTCTCCCCCACCTATATACTCTGGTCCCTCCCCTAGGCCATGGGCAATAGGGCAGAACTGCATACAGCAGGTGATATGGAGGGGCTAGATGCTCAGGTGACCCTCCTTCAGTTAGAGGATGTCAATGATCAGCACTGCACACGGGCATAGCTGACCCAAAGATGGCAGTTGTTTGGAGTAACAAACAGACTATTGTTTGTACCACCAGCCAGCTCCCAATCATGATACTGGGACTACACCAGGGAGAAAAAGAGGAAAATGCCTGGGTCAGATGCCAGCCAGCTAGATGGAGTAGAACATACAGAAGGAAAGAAAGATAAAAGTCCCCAAGACAAAATGTAGATGAAAAGAAACAGGTCAAGTTGTAAGAGCTAGCAAGAAACAAGCCTAAACTAAGGCCAAGCACTCATAACTAATAAGTTTCTGTGTCATGATTTGGGAGCTTGGTGGCCCCAAGAAAAAGCCTGGTATACTTGTTACATTTGGCATTCTGACATGGGGCTTGAATTTCCACATAGGGCCTCAGATAACTGAAAAAAAAGAAAGGGAAGGGAAAGAAAAGAAAAGAAGAGAAAGAAAAAAATAAGAGAAGGAAGGAAGGAAGGAAGGAAGGAAGGAAGGAAGGAAGGAAGGAAGGAAGGAAAACCTATACACTCAGTAGAAACAGCAAGCTAAATAAAAACACGGGCATCACCAGCATCCCAGAGCTGGGGCAACTGAAACCAGTCCCCAACTAAAAATTGTGGCTCTTGGCCAGGCTCACAGACTAAGCTTATCTTTCACAGACTGAGAGCAGAGTGGAGCCAGCCCTGGTGCGGAGCTGCTTAGCAGTTTAAAGTTTGGCTCATGTGGTCAAAAAAGGATAGAAATATGCTGTATAGAAAGATTCAAGTGAGAAAAACCTCTAAACAGGTTACAGCGTGTTTAAAAACATTTGTAGGCTTAAGAAAGAAAAGAGAAGGGCATCGTCATAGAAAAAGTAAATAGTTTATAAATAATAATGTCTTTTGTTGCAGAGTAATGCTATTGTACACTTTGAAGATTTGTCCATGTGATTGGTTTAATAAACAAGCTGACCGGCCAATAGCTAAACAGAATAAAGATAGGCAGGAAAGTCAAACTCAGAATTCTGGAAAGAAGAAAGACAAAGTGAGGAATCACCAGCCAGACACAGAGGAAGCAGGAGATGAATGTGTCATGATAATAAAGGTAACACCATGTGGCAGAGTATAAATAAGGAATCTGGGTTAATTTAAATATAAGAGTATATAATTTCTTTTTGTTAAAGTTAATACTCTTCCTTTTTCTTTAGACAATACCTGATGATTGTTCTTATTGTATAGAATTTTACTGTGTTGGAGTTAAAATGTTGTGCGAACTCCTTCAGCCAATTGCCTTTAAGATACCAGTCCACTTTGGGCATGATCTCATGTACTATATGTGCAGACTAAAAGTAGCCCCTTTTCTGCTGGATTCGGCTCCAGTTCCCAGAACACGCACAGGACGGCAGGTTGCTACCTTTACTGCGAGTTTATCCCCAAATAAATAAATCTTTGCTATACTCTATTCCAGGCTATTATGGAACTCTTTGTTACTACTACAATTTGGTGCCCACATGGCCTGACTTGTGAGCTATTATTTATAGACAATTTACATTGGTATAGATTTTTGTATATTGTTACAAATTCAAATTTTATTTGTTATATTGAATATGCTCCTATTTCTGTTTACAATATTTGTGCACCTATGCAAAGTTATTTTGTCATATTGTATACATGCATGTTTCTACCTCAGCTTAAGATATTTTATATATTGATGCAATTTTAGGATATATTTATCATATTGCACTATACATTTCTACCTCTGATCAAGATACTTATACATATTGTTTACATTTTGAGGCCATTGTCCTCATTTGCTGCACAGTTGTTTAAAGATTATTTAATTTTTTTAATATGAAGCCTTAGTTTTAAGCTATATAGGTATTAAGAATTACAGGTCAATAGTCACCCATGTTTGTCATACTTAAGACTAGTCAGGTTCTTTAGATGCATAGAGATTGTATTCTGCGTAGACATGTAATGTTTAACTACTTCAAAGAACTGTAGAATATATCATTTAAATACCTAAGGGTTCTGTTGATGTGAGATATGATTGCTCCTGGCAGCACTGAACTATTCCTAAGAGAATGTTGGGTACCAAAGACAGTCAAATTGGAGCTTGTTTTCTTCTTGGCAAAACTGGCCTTTGGACAAAGAACTTCCTCTCCCTCTACTACTGACAAAATGCACAGTGTCCAGACTGACAAGCAAGATACAAGTAAAAATGATTGCCAAACCTTGCCAAGACAGGACAGCTTTTGAAATTGTCCTGCCTCCTCTGAAAATGGTCTGTCAGTTACTCTAGGCCTTAGCTTAAGTTGGTTGCCCTAACGTTGCAAATGAGACTTTGGGTGATTGCCCAGGTAGCCAGTTGTCTCTGTCATTTGTTGTACCTTTTGAAAGTTGCTTGATTGTACTTCCTCTTTAATTTCCTGGTCCATAGTATATCATTATAGAATATAACAATTTTTGTATGACTTGGTTTACCAAAATAGCTATAGCTTAACAATATTAGCAAAAACAAGGAAGTTACATTCTTAAATTAGTCTTTGTTAGCCTGAATAGGCTTTAGGTAAGGCCCTTAGGTCACTGTTTTGCTTCATCATAAGATATGAATACTCAGTCTCTAGTGTTTAATTTTGCTGCTCATGGCCGTGGCCCTCATTTTTAGCCTTTTATTTATCTATTTATTGGGATCACATATTAATAAAGACATTATAATAAAATATCTTATAAATATAAAATGTCCCATGGCCTTATAAATTTATGTTTTTAAAAGCTGTTTCCTAAAAAAAGTTCTTTTTTAAAATTTAATTTTCCTATAAAACTCCAAAATTTCCTTTTAAAGAAGTTTAAAATCTTTTAATTGTGTGTTCCTGCAATATTAAAATAAAGTACCTTTATTTTAATTTAAGAGTGAAGACACAGGACACAACCATAATTTTAAGATGGCAAAACCAAGTTCCAGCAGTGCAAACAATTCAATGGTCCTAAAATCAGGACCACCCGAGTGACTCTTATGGTACAAAGTTTGGCTGCCAGCAAGGCACCCATTCTTGCAGATGAATGCATGGGAGTCTTAATACCTCATTAAATAAGCGTTGTTTTTTACTTCCATCCTTTATCAAATTTGCTTTCAAGACAGGACAGGAGTTATACAAAATTCCATTCCAGTTTAAAATTATCTTTGGAGACCGGTTGTCTCCTTGGTTTCCTATACCATGTCGTTGCCCTTAACCATGATGTCAGCGAAGCCACATAACGTCCATCCTCTCCAACCCTAGAAAAGATGGCTGCCAGATGTATGGCTGTCCAAAGATGGTGGTAAAGTCACATGACACCCACCCTTTCCAACCCTAGCAAAGATGGCGCCAGTCACAGGGCTGCCTAGACATGGTGGCAAGCCATGTGTTGTTTATATCACAAAATAGACTCATGCCACCAAGTTCCTTTAAGATAAGTGCACAGACTTTTAACTATCAACCCCGTGTTAAGAGTTTTAAATTAACTTTTTGTTATAGATACCACAAATGTTACCCATATCCAATAAATACCTAAGCCAATAATCCCTTTAACCATTCTGTTTTTTGTTTTTCTCCCTATCAGTTTTTCACTTTGGATACAGAGACTTTAAAAGCATGCTTGCGTCTTAATGGGGCAAACCATAATCCAATTTTAGAGCTAGCTTTTTAATACAGTAGCCTAGCATAAAACAACCTTAATATTATACCCAAATGACATTTGAATCCCTATTACATTAGGTCCAGTAGCCAGAAATTTCAGAGATAAATCCTGAGCCTGGGAGGCTGACTGCAGAAGAAACAGCACAGTAGCAAGTTCGCACACTCAAAAGCAGTCAGAAACAAAAGTGCAGGGACACAGTGCATTCATACATTACAAAACAGACAGGCGAAACCTTCCTTCCCTCCTCCAGTCCTGTAATTTCAGGGAAGAGCCGCCCCGGTAGCTGCCATAGAAGAGGTTACAGGGAGTGACGCCGGAGCTGAAGCTACAATCTCACATGCACATTGATGCTGCAGCTGCACCAGCGCAGCAGGCCACCTGCAGGCTTCTACACGGGCTGGGGTCTTCCTTCAAAGCTGTTCAATGACCCAAGCATTCTATGAAGTCACCCCAAGTCGCAACACACAAATACGGATCAGACACAAGACAAGACACAAAGCAAAACTAACCACAGAGACAACGACAGTAACAGTTGGCATCACACAGAGGTTTTGCCAGTCTGACCAGAGAATTCGGCATGTAGGAGGCTATTTTAGTTGTCTTCTTGCCCAAGCCTGTACGCCCTGATGTCCCTACACTGAGTCTCTCCAAACTCTAGGTCTAACCTTGAGTGTCCCAAGGCTTTCTTGTGCAGCCTAGTTGTTGGAACCATGCTGACAGAAGCCAAGGTACTGGGCCCCTCTGAGGTTTTGTTTTTTGCTTTTGGGTTTTGGATTTTTTTTTTTTTGACACAGCCCCCAGTGTCACCAGGGTATCCTCAGAGTTCCAAGGCAGGGGGCTCTGGCTGAATTCCCAACTAACCAGAAATAACTAGTTGGCCATGGGATGTCTCTTTTTGCCCTGAGCCATTGTGCACAGACCTCATCAGGTCCTCACCATTTCCAGATAGGCACTCCATAACCAGAATTCAGAAACCAGGCAAAAGTGTCATAGGAAGTTAGCTTTAAAAAGGTTTCTATGACTTACCAAAAAGAGGCCTCCAAAAAAAAGAAAAATGCTTGCTATCTCCCTTCTTGAGTACGGCAGTTCTCAATGGATGGGGGAAGGGTCCCTGGGGGTGAGATAAAGAGAATAGCTCCAGAATTTGGGGTGGAAGGGCCTTTCTTATCTTGTCAAATTTCCTCTACAAAATCCCTCCAACCCACAAAAGAAACTTCTCTTCGGCTGTTTGTCTCATTCTCCCTATCAGGGGCAACATCATCGCTCTTCCCAAACCCATCCTTGGTCTTGTCTAACCCTGCTGGCTAGGCAAAGCACTGTTACAGCTCCTCGCTGGCAGGTATGCAAATGCCATCTTCCTCCACCTCTCTAAAGTGCCAACAACAAACCAAAGTATAGTGCCACTGAAGCTCCCCCTAGGAACGCAATGAGTTTGAGCTGAGCTCAGCTCATAGACAAAGAGTTTCTTACATATGTGTGGATAGGGCCTCCTCTCCAAGGCAAGACTGAACTTTATAGTCTCTACCAAACAGGAATTATGGCTTTCCCACAGCCGCATTAATAGAGTCCCCTCCCCTAGTCTTCCTTTCGCCAAGGCCACAATCGATTAGGGCAGAATTGCGTACAGCAGGTGATATGGAATGGGCGGATACTCAGCCGAGGGTGCTGTGACCCTCCCTGCTCCTCTGTGATAGGATGCCGACAGCCAATAATCACAGATGGGCTGACCATTGAACTCCTCAAGATGGCTGGTGTTGGGCTCAGATAGTCCTTTAGAACATGGGGCGTTGAACTGTCCCCCACAGGCTCATGTATTTTAAATAGTTTGTCTCCAGCTGATGGTGCTGCTTTGGATTTGTGGCCTCGCTCTGGCAGATGCAAGACCAGAGAAACGTGGTCAAGACTGTCACTGTTCAACCCTGTTCTGGTCTGAGCTTTCTGGTTCTTGGTCTGAATGGATGTAAGGTTAGCTGCAGACAGGAGCTGACTAACAGGCCTTTCCTACCATGAAACTCTGAGCCTGACAGGCTAAGTCTTTCCTGTCAAGTATTTTGTTTTGACAAGAAAAGTAACAGCACAGTGGGCAACCTGTTTCCTTATTCTCACGTCTTCAAAAGTTAGTTCCAAACGATGACCAAAAATAGCAAGGGCAGATGGCTAGGAAAGGAGGCTATGCCAGGCAATAAAGGTGGCAGCTTCCAAGATGGCAACACCTTCCTCACCCTCCTGACCTGAGACAAAAGACTGGCAGCTTAAAACAACAGTCTTGTAGGGTTTCTTTCTCCTGTCAGTATGTGCCCACTGGATCAGGGTATGTAGCTTAATTAGGGTTAGAGAGACCATGCCTATGACAACTCTTATAATGTAAACCATTTAATTGGGCTGGCTTACAGTTCCTGAGGTTTAGTCTGTCATCATCGTGGTGAAACATGGTGGCAGTGCTGGAGAAGGACCTGAGAGTTCTACAACTTGATCCAAAGGCAGCAGAAGGAGTCTGTAACATTGGGTATAGCTTAGCATAGGAGACCTCAAAGCCCACCTCTAAAATGACACACTTCCTCCAACAAGGCCACACCTACTCCAACAAAGCCACACCTCCTAATAGTGCCACTCTCTCTGGGAGGCCATTTTCTTTCAAACCACACAACATGTTATGCATAACTGTGGGCCAATCAACCACCCTATCACTCTTCAAACTGACCCACCCTCTATTAGGGATGGAAAACTCTTCAGAAAAATCTAAGGAGAAACTGAATTTTTGGACTTCCTAAATCAAATAATATTTCATCCCCAATAAATGCCTCTCTTCAACTGCTGATTCTGTCTTTCCTGGAAGGGAAAAGGGTTTGAGATTTCTCCACTGCTATCTATTGCTGCCTTTTAATTCTTTTTTGCTTGTTTTTTGAGACAGGGTTTCTCTATGTATACCTGGCTGTCCTGGAACTCACTCTCTAGACCAGGCTGGCCTTGAACTCAGAGATCCACCTGCTTCTGCCTCCCAAAGGTGTGCACCAGCACTGCCTGGCACCTTTTAATTATTTAATTTGAAGAAAACAAACCTAATCAAGAGACCCATGAACTGAATCAACATTGAACTGGGCTGCAAAGAACAGAAGCAGGGACCTGAAGCAGGAATGGCCTTCAAAGGCCAGCGCCTACTGAGGTCTTCCTCCTGCCAAGCTCCAGCGCCTTCAAAATAGTGCCAGAAGCTTTGGCCTGAGTGTCCAAAACGTGAGCCTATGGGAGCCATTTCAGACTCTCTCTTTATCTTCAAGTGAAAATAATGCTTAATCCTCAGGCCCATGAGATGGCCCAGCAAGTATAAGCAAGCCCGCATTAGATCCATGGAGCCCACAGTGGAAGGACAGACTCCCACAAGTGTCCTCTGACCTCCACGTGTGCACTACGACATCACCCCCATGACCCCTACACACACTAATGGATAAAATTAAATTTAAAAGTTCCTTAATCCAAAGTGAATGATTTGGGGCATCATGCTCTGTTTCTTTTCATCCATATATCCACCCCCCCACACGTTTTCTCTTTCCACCCTACTTAAATGGTCAGGGAAGGTTACAAATGCCCTACCCATCTTTCTATTAGATTATGACCATGATGCCTCTATTCCCTCTGTAATTTGTTTTTTGTGACCTAATTACTAAAGAGTCAATTAGTTTTGAAAATATCCTATAAATACATGAAATTAATGAAATAATTTCCTGACTTTCAGAATATAAATCAGAATATATATATTAAGCAGCTCCTTAAAATTATGTTACTTGAGTTAACCTATGTCTCTGGCTTAAAGGAAATGTAAGACAATCCTGGTTATTGATGTTCTTCTACTTCCAGTTTTTGTTATTAACATGTTGTTATATGATTATCAATAAAATTTAATAAGATGGCATGTTGTTATTGTTTTATTTTCATAGAATTGTTATTAAAGAATACTTGTTTCCATGTTTACTTTTTGCTCGATATTTACCCAAGTCTAGTGTTAATAACATAATCTTCGCTAAACTTAGTAAAAACACAAAATAATCTCATTGTCTAGTGAGGGTTCCATTGTTGTGATGAAACACCATGACCAAAGCAACTTGGGGAGGAAAGGGCTTTTTGGCTCGTGTTCCGTCATCAGTGGTCATCATTGAAGGAACTCAAAGAGGCCAGGAACAAGGAGTCAGGAGCAGAGGCCACGGAGGAGGATGCTTCCTGGTTTGCTCCTCGTGGGTTGTTCAGTCTGCTTTCTTATAGAGCACAGGGCCATGCTTACAAAATACAATCCCCAAGGCAAAGGTGTTATGAGATGGACCTTTGGAAGGTGATGTCACCTGAGTTTGTTAGGATCAAAGCCCAAGCCCTGATGTTCTAACAAGCCAGGCTGACCCATTCACCCTCATTAGGCTAACTATAGGCTAATTAGTAACAGAGAGATTTACTCAGTGTGACCATGGGAGAAAGAGGAACTAGAGGTTCAGGGACTGTATTAGTTATTTTTCTGTTGCTGTGACCTAAATCTTTCCTTAAGCGGAAAGGTTTCTTTTAGTTCACAGTTCGAGGATACAGACCACAATGGTGGAGCTAGACGCAGCTGGCAAGCGGCATCCACAGTTAGGAGGCAGGGAGTGGCAAGCTTAGCAATGTTTTCTTTCTGCTTTTTATTCAGCCCACGGGATGGTGATGCCCACAACCGAGTGGGTCTTCTCACCCCAGCTAACCCAGTCAAGACAGTCCCTCACAGGCATGCCCAGGGTCCTGTCTCCTGGCTGATTCTACATCCTACGAATTTCACAATCAATATTTAACCATCACACCCTCCAAGTCCATCTTCATGGTGCTGAAGGTTTAACAGAGTGCAGAGGTGTGTGCAGCTAGGTAGTCCTGGCTGAAGGGTGGTCCTGCCCTCCCCGGCCCTTTCTTTAGTTCCAGTCTGTCCCATAACACGGCCTGACAAGTTAGAACTATGTGGAACTTCTTCCTGAGAGACAGACTCCCCCTGTGGCTTATGCCAGGGTCTTAGACCTTTTTTTTCTCAGGATTTGGGGTCTACTGTTTCAATAGTCTGACAGTCAGAGGAGGACAATAAGAACCTGGCTTTAGGACAGCCTCACTCCCACTGGGACAGTTGTGATGATGATGGAGCTGCAGGGGGTGGGATTAGTGTTATAGTAAAGGGGGTCTCATCAAGCAGCTTTGCCCCTTCTAACACATGAGAACTCAGCAAGAGTGCTCCATCCATGAACCAGGAAGGAGTCTCCCACCACACACTGGTTCTGCCCCAACCTTGATCTTACACCCTCCAGCCTCCATAACTGTAAGAAATAGGCTTGTTTATAACCCGCTCAGTTTATGATGCTTTGCAGTTTTCAGCCTGAACAAAGCAAGACCACGTAAGCCAAGTCTCTTCTACTCCCAGCCCAGGGCAGGGCCCACCTTCCCAGCTAACTGCACGGCTGCCTTCAGAGAAGGCATCCAACACCAAGGCAAACACCACAAAGACATAAGCAGTGCGTGGGACCTCTTATCTTGGGTACGGGGCATCATGTACCCAGCAATGGTCTGCCCAGCTCCAACCGTCCCCTTGGCAGATGCACTTTGCACCCTGCAAACAGAACTGACTGGCTGAGAAACAGGAGATGTGATAAATGTAAAACAGAGCGTCTGCTCTACGCTCTACCGCACCATGACTGTAGCGCCCGCCGGTGCCACTACAGGTCAGTACGCGAGCTGGGAACTGGGCTGGAGACTTAAAAACACACGCACACAGACAGACAGAGAGACAGAGACATGGACACGGGTCATCCTTGATAGAAGAATGCCAAGTTTATTGTGCTCCAGGGAAACTTATATAGGGATCCTTGGCCACGCCCAACTCTCGCGATTTTTCAGCTGCAAGTCTCATCAGAACCCACTCCTCTGCCATCAAGGTCTCATGCTCAGAACAGCTGCTGGTACAGGTGTTTTGCTCAGTTCATTCCAGCAGGCAAAGGGTCTGAGGCAGGCAAAGAAAGTGAAGGGGTCAGGGGTCTGCAGCTCCCAACAGATAGAGACAGGCATGTTCTCCCCTTTGGCCACCAGACTTTGAACAGTGGGTCTCAAAGAAATGAAGATTTCCACAGGACTCTCATGCTGAAAGAGGGAACAGGCTGAAGGCTGGGGCCAGGCAGAGGAAGAATCTCAATCTCTCTCTCTCTCTCTCTCTCTCTCTCTCTCTCTCTCTCTCTGTGTGTGTGTGTGTGTGTGTGTGTATGTGTGTGTGTGTGTGTGTGTCTTGCTAAAATTCCTCCCTGTGGTGACATGTAAGCCGTGTCTACCCCTTCAACAAAAGTCCCAACACAAAGTTCACTCTGGGGAACCAATGAGTTCGTTGGGTTTCCTTATGGAGCATGGGTGTGGGTGTACCTTCCACTGTGGTCTGAAGCTGAAAAGCCTGAACCAGAAGGGATGAATCACACAGGAATGTGCCTCCTCTAGTATTCCCCAGCCGCACTCCAGTTCTCCCCAAGGCCACAAGCACTAGAGGCAGATTTCAGGCAATGAGCGGTAGAGAAGGACTGGACACTCAGCTGAGAGTCCCCTGACCCTCTCCGCCCTTCTGAGAGGAGGCGTAAGCAATCAGCAGCCCAGCTGGGATGATACTTTGGCAGAGAACTGAAACTGAACTCCCCCCAGGTGTTGGCTGCGTGGCAGGGAGGACAGCCGCTCACAACACTCGGGAGGAGATTTCACAGTTCCAGCTTATCAGACCTTGCGGGAGAGGTTGGAGCCAAGCCAATGATGGTCAGGGATGAGTGGGACCACACGTTGGCCAGGACTGCTCAGTGGTACATACTTCTTGCCTTCTAATTAAACCTAAACCTCATGTTAGACCCGAAACGTGAGACCGCAGAATCCTTCTTGAGTCTCCTCCCCACGGGGGCCACAATGGATAAATCTCCCTTCTCAGAGTTGCACTTTTATTGGCGTCTTTAGTTGACTTATTGGGGACAAGTGGTCAAGCCTAGCTTGCTAGGGCTGTCAGGGGCCAGGCTTAGAGCCTAAACCTTATGGTAACACAAGGACCTTTCCACCTCCGCCAAGCCACCTGGGCTGGGAAAAGGGTGGAGACAACTATTCCAACGTAGGGGAGAATGCTAAGAATTTATGAACCTATTAATCCAGCAAACACAAGAAGAGCTGGAGGTTGACACCTGGTCTCCTTCCTCCCTTCCTGCCTACATGGCGGGCCAAGCTGCTCTGCCACTGGTACTTTGTTTTCCCCAGAGAGCAGGGTGCAGAATGGGGTCCTTCCACACCCCCAGGCTCTTTGCCTAGGCTACAAATTAAATGAACACAAAACAGATTGACAAGGGAAACCCTGTATTTCATTACGTGTATATGCACAGGGGTCTCACCAAATATGGGACTCACAGAAGGGTTGACTGACATTTATACAACCTCCTGAGCCACAGGAAACAAATAAGATCGAAGCTTGTTGTCCCGGGGTACGGCAATGACCCAAACTAGGGGAAGAGGGGCGGAAATGCGTCATGTATAAAGGTTGTCTTGTTATCGCTGGCAATAAAAGATATCTCTGAGCAGACCTCAGAATGGGTGATTGTCTGGGCTGGTGTCAAATTCAGGTCACCTCTCCTGCTCTCCCAGTTAATCTCCCTTGGTGGGTAGGAGTCCCGGGAGAGGTTTACAACGGTGTTCCTTGTGGTGGCTCCCTCTTTAGGCGGATAAGAGCAGCTCTCACAAAGCCCCTGCCCGCAATCCCATCTCTTAAGTGCCCCAGTTCAAGGGAATCAAATCAGCAGAGCAGCCCGGCTCATTTGCGGATGGCATTTCCCAAAGTCCTTCACCCACCGCAGAGAGGCAGTCCGTATTTCCACTTGGGGATTGCATAAGGATTAACCAGGATAACAAAGGCTTTCAAACCTGCTTTTCAGGCATTAAGGCATTACACAAATACTCTTCTCAGGCCCATAGGAAAGAGACAGGGTGTTCTGCGCAGGGCAGTGTTTTCCAGGAGCCAACAGCGGCAGCAGCCATGGAATGAGGAGGAACATCAGTGGGCACAGAGAAGGGAAAAGTAAAATGGCAAAACCAGAGCCTGTACTTGTCTCAGCTCTCAGCCGAGTCCCTAGTCCTAAGAAAAACAGCAACAAAAAGAGCAACGCAGAAGTTAAAAGACGTTTTAAAAAGAAGAAATTAAGTCAGGCATGGTGGTATACACTTGTATCCCCAGCTCTAGGGGATGCAGAGATGGGGGAGACAGGATTCTTGGGGCTCATTGGCCAGCCAGCCCAGCCCGTTTGACAAGTTTCAGGCCAGTAGGAGGCTCTACATCAAACGCCAACAGCAAACACGGATGACATCTGAGGAAGAACACCCGAGGCTGAGTTCTGGCCTCCACCCAGAATCAGGAGGCCGTCCTCGCATGTCAAGTGCTCTTCACTGAGCTGCCCCCCCCCCCCAGCCTTGGGCCACCCTTTCCTCCCAGGCTTTAACAGTACCAGAGACTGCCTTCTATATAGTCGAGGGAAATCTGTTTGACCTTTGACACTGGAGGCTGGAAGTGCACAGAAGCCCAAGGTGAAAGGCCACATCTAGTCAGGACATTCCTTCTAAACCATGGCATGGCAAAGACACCATGTAGCAAGAGTGTTAGAGAGAGAGAGCAGCAGCCGGGGGGGGGGGGGGGGGAGGGGGACTGAATCAGAAGTGCCATGGCCTTTATACCCACGTTCATTCACTCCTTTATCCAGGGACTGAGTTTCTAACATAAGCTTTCTGGGAGACACATTCAAACCCTAGCACTGAGGGCGGATATGCACCAGGATTCCTTGGTAATATCTGGGGAAGGCTGAGACCTCTGACCTCAGAGCAGGCTACTTTCTTTGAATACTTGAAGAGTGAACAGGGGCTTGAGAGATACCTAAGCAGTTAAGAGCGCTGCCTGCTCTTCCAGAGGAACCAGGTTCGGTTCCCAGCACCCACATGGCAGCTCACAACAGTACATGACTCTAGGTCCCTGAGATCAAATACCTTCTCTGGCCTCCGAGGGCACCAAGTACACACATGGTGCACAGATATGCATGCAGGAAAACACTCATACAAATAAGATGATAAAATAAATTTCAAAAAGAAAATTATGAAGATGAAAACCCTGTAACTTTAAATTTTTTTAAATTTAATTCATTTTCTTGGAGACAGAGTCTCTCTTTTGTGTATCCCTGGCTGCTCTGGAACTTGCTATATAAATCAGGGTGACCTTAAACTCACAAAGGTCTGACTTTTGTTGTTGTTGTTGTTGTTGTTGTTGTATGATCTGTAGATGTGAGAGCAGCCAGGTCGTGGTGCACACGTGGAGGTCAGAGGAGAACTTTTAGGAGTCCACGCCTTCCGCCATGAATTTCAGGGTGAACCTCCAGTCCCCAGGCTTTCACAGTGCTTCTACGCACTGGGCTATGTCACTGGTCCTGACCTATAGCTTTATGCAAGACTCATCTAGCTGTGGTCCTAACTGACACTGGTCACAGTCACCACTGCCATCTCCTTCAAGCCCACAACCAGCAGAACAGTAGCCCTGACCCCAAATGCCTAAGTCCTAATTGAGAATCTGGGAATGTGTTACAATACAGCCAGGGGGAATTAAGGTTGCCTGAGAATTAAGGCTGCTAACCAACTGACCTTAAAATAGGAGATTATCCTGGATTATCCTGTAATCACCAGAGTCCTTAAGTGCAGAACAGGAAGGGGGAGAGAGTGGCCAAGGGCTAAGGTGTGAAGTGGACCAGGTCAACCACGGCTTGTGGTGTCCAGAACCAAACATACATCAACCTCCTGACAGACGCAGCCCTGTGAGATTCTGACCCCCAAGGCTAGATGGTGATCACATCCCAGAGCTCCAGGGAGTGGGCATTGAGGGAATAAAGAAAAGACAGACACACAGACACATGTGTACAGAAAAGCTGGAATTGTGTGGATTGGCTCCCTGGTAGAGGAACTTGAAGCCCCCGCACCCCCATCTCCCAACTCAGAGTGTTATTTACATACAGTTGAAGGGGAAGGCAGGTTATCGCATGCAGCCGAATCAAAGAGGCAGATGTCTACAGTTGAACAGGGAGGACAGTTCAGCTCATCTCCATAGGAGCAGTCTCTGTAGAGAAGTCATCTTTGGCCGGGCGATGGTGGCACACGTCTTTAATCCCAGCACTCGGGAGGCAGAGGCAGGCGGATCTCTGTGAGTTTGAGACCAGCGTGGTCTACAGAGCTAGTTCCAGGACAGGCTCCAAAGCCACAGAGAAACCCTGTCTCGACAAACCAAAAAAAAAGAAGTCATCTTCGGACCGAAAATATCCAGGGGAGAGAGCTACGGTGAACATTTCCTGTACATGCTACCAATGTTTGGACTTGGACCAGGAGGGAAGACTTTATCACTTCTCATGGGTTTAAGTCTCTGGGTGTTCCTGACATGACTGTGCCCACGTCACCAGCCATATTCACTCAGGGGTCCTCTGCTCCCCCACGTAACACATCAGTGCTGTTTTAAGCTGTGGGATTTGGGGAGGTTTGTGACGGCAGCAACAGAAAGCAGGTGACATTGTATAAGACATGACATGGGGCGGGGAGCCAGGAGACTAAAGCCAGTATTGTCTCCAGTTCACACTGTGTTCCTGTTCTTCTGATTTTCAGTCTCCGTGACCCTAATCTAGGAACAAGGACTAGTCCTCACTCTCTCTGCTGCCACAGACCGAGACACCAAGTCAGGCTTAGAAAGGGTGGTGCAGCCACAAGAGTTCCCAACCATGGCAAGCTGCCACTGGAAGCTGTGCAGGCCGTGGGCACGGGTTTCTGTGTCCATCCACATTGATCTTTCTGATTGGTTTGGCCTCTTGGGGAGGCTCGAGTCTTGGACCCTTGATGTTTAGCAGCGCCTAGGCTTGCCCAGAGCAGAAAACAGGGATGAGGGTTGGCTGAGCTGGGAAATCGAGGAAAGACCTGAGTTAAGCAAGATGTGGACATGGAAAACTCTGAGCACAGCTTCCTCCGACTTCCCGTCTAGGAAGGGAACGACCCGAGAGTGGCACCTTGCTGGCTTCTGAGTACGACGCAGCTGCCTTTGGATGCCTGCCTCAACTCAGTGATCACACTTCCTGCCTGAGGCTCTTTCGTGCTCCACTGAATTTAAAACAGACATAGATCCATAGGAAACAACATTTACCAATACTAGCGTCCAAGTAGCCTCCACCTGTAGTACCGATCCTCTCTAGACCCAGCAGTGGGCATGCCTTGCCTGAGGGAGGCACATGTTCTAGACATGTCATAAGGTCATGCTACAACTAAGCCCTAGAGGCCGTCTGTGCGTTCATATTTGTGTGTTGTGAAATATTATTTTAACTAGGCAGCAATGTGTTACATTTGTTTAAGCTGCAGAATATTACTTTATGTGAGGGCGTGTTGAGTTTGGTTATGCTATATTTGTTTAATGATGTAAAGATGTGTTATGTTTGTTTCCCCTTGCCTGTCTAAGGCACCTGATTGGTCTAATAAAAAGCTGAATCAGAAGAGGGATAGACAGGACTGGCGGAAAGAGAGAGTAAATAGGAGAAAAAGAGAAAGAGAAGTACATGCCTGGGGCCAGAAGTCAGGCAGCCACCAGTCGGACTCAAGATACATTGAAAGTAGGAAAGAAAGAAAGAAAGAAAGAAAGAAAGAAAGAAAGAAAGAAAGAAAGAAAGAAAGAAAGAAAGAAAAAAGAAGGAGGGAGGGAGGGAGGGAGGGAGGGAGGGAGGGAGGGAAAGAAAGATGAAAATCCCCTAGGCAAAACATAGCTGAAGGGAAACAGGTTGAGTTAAAAGAGCTGGCAAGAAACAAGCCTAGGCTAAGGCCGAGCATTTGAAATTAGTAAGCCATCTCCGCAGCATGATTTGGGAACTGGCTGGTGGCCTAGAGAAGCCTGGTCCATTTGTCCAGCTACAAAGCCCTGTGTGCTATGTGCATGTGCTGTGAGCATGAGCTAGAGGAAAGAATCTTGGTTTTAAGGTAATGAGATTATTTTTCCTTCAGGATAACGCAGCCTATCCTGGGTTGTAGGACAGACGGCTATTCTTAGTTCTCATCTTGAAATCTGGAATGAACTAAAATCCAAAAATAGAGGGCACGCCTGTGGGGATTTTTGCTTTGTTTGAAGTGGGAAGACCTACTTCTAATCTAGATCTTTGAGGTAGGAAGCCACACCTTTAATCCAGATCTTCTGAGTGAAAAAGACACACCTTTAATCTGGGTCTTGAGGCAGGAAGACAAGCCTTTTATCTGCTCTCACCTGCTTGCCCTCCCTTGCCTTGCTAGCGAGCCCATTCCTCCACTGGCGTTAGAGCCTAGCTCTTCAGGATTCCAGGGTATATTGAAGGCCAGCTGAGACATCTGGCCTTGTGGACTAAGCAGCTACTGGATTCTTTCCATTTTCATTCACAGTCAGCCATTGGACTAGCTGGACCATAGCCTGTAAGCCATTCTGATAAATCCCCTTCCATGTATATAGGTTCTGTTACTCTAGAGAACCCCAGCCAATACTTCCCTAACTGGGCTCTCCTGTGTGCTCTGAGTATTGTCCCAGTGAGTGATCACTCCCCGGCATTTAGTGATGAGCTCAAGGGGGAAAACTAAAAAGAGTACCCATTAGGTAGATGACCACGGATGAGGCTTCTTAACTTTGAAGGAGACTTGCCTTTTTCATTCTACAACTCTGGCCTCAAAGGAGAATTCTAGGGAGGTTTGCCAGTCATTTCAGTCATAATGATTGCTTTCTCATAAGCTCAAAGTGGCCCCCCCACACACAAAAGTTATTACATTTTTGAGGGTGTGCATGTGTGTGGGCATGCATGCATGAGGAGGTCAGAGGATAATCATGGCTCTCCCCTTTCACAGTGTGGATCCCAGGGGTTGAACTCAGATTGTTAGGCTTGGTGGCAGGCACTTTCACCCACTGCGTCATCCTGCCTTCTCACCCCTCTTGATATAGTCAATATCCAGGAAAAGGTTTTAAAGGCACATTTTAGAGGTAATATTTGAGATACTAAGTAAACCGAATCGCCAATCATAAGAAGTCAAATGGTGCAGTAGGAAAAAACCATAGCTTCAATGGGACAGAGAGACAGACCTCTTGCATTCAGAGCTCAATATAGCTACTTGTTCTTTTGGGAGTGGTGGCTCACATCCGTAACACCAGGACTTGGGAAGTTGGGGCAGGAGAATCCCTGTGGGCTCACGGTCAGCCGGAGCTACATCAGTGTAAGACCTTGTCTCAAAATTTTTTAAAAAGTGAAGTGATGGAGGTGGGTCTTGTATCTTATCTGTTGCTTTTATTGGTTAACTAATAAAGAAAACTGCTTGGCCTGATAGGACAGAATATTAGATAGGCAGAGTAGACAGAACAGAATGCTGGGAGAAAGAAGCCGAGTCAGGCAGTCGCCATGATTCTCCCACTCCACACAGACGCAGGTTAAGATCTTCCCTGGTAAGCCACCTCATGGGCTACCCACATTATTAGAAATGGGTTAGATCAATATGTAAGAGCTAGCCAATAAGAGGCTGGAACTAATGGGCCAGGCAGTGTTTAAAAGAATACAGTTTCTGTGTAATTATTTCGGATAAAGCTAGCCGTGTGGGCGGTCGGGTGCCAGGAACATAGCCTGCTGCTCCTATCACAACAGAGTGGCGCCCAGCGTGGTAATAAACTCCACATAAAACCTGAGAGGGCTTAAAAAGGAGAGAGAAAGAATTTAAGACAGCTTTTTGCTGTTTGTGGGTTGCGTGCTGCAAAGAAATTTTCCTGACTCAGCAGGGGGCTCGGTGTCTTCCAGATGCTGGGCCTCCTCCTGTTCCAGCTTCCACAGCTGTGCCATGAAAAATGAGCAGAGAAGCCCCCTCAGATGTCCAGTACAGCTGCACTGTGGGGCCCAGGACTGAACTCACAGCCTCCACTGCTGAGCTACCTCTGAGCACTATGATGCCTGTTTTAAGCCACCAAACTTTGAGGGTGACTCATTACACAGCAACAGATAACCAGAATGTCATCGGGAAAATGGGAATTATCATAGTCACATGGTTGTGTAAGAATAGGGGAAAATGTGTATAAAATACTTTTGCACCTGCTAGTTGTAATAAGAACAGAATGTCTGTGTAAATGTGCCAAAACTGAGTGATTTTTTGAAAATTACTTTATCGTTTATTTATTTAGTGTGCATGCACACACATGAAGTGTCACCCAGACGCGTAGGTGGCAAAGGATGACTTGGGGGCTTTGGTTCCCTCCTTCCATTACGTGGACCCCAACCACCTAATACAAACCATCAGACTTGGTAGCAAGTGCCTTTAGCCTCTGAGCATCTCGCTGGTCCTGAAGCAATTTTTAGAATGGAGAAATCACTGCCCTTCACAGTGCGGTCATGCTTGTAAAGGATCTAGATTCAGCAGGGCTAGGAGCAGGTCTAGCTGGGCAAAAACAGGTCTTCGAAGGTCACAGCAGGGCAGAGGAGCTGCGGGGCAGGACACCCGAGAGCTCTGTCTCAGGCTTCCATCCATCGATAAAAGGAGGAGAAAATGACCACGAGAAAAGAGGGATGATATTTACCCTGCTGTATTCTCTGCAAAATGTGGCTGCTTATGCTTCAGTTTGGTTCTCTGGGCTAAAAAAAAAAAAAAAAAGTCCTTATATGCCAATTGAATGTTGTGCTTCCGTATAATGGAAAAGCAGGAAGAAGATTCTGAAATGGCTCAAGTTCACCAACACCTGCCAGCCTCCCAAGGGCTGCATCCGGATAAGGTTTGAGTCCTCAAATGTCAAGGACACTGTTCACTTGGAAGTTCACCATTAAAATTCAGACTTTTTTTTTTTTTTGCAGAGCTAAAAGTCACACTTAATTATGCTCTAAGCTCGAGGTGTTGGGCAAGCTGCAGCCCCCCCCCCCGCCATGTTAGGCTGCCGGGTACACAGATTCTTTGCGCCATCACCCAACAGAGCCACAGTTGAAGTGAGGTAGGAAAGTGATGGACAGGGTAGGAGAAGGGCCACAAATGTGTACCCCAGCCTGGGAGGCAGACAAGCACGGGGAGGTGGGTCGGAACTGCCCCTTTCAACACTCCTAGGTTCTAGTCCCCCCTTCTGAGGTTTGGACCTGTGTCCCCGCCCCCCAACACAGCCTTGTTGAGGTACAACAAGGTCTCAGCCTGAGGAGAGAGAGCCGGTGATGGCTGTGCAAACCTGGGGAGCCTGAGTCCTAGGATACACAGGGAAGAAAAGAACTGACTCCTGGAAGTTGTCCTCTGACCTCCAAATGCCCACTGTGGCATGTGCACACGGGCACGCATGCACACACACAAACAACTAAGATAATTTTCAGAGTGAGCCTTTTCTCTTCATATGTAATTATGCCAGACATTTTATTGCAGTGACAGAATGCGGGCTAGCAGCCACCTCTCTTGTGTTCTCAAATACCCTTTTCTTGAATTCACAACCTTTAAAGCTCTCCTCAGCTACAGCATTTGAAAGGCTGAGGCAGGGGAATCCTCATGAGTTCAAGGCCAGCCCGAACCATATAGTTTGAGACCAGACTAAGCTATGTAGCAAGATGCTGTCTCAAAAAAAAAAAAAAAAAAAAAGAAAGAAAGAAAGAAAGAAAAGAAAATCCCTCTTCTTGGAACAGAATTAATAAGGAAACTTCCCCCAGGGAGAATCTGTAGAGACAAAAGGCCAAAAATACAAGCCGAATTCCCACATTTTAACAACTCTGCCGCGGCTACTTGAAGCTTGACTCCTAATGGCATACGCTATCTTGGCATGAACATTTGGAAGCCTAACTCCTAAGCCGGCAGTGTAAAATTCACAATTTAACAGCATAGTGAGCACCCACCTATCTGTCCAGGCATGGACACCTCCACACATCTGCCCACCCTGAAATAGCCCGCACAATGAGACCAGATAAATTTTCCCTCAACTGCGGTTGCAGCTTCGCTCCTTCTCAGCCACTCTTCCCATCTCTGGGAATTTGCCGGCTGTTCCCCTTGCAGTCCGTTTGCTTTGAACGAAGAGAAGGCAGATGTATTATGGGAAAAAGAAAAAGAGCTCCCGAGGAGCGGAAGGGTTCCCAGGGAGGAATACTCTTGCCACGTACTTCACTAAGCTGCTCTTTGTCTTTCCCCCAGACGCGTAAACTTACAGAAGGAAGGTTTTATTTGGGCTGACAGTTCCAGAGTTCTGAGTCCATCACCGTCGAGGTGGGGGGAGCGTGGCAGCGGGAGGGCACGGCAGCGGGCAGGCTCTGCAGAGGGCGGGTACCACAGCAGGCACAGCTGAGAACTCGCATCTCCAACCTCACCCCCTATGGTACAGCCCTTGCCCTCTTCACACATTAGGTGATTGCCACAGGCTAAAGAATTCCCCGAGATTCAGAAGGTCTTTAAACCCGGGACAGGCCGGGCGATGGTGGTGCACGCCTTTAATCTCAACACTCAGGAGGCAGAGGCAGGTGGATCTCTGTGAATTCGAGGCCAGCCTGGTCTACAAGAGCTAGTTCCAGGACAGGAACCAAAAAGCTACAGAGAAACCCTGACTCGAAAAATCCAAAAAAAAAAAAATTCTCTAAACCCGGGACAAAGCACCAGACTGGGGAGTTATTGTTCATCTTGATGTGGAGGGCGGTGAGCGGGCTGCTGAATGTTTTCAGGGTCTTGGTGTCAGTGAAATGGGGACCTGTCTGCTCACTGCAGGAAGAACAAACCTCCTTAATTCAGAGAGAGCCTTGTTAGGTTACCGTTATGAAGCCAAACCTCGTTAAGTTACCATTTCAAGTCTAACCACGTTAGGTTACCATCATCAAGCCTAACCTCATTAGGTTACCCATTATCAAGCCTAACCTAGTTAGGTTACTGTTATCAAGCCTAACCTAGTTAGGTTACCGTCATCAAGGCTCTCGGACTGTGTGGCCTCCAACCCTTGAAGTTCAGGGCTTATAAAAGCAAAGCTTTATTTCTCAGTCACATCGCGGGCTGTTCATGAGTTGGCTTCGATTCTGTCCTGTGCTTTCCTCGTTATAGGACTCAAGGGCTGGGTCTTGCAATTGGCGACTGAAAAGTTCCAGCACCCTGATAAGCCTCTCCACTGATGCAACAATCCCCAAATCAGACCAAATCAAACCGAACTAGAAAAAGCCAAAGATAATGGATACAATGCTCCCAGATGATTTTCCAGCCCCACAGAGAGGAGATGGGAAAGAGAGACCAGAAAACCACATGTCTGTTTTCTGGGGGGGGCAGTCTAAATACGCTATGGAACTGACTGTGAGTATCTCTGGGGTATAGGTCATCATTTGGCAGGCTTCCTGAGATGCAGCAGGGTTTGGAGAGAGATGGAGGAAGGGGCTGTTCAGCTTCCACCTGAACAGGGACAATGTTATTGTTCACTCCATAACTATTATGTTTAAGGCCGGGGATGTGGTTTGTGGTAGAACGCTTACTGAGCACACATGAAGAACAGTTTTTATTCCAGAACCACACTTTTTTTCCCCCTTGGAACTTAAACTATAATATTTTAATTTAAAATCTTAGATTAGTTCAGAGAACTTGTATTAGGATTCTCGAGAGGAACAGAACGAGTAGAATATCATAAAAGGTTTTGTTGGATTGGCTTACACAGTATTGATGGGCTAGTTCTGCAAGGACCGTGTGCCTGCTGGAGAGACGGAACCCAGTAGCTACTCAGTCCAAGAAGCTGAACACTATCGTGGAATATTAGTTTAAGATGTGTTGCATTCCTTTATGCTGTAGAACATTTGTTTACATGATGCAAAGTGTGTGTTGCATTCTTTTCTGTTGCATTTGTTTAACTCTGTGAAGCTGTGATATTTTGCCTATCTAAAACACCTGATTGGTCTAATAAAGAGCTGAACAGCCAATAGCCAGGCAGAGAAAGGATAGGTGGGGCTGGCGGTGAGGGAGGATAAGTAGAAGAATGTAAGAGAGGAGGTTGAGGAGCAAGAGAAGAAGGAGGAGGACACCAGGGACCAGCCACACAGCCACACAGCCACACAGCAAGCAGCAGAGTAAATAGTAAAGAATGGTATACAGAAACAGAGAAAGATAACAGCCCAGAGGCAAAAAGTAGATGGGATGATTTAAGTTAAGTAAATCTGGCTAGAAAAAAGTCAAGCTAAGGCCGGGCATTCATAAATAAGAATAAGCCTCCATGTGTATTCATTTGGGAGCTAGGTAGCAGGCCCCCAAAGAGTCAAAAGAATAGAAAAAAACAACAAAACACCTTAGATTCCCGCTACAACACTGACGGCTTGGAAGCTCCCCTGGGAGTTGGTGTTGCTGAGCCCGAAAGTGCGGAGCCGAACATCTGTTGACCTTGGCAACAGGGATGGGCTTGTTTCCTGGGCAGAAATGTTTTCTTCCTCCTGTTTGCCTCCATCCCGCTCCCAGTCCGTTGGACAACGCCGCCCACATTCATGGTGTGCGTCCCCACAAGTTACCCACCAACACACTCAGAGGTACATTTTTACCAACCCTTAGTAGCTTTTAATCCAGTCAAGTTGACAATCAGAATCAAGCATTCCAGAGCTCGTGGGCAAAGGGGAAGCATGGATTAGCAATCTGGGCAATTGATGGAAGAAAACTCTTAAACTACAGTACAGAATTCTAAGGAGAGGAAGGAAGGAGCGGGGCATGGTGGCACAGAGCTGATATCTCCACCCTTGGAAAGTGGAGCAAGAGTTTAAGATCATTGCTAACTACATTGTAAATACAAAGCTAGCCTGGGTTTCATAAAATTCTGTCTCAAAAACTCAATACCCCCAAAATCCCAAATCAAGGTCCCTTTCGTCTCTGTTTTCATCCTAGATGCTCTCTATTGTGATAAACACTATGACCAAAGCAACTTGGGGAGTAAAGCGCAAATCAGGACAGGAACCTGGAAGCTAGAAATGAAGCGGAGACCACGGAGGGATCTGCTTACTGGCTTGCTCTGTTTGCTTTCTTATACACCCCAGGACCACCTGTCCAGGGTGTATAAACAAGAAAAGGCCCCACAGGCTTGCCTACAGATAAAAATAAAGTATTTTCTCAATTGAGGTTCCCCCTTCTCAGATGACTCCAGTTTATGTCAAGCTGGAAAAGGAAAAAAAAAACCAACCTAACCAACACACCTATTTTAGTATACTTAATTCCTACTAGAGCCTATGATTGTTGTGAAATAATCTTTTTGTATGCTGTGAAGATGTGTTGCTCTTATTGGTTTAATAAAGGGCTCAATGGCCAATAGCTAGGCAAGGAGAAGTTAGGCAGGACATGTGGACAGGGAGAGAGTCCTGGGAGGAAGTATGGCAAACTTGCCAGGAAATGCAGGGAAAAGCAAGATGAACATGCCAAGCTGAGGAAAGGTACCCAGCCACATGGTAGAGCATAGATAAGAAATGTGGGTTAATTTAAGTTGTAAGAGTTAGTTAGCAACAAGTCTAAGTTATCGGCCAAGCATTTATAATTAGTAATAAGTCTCTGTGTGTTTTTTTGGGAGCTGGCTGGTGGGACAGAAAATTCTGAAAACATATGATGATTTATCTATGATTATTCTCTAACTCAGCTCAAGAAACACACCTAGAGAAGTCAGAATTTGACCTAAGACCACACAGCTGGGGCAAAGCTGCCGTTCAGTCCCAGGTGATCTACGTGGTCTGTGTTGTTGTTCACAGCTTCCACCATTTTGTTTTGTTAGTCGTGAGACAGGGTCTGGCTGTGTCGTCCAGGCTCATGTTGAGTTTGTGATCCCTCTGCTTCCGCCTCTCCCGTGCTGGAATTACAAGTGTGTCCCACCATTTAATGCCCGAGCCATTGCTCCACGATGGAAGACCCGGATGCTGTCTGCACAGAACTCACCAGGAACCCCAAAGATATAAAAATTCAGGGATGGTCACATTCCTTACATAAAAGGGCATGGGAGGGTTAGCAAAACAGAGTGATGCTGTAAGGTTGCTGGTTCTGAAGTGGGGGAAAGGAAGTTTTAACTGGGTATGGTGGTGCATACTGGGAAATGTTCTCAGAAGGCTGAGGTGGGACGATCTTGATGACACTGGAGATATCAAAGTTGAGCGGGAAACCTCTGGGACTGACGCTTTCTCATGGACAGGAACATGTGGAGAAAAACAGAAACGCAGCCAGTGTGTCAGGAAACAGAAACACACTTCCGAAGGAGGAAACCAGCCGGAGTAAACAGCAGATGCTGTGTGAGGCTGGGGCTTTCATGTCACATCTGGAGGCTTTGGGAGTCCTTTGATAGTGTGGGCTTTTCTGCACATGCTCTGTCTGCTGCATACGTTCATGTCTCATTACCATATTAAATCACTACCCAGGGAAGGTGGATTTTATAATGAGTTACAGGTCATTTTCAGACACTGTGGAATGTCAGTGGGCAACAGTAGCTCTAGGCAGTTCTAGGCGTGTGTGTGTGTGTGTGTGTGTGTGTGTGTGTGTGTGTGTGTGTGTAAGTAGAGAATGGGCAGTCTTCCTGTTTGCCAACAGGTTTTTCTCACTTGATAATTTTTCAGCCTTTGTACAAACTCTTCCAGACCTCATTCTCTGTCCCTATGTCCTATCTGAGGTCTAAGCCAGGCTGGGTGACAGAGTGAGACTCTGTCCCCATAAAATCTAAAGAGCAGAAACAACAAATTAATCATAAGTCATGGTAGTATATATAATCTACAAAATTCCCTCACATGCTTTAATTATATCTAATGATTATATCTAACACAAATCCATGCGCTGTAAAGTTTCTATACTTCATTGCTAAGAAATAAGAACAAGTCTCGGAGGGACTGCTCAGTGGTTAAGAGCATTCGCTCTTGCAGAGGAGCTGGTTCAATGCCCAAGAGCCTCGTGGCCGCTCACAACCATCCAAAACTCCATTCCTAGAATACGAAAGATACACAGACAGGCATGCAAGCAAAATACTCATACACATAAAATAAAATAGTTAAATCTAAGAAAAAATAAGAATAAAGTCTTACATGTTCAATTCAGACACAAATTTTAAAAAACAATTTGGGTCCACAGTTAGAATCCATGAATATAAAATGTACAAACACGAAGGACTAATTGTTTATAATTTTGAAACAAATACATTATCATAAAAGGAAAAACATCCCCACAGCCCCAAAAGAGATGTACAAAAGAGGAGCGACTGCTGGCCAGGTGGCCAGGCTCTGTTAGAATTAGGCCCAGGGAAGCCCTATGCCAGTATCCTCCACCAGCCTCCAGCGGAGGTGCTGGCCTCTCCCGGCAGGTCCTCCCAGGCAGCCCTCTGTCAGGGAGAACCTTGCTGAGCTTTCTCAGGCTCTTGGGTCTTACCATCTGGCAGTGCCCAGAGTTACAGGGAGGCTGTTTCTGCAGCCAGGGAGACAGCCCAGCCCCTGTGTAAGTGGGTGCAAGGCTCCCTCCCATCTCCCTAATCTAGAGGTAGCGGCACTAACCCAGCTAGAAGGCAGCGGCCACCCCAGCCAATTGCCCTCTGGTCTGTCCCTCTCCCACACCTGCCGGCTGAAAAACCCTTCCCACGCCTCTAATTAGCTCCACACAAACAGGGCTTTCCCCACATCAGACATGCCTGCTCAGTCACAGGGTAGGGTGGCAGGAAGGAAGAAGCCCCCTTCTGTCCCCAAGCCCTGTGATTACAGGGGCAGCCTGCACCTGTAACCAAACCACACAGCAAAATTTCACCAGAGGTGGGTGGTTAAAAGGCAAAGAACATAGAGAGATTATTAATTTTTTTTTGATTTTTCGAGACAGGGTTTCTCCGTAGCTTTTGGTTCCTGTCCTGGAACTAACTCTTATAGACCAGGCTGGCCTCGAACTCACAGAGATCCGCCTGCCTCTGCCTCCCGAGTGCTGGGATTAAAGGCGTGCGCCACCACCGCCCGGCTTAAAGAGATTATTTTAATTTCCAATTTGGGGTCCAAAATATGAGCTATGAAAGTTCTCTTATCCATACTCCAATCCACTCCCAAACCTAAGGTGGCTTCTGGTCAACATGAATATTGATGGCTCTTTTCAGTTTGCAAATGCTTTAAAAAATATACTATATATAATATATTTACGTATAATATATATTTACATATATATGTCACACTTGGTCCTCTAACGAAACAAAACAAGACCCTATAAGTAGCTGTACCTGTTGCATTTATTTTACAAATAAAGAACCTGGGACTCAGAGAGACTCTGTGGCTTGTGTGAGACCACTAGACCTTGTGGTTCCCCAGGGCAGGACTAGAAGGTGAGCCTTCTCATCAGGGCACAGCCACTGCCCCAAAGCAGATGGGGGATACAGGAACTGGCTCTATGTGGCCTCACCAGCTGGTGGGAAAGCAGCGCTCTGAAAGGAAATGTCTATGGAGGGGCCTCACTGCCACTGGATCCAAAGTGCAGGACCAAAGGGGCTGGGCCCCTAAAACAGCACAGTGCTGTTGGTATAAGAAATGGTTTCACCGTTGTTTTTAATCAAGTAGTGATTGCTTATAGCAAAAGGAACTCCGGGAAAATACAGTTGCTTTACTAGTTGTCTGTCACAGTAACAAATGTCTGCGACCACGAGCTCAGGACAGAACACTTGAGATTACAGTGTTCCACCATCATTTGTGGTAGGGTTGCTAGGTGAACAGCTGGGGAGTGCACACTGTGGTAAAACTGCTCCTTCAAGGCTAGGGAGCACACACGACATCAAGAAGGGCCTGGAGTACCACTAGCCCCTTTAAGGGCATTTCCCCCTAAAGATGTGAAGCCAGCCTCCTGTGCCCCCCTCCTAATGTTTCCACCACCTGTTGGGTGTGGTGGTGCATGCCTGCCCCCCCCCCCAACCTCAGGAGGATTGCAACTTCAAAGCCAGAGGGCTACGAAGTGAGACTGTATCTCAAACGGTTTCTACTGTCTCCATGCACTAGGCTGGAGAGGAAGCCTCTACCATGGAAACCTTTGGGATATATTCAAGCAAACTGTAGCCACACTCAAATAGAAAGTAGCAAGAAGAATCACACCACCCATAAAATCAGCCATCCATCATGCCCTAGTAGGGAATCTGCTGCCAACAGGACTTTCCTGATGGCACGGCAGGAGGCTGTTCCCTGGCACAGGAAGCCATTCTAAAGAGAGACACTCGGGTCCTTCCCTTTGGTAATCAGGCTACCAGGACAATGGGCCCCAGGAAGGGAGTGTTTCATAAGTCTTGTCTCCTGGGAAGATTTCACATAGTTCTGACACCTTATTGGACCACCGTGCTAGAGAGACCACGATCAGAGACAGACATGGAGCCCACCTTGACTAGTACTGCCTCATGTCAGGACCCCGGAAGACAGACTGGGTGTGGGGGGGGGGTTATCACTGAATATCTTTATTTATTCCTCTTTCTAGTGTAGCTACATTGAATAAATTCCTTCTCTGATTTTCACCCTCACTGTCTCTTTCACTGGCTTGTTGAGGACAAACACCCAGTCCTAGTATGTTAGGGCTGCCAAATCTATGCTCTGACCCCAACAGCTTCTACCACTATCTTTGCTGTGGGTGTGCTACAGCAGGAACGTAGGCGGGTACATGTGCTTGTCTACAACATCAGAATTTTACTGAATTCAATATGGTGGTTTCAGAGGCAACAGCTTCCCCAGCATTTCCAGTTTCCTCGACAGACCTGGCCCAGGAAAACACAGGTTCTTTTATTCTGACATTAATTACTAAAATGTCCTCTCACATCACACCTCACGTGTGTGCACACGTGTGTGCATGTGTTACAGAATAGTCACAGAAGGGTTAAAAAGGGACAGAGAGGGCCAAAGCTGGGAACCAGACCTCAGTCTCTGTGAGATGAGAGTATGACCCAGATGGAGACGTGCTGACTGAATTTTCTGTCCTGCCCAGTCCTTGTTTTGACCGGTTCCCACAGTCATTAAGTCCCAAAGAAATCACACAAAGGTCTACATTAACTATAAACTGCTTGGCCCATTAGCTCAGGCTTCTTATTTGCTCTTACAACTTATATTAGCCCATTATTCTTGTCTATGTTAGCCACATGGCTGGGTACCTTTTTGGGCAGGGCAGGTCACATCTTTCTTCTTTTGTGTCTGGGTCATGACTGCAGCAGAATGGGCTTTCCTCTTCCCAGAATTCTGTTCTCATTGTCCTGCCTCTACTTCCTGTCTGGTTGTCCTGCCTATACTTCCTGCCTGCCTACTGGCCAATCAGTGTTTATTTAAAATATAGTTGACAGAACAGAGGCGATGGTTCCACACCGGAAATGCTGCAATGCACCCCAGCTGCTGGCTGTAGAGTCAGGCTGAAGGTCAGGGCTGAGCTGTAGGGGCAAAGTGAAGCAGACGGACAGTGAGACCAGACGGACGGACAGGAAGGTGGACAGGTAGCATTCCGAGCAGACAGACCAGTCCACATCAACAGCAGGGAAGGGACTGAGCTGAAGCCTCCAGGACACCCAGGAGCTGTCTGCTGTCAATATTTAATGTCTATACCAGGTGGTCAGACGGCAGATCTGTATGAGTCACAGTCGTGTGCTATGCGCCCATCTCTTCCAGGTGTGGGAGTCGCACCCTTTCCTTGACCCCATGTATCTGATAAGCTCTAGGACCTGGCTTTCCTGATATGATTTTAATAAGGCCAAGTGTCCCTCCAGTCCTCATCACCCTGATAAATGTATAAGGAATAAGTCATTTACCAGTCTGTACTGCACGGGTGGTACCAAACAGAGGGTACCATTCACATGTCCACCCAGTTACAGAATCATCCTCCATCCTCAAAATGGAATCAAAAAAATCCTGGTTAAATGGAGTCCCTCGGGGCACGGCACAGCCTGAAAGCCCACAGTTTTCCATAGCGTGGAGGGACTTAAAGCAAGGGACAGTCTGATCTCCAGAGATTCAGAAGTCCCTTCCTTTCTGTTTCGTGGGAGGCTGGAAGCACATGTGAAGGTCGGGGGAAAGCTTTCCAGAGTCAGGTCTCGCCTTCCACCTTGCAGGGTCTCTCTTGTGCCTGGCGGTGCTACACTCCAGGCCTGCAAGCGTATAGGCCATGGTCCCATTTCTGCCTCCCATCTCGGGGTAGGAGTGCTGGGATTACAGATGCACGCCAGAAATGCACCTCACAGTCCCCAGCTCTGCGTGGGTTCCAGGGGAAACTCGCGCTGCCAGGCCTGTGTGGCTGTTGTCGTTACTTGCTGAGCCACCTCCCTGGCCGCTGTAGCTCTTTTCTCATGAACAGAACACAGCGAAGCTAGCCTAGCATGCCTTTGGTCCAAACCCTCAGGAGGCCGAAGCAGACAGACAGATGTCTGTGAGATAGAGGCTAATCTGGTCTACATGGCCAGTTCCAGGCCAGCCAGGGCTACATAGTGAGATATTGACTCAGGAACAAAATAACAAAAAGAAAAACAGAACAAAACCAATAAAAGATAATGGGATATCACTTTTATGATTAGGTTATAATACATTGTGGATTTTGTCTTATTACATAATACTTCTACAATCCCCATTCCCCACCACACACACACGCTCACACACGCACACATATGCACACACACACAAACACACAAAGTTGCTTCTTGAAGACAGGATCTTACTGTGAAGTCCTAGAAGCCTAGAATTCCCTATATAGACTAGGCCCTTCCTGCCATAAAATTTCTCCCTGGGTTTCCATCTCTGAGCACCAGGATTAAAGGCACCCATGACCAACTTAACAGACACTCTTTCCTGCTAATTTTAATGAGACGAACTGTCGCATGAAAAGGTCTGTGTAGCAAGGAGCTGAGGGTGGCATCTAGCCATCTCTAAACTGGCAATGAGGCCTTCAATTTAATACTGCATCAGTATTTTCTATCGAAACAGCAATGTCTTAGCAAGAACCTGTAGGTGTGAGAGGGGCCTTTCAGGGGAGGGGGACATGAGACATAAAAACTCGGGTCCAGACAGGCTGAAGTTCCACATGTGAAGGTGTGGGAATAGCCACAGGGCTGTTAGGCCGGAAGTAAAAAGGCGGAAGATAAGCCAGCGTGGTGACTGAGGAGATGTCGTCCGTACCTCTGTGTAAAGGGGTCGAGGCTGTGGAAGGATCACTGGAAGTATAAAAGCAACCTAGTCTACTGTTAAACTCACGGAGCAAGAACAGCATGAACCTGGCCTTCAGTCTAATTCTGCCAAGTCTAGCTGGTTTGGAACCTTTGTCAGAGACCACATGACTCTCCACTGAAGTAACTGTTTAACCCTTCTTCTCAGGAGTGTGCTTACAGATTCAACTTCCTGCAGCCATTCCCACAGCACCAGACTCAAGGGGGAGTAGGAAGGGGATGAAGCCGAGACACATGTCCCAAAGGACCGTGGTTCAAGTATTCTCTGTCAGAGTTACAGAAATATGACCAAGCAGGCCCACAGTTGGGGACTCTCCCAGGATCGTGCAGGGAGCTCATGTAAATGAGGGGCTCTGAGGTCCACGTCTCACTAACTTCACGTCCTGAGAAACTAAGGCACACAAGTTCCTAATTCTCCCCACGGTAAGCTTCAAGCAATACAGCTAATTCAGTTTCTATGGTCAGAAGTCTAGGCCCCGTGTAGGAGGCCCTCTGCAGTGAGGGGGTCAGCGCAGGGTCTCTCTCTCGTCTAAAGCCTAAGGAAGAGGAGTGTCTTAGCTCTCTGGTATGGTTGTTGGCAGGATCCAATTCTTTGAGGACTGTTAGTTTGAAGTTAAGTAAAAACAAAAAAAAACCCCAAGAACTAAACAAAAAAACTAGCAGTATGCTGTGGGTACCTCCTTCCCTGCGTGTCTGTCTGCCTGTCTTTTTCTTTCTCTGTCTTGGGGTGTGAACAAGAGCGCGTGCGTGCATGCGTGTATACAAGAGCTCTTGTTCTCTCAGGCAGCAGGGAAGGGACCATGGTCACTGTGGCCAGCACTCCTCTGCTTTCTCAATGCGGTTTAGCCAAGCACAGCATGGGCGACAACATCGTGCACATTGTATCAGAACGAGTCCTGACGTACGTCCTGAGAAAATGGCATTAAAGCCACCGGGCGAGGCGTCTGAGAGTGCCCGAGGTTCAGTCCCTGAGAGCCGAGCTCCATCTGCCTGAATTCTCCCACCCAACCACAGGGTTTTCTTTGGACCGTGCCCTGGAGGTAGCAGAAAGCAAGGAAGACATAGAGGCCGCCACTTAGAGACTCCCCTTCCCCTCCTCCAGCAGAGCTCCTGACAACTCTCAAGCTCAGAATCTTCAAACTGAATCTCCACACCTTAGACAGCACACGCATGCACGAAAGCACACACAAATGTATTTCTTCTAAGGGGACAAACTTGGGAGAAATTTGGCTCTGAGAAAGCGAGGACGTTTGTGAGGATTATTACAGGAAACAATCTAACTCAGATATTTCCTGCTTGATACGGCAGTGCTGGTCTAACTGAAGGGTGGCCTTCCAAGGACACAGAAGAGCCCCAGCCAACGACCATCAGAGCTTTGTGAGAGGTGGGTGTTGATGCTCGGCCAGCCCTGCACTAGGAATAACCTGCCCAGCGCCTGGGAGCCACAGACGAACAAGAACACAGGAGGCCACGGTGCCAAAGTGACATCCTGCAAGTTATTAATGGCAGTCAGAGCTTTAACCATAAAACCCAAACTAGTAGCGAAGAGCGGGATGCCTGCCATGTGTGTTCCTGCAGGATGTCCTTTAAAGTGTAAGTATTGCTTGTGAATGTTTAACCTGAGTCCGGAGAAACAAGGTGAACTGCATGCGGGGGGGGGGGGGGGGGGGGGGGGGCTTGGACAACTGCCTAAGCCGGAACTGTGGCAGTTACTAGCTGGGAGCCCTGGGGTGACTGAGATTCTGTAGCTTAGGTCGGACCTGGCAGGAGAAAGACAGATGAAAAAAACATTATGGCACAGTCCAGACAGAGAAAAGTCACCTTGGCATAGTCTTTACTGCTTCATATAGATCTCCTGATTTCGTTGTGACTTTTATTTTTATTTATGTGTGTATGTGTGTGTGTTGGCTTGTCTGGGTGTGCGTCTGTGTGCTCAGGTGCCCTCTGAGTTCAGAGGAGGGTGTTGGAGCCCCTGGAACTGGAGTTACAGGAAGCTGTGAGCTGCCCCGCCTGGGTGCTGGGAAGCAAACCTGAGTCCTCTGCAAGAGCAACACAGTCTTTTATAGGCACGAAAAGGGCCTTTTCTTCTTTCTTTATTGTTTTTGTTGAGCTATACATTTTTCTCTACTCCCCCTTTCTCCCCTCCCCCTTCTACCTTTCCTGTGACCCCCATGCTCCCAATTCACTCAGGAGATCTTGTCCTTTTCACCTTCTTATGTAGATCCAGGTATGTCTCTCTTAGGGTCCTCTTTGTTGTCTAGGTTCTCTGGGGTTGTGGCTTGTAGGGTGTTTTTTTTTTCTTTGCTTTATGTCTAGAAACCACTTATGAGTGAGTACATATGATATTTGTCTTTCTGGTACCGGGTTACCTCACTCAATATGCTTTTTCCTAGATCCACCCATTTGCCCGCAAATTTCAAGATGTCATTTTTTTTTACTGCTGTGTAGTACTCCATTGTGTAAATGTACATTTTTTTATCCATTCTTTGGTTGAAGGACATATAAGTTATTTCCAGGTTCTGCCTATTACGAATAATGCTGTTATGAACATAGTTGAGCACATGTCCTTGTGGTATGATTAACTGTCTTTTGGGTATATACCCAACAGCGGTATTGCTGGGTCTTGAGGTAGATTGTTTCCTAATTTTCTGAGAAATCAGCATGGTGATTTCCAAAGTGGCCGTACCAGCTTGCACTCCCACCAGCAAGGCAGGAGTGTTTCCCTTATCCCACATCCTCTCCAACATAAGCTGTCATCAGTGTTTTTGATCTTGGAAAAAGGACTTTTCTTGAGTGGTTATATTTGCCATCAATACCCCTAATAAAAATGGCAAATTAGGCCGTATCTGTGGCATCAGAGTTGGCATCCACGTTAGAACACGTTCTAAAACAAACCACGTTTTAGAAAAGCCAGCAGCTCTGCTCTCCAGTGTGTTCCATTCGCCTGGTTACAGTCTGGAGAGACTGGCGCCCGCTTTTTCTCAGGCTACATTATATCTGCCACACCCTCCATTCATTGCTTAATAAACTCGCCATCAGAAAAGGGTTTGGGGGCTTAATGGTTAGGAGCACTGACTGCTCTTCCAGAGGACCTGGGTTCAATTCCCAGCACCCACAGGGCAGCTCACAACTGAATGAAAAAAAAAGAAATAAAAAGAGAAAGGACATGACGCTCCTAAGTATGGGGGAGGAGAAAGTTCACTGTAAAGGAAAGGGACAGAGACATCTGGGGGAGTCCAGACTGAGCTGGGCTGTATGGGGAGGGGCAGGGGAAAGGAAGAGCCAGACTAACAGACCAGGAAAGTAAGCAATAGATGAAAAGGCCAGGTAATCGAAATGTCTGGATTATATAGGAAAGGACAGCTGGGGTAAGGGCAGTCTAGCCCCTGGCTTGCATAAAATAAATATACATAAAATAAAATTTTACAAAGAAATATTTTTTATTTTAAAGTTGTTACAAAATAAATAGTTTTTACAATAAAATTCTGGGTTATAACTTTTTTTTAAAAAGTGTTTTTTGACAAAAGCATTGGAGCACACTGGATTTGGCTGTGTGTTTTTCATAAAATGAGTTTTCAACTATAGTTTGCAAAAATTCTCTACAAATAAAGTGTGTACGGTAACTGGTCCACCTCTCTCTCTCTCTCTCTCTCCCCCTCTCTCTCTCTCTCTCTCTCTCTCTCTCTCTCTCTCTCTCTCTCTCTCTCTCTCTCTTTGAGACAGGGTTTTTCTGTGTAGCCCTGGCTGTCTAGAACTTGATCAGTAGACCAGGCTGGCCTTGAACTCACAGAGATCCACCCCCCTCTGCCTTCTGGGATTAAAGGCTGTGCCACCACCTGCCTGGCCTTTGCACAGTGTGGTTCTCAATTCAGCATACAAAGGTTTTCTGTTTTCATATACTACAGAAGGTAGGCTGGAATTAAAAAACAATACTAGATCCAGGGCCACTTTTACTTTATCATGAGAAGTAATTGATTTTCAGGAAGATAGGAAGCAGGTTTAGGCCTTTGCTCCCCAGCTGCCAACCTAGCAGGAAGGGGCCCAGAGGAAGCACCATGGTTGGTGAGTGAGGCGGAGGAGTGGAAGCCCCTTTCCCAGTCAGGAACACAAGCCTGCCTGCTAGATAACAGCAAATTGTTTGCAACGGTTACTTTGCCATAAATAAGTTAACCTGTCATTGTATTGACAAGCCACACAAGCAGATGCCAGTTCACCTGGCTGTGCTCGGAAGACGCTGTAACACACTGAACACCAGGCACACAGAGTGTCCATACGGTTATTTCCATCACACTGAGACCTGTCATCTAGGTCATGTTTGAGAATTTCACAACTGAGTTGTCAAAAAATAAGTAAATAAATCACTTTATAATGTTTTATATAAGTTTAGAATTTTGTGTTAGGCCATGTTCATTGCTATCCTAGGCACGTGTGACCTGTGAGCTACAGTGTGTTTTGAACCCAAGGCATTAAATGTATTTTTAACTTACGATTATTTCTATTTACAAGGAATTTATTAGGGCATAACTCCATCATAAATTGAGCAGCATCTGTGCTTTTTAAAAAGTATTTCTTGTTGCTGTAATTTATCAAGATCACTGGCCAGATAGAGCCGGGCATCAGAAGCCACACGGGATGCAGCATGACCAGGCCAGTCATGGATAATATCAAATCTGATGCCAGCCTGGGCTACATGAGACCCCACCACAGACCAAGAACAAAGATTAGCGGCTGGAGCGTGTGAGCAAGGCCACACTGAGCCTAGGGTTACAGTTCTCACTCATCCGGTCTCACCATTAACCAGCCCTGGCAGGGTGGGGGACGGCTGAATCTCCTCTCTTCCTCCCTGGTGCAAAGTGACGTATCAGTCACTGTGGGAGCTCACTGACTCTGGACGGACAGCTGGGGAACCTGCATAGGACCCAAGTAGGCTTACAAACATCCAATAGAGGTGACCTTGGGGGAAGCTGAGGCTGTGAACTGGAATTCCCAATCAAGTGCTCTCCATGGATGGCCTTCCAGAGTTCTGTCGCCACTGGAAGCGTTTTTATACCAAGGGACACAAAATTGTGACCTTTGTTTAACACGATTAACTTAGCGCTTCTCAAGAACACGGTGTTTTTACATGGGCTGTTTTGGTGTTCTCCTCCCTGGGTACCAGCTAATCCTGAACAAAGGGCCTTGGACATTTTGAGACAAACATGCTTTGGTCTACAGTGGGAGACAACCAACCTCTCTTGCAGAGCCAGCATCTCGTGAGCTCAATCGGCACATGACAATTTGCCATTATAATGTACGTCATACGTGCCCTCAGAGAGCCAAACATCTCCATAAGACACATCCTCCTTGCAAAAGCAGGAGAAAGAAAAGCAGAATTATGATGGGGTTCTAGAGAAAAATCTGTCAGAAGATTTCGGAACAAGTCACAGAAAAGACAGATCTGTTAGAATTCCATCATGCAGAGTGTTCACCGGGGTGGAGCATTCTGGGAGAGAAGTCTTTGTAAAGATGGGGCAGCTTATTAAAGATCCAGTATGGGCCAATCTTACTAGTCCGGGCTTTTAATCTCAGCACTCAGGAGGCAGAGGCAGGCCAACTTCTGCGAGTTCAAGATCAGCCTGTTCTACATAGCAAGTTCCAGGACAGCGAGGACTACCTAGAGAGACCTTATCTAAGAAAGCAAAAACAAAAAGGCAGTGGTATGTATTGGGGAGCAGAGCTTTTAGGTGGCTGCTCTAGGCCTGAGAGTCGACACTGTATTAAGGAGGTTGGACAATGTTTCCCATGGACACTGTCCACTGATCTACTGATGTCTTACATGTTTAATCTCAGTCTCAGAACTTGGTTGGCATTCTTCAGTGAGCCACAAAACAGCTTCCTTTATGTTGATGCAAAAGGAAAACCCTTGTTTCATGGTGGAGACAAATCTGCCTTTATTTGAGGCCTTGCTGGTGGATATTGGTATATTTGATCTCCCTGACCTTATTTGATTCATAAATTGAGAGAGGAGAAAGGAATTCTAACCTACAAAAGCCCAGGCCTTCATTTCTGTTTTCTCCAGATCGAATAGTAGGCTCTAAACAAAGCACCTTCATGTGAGAGCTATGCATACCAGGGCTTTACATTTTAAACTTTGGAGTTTTCATCTTTGGAGTCAGGCACAGTGGCCTCACTTGTGATTCTGCCACCTGGGAAGCAGAGTCAGGTAGATCCAGAATTCAAGGTCATCCTGGGTCACAAAGTGACTTGGAAGCCAGTCCGACTCAAACATAAAGATAATTTTATTACTAACCACACTCTGATAAAATCTTGCTTGACCAATGATTCATTGTGGAATGGAAATGTTAGACTCCACAAAGTGCAGTTTTGGAATCAAGATGCCTGGGGCTAGAACTCTGGTGCTCTGTTCAATAACTCTGAGCCCCAGAGTTCATGTACCTTCTCTGAGATGCCAGTTTCTTTGTCCTTTTTTAAGATTTATTTTTATCTGATGTGTATGAGTGATGTGTATCTCTCTGTGTGTATATGCATGCCTCGTGCATGCAGTACCTGAAGAGGCCAGAAGAGGGCTAAGATCCCCTGGGATCTGGAGTTACAGAGAGTTGTAAGCCACCATATTGGTGCTGAGAAGCAGATCTGGGTCCTCTGGAAGAGCAGACAGTGCTCTTAACTGCTGAGCCATCTCTCCAGCTTCCAGTTCATGCTCATCCATGTTCATTCTCTCCCACTCCATCAGGGTCTCACTATGTAGGCCTGGCTGGCCTGGAACTTGCTATGTAGACCAGAGTGGACTCAAATCACAGAGATCCTCCTGCCTCTGCACTGCAAATGCTGGGATGAAAGTCACGTGCCACCATGCATGCCCAGCCCAGATTTCTCTTTTATACAACAGTTGTAGCTGAGATCTGTAGTGCTGGGAATTGAACTGAGGTCCTTAAACTTACTAAGCAAATGCTCTACCATGGAGCTACATCCAGCATCTCAGCTCTGAAACTGTGGGATAATGATGGATTCAAACAAGACAAAACCAGGCTTGGAGGTACAGATCTGTAATTCCAGTGTTCAGAAGGATTTAGAGTTTCAGACCACAAACTAAATAAAACCCAAACCAAAAAGATGTAAATCTGACTGTGAAGGATTAAATGCAGCCTGTCTACTTGAACCTGGGCCATTCTCAACCACACTGGGGATCAGAGGCTTTTCCTCCTGCTCTCTCCCTGTCGTTCTCTCTCTGTATCTTTCTCATGGAGACATGAGATAATATCTCACCACTGATCAGACCTTGCACTTGATGGCCTCTTCCCCAAGGTGAATTATAACAGATTCTGTGTTAAGTTTTTCCTGATTGGGGAAGAAAGAGTAAGGTACACACCAGAAGTAAAAAGTACTTTCCAAATGTCTTGTTCTTGCCTGAAATTCTCCTCTCTTCACACAGTTCCCAGCCCCTATGTGGTGGCTCATAACCATCTGTAACTTAGTCCCAGGGGGGTCCGATGCCTTCTTCTGGCCTTGAAGGCACCAGGCATGCATGTGGTGTACAAACATATATGCAAGAGAAAGACCCATATATATAAAATAAAGTAAGTTTTAAAACCAACCAAACAACTACAAAGACTTCTAGGACTGTACATCCCAGAATCTGAAGAGCAGAAAGGAAATTAGATTATTTCATATTGTGTGTTTTTATACATAAAATATCTACCTCATGAGACTTTTTTGAAGATTAAATGTTTGGGTACACGTGAATAATTCAATAAATGTTGGTTGTAATAGAACCATCAGCATCATAACAACAGAGATAAGAATGTTAAAAGTCCAGAGCTAAAAGACACAGACTCACCTGTGGTCTCCCTACCACCTTCTCTGCTAGTTGGAACCAGAAACGTGTCATGGTTTTCTGCTTTTATAGTGACAAAGCATGCTTCGGAATCATAGTCCTGAAAGGAAAGGACAAAAGGACAGAATGCCTCTGTGCATTTTAACACACGGCTGTGTGGGGTATCTTTAGAACAGCACAGAGGGGAACTTGATGCCACCCTCTTATAGCCGATCTCCTCCGGGAAGGTCTGTCTGCAGACAATTGCTTATAAGACAAACAAACACTCCACTCCACTCTTCTCAGGGTTCTCCAAGGAGTACTGTCAAACCCACTAACATCCGCGGTGATAATGTTAAGAGGCACTTTCTCACTCCCAGCCCTGGAAGAGTAAAGGAAATTTGGCGACAGTGTTTCAGTTACACCTCGCTTGCGACAGTGTTTCAGTTACACCTTGCAGTCTTGGGTCTCACTTCTCATCACATGAGTGGGAATCTGAGAACTTGCCCAAAGGCTGACTCACTGCGTGTCCTGTCCTTGTATGTGGCGCAGAGGCCTTCGGGGAATAGCTCCAGGAGGCTGAGGCTGTGAGAGGAGTTTCCCCATGACAGCCTCAGTCCCTTGTGTGAGGGGACTCCAGAAAGATTCAACCGCAAAACCTACTGCCTGTCGCCTGGGTCTCGGTCACATCTGTCTTCAATAGTGAGAAACATGAGTCAAGCAGCTCAGCCTACAGGATTTGTGACAGGCCCAGCCCACTCCGCATCAGAGGCAGGGGGCAGAGGGTTAACAGAGCGCTCCCTCGGGCTAAGCTACCCTGAGGAGGGCAGCAGTATGACCGTTGAGATCCTGTCAGAAGAGAAGGACATGTGAGGGAGTTTGTTAAACCAAAGGAAGTTTCAACGTATCTCAAAATTAGGAAGTTTTATTTTTAGAAATTGCAACATAAAACTTAACGGTCCCTTGATGTGCCTGCAGTCTGGAGTAGAGATGGAGCTGGTGGCGGTCACAGGAATAATTGCCTCAAGGCCCCTCATTGTGTGGCTCTGAGTCCTTAGGCTGGGAGGAGGACACAAAGCCCTGGGAAGAGAGGTCTGTCCCACCTCTGAGAAGCAGGGTCTCTTCTAAAGGAGGTTCTCAGACTATGTAATGGTCAAAGAGGAGCTAAAAACATGAAAAATTTAAATCAGGCATAGTGGTACAAACCTTTAATTCCAGCACTTGGGAGGCAGAGGCAGACAGATCTCTGTAGTTCAAGGCCAGCCTGGTCTACACAGTGAGTTCCAGGATAGTTAGGACCACGCAGATAGACCTTGTGCCAAATCCAAGAACCTCACCACACACAGTCAATCCTGAAAATGTCATAAAAATAAAATCAAGTGACCCCGGTCACAAAGATATGAATCTCTTAAGGGGGTCCACCCCAGGTTCCTGAGGAACATGTGCTTTGTTAAGAAGCACAAGAAAGGCCTGAAGAAGATGTAGGCAAGCAATGTGAAGGCCAGGAGTGTCATGGAGGCCTTTGGGAGGCCCAAGATGCCAAAGTGCCCCAGTGGCAGCTGCCTTGCTCTCAATGTTAGCCCCAAGCTTGGGAAGTGGATTAGAAGCTATGTGGCCAAAGCTCACAGGCTCTGCCAACCAAAGCCCAAGGCTCATACTAAGGCAGAGGCCTCAGCTCCAGCTCAGGCTCCCAAAGGTGCCCAGGTCCCTGTAAAGGCTCCATAGAAAGGTTTCTGGAGACAGACAGACTGGAGTCACACACACACACACACACACACACACACACACACACGCATGCGCGCGTGCGCTAATTGCAGATGATCAGGACCCTATGCTGTTTTTTTTAAGTCTTTTCTATTTCATATGCTCATTTGTGTGAGAGTGTCAGATCTCCTACAACTGCAGTTGCAAGCAGTTGGGAGCTGCCACGTGGGTATTGAACCCAGATTCTCTGGAAGAGTAGACACTGCTCTTAACTGCTGAGCCATCTCTCCAGCCACCCACATGCTGTTTTCACAAACGAACTTGAAACAAGATCTGTTAAAAAGAAGAAAAAAAAATCATTTGTGTGTGAGAGAGACACATACAGAGAGCTTTAAGATATTTAACTTAAGATAATTAAAATAATTTAAAATAAGATAATTAATTTAAATATTTAGTGTATTTAAGAACAAATTCTCAGAGAGTCATATGACATGAGTTTCTCTTTCCTCCCTCTCTTCTCCCCTCCCTCCCTCCCTTGTCCCTTCCTCCTTTCAGTTAGTTATATTTTTTATTGTTGCTTCCCATGTGTGGTTAAAAAAGAAAACTGAAGCCGGGTGGTGGTGCACACCCAGCACTCGGGAGGCAGAGGCATGTGGATCTCTGTGAGTCTGAGGCCAGCCTGGTCTACGAGAGCTAGTTCCAGGATGGCTCTGGGGGAGAAAAGGTCCTGTGACCCCTGTTGAGAGAGAGGCACTGAAGGAGGAGGACATATTATGATCGGCCTCTGTAGTCCTGGCTTTAGAGGTGGCAAATGGCCTGAAGTTGGCAGATAAACAGATACCATACAGATGGTGGACGGCTAGGAAGGAAACTCTGGAGAAATACTGTGGCCTCAGCAGCAGCAGGCACTTAGCATTTGGAGACAAGGCATGAAGCTGGGAACACCCTTATTGTGATAGGCAGGAACCACAGCTCAGGAGCCCCTGGGGCTTTTGTTTGTTTTGTAGACCTGGCTAGCCTTAAACTCACAGAGATCCACCAGCTTCTGGCCCCCAGTATGGGGCTCAAAGCTGTGGGCCACCATACCCAGCCAAGACCCTGGCCTTATGCCTATGTTCCTTCTGCATTTTCTCCTTCTGCCAAACATAATAATAATAAAAATATTAAGAAGTTAATTGTTAAAGAATAGAATTGATAGCAAGTCTAATTTGAAGGTTGGAATTTGCCTTAATTTGTGATTCTAAGGTCAAGTAACACTCTGCTGAAGGTTACTTGAAACAGAATCCCAGAACAAGGAGTTGACTGGCCACTCTGAAGTTTCCTCAGAAGACCAGAATAGTGAGTCAGGACAGACAGAAGGCCATCATTATCATTTTTGGAACTTTGTATCTGTCTTATGGCTTCTTGGAAGGAGAGATAACAGTATAATTTTAGCATGAGTGATTCCATTTTGATTTTTGATCTTGTCCATTTGGGTCCTATGAAGGACATTTTTAGAAATATGTCCTCCTGTAATTTGTATTTACTATGTCTGTCTCACAAACATACAGTGAGCCCCTGGGAGCCCGTCTGACCGTAATGCCAACCGAGAGGAGAACAGCCCAAAGGATAGAGAGTGCTCAGGAGAATTCTGGGAGATGGCTGAGTTAGACATAGCACAGATCAGTGTGTGTCCAGGGCAATCAAACCAACCTGACCAATCCTTTACAGATTAAATCCAGCTTTTCAGAGCCCTGTAGCCAACAGGTCAAATGCAGACAGACTCCTTAAAATGCAGGCGGGGTTCCAGTGAGACGGCTTCAGGAGTTAAAGGACCTTGACGAAGCCAGACAACAGAGTTCCACATGGTAGGAAAGAACCAAACGCACAACGCTGTCCCGTGACCTCCCTGTGCTGAGAAACGGTTTAGTGGTGAAAAGCACTTGTTGCTCTTGCAGAAGATGTAGGTTCAATTCCCACACCCACACAGTCGTTTACAGCCGTCTGTAACTCCAGTTCCAGAGACTCCCATGACCTCTTCTGACCTCTGTGGGCACCAAGCACACACAGGGTACACACACACAAACATGCAGACAAAACACTCAAACATTAAAAGAAATGAATGAGTTTTAATTAAAAAAAAAACAAAACGTAAAACATAAGGGGGCAAGGTTCGTGAAATAGCTCAGTGGGTAAGGGTGCCTGTTGAACTTGAGTTCAACCAAACTGACTCCAATGATGGAAGGCAGGAAGTTATTTCTGCAAACTTTCCCCTAATCTACAAACACACACACACACACACGTGCACACACATGTGCGCATGCACACACACACACACACACACACACAGAGAGAGAGAGAGAGAGAGAGAGAGAGAGAGAGAGAGAGAGAGAGAGAGAGAGAGAGAGAGAAATGTAACAGAAAAGTCTTGCTGGCTTTTGTTCTGTTTCAACACAGACTAGGTTGTTACATAATACTGATTCACGAGGCTTTGAAAGGTATGCAATAATCTTTTTGCTGGATTACTAATTTGGGGCTTTCTTCCTCCACCCCCTGTAAGCAGGGGAAGTGAGGGACTAGATTACTGTCCCTGACTGGGAGAACCTGAAGAAGCAAGTCTGGGAGCCTCTGACACTCGAGGAAGTCACGCAACGCTGCCTGCTTGGCCTCCCTTGCTGGAGACTGCCCCTCTAAAACCATCCTGTCTGACTGACCTTGCACCTAGTGGTGTCCTCTGTGCCACCACTCAGGGACCCTTGAGCCAACTCTGGGTTCCAAATGTTATGGGAGACCAAACACCGACCTGTCCACTAGAAGTGAGAGGATTAAATACTAACAGCCTTGCTGAGGACAAACTGGAAACATCTAACAACATTCTTAACTGTGGTAAAATATGTGCACGGCAAATGCACCATTGAACCCCGTTTAAACATCCATTTGATGGTACTTCGTGCATTCACGCTATGCAAATCACTCTTCATCTCTCCAAATTTAAATGCGGACAGTAACTCCCCACCCCTCTTCCTCCCGTCACCTCTCTACCTGTGCCTTTTAAAGCTCACTCTCCTAGGTAGTTCACAGGGGTAGAACTGGAACCTGACCCTTTGCACGTCGTGTACCATGTCTTCCATGTCCATTCAGGTGGCAGCATATGTCACGAGCTCACTTTTCAAAGCTGAATAATATCCGCTTCAGACGCGTGCCGTGTCTTATTTATGAGGTCATTGGCTGATGCGTCTCACCATCTTAGGTGAGCATACTCTGACTCAGGGCTCTTTTGAAGACTTTGTCTATACTTACATAAGCAGCTATAGAAAGGTATTTGTGGAAGACCTCAGGGTCACTACTCAATAGATAATTTTTTCTTTTTTTCTTGCCAAGAGGACTTGAGTTGCTTGAGTAGAAGACAATTTGGCAAAAATCTATGCCAACTTGTATACTGTAAGATTTTGAAGCCGGGGCTGTATCTTATTTTGCACTTTGGAATGCTGGAGAGCCAATTAAGGCCTCACACGTGCTAGGTGAACCCCTTTTCGCTGAACTATGGCTCATCTCCAGCCCCATATTCTGCTTAACTTAGCATCCTCTACCTATTCTCACTTGACAGCTGTGATGAACTTGCTGTTCTCCTCTGGTGCCACCCCCTCACCATGTCTGTCACAGTTAAAAGCAGCACAGAGCACATCACGAGTGCTAAAAGTGATTAATGAGGTCAGATTGGTTTGGGAGGCAACTTGTTCCCTGACTCTTTTCTCCTCAGGTCACGCCTCTTTAACTACATGGAGGAGCACTTCCCAGACTCCTTGGACAACCTGAAACCACCACAGGTGAAAACACGAAAATCAAAACGCTCTTCTCTGGGGGCCTTGGCCCCAGCATTGGGAGCACCCTGTCCCCCCAGCCTTGCAGGCCACAGGAGGCCATGCTCTGTAGACTAACAGCACCAGCTCCAGATGTTGAACAAGGCCAGGCTCTTGTAGGAAGAGTGAGGGTCATCTCCAGAGAGCAGTGCCCACCCTTCCCTGCACCATGTTGGCTGGTGGACATCTATCTGCACAGAGCAGTGCCCGCCCTTCCCTGTGCCATGTTGCTGGAGGACATCCGTCTGCACAGGACAGTGCCCGCCCTTCCCTGCGCCATGTTGACCAGAGGACATCTATCTGCACAGAGCAGTGCCCGCCCTTCCCTGTGCCATGTTGGCTGGTCGACATCTCTCTGCACAGAGCAGTGCTCCGGCTTAGACCTGTGTTAGCAGGAGGAGGACCAAAAGTCACTAGCCGTGGTACCTGATTATAGTGGAAAGTTCTGAGTCAGACAGAAGAACGGAGAGCAGGGTTGGAGCTAACGTAGCAGTGTGCCAGTGGCTGGACTGGGGAACCAGGAGGATGAGGTGGCAATGGCACAGGGTCCTGCTCCAACCCTGTGCACTTTCCTCTCAATAGTGGCACAATACGGGTCACACGCTCCTAAATAGGGAAGCATTTTTTTTAAGGCAATCCTGCAATATCTCTGCCTACAGTGGATTTCCTCCTTTTCCTTTTGGTGAGCTGACCTCAGCTCATTTGCCCATTTGGCAATCCTCAGATCCGGGATCCACCAAAGGTCACACTAACATCCTGCTGGGCTATGGCTCCACCAAAAGCAGGTCTGAGTTCAAAGTCCACCAAACACAACCACTGACCAGCAGACTGGCACCCTCAGCCAGGCCTAGGGTATCCCTGCTGAGACAGTTGTCACACTCTCCAGGCCCAGAGCAGCTCATGGAGTCAGACCCACTTGTTCCTTGGTGAAATCGGGAGATGCAAACCCAGCAGGGCTTAGGGCTCAGAAAGAGCCAGGTCTATGAGAGGTCTCTGTGTGGTCGCCATAGCTTCTCCAAGATAGACAGGAAGTTATTCAGAAGTAAAGACTAGCTTCAAAACCAACAACAACAACAAAATGTGTCTGAAAGTTTCATAAGACCATGTCAAAATACCCATATTAATAGGGGCTCCTCAGTGGTGAAATGGCTTCGATGTTTTACCTGCTTGATGCAAAGAAATCCTTGGAGCTGGAGCCCTGTCTCAGTGGTTAAGAGCACTTGCTGTTTTTTTTTTCCCCCAGAGGACCCAGGTTCCGTTTCCAGCACCCACATGGCTGCTCACAACCATCTGTAACTCTGGTTCCAGCAGATCCACCCCCCTCTTCTGACTTCTGTGGGTACTAGGCATGACTGTGGTGCACAAACTCATAACATATAAAAAAGAAAGAAAGAAAGAAAAAAAGGAAAGCCATCTCTTTGAGCAAAGGAAATCCAAACTCCGAGGTTATAGCCCTGGTTCTCCACAAGGAGTGCGGGTGGAGGTTCTTTGGCTTCTTCGAATGAAAATAGCCCACAGGGGCTTAAAAGGAGTGGTACTTTTAGGAACTGTATCACTGGGGGGTGGGCTTTGAGTCTTCAAATGCTCAAGTCAAGACCAAATGTAGAATTCTCAGCTCTTCTCCAGGGCACATCCACTGGGAACGAGATAACCTCAAAGGGTCGTCAGTGGCTGTCACTTAAGTGTAGTGGCCTCATAAGGATAAAACCAGTATCAGGGAACCACAAGCTTCTTAAATAGAAGACATGTCACCTGATACCCTAGTGTCCTGGCGTTGTATCTGGCTGTAAACAGAGACTGCATTTTTGTTTCCTGGCCACCCAGACCCAAATAATCAGAGATGATGTGGGATGTCCTTCTTTATATGTGTTGCTTTTATTGGTTGATGAATAAAGCTGTTTTGGTCAATGGCTTAGCTGTATATAGGAAGAAAGAAGATGGAGTCAGCCAGATGCCATGTAGCTGCTAAAGGAAAAGGATGCCAGAACCTTTCCTGTAAGTCACAGCCTCGTGGCGATACAGATTAATAGACTTAGGTTAATTTAAGATGTAAGAGTTAGCTAGGAATATGCCTGAGCCATTGGCCAAACAGTGTTGTAATTAATATAGTTTTGTGTGATTATTCAGGTCTGGGTGGCCAGGAAACAAAAGCACAGTCTCCATTTACATAATGGTGCCCAATGTGGGGTCAAATCCACCACCCTGAGATTAAGAGTCTCATGCTCTGAAGCCAGCGAGTGGTCCTGCTAAAACATGTGATTACAGAAGACAGATCACAGGGTTGCATGACACAGCTAGTGATTCAGATGTGAGTTCAAAGTCATCCTGGCTTTGGGGCAGTGAGGGAAGTGGCAGCCAGAGACACAGAGTATCACTCAGAAGCAACGAGGAAAGGCACTGAGGGTCCAGTCTCTGGCTTCCTCTTGACTGTGGGGGAAAGAGTGTGTTTCTAGTGTGTAGCCACAGTCCCTCAGGATTTCTAAGAAACACTTGGTCTGCATATAGTGGTTCTCCTGGAGCCAGCTGTGTTATAATCTGGACACATTTTAACTTGAAAATGTACAAACATCCTTCCAGCTGCTTCCTGCTTTTTCTTCCTGGGCCAGAATGATGGACGGGGAGAGAGCGCTTCTGAAACCAAATGGAAAGTGTTATGGAGGTTGGGGGAGGGGTGGTCAAAGAGCCAAAGTCCTTCCTAAGAAGGCACTATGAACCCAGCTGCTTCGTAACTCAGAGCCCCGACTGAACTGACAAGGAGCAGAAGTACAGGATCCACGCACGCCCTTCCCTCCTCGCCAGCATGCAAATGTCCTGGCTGACCCCTACGTGGAAAGAGATAGCCAGTGACACAGCAGTAAAGCCATCATGTCTTCATTCAACAAAGTCTTCATGACTGCTATCACCTGCCATGCAGGCACCACCCAGTGCCAAGGGATAGGGCAGACATTCTCTGCTTCATGGACCTCAGACTCTGCCCTGGCTCTCACGCACTAAGGGCTCCACTCCTGGAGTCTCCAAGTTAATAGGTCTTGGTCGCTTTCATGCTTGCGTTTCTGAAAAGCACCATGAGCAACTGAGCTGCTGTCCCAGGACCACAGCTGGAGGGCTACTGGGGTAGGCAGCTGATTCTCTCTCTGGCATAATGTGGTTCACAGGAGGAAATGGAGCCTGGCATATGTTACTGACAGCCTGAACTTAGCGGTTCCAGAGCTGAGGCCATCCCAGCTCCACCCAGGGAGGAACATCAGTAACTTAACAGACGGGCATCACTGGGAAGACTTCACGGAGGCCCAAGCTCCCACCCTGACGGAGAAGAGGAACAGCATGAGAAGTCTCTCACTGAGTTCTCTGAAATGAAGACCACACTCACCTGTGCCAGGTATGTGTGCAGGCATGTTCACAATCAACTTCAGAACATTTCTATCACCCTAAAATGAAACCCCGTACCCTTCAGCTACTACGTCGCCTGCCACCCCTAGCTTCAGTCTACAGCACTGGTTCTCAACCTGCAAGTTACAACCCTTTGGGGGTCAGATGACCCTTTCACAGGGCTCACCCAAAACCCTTTCACAGGGCTCACCCAAGACCGTTGGAAAACATTATGATTCCTAAGCGTGGCAAAATTACTGTTACAAACTAGCAATAAAAATAATTTCATGGTTGGGGGTCATCACAACATGAGAACTGTATTAAAGGATCGCAGCAATAGGAAGGCTGGGAGCCACTGAAGTGCAGACTCCAGGCATTTGGTAAAAATGTAATCACACTCTATGCCATCATGTGTGTTTGGGGCATGTATGTGTATGTATGTGTGCATGAACAGTATGCTCATATGTCATGAGCATGTGGAGGCCAGAGGTTGATGGTGAGTGTCTTCCTATGGTGTTCTCCATATTATTATTATTATTATTATTATTATTACTGTTATTATGAGACAAGGATAGCTTTGGCTGGCCTGGAACTCTCTATGCAGACCAAAATGGTATTGAACTCATAGAGATCTGTCTGCCTCTGCCTCCCAAGTGCTGAAATAAAGGATACATATCACCACATCCAGATTATTAAGTTAATTTTAGACACGCTCTTACTATATAGCTCTAGCTGGCCTGGAACTTGCTATTTAGACAGGCTGGCATTAAAGTCACAAAGATCTACCCGACTCTTCCTCCTAAGTGTCCTTGTCTCTCTTACTGTGGTGGTTTAAAAGCCGTGGTCCCAATAGGGAGTGACACTATCAGGAGGTATGGCCTTGTCGGAGTAGGTGTGATCTTGTACCACTGTTGGAATGGACTTTGAGGTCTCCTATGCTCAAGCTATGTCCAGTGTCACAGACTCCTGCCGCTGCCTGGAGATCAAGATAAAGAACTCTCAGCTTCTTCTCCATGTTTGCCTGCATGCCACCCACCATGACAATAATGGACTAAACCTCTGAACTGTAAGCCGGCCCCAATTAAATGTTTTCCCTTATAAGAGTTGCCATAGTGGCCATGGTGTCTCTTCACAGCAATAAAAACACTAAGACACACTTACCCTATATATTTTTAATTTTTTTAGTTTTATTTATTTTATTTTGTATGTGTGAATGTGCCACACATGCATGCCTGATACCCAAAGAGGTCAAAGGAAGGCATCAGATCCCCTGGAGCTGGAGTTATAGATGTTTGTGAGCTACTGTGTAGGTGCTGAAAACCAAACCCCATCCTCTACAAGAGCAGCAAACGATCTTAACCACGAAGCCATCCCTTCTGACCATTATTTATTTTGATATTTGTTTTTACATTTAGTAAGTGAACGTATGTGCGTGCATGTGTGCCCACGCCTGTGCAAAACTGACTAGATCACACCCTTCACGGCACCTGGGAACTGAGCTCAGACTCTATGCTTGCTCAACATGCATTTTACCCACTGAGCCATCTCCTCAGCCCCCCAAAATTACTTTTATCAGGAAAATGTGACTACTTTTTTACTCAAAAAGTAATTGTCAGAAACACAGGTGGAGACAAAACACTGAAGAGTACCTGCTGAACCCCAGAGCTGTGCATCCCAGGACACCAGCTCCCACTCGTGGGACCATAGACAGCAGTGTGAGGGTCACTGCGGGCCTGGTTTGCCTCTGTTCCCCATAAGGGTCCTCCCCAATGAGAAGACGCTTCTTGAAAGAAGTGGGAGCCTCCGGGAACCCCTTGAGGAACCTGCCTGACCCCATTTTGAAGGCGGGGGTCCTCAGGCTCTATTATTAAAAATGAGTCTCCATTTACTGTCATTTACTGGGTTTCTGGTTTTGGTTTTTTTTTGTTTTTTTTTTTTTTTTAATTTTCAAGACAGGGTTTCTCTGTAGCTTTTTGGTTCCTGTCCTGGAACTAGCTCTTGTAGACCAGGCTGGCCTCGAACTCACAGAGATCTGCCTGTCTCTGCCTCCCGAGTGCTGGGATTAAAGGTGTGCGCCACCACCACCCGGCTGGGTTTCTGTTTTTAAGTCTCTGTTCCCTAGACCTGCCCCAACCCATGACCTTGACTTGTTTTTGAGAGCACCTTAACCCTTTGTCTGTCTTAGGGTTTCTATTGCCATGAAGAGACACCATGACCACAGCAACTCTTATAAAGAAAACATTTCATTGAGGTGGCAACTACAGTTTCAAGAGGTTCAGTCCATTATCATCATGGCGGCATGCAGGCAGACATGGTGACGGAGGAGCTGAGAGGTCTACATCTTGATCTGCAGGCAGCAGGAGTCTGTCACACTGGGCATAGCTTGAGCATATGAGACCTCAAAGCCCAACCACAGTCACACACTTCGTGATAGTGCCACCCCCTATAGAGGCCATTTTCTTTTAAACTACCACACCCTGCCTATCAGTGATCACATGATGATGGTTGTTGGATCTGGGTTTTTGTTGTTTTTTACTTGTTTGCTTGTTTCTGTTCTGTTTTGAGATTTTTCTGTACTTCCTAACTGCCCCATAGTCTTGCTTCTTCTGTAAACCTGTTCTGCAATTGCTCCTGATTTTACTCCTTACAAAGGCCCTGAGAAATGAACTCAGGGCTGCTGTCTCTAAGGCAGTCACTGGCCAGCTCTAAGTTTGGTTTCACAACTGTGGTAGTGGTCTTTTCTCGCCCAATGAGATTGACAGCACCCATCTGTGGGCACACACAGAGGTGGGTCCGTTCCACCTTGACTGAAGGTCAGAGAGTTTAAGCCTATTCTCACTTTTTCAAAGTTATTGACAAGAGGTCTGGCTTAAAGTGTGGCTACAAACAAGATATCTTGACCTAAGATGTGGTTATTTGGTGTTTGGGGTATTGAGATGGTCCACAGAGGTGGATCCGTTCCATCCTGACCAAAGGTCAGAGAGTTTCGGCCTATTCCTGCTCCTTCAAGGATATGACAGGAGGTTTGACCCAGTGAGTGGCTGCCTACAGGATGCTTAGTCTAAGGTGCTGTCACTGCATGTCCTGCCTAAACAACAGAATGCTTAATTCAGGATATAGTTGCTTGATGCTTCAGGTATTGAAGAGGTCATTGTTCTGTTTGTTCTTTATGTCATGTTCAAGCAGTCTTTTGCCTTCTTACTCCCACTTTGGATTGGGGTGTATAAGCATATGGAAAATAAACACAGGCATATTCAGTATTCACTGGATTGCCCTCCTGGTTCTATCCTATGTCTCTGTATTTCTTCCATATCTCCGTTCCTCCTACCTAATCCACATGCCCCTACACTGGAACGTTGAACCCAGTTGAAGCTGGACCCTGACAGATATTGTCCCAAGGTGTGGCTAGTGCAGCTACGACAGCCATCTAAGTAATCTCATTAGGAGTCAGAGGCATACTGAGGCATTTTGAATGTTGGGCTATGGTTGTGCAGAGATGTTTTCTCTGCTTCTCTTATGCAGAAGTCAGAGTCAGCAAGACCATCCTCCAAGCTCTCTCATGAAGATGTTTGGGAATTCTCAGCCATTTTGAAATGACTCCTGTCACCAGGAGAGAAGAACACTTTGGGGCTCTTTTAAGGTCCTCTGTCTCTTCTGCAGCCCCTGGTCCTCCTGGCTGACCCTGGATGCCTCCAGATTTCTCACAAGTCCTGAGCTGCCTTCCACCTGTGCCAGGCTCTCACATGCCACCATGGTCAGGAAATACTGGGGTGTCTTTGAGAACTAAGGAGTCTTTGGGTGGGTGTTGGCAGAGGTTTCTGTCCTGCCCAGTCCAGCAGCCTTTCAGTCCCAAAAAAACACACAGAGGTCTACATTAATCATGAACTGGTTGGCCTATTAGCTCAGGTTTTTTATTAACTCTGACATCCTACATTAACCCATAATTCTTGTTTGTGTTAGCCACATGGCTTGGTACATTTTATCAGTGAGGCATTCTCATCTTGCTTCCTCTGTGTCTGGGTGACAACTGCAGACTGAGCCTTTCCTCTTCCCAGAATTCTCCTGTTCTGGTTGCCCCGCCTATACTTCCTGCCTGGCTACTGGTCAATCAGCATTTTATTAAAGCAGTACAAGTGACAAATCTTTACAGGGTACAAGACCATTGTCCCACGGCAGGCAGGAGCTAGAGTTCCAGAAACTAGATGGCCATCAAGTTTTCCCCCAAAACAGGCTTTGGGGATTTGTATTCGTGAATTCAAAGAATCAAATTCATGAACCACATTAGAGAGAAGTTTATAAACTCATAGGTGGGACTGGCATGGTGCTCAGCCACATGGCTGATATTCAACTCTATGTCAGATAGGAAAAGGGGACTTCAGAGAAAAAGTAAGAAGCCCAAAGTGCCAGGAAAGCTACAATTCGACTCTGGTTGGCACATAAAAGGACATAAGAGGAGACTCTTCAAGGATGGGCACACCCACAAAGCTTTAGGAAGACTTGTAGGGACTGTGCTAGGAGAGGGAAATTCTGGGAAGAAAAAGTGCATTATCTCATTAAAGGGATAATTATTCCTCCTACCTCTTTAGCATAACTTAAAGTAGACAGGCTTTCCTTCCTGAGGGGAGCTCCCTTGGCCTAGGAGATTGACCTGCCTGGCTGTATGACCTCTTAAGGGAAGCTAGGAGACACAAGAACGCGTCTCTACCCAGATAATTTCTTCCTTTCTGCTGGGAAGCAACAGCTTCCCCTTCAACTGACCTTCCATGCTTCAGCAATTCCAGCTCCCTGTCAGCCGGTTGCTTTTGTGGCTGTAGCCTCTGCCCACGCCTCCCTGCAGACATCCCATTACCATGCCTTCTTGTCTGTTCAGACCTTCGCTTGTCCCAGTATAAAGCATCATGGGAAATCCAGAAGCCAGGTCAGAAACAGCACTAGCATCTGGGAAGCCTCCCAAGGGTTTCTTACTCCATCAAGTCTGAGACAGGAATGCCAGGGTTCCACTCAGAAGGAATGGGCTCTTAGATTCGGTTCTGCTCAAAACCAGTAGTAGAACTGTCAGCCTGTTCCCGCGCCCCCCCCCCCATCAGCGGTTTGGGGCCTTCAGTGCAATTGCAGAATGCAGTATAGAAGCTCAGCAAAAGGCGAGGCCAGAAGTCCCGTCCCCTGCTATGCTGCCCTCTTCTTACTAAGTAGTTCAGCTCTGACAACAGAACGGGAGCAGAAGGGAGAAGACTGGGGCGCCCCTCAGGCTGTCCATTCTGTGTTCTTCCTTGCTCAGCTTACTCCTTTCCACTACAAATCTGAAGAAGACTAGCCACTAATAACCAAGCAACACCTCCACACTAGGATGCTGTGTGGTGCCCTCTGCCTCACCTGTTACTCCCAGCTCTTCATTTTAGCCCCAGGCAGGTTCCTTTGGACGAGGGCAAAAAGCAGCCACACTCTTCAAACAGCACAAGATGTCTCTAGGCCACACACCAGGTTTCTCCTCTGAAGCCTCTCGAGCCAAGCTCTCCCAGCTCAAATCACCCTCAGCACTACGTCTTCCGTGCTTCTCCTAGGATGGTTTCTGAAGCCCAGTTTAAAGCTTTCAGATGTTTTCCTAAAATTCACATTCCTTTTAACAAAATCTTGGTCAGGCCTCTCACAGCAACACCCCAGTCCCTGGTACCCACTTCTTGTCTTAGGGTTTCTATTGCTGTGACGAGACACCTGACCATAGCAACTCATACATAAGGGAAACACTTAAGTGGGACTGGCATACAGTTCAGAGGTTTAGTCCGTTATCATTATGGTGGGAAACATGGAGGAGTGCAGGCAGACGTGGTACTGGAGAAGGAGCTGAGAGTTCTACATCCAGATTGGCAGGTAGCAGGAAGAGAGAGTGAACCACTGGGCCTGGCTTGAGCTCTAAAACCTCAAGTCCCACCCCCACAGTGACATACTTCCTCCAACAAGCCACGCCTACTCTAACAAGGCCACACTCCAATAATGTCATTCCTTATGAGTCTATGGGGGCCGTTTGCACTCATCAAGATGGCATCTCAGGTCGGTGCAAAGGAGAAAGGGATGGCGGAGGGACCGGAGGGATAGGAACCTTGTTGGGAAGGGGTTTTAGGACCTAAGGACAGTGATGCTGCTCTTGGTGCCTAGGATGTATTGCAGGCAATGGCAGTGGCATGGTGGAGATACAAGAGCCGTACAGTCCCTACGCACAGAAGAGTTCAGCCGTGAGGACCAGGAATGTGGTACACAGGACAGGGCAGCGAGTGGGGGCAGCAATGGCAGGAAGGATGCAAAGAAGGTGGCTTTTATTTTCCAAACTAAACAAAAGCTCTGTCTTCGTGTGTGTGTGTGTGTGTGTGTGTGTGTGTGTGTGTGTGCGCGCGCGCGTGCGCACGCGCGTGCGTGTGTACATATCACATTACTGGGCTTACTGGAGCATGGGTGAAGATGTTGTTAAGGGAGGAGTGAGTGACCGTTACAATGTTCTGCCCCGTCACGGGGTTGCCCCTTCAGTTAACCTTCCACATCTTGTATACAACTTTTTGACATTATCATATGACGTCATAAACAAATGAGTTGGGCTGCCTTCATAACCATTTCAGGGCTCAGGGTGCAAGCAGGACACACCTGAACTTCCCAAGATTATATGCACCCGGAAAATAATTTTATTGCTGCTTCCCAGCTGTAATTTTGCTACTGTTATGAGTCATAATGTAAAGATCTGATAAAGGACCCAAAGGGTACGTAACCCACAGGTCTAAATGTTTGAAAGTGTGAGCATTAACTTTTTTTTTTCAATTTCAAAGCTTTATTGTGCAAGACAGAGGGGCACACTTCTGCCTCCCACCTCTAAACTTTTAAATTGCTATTGCTCTGAGATCCTGGTGACCCCCTTCATGATCTCCACTGGAGTTTGAAGAGAGTATAAATAAGAAAGCTCAAAGCTTCCTTCCTTAAACACAGGCAGTATATTATATTACAGTTTGTCTTTACATTGAAAATGAAAACCACACTGGAATTTATCATTAAGCTAAATTTAGTTTTCCTTCCTAAATGTCTTTGCTACATACTTTTAACTATGCTTGTGACTTCTTCTCCTTAATGTTGTGGTGTATACAATGTCTTCATCCTTTTTTGGAACTTTGAGCATAAACTTTTTTAAAAAAAAATTTATTGTCACTTTGTTTTGTTTTCTAAAACAGAGTCTCCTGTAACCAAGGCTGGCCTCAAACTTGATTGTAACTAAGCGTGTCCTTGAACCCCTGATCCTCTTGCCTCCACCATCCAAGTGCTGGGATTATAGGAGTTCACACCTGGCTAGAAGGCAAATTCTTTGTGACCACCCTCCACCCCCATCCCCCACTGGTGTGGGAAGTCCTTCTGTCTATGTGTTGCTTTTATTGGTTAATAAATAAAGAAACTGCTTTCGACCTATAGTAGGGCAGAACTTAGGTAGGTGGGGAAGATGGAACTGAATGCTGGGAGGTAGAAGGCAGAGTCAGAGAGATACCATAAAGCCACCTGAGTCAAACCTGCTAAATCTTTGCCGGTAAGCCACTGCCACGTGGCGGTATACAGATTCATAGAAATGGGCTAAATTAATATAAAAGAGTTAACCAATAAGAAGCTAGAGCTAATCAGCCAAACAATGTTTTAATTAGTTTCTGTGTGATTATTTTGGGGCTGAGCAGCTGGGAACAACCAAGTAGTCTCCCTCCATTCAACAAATGTAGACTAAATCCATGTAAAACATGAGCAGGTTTGAAAGGGAATTCTAGACACAAAAGGCAAAGTTTAGCCACATTTGTTTTTCAGCTGGCAGCTTGCCTCAGCTCCATTAAGAGAGGTTTTCCTGATTCAGCCATAGCAGAAAAAAAGCCGCGTGGTTTTAAAAAGTGGCTTCCTGGGCCATGCTGCCAGCACAAACTCTGGCTATAGAGCATTTGAATGGCATTTGTGGGTTCGGGTGTTTGTGTGCCCACTTGGGGTCAGGAGGAATGTAGCTGAGACCATGCCCGTGGCTCAGCACTCCTCGCCTGGGCAGGCAGCAGGATCAGGTCTACTAGGCTTGTGCGGGCAAGAGAACATGGTGGAGTCCTGCCACCATACACAGAGATATTTCCAGCCTGTGCAGCGCTCTGCTTGGCAGATTTAGCTGTTGCTCATATTAAAAGGGTTTGTGTGTTGCATGCTCATTCCTGGAGTTGAGGTGCTGAGTGGGGCTCCTGCCTGGTAGCCCCAGGGCTGGCAGTGGTGGTATCTCTACCATTTTAAAGGTGGAGAGAGGTGGAGACAGCATCCAGAGCAGCTGCAACCAAGCTGCCTACCATTTTAAAAGCTCTTTAAGACAGTAAAGAATTACAGATATGCAAAAAAGACAAATCCAGATGAGTCATAGTGTTGGATAAGTGCACGTAGGCTTGGAAGAGAGAAGGAAAAGAGTATAAAGAGTTATAAAGTTAATGCTTAAAAAAGGGTAAAGTCTTTAAAGAGACAGAGTATAGATAGTCATAGATTAAAAGGAATAAAGAAAAATAAGCCATGTAAAAATGGAAAATTCACAGAGAGCCTGGATTATGTATATTATTGTGTTTTCTTTGAATTTTTTTTTTTACTGTGAAGGAGCTAAGTACAGAGAGACATTTCACTGTATATTATAAAGGTATCATGACTTCCAAATTTGGGTCTAAGAATATGTTGCTTTGGAAAAGAGGTTCTTCTCTTGTTTCCACAGAGGATGAGAACCTGTGGATTGCTTCCAGACTGGTGTGGTTTGATAAAAAAAGACTCCCTGAAAGATTGCTGTAAACACCCTCAAAAAATTACTTCGCTCAACTGGTGACTGAGATGAACCTAGCACATAGAATACACTATAAAAGACCTGATTAATAGTGCCCCAGACAGCAGGACTGTCTGAATTCGCTTATAGGTGAGATAGTCCTTCGGGGCTCCTGCTACACAAAAGAGTCTGGTAGACATTCTGCTGCAGGACACAGAAGAAAGTTACTGACAAACTTCCAGTGTAGATGGAACTGTCTTTGAAATTTCCTGCTTCGTGGAAAAGTCTCCTGGATTCTATGGGCCTGCAGGCTGAAGATGGATGTCCCAATGGTACAGAAGAACTCTGGGTGACTGTTCAGGTAGCGAGATGTCTCTGTCAAATCTTAGAATTTTGGAAGTTGCTTGCAGTGCACTTTCTGTAATTAAATCCTGTAGGTAATATTATATCCTTCTGGAGTCTTTGATGGAGTTGAAGAATATAGTTTTCCTTAGTTATGATAAAAAATAAAATAGATATAAATATTCTAACTGTAATTCTTGCTTGATAACTGTTTGTTATATGTAATTTTACTATGTTAAAGATAAAGCCTTCCTTTTTGTTTAAACAGAAAAGGAGAAATGGTATGGGAGGTCCTTCTGTCTATGAGTTGCTTTTATTGGTTAATGAATAAAGAAACTGCTTTGGACCTATAGCAGGGCAGAATTTAGGTAAGCAGAGAAGATGGAACTAAATGCTGAGAGGAAGAAGGCAGAGTGAGAAAGATGCCATGGAGTCACCAGAGTCAGACATGCCGAATCTTTGGCGGTTAGCCACTGCCACATGGTGATATACAGATTACTAGAAATGGGTTAAATTAATGTAAGAGTTAGCCAATAAGAAGCTAGAGCTAATGGGCCAAGCAGTGTTTTAATTAATATAGTTTCTGTGTGGTTATTTTGGTTCTGGGTGGCAGGGACAAACAAGTGGCCTACTCCTACACCCCACCTCCACTCCCTCCTTTACCCCCCTCCTATCCTCCCACTTCCCCTTCTTGCTTTTTCACCCCCACCAAGCTGTTCCTTCAGTACTTTAATGCAGATTTGGGTAAGGGTTTTTCTGAGCATTTCAGAGATAGATAAAGAACAGAGCTGGGCTCTCCCTGATGATGATGATGATGATGATGATGATGATGATGATGATGATTCATCCCTCCTCCTTCTTTGTTTTTTCTAGACAAGGTTTCTCTGTGTAGCCCTGGCTGTCCTGGAACTCACTCTGTAGACCAAGGTGGGCTCAAACTCGGAGATCTGCCTGCCTCTGCCTCCCAAGTACTGAGATTAAAGGTGTGCACCACTACCGCCTTGTTTAACTTTTTTAAAATATTATTTATTTATATCTCATATATGAGTGCTCTGCATATATGTCTGCATGCCAGAAGAGGGTATCAGGTCCTGTTTTAGATGGCTGTGAGCCACCCCATGGGTGCTGAGAATTGAGTTCAGGACCTCTGAAAGGGTACTGATCCAGTACTCTTAACTGCTGAGCCATCTCTCCAACCTACAGTTTGACTTCTTACAAAAAATGAAAAGTCAATTTTTTAGTCAGGTGTGGTTGTGCACACCTTTAATCCCAACACTTGGGAGGCAGGTGATCTCTGTGAGTTTGAAGCTAGCCTGGTCTACATAGTTAGTTCCAGGACAGCCAGAGCTAAGACTCTATCTCGAAAAATTAAAAGAGAGAGAGAGAGAAAAAAGAAGAAAATTGAAATTTTGATCACTTTATAATGTGTGTGGTGGAAGGTATGATCTGGCCTCACCTGGACCATGGTCACACACATTCCTCACATGAGCCAGGGCTCCTGCTGCCGCCGCTGGAAGGTTATATCACATGCCAGTATCAAGACCTATGCTCACTGCTTCCAACGGGAAATCGGTCTTCCTAATTGCAGGTCAGTATGGCGGTTCCTTTCCCAGATGTTCTGAACGTTCCAGTAGGGGAGCACTTCACACGAGCTCCAAAAGGCCCTGCTGCATGATTCTGTTTCTACAGCCCGAGGGACTGAGACTTGTCCTCTGCCAGACCTCAGGAGGAGGCCATTGTCTTTCCCATCTGGAGGGGCCACTTCAGAGGGTTGGGCCTGGACATCTCAGGGTGAAATGTTGGGAGACTCACGGCATTTATGCCGAAGAGCAGCTCACACCAAATGAGAAAAAGAAGCGTCTTAGAACATGTGTCTGCTTGCTTGGTGGCAGCTCTTCTCAGACACGAGCTACTGCTTGTGACCAGCTCCCATCTCTCCACGACCACCCTTTCTGGAGAAGAGCAGTGGTTGTGTGTCTCACGAGCACATGATGTGTGGTTTCCAAGGCACCGAGATAAGGCTGGCTTCTGGGGCCCACTCTGCTGAGAGAAGTCCTCACTTGCACCCACTGGTTAACAGAGAGGCCAGGAGCTCCCCTTCCCATGCGGCTTTGGCGATCTCGGCCTCAAACTGAACTGCATGCAGCCTTCCTCGTGGATTGATCCTTGGTCCTTACAGATGTCCTAATTACTCAGGCAATTAGACCTCAGCCTAGCGCCATGACATCTTTGAGTCCCTCTCTATACGTCACTTCCTAGACTAGGATGGGGGAAGGACCACAAGGGAAGGAATTTCTGTTCCTGTCTGGAGGAGGCTTTACTGATCTCGATGCGGGGCTGAGAAACCCAGAGCATCAGTGTTGAGTGCCTGGGCCACCTCAGAACCTGAGCAGGAGCCACAGAGCCTGAGAGAAAGTTGTGGCATCCTCTGTGGAGTCAGGGTTAGAATCACACTCAATGCGGTCAGAAAAACTGCCATCACAGAGAGAGACTTGAAACTACCTCGGGACTCAACACCTCTTTGTTCTCGCCTTTCTTGTGTGGCTGGGGTGCACAGCGAGAGCAAGTCACCTCAGGCAAACGAGGAAAGGGGCTGTCAGTCAGAGGCAGCTCATCCACCCAGACAGGAAGGGAAGGACCAGATTCTCCAGATGTGCTCGTTCAGCAAGGGGCAGGGGTGGCCCGAGCTTCTGCGGAGCAGCCCCCAGAGCTAACCTCTCAGCCTCAGCCTTTGAAGGCCTTTCCAACGAGGTAACCACTGCGCGCTCACATCTTCACAAACACCGTGACCTTTACTTAGTAGGACCCGGGGAAAGTCAGAGCACATGTTCCCACTGTGAAACAGCTCAGCACACGAGATTGACACGGCCAGCCCACTGCCACCTGAATCATTCTTTCCAGATGTGGTGAGAGGGAAGGCAACCAGCTGGTGCCGTGGGGAAAGTCCTGGATCCAACTGCCAATCACATGCTGGCTAGTCACAGACTGCCTTTGCTGGTGGTCCCGCCTCCTCACAGAGCCTTCTCATCTGTGAAGGGCACAGGCAGCGAGATGGGGAGCATCCAGGCCTGGCATTCTGCACAGAGGATGCATGCTCTCTAAGTGCAACAGTGTATAGAATTTAAAAAGGCAAAAACCTCTGTAGAGATAGAGACAAACTATGCACCCCAGGCCAGCCTCAAACTTGCCATCTCCCCACTCCACCCTCCCAAGAGTTGGAATTACAGGGAAGGGCAACACACTGAGTGTGGGCACACCTAGAAGCCTATGCCATCAATTTGGTGGTGGGCTGTAGCAGCAATGTATACTGGACTTGATGTTAAAGATTCTGGTCTGGGAGCTGGAGATGTAGCTCAGCAGTTAAGAGCACTGGCTGCTTTTCCAGAGGACTTGGGTTCGATTCTCAGCACCCACATGGCAGCTCACACCTGTCTCTAACTCCTGTTCCAGGGGATTGCACACATCTGGCTTTCTTGGGCATCGCATGCATACAAGGCACAGACACACGCACAGGCTAAACACTCAAACACACAAAACAATTCAAAAAGGAAGGAAAGAAGGAAGGGAGGGAAGGAAGGAGGGAGGGAGGGAGGGACGGAGGGAGGGAAGACAAAAGCAACTTAGGGCGAAGGGGTTCTGGCTCACAGTCTGAAGGTACCATCCATCATGGCGGGAAGTCACAGCAGCAGGACTTGAGGCAGCTGGTCACACTGCACCTACAAGTCACGAAGTCAAGAGGAACAAACGCTTGGGCCATCTCCCTTTCCCATTTTTATTCATCTTTATTTTATGCATGTTTTACCTGCATGTTTGTCTGTGTAGCACACTTGTGTCTGGTACCTACGGAAACCAGGAGAGGGTCTTGGATCCCCTAGAACTGGAGTTATGGGTGGTTATGAGCCACCAAGTGGGTGCTGGGAACTGAACCCAGGTCCTCTGCAAGAGCAGCAAGTGTTCTTAACCACTAAGCCATCTTGTCATCTCTCCAGTCCACTGTCTCCTTTTCACACAGTCCAGGGTCCCACGCCAGGGAACAGTGGGGCCCATACAGGTCCTCCCACCTCAACAAACCAGATGAAGATGTTCCTGCACAGGTATGCCCAGAGGTGTCCCGCAGATGACTCTATCATGGCTGAGATGCAGAGTCACGCCAGCCTCCCCATCTCCACCGAGATGTAAACAACATAGAAAGCCATGGGCAGCGCTGAAGCCCTGAGCCATCAGAAGCTTCTCGTCTAGGTTAAAGCCTCTTAACTGGGCTGACAGCCCCAAGTACACCGGATCTTCCACAAGCCTGTTCTCTCCCAAGGAAAGAAAGTAGCTGCTTGGGAATCTACACCATAGTTGCTGCAGGGACCAGGCCACCCTGCACAGCTCTAAAGTTTCCCTTTTCTCAGTCAGGGACCCTCTGCAGCAATGGCTTTGCCTACCATCCTCCCGGCTTTGTGGTGGGGGGCAGAGAACATTAGCCACACATCTCACTGATTTCCTGCTTCCTCCTCACGACTCACTTTTGAGTGTTTCAGGAAAGCACGTGGAGCTACCTTGATTCAGTTTTCTTCTCTCTGCCAGTCTGATGACCCTTCTTTCTGTGTCTAGCCTACTCTTCCCAGGGATACCAAGGTCAGGGCACTTGAGATCACCAGATCCCCTCAGAGCTTGGGGAATAGGTTTGGGCAACCTCTCGAGTGTGGGCCTCATTGTCTGCTGTCCCATGTGAAAAGCAGAGGCCGTGTTTCCCCTGCCCTCAAGAGAGGGAGTCAGCTGAGAGCTCTCTCCTGGTAACCCCAGCCTTGGTCTTCGATATCAGTGAAGTTGTAGTAGTTGCTCTCACCCTCCAGAACGACACCTGTGCTCCCAGAGAGGACCAGCCTGAATCATCTCTGATGGTTCATCACATTTGCCATCCCATAATTCCTTCCTAGTTATGAATGACAGAACAACAAAAAAATGGCCCATGGGCTTATCTAGGGGCAGCCAATAAAAGAGAGGGCATTGAACCTGACGGAGCCGCTTTGTCAGTGACAGATTCTGTGAGGGGTGGCGGGGGCGAGCGCATGATGCAAGGAAGGCAGGCCAAGGAGTAGCATGAGGGAGCCTGGCTGGCAGCAAGACCAGTGAGTAAGTCCTTGATCTGTGGGAAACTAGAGAGGGCAGAGTACAGTTGCCAAGGTATGTAGTTCAAGGGAATGGACCCAAGATTGGTCTGAGAGGTCCTTGCTCCAAGGGTCAGAGAGTCCAGGAAGAGAGATGTGTAAGCATGCAACGATCGTGCTGGTTGTGCTCTCTGGAGAGCTCCTTTCCCTTTCACCTCACGCTGAACCAGGCACGGATACACCACCCCTTTACAGTCAGGAGAGCAAGCAGTTACCACGGTGACCAAGCCTCTCAGAGTCAAGTGAATCTTCATACTGCTATTGAACATGCTACATGCCAGTGCCTGGCCCCTGCCAGGTACTTTCCCTAGTCTTCAGGCAGAATCCCCATTGACAAGTAAGGCGTGCAAGCCCAATATCCCTGTACATTAAACAAACAAACAAAGAAACAAACGAGAAAACCAGCACCTCTCTTGACCCTGGAGCTCCCCGATTTGGTCAGGCTAGCTGGCCAGTAAGCCCCAGGGATCCATCTGTCTACACCCTCTGGCACTGGGACATAGTCAAATTTTTCATTGGGACCATCACCTCCCCAATAATGACACAGAGACTTATTAATTATGAACGCTTGACCAATAGCTTAGGCTTATTTCTAACTAGCTCTTACAACTTAAACTATCCCACATCTTTTAATCTACCTTCTTTATGTGGCTCGGTTACCTTTTCTTTGCAATGCCCGTGCCGCTTGCTCTGAACCTCCTGGTGGCTCCACCCTTCTTCCCAACTCTCTCTATGCCTGGGAATCCTGCCTCGCTATTGGCTGCTCAGCTTTTTATTAAACTAATCAGAGTGACACATCTTCATAGTGTACAAAAAGATCATTTCCCAACACTGGGATTATGGGATTACAGGTCTGTGGCATCTGGCTGCCTGGCTTTAGTTTACATTTGTGCGTTAGCTTTGGAAACTCCTTACTCTTGCATGGCAAGCACTTTACCTGCTGAGCCACATCCCCGCCCCTGGACCTGTCTACCTCTCAGGCAGAGCTGCATTGGCTCTGCCCTTCAACTGCCCACAGGACAAGTCAGCAATCAGCCTCAGGGTCCCCAGGACCATCCCAGACCCCATGCTGCTGGAGGATGGTAACCTGGCTGACTCTGCCACCTTCTGACCCCTATGCCCATCTTAACAAGAGGAAGGAAGGAAGAGGGAACAGGCAGGAAGAGTCACGACCTGGGCCAGGCTCAACAGCAGTGTTCTCAGCCTCGCGCCTAGTTTTAAGGGTATATAAGCATGAACAGTATAAACCAGAGACAAACTCACCACGTGATGTGCTTTCTGCTTGGTGTTGTTGTTGTTTGTGGGTGGGACCGACAGTCAATAGACCAGAAGCCTCATCTGGAGAGGCACCGACTGTGCCTGTCCCTTGGCCAGTGGTGACAGAACCAGGATTTAAATCTAGGCTGTGAGACTCTAGCATCCAGGAAATTCCCTCCTGAGCCAAGCATGATAGCCCATGTCTGAAATCCCAGCACACAGTTGGCTGAGGTTGGAGGATCACTGCAAGATCAAGAGTGAACCTATTGGGGCCATTCTTATTCAAATCACCACATAGCCCAACCCTGTTAGCCCAGCATTTAGGCGACACAAGACCCTGTCTCAAACATCATCAACAACAAGAAGTTCACTTTGAGATAAAGAGATGCAGCTAAAGCAGAGCGTGGAGGATTAAAGAAGCTCCGGGGGAAAGTGTTCTGAACAGTGTCTGGCTCATAGGAGGCCACCACTATTATGAGCACCTTGATGACCTCCTTTCCTTATGCAGGTAGAAGGGAGCTTAAGTCACACAAATGCAGGGCGGCAGGACCAAGAGGTAACAATCTGCTGCCGGCTTTCTTCATCCTCGGCAGTCAGAATACAGACTGTGTGGCCATGTGACATTAAAACCAGGGCTGTACACCGTGCCACTAAAGTCATGAGCTCATGCTCACCATGTGTGTGTGCCCACGTGTGTGAGGTTGCCTGTGGAGGCTCCCCTGGAACTCCCATTCACTGAGAACCCGACTTCAGCAAGCAGAGCAAGGCCCTCATACACTGTACACAGTTTCCTCTTTAGTAGCATGTTACACTTGGAGGACCGTTTCCCTACTTGATGGGACAGCGTAGTTTTACCGTGACTATGAGAGGGTCCTGGCAGAATCTCTGTGTTCTTGGGTCCCAGAACAGAGACTGGGCAACGACGTGTGGACAGAGCTAGAAGCAGAGATGGCTTATTAAGGGGAAAGAGCACTCACTTCCAAGAGGAGAGTGGGCCAGAGGAGGGGGAAAGGTCAGAGGCTCCAAGGCCTGAACCTGAGCTATGAGTCACACCCACGCCATTGCCCCCATCCCACATACACCAGGAAAAACTAAAGCATACTTTTGAGTGAGAAAACAGCATTGCTAGCAAGATGGCTCAGTGGGTAAGACACACCTAGGGGCCTGAGTTCAGGTGTTAGGATCCATGTAAGGCGGAGGAGCGAGCAGCTTCCACCAGTTGGCATCTGACCTCCATGTATATCCCTGTCCTGACATAAGCATCATGCACCCAGACTAATAATAATTAAGAGATGTTTTCGCATGACAACAGTGACAATCTGTAGACAACTCTGAGGAAGGGGCTTCTGGAGTAGATAAAGACATCGTCTCGGTAAGCCTGCTGCAAGACTTATTTTTTTTCAGATTTTGTTTTTAATTACGTGAGTGTGTGCATGTCTATAAGACACACAGAGAGAAACAGACAGGGAGTGGATATTAGTGCATGTGTGTGCAGTGCCTTTGGAGGCCAGAAGACAGTGTGGTATCACCTGGAGCTGGAGTTACAGGTAGTGAAGGGTGCTGGGAGCCGAACTTGGATCCTTTGAGCCTTCCCTCAGTTCCCTAAAAGATTATCTTGAACTCTCTTTTGGTTCCACGATCTTTTCAGATCAAGGAACCTCAGCAGAGCTGAAATTACAGACCGGGGCTCCATGAGCTCTACTCCCACTGAGGTAAGTCAGCTGGATTAGCAGTCATGAGCAGGGTAAGAAAGCCCTCACCCAGAGTCTGGATGCAGCCACAGGAGAAGCAGGAATCCCAGCACAATTGCCTCTGCTAGAGAAAATACTCCTTTCACATACGGCTCTTTCATGCTAGACTTAAGGTCTGAACGTATTTAACCGTAAGGAGGGCCTCATTTTCCTACCAGACATTTTCTTGGAATAGTGACCAAAACTGTTGAATTGCTTACAGTAAAGTTCTACCAGCAGAGACAAGAGGATCTCTCTAAGTTCAAGGTCAGCCTGGTCTACAAACAGAGTTCCCAGAACAGCCATGGCTGTTTATACAGAGAAACTCTGTCTGGAAAAACAAAAGCAATAACAGCAAATCTCCCTTCTGGTATCCAGGTGCTCTAGAGTGTTGTCGGCTGTAACCCTGGCAGGTGGCCCTCAGGAACCACCTGCCATCCCACTAGGTTCCTTAGCCACCCTTTGAAGACAACAGCTTCAAACTCTCAGAAACCCTACAGATGCCTATTGTAAAGCCGATGAGGTACCCCCAGCTCAGTCCACACTCACGCTGAGTGTCTCTTTCATATTTTAGTATCTTTGTTAAACCTTGACTCTCCTTCATTCCGGCTAGTCCTAAAGCCACAAATCCCAGGTCCAAGTTGAAGTTCCTAAAAGACTAGATACACTTTAGGATGCTGTAGGTGACAGCTGGGTGCTGTGCCTCCTGCTCCCGCCCTTCACAACGCTCGCCAAGCCCACAGGCTTATTCTGGTCCCCGGCTAAGAAGCTGCTTCCTCAGTTGGATTTGACCATTGCTGTCCTAAAGTACAGCTGCTGCTCGTTACCTAAGGAAGCCAGCTGGCACACAGTCGGGGCAATGACAGGAACAGGGCGGTGCGGTTGTCCTTGCTAAAGAGGCCGTTAGCATTCCTGGAAGGAGGGGCCGATCTCAGGTCCAACCGTGACTCTTCCCAGCCCCAGGTGCCCGGGGCCCTTGGCAGGCCGGAACAAACAGTAGGTGGAAGGTTGACGGGGTGGGGCAGTGGCACTCTTGTGAGTCAGCTCCACTGGGACTGACCTGCTGGGCAGCTGCTCCTGAAGCGCACTTGCCTTGTCGTTAATGCCAGCGAACTCACTGGTTTGCCAAGCTGGACAAAGTCCTGTTGGATCTGTCGGTCCCCTTTTATCTATCCAGGAAGGCATGCAACAGTCCACGGAGACACCGGGAATGAAGAGAAATCCATTGGTTTTAGATGAGAAAACTAGCACAGAATAGCAAACCTTGGTTTCAGTTGCCAAGGTCTAAAGGCTTAGCTAGTGCCTTGCATAGCCTTTAACATCAGTGCTTGGGAGGCAGAGGCAGGCATAGCTCTGTGAGTTTTGAGGCTAGCCTGATCTTCATAGCGAGTTCCAGGCCAATCAGGGCTACAACATAAGACCCTGTCTCAAAAGCAAAACAAAATAACTCAGATACTTTGTGCCTCATTCAGAGCTCAGAGTCTTGGGGTGACAGGAGGTCCATGCCTACTAGAATAATCATCATTTTCTTTTTTAAATTTTTTGAGATACGGGTTCTCTGTGCAGCCCTGGCTGTCCTGGAACTCACTCTGTAGATCAGGCTAGCCTTGAACTCAGAGCTCTGCCTACCTCTGCCTCCTGAGTGCTGGGATTAAAGGCATGCCTCACCATCGCCTGTCAAATAATGGCCATTTTCTTTTCCTTGAGTAGAGTGTGAGACAGAGAAGTTAGGCTCCCACTACAGTGGGGGGGGGGTGCCCATGTATGTTTGGAAGCCAGAGATCAACATCCAGTGTCCTACTTTCTAACTTTTTGAGTCTCTTGCTGAACCTGGAAGTCACTGGCCCAAAAGATCCTACTGTCTCTGCCTCCCTAGTACTGGGATTCTAGGTACATTTTATCACACCCCACTTCTTTATGTGGGTGCTGGACAGCAAACTCGGGTCCTCTTACTAACTGGGCCATCTCCACCATCCCCCCCCCCCGTACACACACACACACACACACACACACACACACACAGTCTCACTCCCTGAAGAATACCTCACAAGTGGCTGTCACATACTTTCCTCACTGAGATGCCTATCTTCCTTACCTCTAACAAAAGGCATGACCTTCACTTCTCCATCTGCCTTCTCTCAGCAGCTCACAAGAATGTCTGACCTGTTGTGCGTGCATGTGTGCATGCGTGTGTGTGTCAATGTTTCTAATAACATTGTCCACAGGTTTCCGTCTACATCTGTTTTTAAATATTTTTATTCAGGAGGCTAAGAACCCAGAAAGAGGAGACCCCACGTCCCTAGGCAAGGGTACCACTAAGTGAAGATTGCCGGTCCTTAGCAACCTCTTTGTTTTTCTCAACATTTCACAACACACCTGCACTTCTTTGTTCTCCCAGGCTACGGTGCTCCTTGTTTGGCTCTGCGTTTCCATTTCCTCTTTTCCTTTCATTTGTGTCTCAAAATTTGTGGGCAGAGCTGCTCCAGAGATGGCTCAAGGGTTACGAGTGGTTACTCTCCAAGCAGAGAACCCGAGCTCAGTTCCTAGCACCAACATGGGGCAGCTTACAACCACCATAGCTGCAGTTCCGGGGGATCCAATGCCCTGCCCTCCTGAAGCTGCAGTTCTGGGGGTCCGATGCCCTGCCCTCCTGAAGCTGCAGTTCTGGGGGATCCAATGCCCTCCTGGCTCTGTGGGCACCTGTGCTCCCCCAGGTATGCACAATTAAAAAATAATTTTTTAAAAAAAGAATTGCTGTCAGTGCAAGGCTCCTTCCTTCGAGGGGATCCAGAAAGAACTGAAGAAGGGATCCAGGGCTTGTTACAAGAGTTTTTAGGGCAAAAGCCCAGACTCTGACAGGCCATCAAAAGCTATGGTTAAACATACACTCCCCTCCCCCCCAACTAAGAGATGAGTAGTGAAAACAGAGATTTATTCAATGTGGCCACACTGAGAAGAACAAGGGGGCCAGATGGTCCAGAGCCAGTCCTGGGGTACTGACTTGAGCTGGGTTTCAAGAGAACTGGGGGCCGAGGTATGCTAACACCGCGGTCCTGGTCCTCTTACCCTGCAGTGTGGTCTCCAGCAGTTCCTAGCGCATGGCAGAACAAGGTGGCTCTCAGGAAGGGGTGACCCCTGTTACAGAGTACAGCAGGGCCTCGTGGTTAACTGTTGGGGGGGAGGGGGTTCTGTCTAAAGACTTTCTGTTCTTCTGGAGCCCAAGGTGGTTCAAGAGCCAGTTAAAGACAATTTATTCCCGTGCCTTCAGCCTACGTGAAGGAGACAGACACAAAATGAAGGCGAAACTGTGGAGCTTCCATCTTGCTTTAGATATGACACGGGCCCAAGTGAGGAGTCAACACTTTAGCAAAAACAACTTCAAAGTCTCCTTTTCAGGTCCATGCTGGCAGGAACAGAGATGGGGACCTGCTGGTCATTCCTGTCTACTGGGCAAAGGTGAAGACACCTGACAAGCGTGTGCCTATGGGTGCACAGGCACATTGCGGGAGGCGGATAGAGAGATTGATGCCCAGTGGTTTCCTGCATCCCTCTCCACCAGACATCAAGCAAGGGTCTCTTGCCTGAACCCAGAGCTCACTACCAACTGTATAGCAAAGAAAACCTCGCCGTCTTTCTTCTTGAATGTTGGTCAGGGAGGACTTTAAGGGTCCCCATCCAGCAGTTGTAAACTTGTGCAGGTTGTTAGTGTCTGTAAATCCGGGGACACTATCAAGTTCCCCTGACCGAGGAGCCGTGCATCTTTGGGGACTGAAGGCGTAAATCACAAACAATGCCACACCAGTTTGGAATTATGATTAATAGGGTGGTATTTATTTAAAGGGGAAAAAACTTACAGATCACTGTCAGCCCTCTGCGTAACCAGGAAGGAAGTCAAGTCACCGGCGGAGCAGGAAGTGAAGAGAGAGAGGAGAGGGAAGTGGCCGCTTTTTTAAAGGGAGAGAGACCACGCCCCAAGGGGCTGGTATCTCAGCAGCGATAGGCTGGAGGAGTGGGAGGACCTCCCGTAACACCTCCCCCTTTTGTTTAAATAAGAGAGTTCTAAACCTACTATGAAATTATATACAATAAGTACAAATATCCTATTCTAACTAGCTTAGGTCTTGTATAATAAATAACTTGGCCAAGTCATGAGAGAAAAGTAACTACATCTATATAGTCTTCAACCCCATCGAAGATCTGAGAAGGGAAATAATGTTACCTGGTTAATTAGGAAGTTCAGTAAAACAACTTCCAAAACATGCAACAAATCACAGAGACAACTAGCTACCTAGGCAATCACCCAAAGTCACATTAGCAGCGTTGAAGCAACCAACTTTGGCTAAGGCCTAACATAACTGACACACCATTTTCAAAGGCAAGCAACTTTTCAAAACTATCTTACCCTGTCTTGGCAGGATAAGACAGCCCTGTTTTATCCATTGATGCACGCTCTGTATCTTTGTCAGTGGTTGAGGTATGGGCATTTCTTTGCCCCAAGGCCAGTTCTGCCAAAAGGAAAGGCTCCAGGTGGAGTGTCTTTGGTGCTCAACATTCTCTCGGGAATAGAGTGGTGTTGCCAGGAGCAATTGTGTCTCACTACCACAAAACTCTGAGTTAGATTAAAGGCCATTTTCTACAGCTCTTTGAAGAAGTTGAAGACTATCTATCTATACTGAGTATAATCTCTATATATCTAAAGAACCTGATTAGTCTAATTATAAATGACAAACTTAGATGACTATTAGTCTATATAATTCTCAATATCTATCTAACTTAAAGATTAAGACAATAAACAACTGTGAAACAAATGAGGACAATGACCTCCAAATATAAACAATGTACAAATATACATTGCAGTAGGTAAATATATATCAATACACAAACATTATATAAGTATCTTAATCAGAGGTAGAAATGTACACAGCAATATGGTAAATATATACAATACAATATATGTCAATACATAAAAATGTTTTAAACAAGGTAGAAACATGCATGCATCCAATAGTCAATATAATTTAACTTTGTATCAATATACAAGAATCTATACCAGTATATTTGTCTAAAAACAGTAACTCACAATTACAAATCTATTATCCCATCATCCCTCCTTTTTTTTTTTTTTCAAAAAGATCCCTGAGCTTATAAAATTCCTCCCCCAACCCTCAATCGTATACTAATTATAGTCAACCCCTAAATGATGTCCCTAAACCCAAGGGCAAACTTTACTGGGAGAGGGGACGTCGTCCTCTAGAATTACTTCCAGCTGTCATGGGGGCGACGTTCTTTCTGGGGGATCCTGTGAAAGTAAAATGATGGTTAAATTTCAAGATCAATGTCTTTTAAAATTGCCAATAGTCTCTGAGTATTTTGTGCAGGTCTGGCCAAAATGTTGTATAAGATGTGCACCATTTCAGCTAACCAAGTTGGAACTGTCTTGTGCAGCTGGTACCCAAAGCAGGTCTTGTTGTAGCGCTATCAGTATCATGACGTCATATCAACCAGGTGGAGTTGTTGTTATGGGGCCCCATCTTCTTCCTGGAAACTTCAAATGTCACTTCAGGAAAAACTCATTGTTCATTATGAGAAACTTAAGCAATAATCATATAGACATATATATATATATTCAATGAAAGACATGATAGATATATTCAATGAAAAGTATGATAGATATGAAGAAAAGCAAAGATGTTTTCTAAACTCATATTTCTTTCTGTCCCACATCATGGCTCTTGACATGAGACAGAAACTCCAGAAACTCTGGGTTTTTCTCTTACTAACAGGCTTGGAATTGGAGAGGGACTGAGCCAGAGTCCAACTTCAAAACCAGCTTTATAAATTTAGAAATATGGTTTAATATTACTTACACAACCCATTCAGTTTTCTTGATATTTCCTATCGGGCAGGTATTTTTCCATCTGTCAGTATCCAAACATCCAGGGTCCCTTGAATTTCTCAAAGATGAGTGTTTTCCTGTGGAGATAAGAACAGAACCCTGCCCCCATTCTATATGTTTTTCTTACCACCTGTATGAATATCATCATTGTGGATGAGTTGTCATTTCTCCTTTCCAAGAGGTTTCTCTTCTTCAAATCGAAACTTTATTAATTTTGATGGTATCCACAATTTTTCTTCTCCTGTGGAAACAAGAGCAAAACCCCTTCCCCAACGTAGCACATCTCCTGGCTTCCACTGAGAGGTCAGCACATCTTTGAAATAAATCGGTTGATTTAGTTCAGCAGACTTTTCCATTATCCAATGTCTCTCTGCTGCTGTCGTTCCTTTCTCATTAGCGTTAAGAAAATTCAAGGTTAATAAAGCATTATGTAATCTATTTCTGGGGGTATTTTCGGTCCCTTTCTGTTTGTTCAGCATATCCTTTATAGTACGATTTGATCTTTCTATAACTGCCTGACCTGTAGGATTATTTGGTATACCTGTAATGTGTTTTATATTATAATAATCAAAAAAGCGTTTCATTTTCTTAGATACATATGCTGGACCATTATCTGTCTTTATTTGCGCAGGTATACCCATGATGGCCATAACTTCCAATAAATGTGTGATTACTGAATCAGCCTTTTCTGAGCTCAGGGCAGTAGCCCATTGAAAACCTGAATACGTGTCTATGGTGTGGTGTACATATTTTAATTTACCAAATTCTATAAAGTGGAACACATCCATCTGCCAGATTTCATTTCTCTTAGTGCCCTTTGGGTTACTCCCTGCAGGCAACGGTGTTTGATTATAGAAAGAACAAGTAGGACATCTCTTTATAATGTCCTTAGCTTGTTGCCAAGTAATGGAAAATTCTTTCTTTAGGCCTTTACTATTGACATGATGCTTCTTATGAAATTCTGAGGCCTGCAACACACTTCCAATCAATAATTGATCAATCTCAGCGTTGCCTTGGGCTAGAGGACCAGGCAGACCTGTATGGGACCGGATGTGTGTTATGTACATCGGACAAAGCCTGTTCCTGATTATGTCTTGTACCTGGATAAACAATGAAGTCAACTCTGTGTCATCTGGTATAAATTCAGCGGTTTCAATATGCAAGATAACTCTTTCTGCATATTGTGAATCTGTAACTATATTAAGAGGTTCTTTAAAATCCCTTAGCACCATAAGAATGGCATATAATTCTGCCTTCTGGACAGAATTATAAGGGCTTTGTTCCACCTTACTCAATTCATCTGACTTGTAACCTGCTTTCCCTGATTTATTTGCATCAGTATAGAACGTACGGGCTCCAGTTATTGGAGCATCACGTACAATTCTAGGAAGAATCCAAGAAGTTCTTTTTATGAGGTTAAGTCTAGCACTTTTGGGATAGTTGCTATTAATTTCTCCCAAAAAATTAGCACAAGCTCTTTGCCACGGTTCATTGTCTTCCCATAACTTTTTTATTTCTTCAGTAGTAAAAGGCACTATAATTTCTGCTGGGTCTATACCTGCTAGTTGACGAAGTCTCAGCTTACCTTTTATAATTAATTCAGAGACTTTTTCCACATAAGTTTTTAATTTTTTACTTGGTTTATTCGGTATAAATATCCACTCTAAAATAATATCTTCCCTCTGCATTAGAATCCCTGTAGGAGAAATTCTGGAAGGCAATATGACTAGGATGCAGCTAAGATTTGGGTTCACCCTATCCACATGTGCCTCCTGTAATTTTTCCTCAATCATTGTCAGTTCCTTTTCTGCTTCAGCTGTCAGTTCTCTTGGACTATTCAAATCTTTATCACCATCTAAGGTTTTGTTTAAATGAACTATTAGATCAGGTGTTATCCCAACAGCTGGTCGTAGACTGGAAATGTCTCCTAACAATCTTTGGAAGTCATTAAGAGTCTTTAACCGGTCTCTCCTAATTTGTGCCTTTTGCGTTTTAATTTTCTCTAACCCTATTCTGTAACCTAGGTAATTAATAGAATTTCCTCTTTGAATCTTTTCAGGGGCAATTTGTAATCCCCACCTAGGCAAGACTTTCTTTACTTCTTCAAACATCCTTTCTAAAGTATCTTTATTTGAATCAGATAACAAGATGTCATCCATGTAATGATAAATAATGGACTTGGGGAATTGTTTACGAATTATTTCCAATGGCTTACTTACAAAATATTGGCACAGTGTAGGACTATTGAGCATACCCTGTGGGAGGACAGTCCATTGATATCTCCTATTGGGCTGAGAATTATTATAAGTAGGCACTGTGAAGGCAAATTTTTCTCTATCCTTTTCTTGTAACGGTATAGTGAAAAAACAATCTTTCAAATCAATAACTATAAGAGGCCATCCTTTTGGTAACAGAGAAGGCAAAGGAATTCCAGATTGTAGTGAGCCCATAGGTTGAATTACTTTGTTGACAGCTCTTAGATCTGTCACCATTCTCCATTTACCAGATTTCTTTTTTACAACAAACACAGGAGAATTCCAAGGGCTGGTTGATTCTTCAATGTGGTGAGCATCTAGTTGCTCC